>NC_071572.1:60133233-60882480 GCF_024509145.1 Vidua macroura | reverse complement strand
TGAGGTAGTGCACGGAGAATCTTTTTTGTTTCCGAATTAGAATTAGAAATGGCCATCTTTCGTAGAAGCTCTGCACGAGCTTCTGCGTTGTCTATTTGTCTCTCAATGGCCTCTTTCAGTCTATCAACAAAAGTAATAAAAGTCTCCTCAGGCCCTTGCATGATAGAAGAAAAGTTTTGGAGGGGGGTCTTACCATCCGGTATCTTCAGGAGTGCCTCCTTTCCCGCTGCTGCTATGTCCTGAAGCAGCTCCTGTGCTAGTAGAATTTGGTCCTCCGGACTGCTGAACTCCCCTTCTCCAGCAAGGGCTTCCATTGCCTCATCCCCCACTCCCACCACCTCTGCGAGATCATACTTGCGCAGGAGTGGTTTCAACAGTTTTTTCCAATGAATCTCCCAGAGGTCGCATTCGGTGGGAGAAAACAGTGCCTTAGCAATATACTTTAAATCATGGGGGACTAGCAAACGTCCAGCAAATGTTAAGTCCAGCACATTTTTAAAGAAAGGCGAGTTTCTGCCGTAATCTTTGGCAGCCTTCCTTAACTCCTTCACCTCAGCGTATGGAATTTGCTCCCACTTTGGCTCCCTCCCCCGCCGGAGGATGACCGGTGCCGCAAAGCTGCCCAAGTCCCGTGCCAATTCCAAATCCCCATCCTTAATTGCCTCCTCTCTGATCTTTGCCCAACCCCCCCCCCCGACTTGTTGGAATGCTGGGGGCTGCCACTCTCCTCATCCTCTTCCGAGGATGAAGCAGGCTGGGTTAGGGCACGGTGCCTCCCCCTGGCCGGTGGGTCCCGGAGACCGTGCTTCTGACAGGCCAGGATGGCCTGCTTCCGGCCAGGCTTCTTCCTGGTTCCGGTAGAGTGGGAACTGGCAGTGGCAGAAGAGGAGGAGGCGTGTCCCGACCCACCCACCGGGGTGTGACTTTCTGGTGGGGGGTTCCCACCCACGGGGGCTGGGCCCACTTGGGGGCTGGTCCCAGCCACAGGGGGCCCACCCAGGGGTGTGGTCAGAGGGAAGGAGGGGACGGTCCCGACGCAGGGGCGGCACTCGACGGAGGGGGGGGAGGAGGCGGGGGCGAGATGGCAGGAATTTTCTGGAGTGAAGGAGAAGGAGGGGCGCCATCTTGGGGCTGGTCTTTTTCCGCCATGAGGCAGGCGCCATTTTGTCCTATTTGTTCAGTTAAGTCCTCTAAAGAGCAACAGGGTTTCAAACTAGGATTAGGGTCTCTGGGGTGGAGGGAACAGGAATGACGTGTGTTGGGGTGGCCAGTCCCAACACACGAATGGGACAGGGAGGATCGGGAAGCAGCAGAGAGGCGGCAGCAGCTCTGTGCCAATGTATGGCAGGATCTGTCTCCCGATCCGCCCTTAGGGGAAGAGGGAATAGGATTGCGGGGGGAGGAACACGAGGTAGGTGAACTGGGGACCCAACTCTCTCCCTTCTTTTTTAACAAATTAAGAATGGAATGAAAAAGCGGAAAAAAACGACCGACTGAAATCCTCCCCTGAACTTGTAAATCGTAAATCTTTCTCCCAACTCTTCCCCAGAAATCCGGCATCAAAACATCTTCCCATGTAGTAGCAGGAAAATGTTCAAAAATAAATTTAACAAAAGGCTTTAAATCTCTCTTATTAAAAGAAATGTTCCCTAAAACAAGGTGGGACTTAATTTGGATATAAAACTCCCGTTGAGCTGGAGACAGGCGGTTGCCCATTATATCAGGTCTCACAGCTAAATCACCCTCTTCGAAAAGGAAAAAAAACCCAAAAAAACAAAAAAGGGAGTTGAAGCCTAGTCAGGCGTAAGAAAAAGCGAGATAAGCATACCTCTGAAGGACACAGGCATAAAACGGGGACATCGAAGAGGGGTCTGGTGGAACTTCTGCTGGTCCGAGGGCGTTGCCGCTGCCGCGCAGCTTGAAAGTCCGTCGGTTATCAGCAGAACCCAGGAGACAGAAGCCTTCCGAACTGAAAGGGCGACTGTCCCTGGAACTGGTCCCGAACGCCGCTTGCAATCCTGGAGAAGGCTGGTCACAGAGCAGGCAATCTCCAGGAGACGGTCAAGGAATGGACTCGCTGGTGTCCGTCCCTGTTCGGGCAGCCAGTAGCCGAGCCGTGGGGGCTTTTAGCCACTCGGCACGAAGCTCGGATAGCTGGTACATCTGAGGGTCCACCAGAAGAACGGGAGGGACACTCGGGCTGCTGAAATCCTGCTCGTTTATTGAAGGGTCGCAGAAGGGGCAAACAGGGAGACAACGAAGCAGAAGGGAGGCAGATTCCGAGAGCCCCGAAGGGCGGGGTGAGGATTCTTTTACTGCGTAGGGGTAGGAGGGTTTAGCATTCGAGGGTACAATCGGGAGAAGGCTAAAGGGAGGGGAAATATAACATTAACCAGTGGGGAAAAGGGAAAGGAGTGTTCTTGGTGGAAGAACCAAAGGGAAAACGTGGAACAGAGAAGATTCTAGGCTAAGGGGCAGACTTGAACAATAACTGACAGGACAGGGGGAGGGTACAATTCTCTTACAAAAGGCGGTGGAGAACTCATACAACTGCTGTTTCCCATGGCAACCCTAGACTGACTTCCCCAACCCCTCCTCCTACATGGCCCCTCCCAGAGTCTGTTAGGCAGCTCTCCTTTGCCGTTTATTGGTGGAGACTCCTTTCTTGTAACTTGATTGGAGGGTCAGGTGTTGTCATGCTGTGCCCCTTTAGCAACAAGCTTTTCCATTCCCAACTGCCCCATGGAAGGGGCACATGTGCACACCTTCTTTTTACCTGTCCTAGACAACCCAGGCTGTCTGATGGCAATAATACAGAGGGGGGGAAAGGGAACTATGGGGAGAACAGAGGACATCTAAACTACAATAACAACTATACATCACTAAAGCTTTTCTTAATATTCACACGATAGTCATCCCTTAATTGTGAGAGCCAATCATCTCATTATCCATCTATAACAAATGATATATAATAGCTAGGCATTTTATGTAGGGTGGTGAGGCCCTGGCACAGGTTGCCCAGAGAAGCTGTGGTTGCCCCATCCCTAGCAGTGCTCAAGGCCAAGCTGGAGGGGGCTTGTAGCAACCCTAGTGGAAGGTGTCCCTGCCCCTGTAGGGGGCTGTAACCAGGACATCTTTTAGGCCCCTTCCAACCAAAACCATTCTGGGATTCCATGATTAATTTTATAAAAGCATGCTGCTGAGTATTCTTTTTAAGAGTTTGCTCAATTATATACATTTAAAGAAAATCTGATCCTCCTTTCAGAAAGGGAAAGAAATTACCATCAATCGCTACTACTTTTTGTTATGTTCTCTACAACCCAACAATTTCAGATTCCCCATTGGCTTAAGTAATATGAATCTCAACACACTGTTGTCTAATTAATCACAGTTTCTGGGTGCTAATAGAATATTCTGTCTCACCACAGTTATTTTTGTCCTCAAAGACAATGGAAGAGAGAAGAAAGTAAGCTTGGAAGCCTCAGCTGTGAGATGGCCCAAGTAAGAGCTATGACTTTCCCAGAGAAATGATTTGTATGCAGCTCAGGTCACCAGGACAAAGCTGTGTTTCTCAGCTCTTTAGGAGCTCATAGGAAATGAGTGGAGCAGTCTTGCTGTAGTTCTCACTGGGTTATTAACTGCATCTCTCCTTGCATTACTACAACCTGATTGATACAGGCTCTGCAATAATCCCTTTTCTTCAGGACAGTCTTTCATGGGTAGAAGAGGGGTGTTTCAGCTTGGTACTATATGGGAACCAGGGACAGCTACTACAGCTGCTGCTTTTATGAGGTAAACAGTGAATTTCCAGCTTCCCAGAGACTTACACTAGTAATTTTAAAAGTATAATTGGAAAATCAAGGGGAAAACTGCATTTGTTTCAGTCTGCCAGCAATTGAGAAAGAAGTAGAAAAAATCCACTATATTTTTGATACTAAGATGAATGTAACACTGTACATAACTTCAAATTTTAGGGAATTTAAGGATAGCTTAAAGTATCTTCCATGTCTTGCATAAGAGAGAAATAGACTAGATTCTAATATAAGCTAAATTATTTCTTGGCCTTTTTTTGTTTCCCAGTGGCTTAATCAATGGAGTTTGCACTTATCCTAATAGGATATTCAGTGACTCGATTCATTTTCCTGACAAGAGCATCTCTATTTTAATGTCATTCTTCTTCCCTCAGACCACTGCAAATCTTTCTTCCTCCTTAAACACTTTCCCATCACATTTTGCCTCTTGGCTAAGAGAAAAGCAGAAGCCTCAACAATGTCTAGGTGCTGGCAGCTTGTAGAGGAGCTTTTTATACACAGCCTTGTCAGACAGATTGTCACCCAGGACTATTTGTATTTAAATTCGCAAAGATATTTCAACTACTTTTACTAAAGATAGCTTTGTGTTGCCAATCAATAGATATTTCCCTCCCTATTGTAAATAATACATATTCTATTCATCAAATGCTTTTGTTTTACAAATTCTAACAGCTTTTGAGCTGAAGGTATCTTAAGTCAGCAATCATTAAAAATGCATCAATATGCCACTATGTATCGAGTTATGCATCTATTTAAACCCTTTGCTACACTGAGGCAAAAACGCAACAACATAACCTCAGCTAATGAAAAAAATCACTTGTGACATTTTGCAACATATCAAAGAAGGAATTAAACCTGGAACCCTCTGCAATCTTGGGAGGCAGATGAAAACCTTCATCCTCTTTGTGGCTTCCTGTATTGGCAGAGAACATATAAATTTGCTTGCTCAGAACAGGAAGCTAAGGAAAGAAGCAAAGTATTGAAGTTATTGCTCCACTGAGCCACTTGAGTCCTTATCTACGACCACATACATGTTATACAAACGTTGAGTATCTCTAACAAGCTTCTACCATTCAAAGAACATATCCCAGATCAGCGATTAGCAGAATTCTGTCACACTGGGAGCCGATTTGCACTGTATTTTAGGGAATCTTGCATTCTCTCTTTCAAGTTGCACTTTTAACCCATTAACAGACCATCTATTGCTTTAAAATTCAAATCAACTCACCAACAAATTACTTGCTCATGATTTTGACTCATTATTTTTACAAGGCTGGGTATGCTATAAATACTGAGGAAGGAAGTGAATATTAAAGATTATATAATCCTAATGCAAGTATTAGAAATTATATTGATCCTGGAACACCTTGCAAATGAAAGTTTAAACTTACAGTATTGTTGTAGGGTGACAACAGCAACAGAAAAGCAATCTGGTGCTGCATTTGCAAACCAGAAACTAGCATTATTGTCACTGTGCAGTTTTCAGTGAAACTTTGGGCAAAGTCCATGTACTTTAAGAGGTTGAAGTTAACACTGGGGATTAGCAAGACTTGTAGGGACAAATAAAGACAACCCTGTGCAGGGGCAATCAAATAGGGAAAAGAGGAGTCAGACTCTCCCAACTCCTTCATGGTGGTATAACCGTATACCTGCAGCACAGCACGGGGTGGGGAGTCTGTGATCTTGTGCTGGCTGGAACTTCAGAAGCTGCAGCAGCTCAGGCGGAAGCCCAGACTAAGAACAGCTGCATGGAATTTAGAAAGCTGCTTCCCTCTACAGCAGGGAAGTAACTGTAAGCCAGAATACACAGCTGAGTAAAAAGAATAAGAAGTAGAACAGGTAAAAATACAGACAACCTGTGCACAAAACCATGGTTTTTGGGCAGATCTTCACATCAAAGTCCAGTGCTGCAAACACAATGGCTGTCTGGGTTTCCTCATATTGAAGATCTGATAGAACACCTATGAAAATCACCATTCTTTGAATCAGAACCATAAAAAGAAAAAAGATCCCAGTGAAATAGGGAAAATGCAATGTAAATTTGGTCTGACAACTTTTTAATATCATCACAGACATTGTTAACTTTAATTTGTAAAAAGCTAACCTCAAGGGAGGAGCTGGGATGCTGCATTACTGTAATTTAGGGTGGGAGTTAAGTTGCATGTTGGTCACTAGTATTGCTTACTCAGCCTGAATTCATGTGTCCCCAGAGGTCTGACACACACTGCTTGTAGGACTTGGTTATTCCCTACCTCTGCCTCCCAGTTCTTCAGAACAGCAGGTACTTAGGAATAAAAAGAGGATGTATCATCTTTGGAAGGAGGGTCAGGTCTCTCAGGAAGTATTTAAGGGGGTTGCTAGGGCATGTAGGAAAAAAATAGGGAGGCCAAAGCTCAGTTCGAACTTAATTTGGCAACTTTTGTAAAGAATAATAAAAAATGTTTTTACAAATATATTAATGGCAAAAGGAAGGGTAAGACCAACCTCTGTTCTCTACTGGATGCAGGAGGAAACTTACTAACTGCAGATGAGAAGGCAGAAGTGCTTGATACTTTCTTTGGCTCAGTCTTTACTGGGAAGATGGCTTGTCCTCAGGACAACTGCCCTCCTGGGTTGGTAGATGGTGTCAGGGAGCAGAATGGTCCCCCTGTTATCCAGGAGGAGGCAGTCAGAGAACTGCTGAGCCACTTGGATGTTCATAAATCTATGGGACCAGATGGGATCCATCCCATGGTGATGAGGGAGCTGGCAGATGAGCCTGCAAAGCCACTCTCCATCATTTACCAACAGTCCTGGCTCACTGGTGAGGTTCCAGATGACTGGAAGCTGGCCAATGTGACACCCATTCACAAAAAGGGTGGGAATGAGGATCCTGATCATTATAGACCAGTCAGCCTGACCTCAGTACCCAGTAAGGTTATAAAACAGTTTATACTGAGCGTCATCACACAGCACTTACAGGATGGCCAGTGTATCAGACCCCATGTCAGCATGGGTTTAGGAGGGGGAGGTCGTGTTTGACCAACGTTGTCTCCTTTTGTGACCAGGTCACCTGCCTGGTGGATGCAGGAAAGGCTGTGGATGTTGTCTATTTAGACTTCAGCAAGGCCTTTGACACTGTCTCCCACAGCACATGCCTGGAAAAGCTGGCAGCCCACGGCTTGGACAGGAGTACTCTGCTGGGTTAGGAACTGGCTGGATGGCTGGGCCCAGAGAGTGGTGATGAACAGTGCTGCATCCAGCTGGTGGCTGCTCACCAGTGGTGTTTCTCAGGGTTCTGTGCTGGGGCCAGTTCTGTTCAATATTTTTATTGACAACATGGATGAGGGTATCAAGTCTTTCATTAGTAAATTTGCAGATGACACTAAGCTGGGAGCATGTGTCAATCTGTTGGAAGGTAGGAGGGCTCTGCAGAGAAACCTGGAACGGTTGGATGGATGGGCAAAGTCCAATAAGATGAAGTTTAATACGTCCAAGTGCCGAGTCCTGCATTTTGACCAATAACCCCCTGCAATGTTACAGGCTGGAGATGGTGTGGCTGGACAGTGCCAAAGCAGAAAGGGACCTGGGGGTACAGCTGACTGAACATGAGCCATCAGTGTGCCCTGGTGGCCAAGAAGGCCAACGGCATCCTGGCCTGTATCAGGAATAGTGTGGCCAGCAGGAGCAGGGAGGTCATTCTTCCCCTGTACTTGGCACTGGTGAGGCCACACCTTGAGTGCTGTGTTCCAGTTCTGGGCCCCTCAGTTTGGGAAAGACGTTGAGACACTTGAGCGCGTCCAGAGGAGGGCAACAAGGCTGGTATAGGGCTTGGAACACAAGCCCTGAGAGAAATGACTGATGGAGCTGGGGTTGTTTAGCCTGGAGAAAAGGAGACTCAGAGGTGACCTTATCACTCTCTACAACTTCCTGAAAGGTGGTTGTAGTGAGGTGGGGGTTGGTCTCTTTCTCCAGGCAGCAACCCACAGAACCAGAGGACACAGTCTCAAGCTACATCAAGGGAGATATAGGTTGGATATTAGGAGAAAGTTTTTTACAGAAAGAGTGATAAAGTACTGGAATGGTCTGCTGGGGGAGATGGTGGAGTCACCATCCCTGGATGTATTTAAAAAAGACTGGATGTGGCACTTGATGCGATGGTTTAGTTGAGGTGTTAGGGCATGGGTTGGACTCGATCTTGAAGGTCTCTTCCAACCTAGTGGTTCTGTGTTTCTGTGAACCCTGCGGACAGAAGTATCTTGGGGTTCATAGAGTTTTCGTGAATAGATACTTCTGGATACAAATCTACAAAACTAACTCTGTGGGATGAACCTGATGTCCATTTAGGTCTTACACTCAGGTTATCCCAACAACAGGGCTGTAAGGCTTGGAAGAGAAATGTAGCAATAAAAAGAATCATGGAAGCATTTCAGACTTTAAGTATTCTCTGGCAAATAAATTTTTCATAGCAGGAAACCTGCAGAAGTACACTGTCACACTAACAGTACTCTCAGAAAATTAAGGCATATCAACTTTCACCTTGGGAAAGAGACATAAAGTCCATTTCCAGAAGCAAACAGAAAAAGTTATTTTATACCCTATTATTATTACTACCTACTACTATTACTACCCTTTCACTAATATGTGAAAGAAAATCCTGTATTTAAGATACAACTAACTTTTGAAGACAGAGAAAAAAGCAACACTAACACACAAAATTCCTTTAAGAATAATTTATCAGAATACAGATGATATGTTCAACACTAATACAGTATATATAATCTCTGTTAAATGTTCTATAGACATACTCGAAAGCATACTGTGAATAAGACTTGAATAATTAAGAGGATTACTTAAAATATATATGTACACTTCAGAGGCTACTGTGCAGGAAGAACAGTTTTAGGGATTTCTGCACTCTACAACAAAAGATAATTTTTGACATTTCCAAGTAAGTAGTAATGTAAACTATTTTTTATTTTTAAGAAAGTGTTTCTAGTATTACTACTGGGTTTTGAAAACTATTAAGTCTATTTTCTTTCCATTACGTAGAAAGCACTTAAGAATAAGTCTCCACATAAAAACCACCATCCAGCAGACCTCAGTAAGTCCACTTTATAAACAAGTTCTTACCTTCATTTCATTTCAGGATAGCTCCTATGCAAATATACACACATCTAGAAGGTAACAGCCATAACATACTTGTATAGTGCTTCAAATGATACAACCAATATCAATGGAGACTTTGGTCAGAAGTGGCAGCTCACAAATATGTGCTGCTGTGGTGTGGTCTTTGCTTTAAGTTTGTGTTTGCCCACTATTCTCCTCCCTAATCTCCTCCCCTCCCGAGTTACCAATCTCCCCAAGCCCTTCCCTAACTTCCTCCCTCCCAAGTTGTCAATCCTCCCTATCCCTACCCCTTTTTCCAGAGTTTTCCTTGTCTATCTTGTAGTATTCGATACTCCATTTGTTGCTTTGTATTATCCCCGTCCCCTGCTCTCACTGATAGGTTTATAGAATGTTAGTCCTGCCCTAGATTCCTCCCCTGCCATGCCCTCATTGTTTAGTTGCCCTATACCACTCCCCCTGTAAAAACCTCTGCAGACCCCCTGGGCTTTGTCTTGGGGTCCCAGGTTGTGGACCTAATAAATCCATTCAGTTTTACCCCAAGTCCCGTGTCGTCGTTATCTGTTCCTGCGCCGGACCAAGCGATAACTGGGAATAGCAGAGCTCACGGAGGGAAGGTCGCGCCCCTGCTGTCACTGCCCAGCATGATACGACAGTGCACTGCGACAATGTGCAATGGCTAATTTAAATTTAATACTGCCATTCTGGTCTGGCTTGCTCAGAGCCCCAAAAAGGAGTTTAGCATGCTAGTACTTCTGTTTCGTGAAGCAATTTGGAGGAGAAAAGGTCTTTCAGTATTGGGCAGAACATACAATTTTCTTATTAGTTATGTAAGAAGTAATTTTTTTCCTACTGAAACAGATTTTCAGTGTTTTAAAATTCACTCTAACATTATGCAATCGTGCTCCTATACTATTACTACAATTGAAAATGATCCTGCTCTCTTTTTTTGTGTTTCCTTGTATCAGCATGAACATTTATGTGACCTGCGCCACAGATCATATGGCAGTTATCTCAACTAAATCTAACCTGAATTTATTTTAAAAAAGATTACTTATCTGATTAACTCATTTATACAGTTCACTGTCCATGAATGTTGGTGACTGCCAAGTAAAGTCAAACCAATGGGGTGCAGCAGTTATCTTTAGCATTAGCTTAAATGACTACTTGTTGTGGTTTGACATGGAAGTGAATTTTTTTTCAGGAAGTTGTGTCAAACCAATCAGTGGTCAGGTTTGGATATAGGCACCCAGAGTGACCACTGAAAGTATGGACACGCCTCTGAGAACACAGGGGATTAAAAGCAAGAACTCCCAGGAGAACTTGCTCTTTGGTTCTGGTCTTCAGAGAGTGCAGACTCTCCCCTGCCCAGCCATGGGCTGGGTGGGGGAGGGGAAGCCATGCGGCCTTGTAGGTAGGCCAAGGGGGCTGAGGGTCTGGAACTGAGCCAGCTCCTGTGGATGGAAGGGTGGAGAGAAGCGGAGATGCCTTTGTTCCCCCCCTCCCACCCCCAGAGAGAAAGAGACAGAGGGCCTGATGGCACCTGGAGATTTGCCAGCAGAGGAGAAGCAGAAAGTGGGGGGATGATGCCCAGCATGGGAGTCCAGAATGCTGAGCAGAGATTTCAGCCGTCCAGGGAGTCTGAACTTTTAACCCTTTCCAGGAAATGAGGGCTTTGTAAAATATTATTCCTCCTCGATTTGTAGTGGAAGAGAGACAGTCCGGGACCTGAGACGTTAGAAGAAGAAATTTTTAGGTGGGAGGAGATGATGAAGTAGCTTTTGGCTGGACTTTTCTTGTTAGCCATAGACTGAACCAAATTCTCCTGCAATAGAGACTGCATTTTAGGGGGATGCAGTGGTGACCCAAGGAGACCTGCTTCAGCAACTAACAGCACAGGAATGGCAAGAACAGAGGAAAGCTGAGGAGGGAATGGTGATGCCCTCTGTCTTCAAAAAGAAGATGATCTCTGTTCCTGGACCCTTGGCCCCAGGGGAAAATGGGGGGGACTGTAGACCCAAGATGAGAAGCTGAACTGTTGTATCTTTGGGTCCTAAAGCATCCTTAAAGCAGCCCTATGAGCAGTCTGTCCATGCACGGTGGTGAGAGCACTGTGACATGGAAAGGAGGGTGTCACACTGGTAGATTTTCTCTGGGCAGTTGCCATGTGTGACATGGAAACACAGGAGGTGGCAACTGTGTTTCCTGAGGGGTCTGTGGTGCAAGAGAGACTTCTCTCTCCCTTGATAGATTGAGTATTGATTATCTGAAGGGTGGTAATTTGATCAGGAATCCCGGGTGATGTTTCATGGTGGGTGTTTTGGAAATTGGGAGGAGGAGGGGTGTTTTAAAAGGTCTTCATCCTGGATTTAGTCTGTGTGTCTTCTGTAGTAGTAGTTTAATAAAGTTTTTTTCCTTTGTTATTAAGCTTGGGCCTGCTCTGCTCTGTTCCTGATAACATCTCACAGCATTTATTTGGGAAGGTGTATTTTCATGGGGGCGCTGGCATTGCGCCAGTGTCAAACCATGACACTACTCAAAACTACTTCAGCTACATACCCAAGGTAGAATTCAGGCAAACAATTAACACAAATAAACTGATGTTATTGTGATTGGTCAGGAGCACTTGATGACAAGACTTCCTCATGTAAAAGACAGTTTTAATCCTGCTCATACTAAACAAAGAAAGCTTAAAATATTTGAATCTCAAAAGGAATCAAATAAGTAGGGTTTTTTTGTTATTTTTTCTTTATGCACTCTTTTGAAAACTTATACTTTTGGCCATTTCATGTCTTTGGATTATCGTTTCTAGAGCTCAGCACATTTCCAGGACAGTAGGACTTTTTATGTGAAGATACATAAAAGGATGTATCACAGCTGAATTCTTAAAACTACAGCAGTATCACACCTGAAACAATCATCACTTGCCATCAGAATTTGTAATTTCACAGATGTTCTACCTACTTTTAAACAGGACATACTTGGTGAGGGAGGCCTTACCTACTTCCTACCATCTAGTTTTCTGTATCCTGTTTTTTTTTCCTAAACTTTTATTTTTACCTAATAATGGCTTCTGACCAGTACAACCTCTAATTATTTCATTACTTAAAAAGCTTGTGACTTTTACCATTACTTCTTTAACTACCTGAAAGGAGGTTTAGCCAGGTGGGGATTAGCCTCTTCTCCCAGGCAACCAGCAATAGAATGAGAAGACAGGGTCTTAAGCTGTGCCAGGGAAGGTTTAGGTTGTACATCAGGAGGAATTTTTTTCACAGAAAGGGTGACTAGATATTGGAAGGGTCTGCCAAGTGAGGTGGTGAAGCGATACACGGAATAAATAAATAGACTCCATAACCTAGGGTAGTTATGAAGTGGGTAAGTATGTCAGCGCCTGGCACAAGTGAGATAGCTCTCCAAAACTTGTGCCCCGAGCCTCAGTCTGACCCACACCTTTATTCCCAAAGATGTTCCATATGCAATACATTGCACAACTTTTTCATGCATATTCAACCCCTGGCCCCGCCTGTCCTCGCCTCTCATGCTAAATAAGTCCACGCCCTTCTGGGCACGCGTGGTTTGCTGTGGTGGTCGTACGGGGGTCTCTCAGTGGCCCTGAGGCTGAAGATTGTGGTCTTCCTCATGACTGAACTTTTGAACTTTTCCCTCTCTGTGTGTGTGCTTTTGTTCCTTTGGTGCTTACCTGAGTAGGTCTGTCAGTCTTAATAGGCTTGGAGACAGAGTAGCTTCTTTATCTGGGTTCTTTGCCTCCTCTGGTATTGTTCTTTATGCAAGAAGCTTCAGGATTTTGCATTTTCTTATGCCCTTTGTACCAGGCAGAGGTTTCTTAAGTAAAAGGTTAAAATTCAATACATAACTCTACAAGCTAAAATATAAATTCTTAATTCATTTTGTTAAGTAAACTCCAAAAATCTCTGTTTCAGTGGTAGAGTCATCATCCCTGGAGATATTTAAGGAAACCCTGGATGTGCTCTGGTATAGTTGACAAGGTTATGATCCATCATAGGCTGGACTCAATTATTGCAGAAGTCTTTTCTTTTTTAATTGATTCAATGACTCTGTGTGATTATCCATCAGGCTGCAGAGTAACAACATTCACCTAGAGCCAAACAAAAGAAAATAAGAGAACACCATTATTACCTCGATGTCCACCCTATGCCTGGTTTTAAAGCAGACACAGTGTAGCATATATAAAGATGGGAAGCAGCTCCAGGCAAAGGCATGCCAGCCCTGCCCTGCTCCGCTCCTTTCACCCCTCCGTGAGTTTCCTCAGGGAGGGAAACTAAGGGAAGCTTAGCCACAAATGATCAGAACTGTAACAATGAGGTTGGGTGGCTGGCTGGAGACCTGTGGCTGGCGACCAGGAGCTGTAAGCAAAGAGAGGGGGGAAACCAGTCGTGGAGTTAATGGGAGAATGGGAGGTACTGTGCTTGGAGAGTGGGGGTTAGATGAGGAAACTATGTAGGGCTGCAAATACATGAATGAATAAAAAGGGATAATGTGGCAGGAAAGAGCAGGAAGACCAGGCTGACATGAATAAGTTGGACTGGAGAAGAAAGAGCTGTGAGGAGAGAAAAGTGCTTGTCTGTACAAAAAATGTTATGATCCCCTCCCTACTGGGTTTTGGGGTGGCCACGGTGTAAAACATGCACGCTGTAACATGTGCACACACACGCTTGACGTCACACACGAGCACATGGCATTACATGCACGGCGCAACACACGCACGTGCTGTAACACACATGTGGCGTTACACGCACGGTGTAACAAATATGCACATGCCACAACACACACGGTATAACACACACGGCACAGCCCATGGACACGGCGTAACACGGTGAAACACGCACACGGCGTAATGCCTAGACGGCGTAACACAGCCACACACACGGCGTAACACGCACGTAACGGACACACGCCCTTAACACACGCACAGCGGAACACGCACACGGTGCAATCCGCACACAGATCCCAATACCCCGCGCATGCGCGCCCCAGCCGTATCCACTCCTCGCGCGCACGCGCAGGGCCGTGTCCGCCGCGGGCGCGCGCTGTGCAGTCTGGGAAGGAGGCGGCCCCGGCCAGGCGGAGTGCGGCGCTGAATCCTCCCGGCCGCTCACAGCACTGTGGAGCCGCTTCCCGCTCTGCCTCCCCTCCGGCCGCCGCCACCTCCTCCTCCTCCTCCTCCTCCACCACCCCACACAGGCACCCTCCCCCCGCCCCCGTCCCGCCGGCCCGCGGATTTAAAGGGGCAGCGGCGCCGGCCGGGGGAACCATGCCGAACTTCTGCGCGGCGCCCAACTGCACCCGCAAGAGCACCCAGTCCGACCTGGCCTTCTTCCGCTTCCCCCGCGATCCGGCCAGGTGAGACCACCTCGGGAGGGGCGGGCTGAGGGAGGGACGCCCGGCTCTCCCCCTCAGGCCCCGCCGGCCCACAGCGCTGTCTGTCTGAGGATACATCGTGCTGGAGAGCTGGCTCCCTTCCCCCTGCCCGCTCTGCTTCCCCCGTGCCTCCTTACCCGCGGGCTGGCGGACGCCTGGACCTCCGATGGTGCCTGAGGAGGCCGCGCTCGCTCCGGCGGGGCGGGGCCGTGGGACCCTCCGGGCTGTGGCGGCGGGCGGCTGCGCCTGCGCCGGGACGGTAGCGGCTGCGGCTGCCGCCCCTCGGGGGAGTGGTGGGGACGAGAGTGGCGGCGCTCCGGGATGCGGTGGGGAGAGGGTGCCTGGCCAAGACGGGGTTGGGAGCTGCCTGCCTGTGGGCAGGGTGAGGCTGTGTATGAGGTGGTGTAATAGCTGCGAGAGATGTGGGGCAGCTGGAGGGGTACCGGAGCCATAGGCTCAGGCAGGGGAGCCCTGCACTGTGGGGGGCTCGCGCAGGCTTAGCACTGGCTCAAGCAGTGAAAGTCCATCAGGCCTGCTCTGTGTGTTAGGCGATGTGGTGCTGGATGATGAGGTGTGTGCGTGGCAAATGGGACACTCCTGCGACGGGGAGGAACTGTCACAGGATTCCTGGGATGGTGGCAAAGCATCATGAGCAACAGCAGAGGTGATGGGAGAAATTCCCAATGGGTGAAAAGCAGGGGTGGTGTACTGGTAGAGCAAAAAGTGTGTGAGTGAGAGACAGTGGAAAATAGTATGAAAAATAAATCATGCACTTAGACACAGAAACCCCCATTAAAGGTTCACCCTTAAATCGAGATAACACTCTTATAATCACTTGATTTAACATGATGCTCACAATATTGAAAGGTGCATAGGCACAGAGCAATACTAGTTACCTCTTTTCTAACAGTCAATAGTTAAGGCTGGGCTTTTCATTATTTATACATGATATTTACTTCCTTCCTTCCTTGAAGCTGCTTGACCTGATTTTTGGAAAAATCAAAACCCGTTGGGAATTATGCACATGTAGTATTTTCTAAGGAAACAGACCCTCCAAGCAATTTCAAATGAAGATACAAAAAAGCCTATATAGGTAGTAGCTGCTTTCTAAAGTTGTGATTTTGGATATGTTATGAAGTTCTTCTGGATGAATGCAATTCCTTGCTGTAAAGGCTATCCAGATCCCTTGATGTCTAGTACATGCAAGGTGTTATAATACAATCCATATTCCACATGCTTTTGCTTTAATAAGAACTGAAATCAAAGTGTTTGCTTACCTACTCTTATTCTTCAATTTCATTATTTGCTCTTACTGTTGTCTTTTTCTACCATCTGTCCTGTCACATGTCACAGAGACCCTTAGCATCTCACACAAAGGAATGTCTGCAGTTGGTGTGGAATTGAAGAAAATTGGCACTGCCTGAGCTTCAGTCTTAATTTGTAAGAGGGCCATGCTGTAAAATGTGAGTCACATCAAGCTGTACAGAATTCATCAGTAGATGACGGTTTACTGTATGAAGAAAATACTCTCTTCAGTTCATAATTTTTTTATGGAAGGACATTTTGAATGTGTGTGTTCCATGATAGCAGTGCGGAGATGTAGTTAAAGGTGTGCGACTAAATGATTAAGTTTTAAAGATTAATTTTTTTAAAACTATATTTTATAAACTCTAGGATGATTTAGGTTGGAAGGAACCTTAAAGCTCATGTCATTCCAAGCCATGGGTAGGTATGCCTTCCATTAGACCACCTTGCTCCCAGCCAACCCTTGGAACACTTCCAGGAATGGGGCAGCCTCAGCTTCTCTTGGCAACCTATGCCAGGGCCTCCAAACCCTCACTGTAAAAAATTTCCTTCATATATCTAACCTAAATTTCCCCTCTTAGAGTTTGAAGACATTTCCCCATGTCCTATCACTGGAGTTCCTGATGCAGAGTTCCTCTCCTACTTCTCTGTAAGGCCCGTTCAGACACTGGAAGGCACTGTGAGGTCTCCATACAACCTTCTCTTCTCCAGGCTGAACAGCCACTACTTTCTCATCTTGTCTCCATATGGGAGGTGCTCCAGTCCTCTTGCCAGCTTTGTGGTCTCCTCTGGATTTGGTCCAACATTTCCATGTCTGTCTTTATATTGGGGCATACTGTACACAGTATTTTAGATGGGGTCTCACAAGATGGGTAGGAGGAAGGAGAAACTATACATAAACTGCTTATAGCATCTTTGTGCTCTTAAAAATAGTCAGTGACAAAGATGATGTTCTAAGTTCTCTAGAAGTTCCCCCCTTAATATTTTACAACTTTCTGTCCAAAGTTGGTAATATATTCTATTTTACCAAGAGCATTTAGAGACTAATAAATCCATGCATCCTTTTAGTTTTGCAGATTTGAGGGTGTTTTATTCTGTGGGTTGGTCTACAGCAGTCTGCAGATGGAGATGAAAATATGTTCCTTGTACTGCTTGCTCTCACTTTTGTAGGTCAGACTGGGGTGGTGAGCAAAATACATTGTCCCAAAATGTTATTTGCACTTGGCAGCTTACAGTGGGAAAGCTGAAAATAAAGTTGTTAGAATACATTTTAAAATAAATTTTAATTTTAAAAAATCATTGATGGTAAATGCATAGTCTGGGTAAATTGTTTCTACTACCTTACTGTTTTCAGTGTTTCCATAAAAGCTGGGTAATTGCCTTTAATGTTTTCCCAGTTCAGTGCTAAGCAGTTCCAGTCAGACATTCCAAGTCTGATCTTTCAGGTATTAGGAAGTCAGTGAGAACTAACCTGTTAAGACTACCTTCCTTCCTTTTGGCTTCTTGAGAAGATAAAGGGTTCAGAGATTAGCTTTTGGAGAAGAACCACCAGTATTTAATAGGTGGTATATTGTCTTTTCATATCAAACTAGTGTAAGTAGCCTCTGTTACCTATATAAGGTTTACAGTTTTATGCAGTCTAGGCAGTGATCCTCACAGTAAAATATGTTTGTTTAACTCTCATCTGGGATTGTGGCTCTGTTCATCATGGTGGCTCAAGTTACAGTTGAGGTATGAGTGTTCAGAACAAAATACTTCTTAAGCAAAGAGAAGCTGTTCTGCTGCAGTTGACCAGTAGTGAGGTGATATATACTCTAGTTGCAACTCCGTAAAATGCCATTTCAACTTCCATGAGATGTCAGCAGATCTCTGAAAATGTAAAGTTTGTGACTGAAGAAAACCTTTCTAAAAGCTAATGAACAATGCCTAAGCAGTATTAAGGAAACTTTCCTTCCTGACCATTCAGGAGCCAGGCTGGGAATCCCCTTTGCAGACTGAGACTTTAATTGCTGTGAGCAAAGCCCTCTAGGGCAGGTGGCTCCAAATGAAAGAGAGTGCCATTTGACTCCCTGGACATGCCACACTCATAGCCTTGACCCTGGGTTCTGGGTTTTTTGTAGCAGAGTCTCATATGTCTTGTTCCTTTCAGCACTTTAATCATAACATGATAACAGCTTGAGCTGATGCCTCTGGGGATTGACCCTGAACCAAGAGATCCCTGGGCTTTTATATCTTTACAGTCTCTGCACCCATTCTTTAAGTGCTGCCCTTATGTACAGCATTATTCCAAGTACAAATATAACAAAGCTAACAGGATTACCATAGGGTAGAGTACAACATTATAGATTCCTGTGCACAAATACTTAAATGATTACCAATAAAAAAATCACATAATGATCATGATGGTTGATCATCCACTACTAGTTTGATGAGAGAATGGTGTATCCAGTTTTGTTACCTAAAACTTACAGCAAATAGTATATGGCAGTATATGGTCCTTCCTATTTAACTTGCAGTTTAGATTTTACTGAAAATACCTTAGTTAATCCTTCATCTCCAGATTGTATGTCATGCAGCTGTATTTAGTTTTATTTATTATTTTGTGTGGAGTTGTCTCCAACCATTTATTTTCTAAGAGGCTGATCCTGGGTATAAATCTCTGCCAAACACTATTCCTGTTCATGACCACTCTAGAGGTTGATGAGAGTTATTTCCAATATCTTGCTGTCCCATAATACTATTCCTAAACTCCAGGCTATTTTAAATCTACCTGACTACATGTTTGAGCAGTTTTATTATTTCTTTGTTTCACAGGAGCCTTTGTATGATCTGGACAGTGTACTAAAGTGATTTCTCTTGTAAGCTTGGTGGCTTCCAGCAATACTTGTATTTCAGTTCCATTAGATACATTATTTTTTGCTGAAATAAAGAACTATGGCTCCTTCAGCAGTGTAAATGTATGATGCTCTCCAAAAACTTATTTAGAATTAGTATAGTCACTCATTAATTACATCTCCACCAGGCTGCCTTTCCTAATGCAAGTTAATTCAGCCTCTTGGGCATTCACCAAGGGTTGTAGAGGTTCTGCCTTAAGCACCTCTGAGTTTCTTATTCCTGTGTAGTCTGTGTGTCATTTGCCATTCATGTATGAGAATCCATTGTAAATGGGATTAAATCCAAGTTCTCTAGAGACTGATCATGCATATCTCCATGTAGGTGGCTGAAGTGAAATACTACTTGAGCACATCATGATGGAGCTCATTGTTGAAGGGATTGGGAAATAAAGTTCTAGATTAAAAAAAATCTCAAGCTAATATGTGTATTTAAAATAATTTATTCACAACTATGTGCTCTTCATGGGGATGATGCTTGTGAAGCATGTTTAAGAATCATGTCCATTTCATGTATACATGGTTGTTGGATGACTTGGACTTAAGTCTGCTCCTTTTCATGATAATTGCTGTTGCTGCTATTGCTTTTAACATAGGAATTATTCCCTGCTGCTACAGCATCCAGTTGAGTTGAGTAGTAAAACTCAGGGCAGTCTTGTGGGTATAGGTTTTGCATAAGGACTTCACAAGCTGCATAAGCCTGTCTTCTCATGCAGAAATAGTTCAAAAGGCCTTGGAGTAATCTGGCAATCCCAATGCCAGAGCCAAAGCTGAAGCTCCTTTTATAGCTTGGAAGGCTTTTTCTGTTTCTGGACCCCACTGCACAGGCTCTCCATTCTCTGTCTTGGTGGTGTTAAGGAATCCATTCAGTGCTGGCAGCTCAGGGCAACTGCAGCGCCAGCTGCAGATGGAGCTCTGGTGGCAAGAGCCAGAGGCAAGAGGCAACTGCTGACCCTTTGCACAGCAAAAGGGCACAGGGATCTGTGGCACAGCCAGGCACATGGACACTCCAAGACACCGCAGGAGCTGACAACACCCAACTTTCCCACACTTAGACTGGTGAGAGGACTTGGACTTATTTAGGTTCCCTCCTTGGATGCACCATCTTGAGCTGTGATTTTGTTACTGCACTGTGATTACAATTATTTTAAGGATTGATATGACAGATTGTGCTATGGGAAACCTGGGGTCAAGCCAGTAAGGAAACCCGATCTGACACTCAGAGCTGCAAAGGGGCCTTAGTCCTAGCTCAGGTGGTGCAAGTGTGACTGCCAGAGTGGCTCCTGGGTGGCCCAACAGGGAAGTTTCCTTAACAGTACCCTCTGCCAATGATTTACTGAACTACTTTACCCCAGTATATCCAGTCTGCCATATCTTTCTATCTTGAAGAAATCCTTGCAATTGGGTTTTTATTTGTTACTGGTTGAGTAACCACAGCCTGGTTACCATAGTGTGGACCTTTCCTGGCTCTGCTAATCTTTGTCCTTTTGTTAATATAAATACTAAATACTTTACTTCCTGACAACACAACTGAAGCTTAAAAAAAGACGCACAGTGGTCTTTTCTACTAGACAAGTAGTATCTTTCAATCTTCATAAGCCTTGCTGGCAACTTACAAATAATCTATGTATTCTACAAGTATCAATTAATGTGGTAGTTTTACACCTTATTATTGCATGGCGGTAGGTGTCAAAATTCTCTTCATATTTAATGGACCTAACTCTCTGTCTCCTGAAGACCATAACAAAACTTAAAAGCATTTTCTTATATCTACTTTTTTTTTTTTTTAATTAACTGAAGTTTTTTCCTTTTCTTTTTGCTGAAGTGGCAGTATGAAGTCTTAGGTAACAAAACCCCAGTTTCCTGCCCAGACAGGACCCCTTGCATATCTTTGTCCTGGATGAAAATGAAACCGTGTCCTCCAAATTAATTTAAATAACATTGTTTTGAAAATTAAAAAGATTTCCTGCTGCTGTGACTGTGCTGCTAAACTGAGTGACAGGTGATGCTTGCCATTTATGAATAACATCATATCTTTTTGAGACAACAACAGTTCTCTTTATTCTAGAGAAAGTAATTTACCATCTTCTTACCTATATAAATGTACATGTCTGAAATATACATTAATAAATATACTTTAAAACTATACACAAAATTACCATCATTATAAGCAAGTACTAGTCCACAGAAAATACCATATTTGTACAAAAAACAGTGTTTCACCTGATGTGCACCTGCTGGAGAGCCTGCTTTTGGCAGGGTACATCAAATTGACACCCTGACAATCCATCCAAAAAGCTACAACTAAATCTGAATTCACAAAAAGGATAACTTTACTGCAAAACAGGACACAAAAACCACACATTTTGAAGACAAGCATTCCTCTACAAGCAGATCTTTCCAATTCCCCCTTTTTGAAGGAAATCCATATGCATATAATCACATCAGAGTGAGCAATTACTTCAGCTGGTGTTTTCTGTGCTCTCCAGAAATCTGTTTTGTCTGCGAACCAATTGCCTATTTACTTATTTGCCAATTTGCCTATTTAGCAAAAGAAGAAAATACTTTTACAACTAAAAAAAGATAGTAAATCAACTCTTAGGTTAAATTTTTTTGAAAGAATCAGCATATATTAAAATTGTGTTGATAATGATTTTTAATAATTTCCTACATAATCTTCAAAATGTGCAGGTAGTGGCATGAATCATTACTGTAAGAGTTTAGGTTGTTGCATTTTGGTTTGGGGGATTTTTTAATATAAACAACTTTGCTATCAATCTTGCTTTCTGAAACCAGGTTTAGCTAAACCTTTTAATTATCCCCCAATATTCACAAAATAAAGTAATAGAATAGAGTGACAGAGTCTTTAAGGTTAGAAAAACCCTCTAAGGTTGTCAAGTCCTGTCACTGCAGGCCCCCAGCTGGGTAGTAATTAGCATTGACTCCATGATTGCAGAAGGCTGATCAATTGCTTTGTTATATCCTCTTATACTATATTATATTATACTTATTAAGTAACTCAGTAACCCTTACAGCCAGTCCGATAGAGCTTTGACCTAATTGGTCAATCCAGCAAAACACCATCCAGTGTCCAATTAAGAAATCACCCTTTGGTAAACAAATATCCATAACACATTCCACATGTGCACAACAACCGGTTTCTCATTCTTTTCTCTGATCTTCTCACAGCCTTCCCTGGGAAAATGCCTGGGAAAGTCTGTGCCTGCTCTCTGTGGCCAGAGAGCTGCTGCCACAAAATCCTACTATTAAGCCAGCTCCACCATGTTGACTACTGAACCGTGTCCTCTAGTGCCTCATCCACATACCTTTTGACAGCTACCAGGTCTGGTGATTCCACCACTTTTGTGGGCAGCCTGTTCCAGTACCTGACCACCTTTCAGTGAGGAAATTTAGCCAACCTAAACCACCTCTGACACAACTTGAGGCTGTTTCCTCTTGTCCTGTCCCTTGTTCTCTGGGAGCAGAACCTGACCCTCACCTGGCTGCACCCTCCTGTCAGGGAGTTGTGGAGAGTGAAAAGGTGCCCCCTGAGTCTTCTTCTCTCCAGGCTGAGCCACTGCAGCTCCCTCAGCTGCTTCTGGTGCTCCAGACCCTACCCCAACTCCATTTCCCTCTCTTTACATATTCCAGCACCTACATCAAGGTTGTGAGGACCCCAAAACTGACCCCAGGATTGGAGGTGCCTCAGCATTGCTGAGGGACAGTCACTGTGCTGGGCCTGTGGCCACACCATTGCTGGTACAGGCCAGGTGCCCTTTGCCTTCTTGGTCACCTGAGCACACTTGGCTCATGTTCAGCCACTGTTGACCAGCACTTCCAGGGCCTTTCTAACAGTCAGTTTTCCAGCCACTCTGCCCTAAGCCTGTACCTCTGTGGGGGGTCGTGGTGATCTGAGGCGGGACCAGCCACCCCAGCCAGCCAGTGGCACAGGACTTCTAGGACTTTGTTAGGCACAAGGTCAGTACCACTTCACAGCCTGCAAACACTACTTGCATTAGGTGTACTCCCAGCAACAGTGGTGTAATATACTGCTTTGAGATAACTTTTAATTTGTGCCAAATATATTGCAACGGAAGGACTTGCATAACAGTATATGGTATGCATTAGTTGAATAGTGAAAGATTTGATAAAAGTTAATACATAATTTTATTCTAAGATCTGTCTAGTTGCTTCTTGGAGCTATGCAGAGCTATAGTGAGTGATCTCAGGGGTCTGACTTCCTTTTTCTTTGTTATTCCATTCCTCAGAGACTGTTCTGTTTGGAGCCAAACTCACAGTTTGGCTGAAGTGCTGAATTCAGACTCAGATGGAGTTTTCAGGTTTGAGTTCAGTCATATAACCTGTCATCTCCTTTTAGTCCTGTAGCTTCCTCAGGGAATGTCAACATTTCAGCCTTTGCCATTAGAGCTTCCTAAATTTCTAGAACTCTGGTTGCTGATATGCTGTTCCAGTGGGTTGAGAAGCTTGGTGCCCATGTCTGATCCGTGATATAAAAGAGGGGAAATTCAGATTAGCTGTAGGGAAGAAATTCCTCCCTGTGAGGGTGGTGAGGCCCTGGCACAGGTTGCCCAGAGAAGCCGTGGCTGTCCCATCCCTGGAAGTGTTCAAGGCCAGACTGGATGGGGTTTGGAGCAACCAGGTCTAGTGAAAGGTGTCCCTGCCTATGGCAGGGCCTGGAAAGAGATGGGCTGTAAGGTCCTTTCCAACCCAAACCACTCTAGGATTGTGTGGTTAGGATCCTCAAACCAGGGCTCTGGACACCAAAGGCTTCTTTTGGATCATGTGCTCAGGTGGTGCCTTAAAGAACCTAGAAATAAAACAACATACCCTGAGATAATATTAGTATAGGAGGTAACACAAAGGCTGGTCTTCATTGGAGGCCTCCAGGGGCAGATATGGAAAAATGCCTGCAAAATGCCCACCCCTCATGGGGTGAATACAGTTTTAAAAGTTTAGCAGATCAGCATAATTGAAAAAAAATCACCAATTAGAGAAATAAGAGGTGATGCCATTTCCCTCGGTCCAACCTTCTCTGAATCCTGCCTGCGCCCTCCCCCCACCCCCCCCCCCCCCTTCCTTAGATGGGAACTAAATGTTGTTTGTGAAAATGTGTCTTGAAGAGCTGTTTTTTGGCCTTGGTTCCCAGACAGAGCCAAGATAGGATAGGGGGCCTTGGAATGTGGAGCTTCTTTCTGCCTAGGGAAAAGTACTGGGTAAAGTATTGGGAAAACTAGCCACAAATAGAACAATAGGCAAAGTTACAAATATATATGTAAGAATACAGCGAATATATAAAAGAAAACAGGCAAAAATAATTTGGCATCACAGGCAGTGTTTACTTCAGCACAAAAGGCAGCAGCCACAGCCAGTTTTTGTTCAACTGTTGAAGAACTTTGTAAGGGAATGATGCCTTGAGAGGCTACCTAGAACAGGGGCTAGACAGTGTTAAAAGAATAAAGTAGGTATTTATTAAAAAGGCCTTCAAAGAATACACCTTGGGCAGTACAAGAGCCTGGCCGAGGCTACACCCATGTTGGACAGCAGATCACATGTTTTCATGCTTTTGTAAGTTTTGGTCCATTTGCATATTAGGGTTAATTGTCCAATTACAGCTTCAGGTTATGAAGTCCAATCCTCCCAGATTGCTCTCCTCAATTTGCTGTTTATACTTTTTGGGCCTTAAGCTGCAATGGTGTCCTTGGTTCTCAGGCTGGAAAATGATTGTTTTGTCTAACTAAACTGTGAAGAGAACTTGTATGAAGTTCAGAGTTGCGTACTAATGCAATACAGAATCTGGATAATATGAAAGCTAAAACTTAAGGCATCAGGAAAGAAGTATTGAGTAGTTAATGACATCTGTGTGAGACTCATTTTTGAATAAGCCCCCTCTGAAGAGCTGGTGGTATCTCTTGCTGTCACTCATTGACTATTACTAAGTACTGTGTAGTACTTACTAAGTACCTACTTAGGTTCTTTGGTTGGCGTTAACATGGGAGGGCAAAGAATTCAGGCTGATGTTTGCCTGCCCTTGACAGCTATGTGCCAGTTCTGAATGCACCATTCTTGCCACCAGTTTGTCTCCCTGTGATTGCCAGGAGGTGATTCAGGGGAGTTAACATAATGTAAGGAGCTCTGGCTTTGCTCTCTCTCAGTGTTTGTCAGCTTCCCTGAATCACTGAAAGAAGCAGGTAAGACCATGGGGTCAGGCTCTTTCTCTGGACTGAAACCCTCCCCACTAACTGTAGAGGAGGCTGATCAGCCTTTGTGATCACATTTAATGAGTTGTTTAGTAGTCAACACCCACTGAGAAAGTCTGAAAGCCAGAGTCAATATAATTTAGATGCTATAGATCTCCCAAAGATTGTTTATATCATTTGATTAAGTGAAGAAAGCTCCCCTGTTCTCTTTTTGGGGTGATTGCACTGACAAGAGTGCAAGATCTGTTGTGCCAAAAAATCAGGTTTTTTAAAACATTGTTTTCTTTCCTATTTTAAGTCTGTGAAAAACGCCAATCACTTGTTTTTTAAAATTTTAAAAGTTTATTAGTAATAAAATAGTTATAAAAATAGTAATAAAATTAGAGTAATAAAAATTTGGACAATTAGGATTAGGACACTATGAGACAATAAAAAGCAAAGAATTATGGATGTCCGGATATTTTTGGGCACTTAGCTGCCAAAAACATGCCTTGCAAACAAAGGAATAACGCTTAAAAGCAGTAGTCTGTTGCATATTAATATATCATACATGATCCATAAATTCCTTGCAAATTAAGAAATTTTCTGGTTTTTGTCAACTTCTTCCCCTTAAATGGAGAGAAGGTGGAAGAATGTTTGTCTTTTCCGATAAGGAGGCAGTAACTCTTTAGGTGTCCTGTTGCTGTTATCTCTGTCTGAAGAGTTTCTTGATTATCTTATCCCTTTCTTGAGCTAGTAAAAAAAATACCTTACATCGCATAGTTTCTATTTTAACATTATGTTATAACCTAAAACTATATTTAACACACTACTTAAAAAGGATTAATACAGTATTACAAAATAACCTTCCATAACACATATAGTATTCAATTTAATATTTGCAAAGAGCCAATCATTTAATCTACATTTTTCACAAGTCGTTACTAAGCATACTGTGTGTTAAAAATGGGACCACACTCCCGGTACTAGAGTATTTATTATAATAATAAGGCCTAAAGCATGGGGGCCCACAGGTTGAACAGGAGTGTTCCTGTCAAGGATACTGAAGCGCTGGTGCTTGGTCTTCTTCCTTTATTGAGCAGCGATGTCCCAGATGTTCCAGGTGGAGCGGCACAGCTTCACTGGGTTGGGTGCCCCCTTTTTATACTGTTTTTTGTTCCTTTGGATTGGTTTCTGTAGGGATCCTTCATTTGCACGAAGGTTTAAGGCTCTTGATTGGCCCATTACAGTTCTGTCCAGGCTGGCTCCTTTCACCTGGGGGGTGATAAACTTTACTTAGATGTAATACCGTATGTTGAGTACCGTATTTCTTATAACTACCCTTTTAACCCCTTTTCCAGTATAATAACCAAACTTTTTAACAGTACATGCTTAACAATTATCAACTATTTTCCAACAGTTTCTAACCTATTTTTGACACTCTGTATGGATCTCCGAGAGCAATATTAGAAATTATTTTGATTTATGGCATTTGCCATCACTGTTATTTTAATATTTTGCATGAGCAAAAAATTGAGATTTGCAAATAGTTCGGCCAGCAGAGATCAGAATCAAAGATTCCCCTTTTTCATCTGCACAATTGCTCTTTACTGAGCTAAAGTAGAGGTGAATCCACTTAGACCTGTGATTTCCTCATCTGGGCTGCCCACTTGTCCTGGTTTGACAAGGAAGTGAGTTTTCTCCGGAAGTTGGGGTCAAACCAATCAGTGGTCAGATTGGGATATTGATGCCTGGAGTGACCACTGAAGGCATTGGACATGCCTCTGAGAACACAGGGGGTTAAAAGCAGAGAACTCCCAGGGGAACTCTCTTTGGTTCCCGTCAGCAGAAGAGTGCAGACCTCCCCTGCCCAGCCACAGGGTGGGTGGGGGAGGGGAAGCCATGTGGCCTAGGAGAGGTAGGACAGGGGGTGAAGGGACTGGAACTGAGCGGAACAGAAGTGTGGAGAAAAACTGAGATGTCTTTGTGACCCCCTCCCCCCCAAAGAGAGAGAGACAGAGAGCCTGAAGGCACCTGGAAATTTGATATCATGTGCCGGAGTAGAAGCAGTAGAAGCGGGGGCGGGGAAGGTGCCCACCTGTAGGAGTTGGAATTCTGAGCAGCTGAGAGTCCAGCTGTCCTGGGAGCCCGAGACTTTTAACCCCTTCTGGGACAAAGAAAGCTTTGTGAAACATTAGTTCTTCTTGATCTGAAAGGGAAGAGAGACAGCCTGGGACCTGAGATGTTAGAAGAAGAAATCCTAGGTGGGAGGAGATGATGGAGTGGCCTTGGCTGGACTTTTCTTGTATAGCCATAGACTGAACCAATTTCTTCTGCAACAGAGACTGCATTCCTGGGGGGATGCAATGGTTTGAGCCAAGGGAGTGGCCAGCTGTAGTGACTGCCAGGGCTGGAGTGAGAGTGACCTGCTGCAGTGATGCCAGGAGAGTGACAGGAGTGGAGTGAACAGAGAAGGATGAGGAGGGTGTAGTGGTGCCTTTAGTCTTCAGGGAAAAAGAAGATCTCTGTTCTCGAGACCCTCGGCCCCAGGGGAGGAGAAAGTGGGGGGGACTGTTGTCCAAAAATGAGAAACTGTTGTACCCTCGGCTCCAGAGGAGGAGAAAATGGGGGGGACTGTGGTCCCAAAATGAGAAACTGTTGTTCCTTGGCCCTTGGCAGAGCATCCTTAAAGGAGGAGCACTATGAGAAGTCTTGGTCCATGCACAGTGGTGAGAGCACTGTACCTGGGAGGAGGATGTCATACTGGCAGACTTTTTTCCGGGCAGTGCCATGTGTGGCATGGAAACACAAAGAGGTCGCAACTGTGTTTCCTGGGGGGGTCTGTGCTACAAGAGAGACTCCTCTCTCCCTTGATGGATGGAGAATTGATTATTTGAGGGGTGGTAACTTGATTGAGGGTCCAAGTTTTGTCTCACTGTGTTTTGTTGGAAATTGGGTGGAGGGGAGGAGGAATATTTTTGAGGGTTTTCATTCTGGATTCTGTGTGTGTCTTTTATTATAGTGGTTGGTTAATAAAGTTTTTTCCCTCATTTCTAAGCTCAAGCCTGCTCTGCTCTGTTTCTGGTCGCATCTCACAGCACTCGTTTGGGGAGGGTATACTTTCATAGGGGCAGTGGCACTGTGCCAGCGTCAAACCATGACACCCACCAAAATATCTGACAAGACAGCCTTTGTTCTTATATTGTTGAGTAATCACTAGGTTTTTTTCTCCTCCTTACTGCTATAAACAATAATTTCATGTTTGCAGTCTAAAGTAATAGTAAAATTGCTTCCTTCTAACTTCTAGCAACAGAACAAGTAACTTTGTTGCTCAGAGAGTGATGACATATACCCCATTACAAGGAGTTGAAGCTGACTACTGCAGCATTTGCATCAATTACTGCAAATGGTTTACTCACCAGGGGGAACAGTCTGCAGTTGCATACCTAAATGGAGTCCTGTCAGTAAAGGAAATATTTCTTTATCTTTGTGGTATATCTTGGAGAACTAATCCAAAGCAAAAGTAAATACATGTAAAAATATGTATCTAAGGAGAACTTCGGGCATGGAAGCACTGTCTGTGGAATGGTTGCTTTTTTCTGTTGTTATTTTTTCACTTTCATAAATCTACTCAAAACTCCCCCAGTGACCACAATAAATAATAATACTGTATTTTGATAGGAGGTGGAAAAGACAGCTATGTTAAAAACTGCCTAGAAAACATTATGACTTTAGACTACAAGCACATCTCTTTGGTTTTTAATTTTTCTTTTTAAGAGCAAATTCTTTAGAATTTAATAGTTAGATTTCATGAGCAACTGTGCTACAGTCTGCTCTGTGTGTGCGTGACAAAGGCAAGAATATATAAATTAAGGGAAAAGACTCCTGAATTTGATGGGATGATGTTGAGTGGTGAGCAAAAACAGAAAAAGTATTTTTACAAAAATTTGATGGGATATCCAAAGGAAGTTGTAAAGAACTTTCCCAAGCCTTGTATCAAGGTCACTTGCACTCCAATTTTGAGTATGATTTGAAACTGTAAGGGATTTTGTTTTATCCTAAGATTGTCTAATTCTTCTCCTTACATGCAGATGTCAGAGATGGGTAGAGAACTGTCGAAGGGCAGATTTAGAAGATAAAACTCCAGATCAACTCAACAAGCATTACAGATTGTGTGCTAAACATTTTGAGACATCTATGATATGCAGAAGTGTAAGTAAAAACAAGCATTTATTTACTGCGTCTTGCAAAATATGACTGACATTTTTCACCAGAATGCTGCTTTTTAATCTTTCAGCTACTGGGTAACTCGTCCCTAGGAAAATTAATTTCTTAGTCTTAATTGTGATCACTGCCATTACCTGAGGCTCCACACAGGCTCTCAGCCATTGAAAATGAACAGTCGGAGGAGAGGGAAAAAGTGGTGCTCCTGGGCAGTTTAATGTGTTTGTTGAACAGTCCCTCACTGCAGTGCTTTCTTTGTCTCACTTGTTTCACTAGAGATTATAATATTATATAAGTTTATTGGGTGTAATTTTGCATATCTCTAATTATTTAAACTTATTAATGTCCTGTTCCTGAAGTGTGTACATGGTGTGATTTGGTTAAATTACACTCTGTTGTGGCCACAAGATTTAAACACTCTGTACATCTGTCAAGCTATAATTTCCTGTTACATTTTCATCCAGCTAAAGTCAAGGCACTGTTTTCTGTTAATGAAGTAATAGCTTTCAGTTCTTTTTGTCAACAATATGATTTTAATAGCTTGCATAAGAGTAGGAAAGGGTGGACATGGGACTTTGTATCAGGTTTTAATTTCTAGGCTGAATTTCGCTCTGGTACATAAGCAAATCGGATCTTTTAGTTATGAATGGTAATTAAAATATGCGGGTCAAACTCTGAAGTCCTAGTGGTATTACACATTATGAGATCTCTAATTAGCCAGCATGCCTGAAACATATGAAAATTGGAAGTCATTATGACTCTGAAAGGAAATGCTATGAAACTGGGTTTGTTTGAAATGTATTTCAATCTAATGACAAGATGACATCAGTTACAATTTTGTACTTAGTAGAAATTAGCCAGTATAGGCAACACACGTTTACAGTATATCCAAATATAACATTTTACTTTAAATATTTTTTTTTTAACTGGGAACACTTACATGATCATCTAGAAGTCTTTTCTTCTTTTTTTTTTATTCACAGATAAATTTTCCCTCAATATGATCTTTCACAGTAGTGCTTGGTGGACATCATAGTTCTACGAAAAGAAGCAATTGAACATTTTCACAATGAAATGTTTCTAGAATTGTGAAATAAGTGATAAAACCCAAAACCCAATAGTAACAAAATGTTTCCTTTCTGATGTATGTCTTTTTATCCAGGTTTATTTTTTTAAAAAATCATAATATTGCAGTAAATTAAAATTATTGCATCCAGGGTCTTTGATATAAAGATAATGGAGACAAAAAAAAAGGATTTGTAGTTTGGATTGGAGTTTTCTGTAGTATCTCTGTAGTGTTCTTTGATATCCCTGAAATGTAAATTGCATAGCTTAGCTTTCTCTTTGGTAACATAAAAAAGTCAAAGTACTTTAGAATAATAACATAAACAAGAAAAGAAGGAGGAAAAAAAAGGGCACACTGTCTGAAATTTCTCAAAGTATTCCCTAGTCGAGATGTCTGTTTTCTTACAGAGCCCATACAGAACGGTTTTACGGGATAATGCTGTGCCAACTATATTTGATCTTACAAGTCACTTGAACAATCCCCACAGCAGACATAGGAAAAGGATAAAAGAGCTGGTAAGTTTTTAATGTAAAATTATGGGTTTATTATTAAAAGAAAAAATGACAAGTAAGTTAATGTGAAACTTTTACACAAAAACGTAAAATAAAAATATTTAGCCACTTGAGTGTTTGTATTTTCTATGCTGCCTGTTCCTGTATCTTTTTTGCTGATTATAAGTTAAATGCATGATAAAAATTTTATCTACTAAGGAAGTCTTTAAGAAATAATCTGGAAAATTAAATGTGTTGGTCCAGAGCTGATTCTTTCATCCAAATCAAATGTATAGTTTTCTTTTCCTTGTTACTACAGTGACAGCTGAAGACAACTGAAGCATGATATCCCAAAATTCTTGCTGCATGTTGATTGTGATCTTTGGTTCACCCATTTAACTTCTGAAATCTGAATCAATTCAGACATGCTTGTTCTAGCTTACTGTTCTGAAAAATGATCCATGGATAAAACCAAGATTGTGAAATTTTTTTGTGGGATTGTGTCTTGTGTGTCATTTAGGGGAGAAAGTGTCTCCATGGTTATAAGTATACTGACAATTAAGAGGAATTCCACTCCTAATCTCTGTTTATACTTGAAAAATTGCAGACAATTTCTAAATGTTTCTTTGTGAGTTTGGTTGCATCTGTTGACTGAAAATGGGGTTAAAGATAGTTCTGTCTACTGGTAGTACATTACCAAATTGCAATAGTATCTATTTAATGGAATCTAATATATATACTAATAATTATATATATTGAAGAACCTCCTAATACAACTGTTCTCATGTAGTTAGTAGATACATGTCATGGCTGTAATAAACTACCTCAAGAAACCTCCTGGTCTTAGAATTTCTAGCACTTTTTGGCAAATGTTAACTGATCTCATATACCATATTTGTATCTGATCTTGATATGTTAATATTTTAAGATCACGTGTTAGACATTGTCATCAATGTAAGTTCTTTTTGTTTGTTTTTTTAAGAGTGAAGATGAAATAAGAACATTGAAGCAGCAAAAGAGTAAGTGATCAAAATAATTGAGATAATAACTTTATTTGCTAAGGCTGACGAGGTAATGCCTCATAACTATTAGTTTATATATAGCAGGAGGATAATTGAGTTCCTTCTTGATTCAGCCAGCCAGTCTAAATTATTTCCAAAATACTCATTCACTTTTAAACTGGAAACATTCTTGTCTGGACTCTGGTAACTTAAAGGTAATGGGCAAGTAAAAGCTATGTTTTATTTTTGACACTTACAGTAATTTCATTTTGTAGTTGATGATGCTTTTGAACGGAAACAGGCAACTCAAGAATCGAATGAAAACAATGAGCAAAATGCTGTCTCAGAGGAAGGAGGGGAAGAACAAGAGGAAAAAGCTGTCCCCTTAACACTGGAAGAAAGAGAAAACAAAGATTACCTTAAATCATTATTTGAAATTTTGATCTTAATGGGTAAACAAAATATTCCATTGGATGGCCATAATGTTGATGAACTTCCAGAAGGTATTTTTACTTCAGATAACTTTCAGGCTCTACTGGAATATAGAATAAATGGTGGCGATGAAGTTCTGAGGAAACGATTTGAGATGACTGCAGTCAACCTTGAGTATTGTTCGAAAACTCAGCAGAAACAAATGCTTGAGATCTGTGAAAACTGTGTTAGAGAGGAGACACTGAGGGAAGTAAGAGACTCACACTTCTTTTCTATTGTCACCGATGAAGTAGTAGACATAGCAGGAGAGGAACATTTGCCAGTGTTGGTGAGGTTTATTGATGATTCTCACAATCTAAGAGAAGAATTCATAGGATTTTTACCATATGAGGCTGATCCTGAAATTTTAGCTGTTAAGTTCCATGCAACTATTACTGAAAAGTGGGGTCTAAACATGGAGTACTGTCGGGGTCAAGCCTACATTGTCTCCAGTGGATTTGCTTCTAAAATGAAAGTTGTGGCTACGAGACTCTTGGAAAAGTATCCACAAGCTGTGTATACACTATGTTCCTCGTGTGCCTTAAATGTTTGGCTGGCAAAATCTGTTCCTGTTGTTGGTGTTTCTATTGCATTAGGAACAATTGAAGAAGTTTGCTGTCTTTTTAATCAGTCTCCACAATTACTAGTAGAACTGGACAACAAAATTTCTGCTCTTTTTCAGGACAATGATGAGAAGGGTAATGAGTTGAAGAAGATCTGCCGTTCTCAGTGGACAGGCAGACATGATACTTTTGAGGTATTAGTGGACCTCCTGCAAGCACTGGTACTGTGCTTGGATGCTGTGAGCAGTGACTTCTCTGTCAGGTGGAACAACTTCATTGTTGGTCGAGCATTTGTACTTTCAAGTGCACTAACAGACTTTGATTTCATTGTCACTATTGTAATTATGAAAAATGTTCTGTCTTTTACAAGAGCATTTGGAAAAAATCTCCAGGGACAAACATCAGATGTGTTCTTTGCAGCTGGCAGTTTAACAGCAGTATTGCACTCTCTGAATGAAGTGATGGAGAATATTGAAGTTTACCATGAATTTTGGTTTGAGGAAGCCACAAATTTGGCTACAAAACTGGATGTACAAATTAAACTGCCAGGAAAATTTCATAGGGCACAACAGGGGAACTTTGACCCTGATATGACATCAGAAAATTACTACAAAGAAATCCTAAGTGTCCCAACAGTAGAGCATATTATTCAAGAATTAAAAGATATTTTCTCAGAACAACATTTAAAAGCTCTTAAATGTTTATCATTAGTGCCCTCAGTCATGGCACAGCTCAAATTCAATACGTCTGAGGAGCATCATGCTGACATGTTCAAAAATGACTTGCCCAATCCAGACACACTTTCTGCTGAGCTTCACTGTTGGAGAATCAAGTGGAAGCACAGAGGAAAAGATATTGAACTTCCAGCTACTATTTATGAAGCTCTTCACTTGCCTGACATAAAGTTTTTCCCTAATGTTTATGCATTGCTTAAAGTCTTGTGCTTACTTCCAGTGATGAAGGTGGAGAATGAAAAATACGGAATAGGACGAAAGCGCTTAAAGGCATACCTGAAAAACACCTTGACAGGGCAAAGGTCAAGCAACCTTGCTTTGTTGAACATAAACCTTGACATAAAACATGACTTAGATTTGATGGTGGATACTTATATTAAACTCTATCCAGATAAAGTGGAATTTCAAGACTGTATTCCTTCAAACAATTCTGAAGTAACAGATGATGCCTAACTTTTTAAGCTCTAACCAATCTGTTGAAACAGCTTCTTCTTAATTAAGTTTCAAAGCTGGGGAAAAAAAACTGATTAAATCTTAAAAAATCACTGCAGTTGTGTTTTCATTTTAGGCCTTGGGCTGATCAAGCTGTGGTCAAAGACCTAAATTACGTGTTGATAGTCCATACTACATGTGTTTGACAAACAAAATCAAGCCTGACACAAGCCTATGCTCTTGGCAGAGGTGCTTTCTACATCTGATTGACTTAACTAGGTGCTCGTTTACTTTATTGCATCGTGGGAAAAGTACATTATGATTGTAGATCTGATGGGGCTGTTACATATTCACTGATTAATTAGGATAAGAAAGAAACTCAAACTATTAAAAGGAGTATAATCTATTTCAGTTCTGTTACTTACGATTTTTTTTAAAAATCCAAACTTTTAAGAAAGTCTTTGATGTATATTTAAGTGGCATTTTGGAGAGTGGATTCAGCTATTGCACGATCCCCATGCTGTGAACAGGTCTTGGTGTAAAGTGAATGTCAGTGATATAGGGGTACATTTTAACATTTTGTTGGAAGAGTCAACCTCTTTCATCTCTTGATGACTGTTTACATTCCTTTGTGTCAGACACAAAACTTTTTTCTTTAGGCTTAAAAGGCATGGCAGGAGTATTTAAATTCTTAAAAGACACAAAAAACTTAAAATCTATTCCACAAATGTTTAAATCTGTTTGCTCTGTCCCAACTCTGACACAAACCCATCCATCTTATAGTATGTTTATTTGTAAACTCACTGTGGAAAGACTAAAATAAGAGTTTGTTGTTTGTCTAGAAGTAAGATTGAAAATATTGCTGTTATTTTTGGTGAGAATGAAACTTTTTTGTACAGTTTATGGAAATTTAAAATAAAATGTGAATTGTTTTTTACATAGCATTGGATTTCCTAGTAAAGCTATGCCTCTGGAAATGTGGTTTGTAAAGGTGCCTTTTATTTTAGCAATTTTTTCTTCACTGTTTTTGCAATTCTAGTGAGCAGCCTTTTCTGAAGACAGAGGAAACTGTGTGATAGTACCACTGATCTGCATGTTCTGCAAGGTTTTTTAAAGTATTTTGAGATAGCACTAACTACAGTGCTTTTACTGATTGAAGTTCTGACAATCAGGCAGAAAGAGATTAAATTTGGTTCAAAAGTAGTTTTGCAGCTATCCTGATGCATGACAGGTTTATAACTTATTTATTGAACCAAACATCAAATATCAAGTGGCTTGGGTTGGAAGGAACCTTAAAGCTCCTCCAGTTCCACCCTCTGCCATGGGCAGGGACACCTTCCACTAGACCAGGTTGCTATAAGCCCCATCCAGCATGGCCTTGAACGCTTCCAGATGGGGCAGCCACAGCTTCTCTGAGCAACCTGTGCCAGGGCCTCACTGCCCTCACAGCCAAGGATTTCCTCTGCTATCTAATGTAAATTTCCCCTCTTCTAGCTCAAAGCCATTCCCCCTGGTCCTCTCACTACAGTTCCTGATGCAGAGTCCCTCTCCAGCTTCCCTGTAGCCCCTTCAGACACTGGAAGGCCCTGTGAGGTCTCCACACAACCTTCTCTTCTCCAAGCTGGACAGCCACTACTTTCTTGTCCTGTCTCCATATGGGAGATGCTCCAGTCCCATTACCAAGTTCATGTCTTTTTTATGTTGGGGGTACGTGGGAAATTGCAGTACTTTTATGTACTTCGCAGTTGCAGTGAGAAAGGCCCCCAACAACAGCAAATTGAATGATTCTAAAGAATATGGGTTCGTAGTGCTCTAATATAGTCAAAACAATAAGATCAAATTTGGAAAAAACCCCACATTTTCTAAACATTATCTTTTCTTTCCACTAGTATTTGTATATGCTTTCTGACATACTTTCATGTCATTGCAATTCTTGTCTCAATATAAAAAGTGTTTTAGCTAATAGCTTTCTCTGTTGCTTTCAATATATGAAAATAGCTCCCAAATCTTGGTTAAAGCTATTTTAAAAAAAAAAATTAAAATTAAAAGTCATATGGAAAATAGGCTCTTTTTAAAGATGATCTCAATTACAATTTTAATAAAATAAATAAAAAATACTTCCTATCTTGGAGTTCTGTGAGTTGCCCTGCTAAAGACAGCAACATGGTGGTCATGACTTCAGAGGTCATGAGCCCTGTGTCAGTAAAGTTAGGTTGGATAAGCCCAGGCTTACAGGTGCAATCAGAGAAGGAAAATTGATATCCAGTACCACAGAATTGGCCAAAAGAGCTGAAGTCTGCTTTCTGACTGTAAATGAGGCCTTTCTAACCAATGTACTGAGACAAATTGAAGAAGGGAAGCGCAAGAAAACTCTGCTTAAGTTACTAAGTGTCTGCTGGAGGGCAGCTGAAGACATGCATGTGATAAACGTTGCTAATTAGCTGGCTCAATCTTTTGGTTTTGAACTGCCTTTCACAGAGATATTTAGCTTGTCTGTAAATCAGGAGCTCTGATTTATTGTAATTTATTGCAATTTGATTTGTCCTGTGGGTGAGGAATCTCTTGATTTTTTGATACCTATAGGAGTTAATCTGAATAATGATGATTTGATAGGATGCTGAAAACTAAAAGAAGGGAGATTAAGATTAGATGTTAGGGAAAATTCTTGTCTGTGCAGGTGGTAAGACACTGACACATGTTGCCCAGAGAAGCTGTGGCTGCCCCATCCCTGGAATTGTCCAAGGCTAGCTTGGACACGGCTTGGAGCAATCTGGTCTAATGGAAGGTGTCCCTGCCCATGGCAGGGGGGTGGATTAAGATGGTCTGTAAAGTCTCTTCCTACCTAGGTCATTCTGGGTTTCTGTGATTGGTCTGTGATGTGGAGGAGCAAAGGCATAGCAGATTGCAATGATAGGTGCCTCTTCAACAGGAGAGGTTTCTGTGGAGGAAAACAATTTACTGAAACGATAATGTTTCCCATCTGATTTTTAGGGGTGCACAGAAAGAATGCAACTGTAGTGTAATCCAGTTACACAATAGACTGATACAAATGTGTCTGAAAATGAAACAATCACTGAAGATAAACTTGGATTCTGTTTTATTGAACAGATTCTGGAGACAGGGAATTACAGTTTTTAAATATTCTGTCAATTCAGGGTAGCATATATTTCCAAGGTGTATGTGAGGTATTTATCTTAGTTTGACCTGGCATTTTGGCACATTCTATGTAATGAAGTAATTGGTCTGTTAAAATTAATGTAAGTATTGCTGCTCAGATATAATTTTTAGTGAAAGTACGTTTCTATAACTGCTCAGCCTACCGTGCTCTGCGAAAGCAATGCTTGTTTTAATACTCAAAATGTATTTCCTTTTCCTGTTGCATCCCGGGTTTGGGTTTAGATTAGGGGTTCTTATTTATGTTAGCTAGCCGAGTCCTGTGTACCCTCGTGTTCTCCCCGCCTCCGGTTGTTAGCCCCAGGCTGCCCGCCGTTGGAGTGTTCCCCCGTCACTCCTGTAACCACTCCCCCATCCAGTCCTGAGGAGTTCTGTGTCTGTCACCCCGATCCCGCTGTCCCACTCGCCCCGAAGCCTCATATCCGCCCCTGCTGTGTTTCTATTGGTCACTGTAGTACACATCATCACCACGGCGTCTGTATTCATTGGGCGGGGGGGCCACCTGCCCTCCCTGTCACACCCCTATATCATCCTACTCCCCCCCGGTGCCGGTGCCATTTCCCTACGTGGGCGTGGGAAGTGCGGGTCGCAACCCCCCACCGCAGTTCTCCGCGACAATAAAGCCTTCCCGCTTTCCTTCATGGGTGATTTGGACAAATTCCTTCCCTCTTTGCCTCAGACCATCACGCGGGCGACAGAACCCGGTGACCCCGACTGGTGTGCCAGCTGCAGCGGCACGTGGGAGAGAAACGGCTAGCCCAAGCTCCAGAGGGAGAAGCACCCAAAGGTCCCCGAGCTGTCTGGAGCTGGGAGAAACAGTGCGACGCCACTAGTGATGCCCAACAATGGAGCCAGGGCCGGCAGAGTGGCCCCGCACAGATGGAGACTCACTGAGAAGCACCAGGAGCTGTGCGAAGAGCCGTCGCCTCCGGTGTGGGGCCGCGCCACCAATCAGCGAGCGCTGCCGCTGAGCCGAGCGTGTGCGGTCCGTGCAGAGTGCCGCCGCGCGGCCGCAGAGCCACACCGGAACTCTGCTTTGTGTTAGACTGAAAATGGGAGCGGAGACTCCCCAAAGTAGGTCAGTGAACTCTCCGCCACCCACAGGGAGGCATGCGGTGCCCCCTGCGTGGGAGGGGAAGTGAAACTCTTCACGGCCACGAAGAGCCAAAGAAGAGAAACTTCCCGGGACGAGGACCCTGGTGGCAGCTTTTTATTTGCGAAGATCCTGGTTTGGTGAGTATTTAGCAGCAGGAGGGTACCCGGGCTAAACTCTCCTTCACTTGGGTGAGCTTTGCTGCGCTTCTGAGGGTACGGAGCACACAGCGCACAGCGTGAAGCGGTGGCCACCGAGGTCTTTCGCATTTTTGGGTTTTTTTCCTCTTTTTCTGCAGCAGGGGTGAGGTTGTGTGGGTGAAAATAGCATGGGGACGGTGCTATCTGCCGACCAGAAGGAATTTTATACCCTACTTAAGGGAGCTCTATTGGTGAAGGGTCCTTACCCCAAAAATTCAGTTACACATTTTTTACAGTGGCTGTACTTTTCCTTCTCATGCATAACCGCGGGTGATGCTCACAAGACAGAGTTCTGGGAGCGGGTGGGAGCGATATTGGTGGAGGGGATCGAATGCAGGGATCCCTCCCTAAAAGGTTCCTTTGCCACCCTCCATTTGTGGATTTCGGAAGTGGTAAAAGCGGAGTCCGTGCAAGAAGCGAGCTGGGAAGGGAAGGAGCCATCGTACAAAAATGTTGCTTCCCCTGAACGTGTTTCCCCATCTTCCTCTCCTACCCCTTCTTCCCCTAACCCAGGTGGGCAGGGGGGAGTACTCCGCCGCTCCAAGGCGCAGGGAAGCTCCACAAACGTGGACTGTGCTCCTGGCTCCCCCGAGCCCCCCCCGGTGCCCCCGCCTTAGCGAAATTGGCCACTTCACTGGGGAACTGACCCCAAACCTCTTTCCCAATCCCTTTTTCTCAGCTAAGAATCCCATTTCTGGTGCTACCCCGCGCTGCTCTGTTTCTTTGAACCCTTTTCTTTGTTCCCCTGAGGAAACCATGGCCATGTGGTCAGGGTCTTTGTCTTCCCAAGATGGAGGACGGTCACATGGAGGGGCTTCTTCTTCCCACAACCCCTTTCTCTCTTTTGTTCCTGGTGTCCCCACCTTTAACCCAACCCCCTCCTGCCTCCCTGTGGGTGTGGGCACCGCCCCCTTGGGAGGTCAGGTTACTCCCTCACCCATTGTTCCCCCTTGTGTGGGTGTTCCCTCCAGTCCTTTAGGTGTTCTCCCAGTTGCATCATCGACCCCGCCCTCTCCCTCCGGGGAGAGCTCTGCTGTCTCCGCCCCGCTGCCTGAGGGAGGCAGCCCCCATCCTGTTCCCTGAACCCTGTCCCCATCTTCCCATGGGTCCTGGAGGTCCAGGCGGGAGGGAAGAGGGGGGAGGGAAGAGCAGATACCCCTACCTTCATCTTCCCATGAGCCCCAGAGAGCCAGGGGAGAGGAAGTGGGGGGGGGGACGACAGGAACCCCTACCTCCAAGTTCCCATGGGCCCTGGAGATCTGGGGAGGAGGGAAAAGGAGGGAGGGGGCGGGAGCCCTTGCCTCCACATTCCCATGGTTCACGGAGACCCGGGAGGGAGGGAAGCAGGGGGAGGGGGGAGTAGGGGCAGGTTTCTGAGCCTTTTGCAGATTCCATGAATTGGGTCAAGATGGCAGCTAAGAGGCATGTGGAGGTATCAGAGGTCCAGGACAAGTTTGTCCCAGAAACAGCATCCATGAACGCTGACACACAACTCATCCCTGAAAAGCCCAGAAGTTATGTGGTTGCCTTAGATGCTCTGCCTCCAAAGAACGTTGGTCCAAAGCAGCCTCCATGGAGACGCCAATGCTTCCACTGTGATCAGAGGGGACATTTTGTTATCCAATGTCCAGTTCCATTTTTGGGGAGGGCATCCCCAGGGACAGTGGGAGGGGGGAGGAGGAGGGGAGGGAGACCCCATTCTCACAAAAAAAAAGAAAAAACGTGTGTCTGCCTCGCGTAAACATAAAAATAAGGCAGGCCACAGCACCTCAAGGGAAGCTGTGATTTATCAAGTAGTTGTGCAGGTGATGATTCAAAACATCAGGATGCCTGTGTGTACAGCAGATGACCCCACCAATTGGGGGTGATGCAGGTGATGCAAAGAGGAAAAAGATCCCACATCTCCTTAAAAAATGCCTTTCCCCAAAGCCCCAGAAAAACCCTTCCAGCTACCCCAGTCCATGTGTGTCCCCAGTCCGCATGTTTGTAATAAAGTTCTTGTCCCAGTTCCCTTATCCCCAAACACCCAGGGAAGAACCACCCCCCAGTGTCATCGCAGCAGGCCCTCTCCATCTGCAAACAGCAGCCATTGCAGTAGCAGAAACAACAGGAGCAGAAGCTGAGCAAAGAATCAGTCAGACGAGCAGCGACGAAGATCAAGCAGCCATTCTTTTTTTTATATATTTTGAAAAACAGGGAGATGTTGCATCCCGGGTTTGGGTTTAGATTAGGGGTTCTTATCTAAGTTAGCTAGCCGAGTCCTGTGTACCCTCGTGTTCTCCCCCCCTCCGGTTGTTAGCCCCAGGCTGCCCGCCATTGGAGTGTTCCCCCGTCACTCCTGTGACCACTCCCCCATCCAGTCCTGAGGAGTTCTGTGTCTGTCACCCCGATCCCGCTGTCCCACTCGCCCCAAAGCCTCATATCCGCCCCTGCTGTGTTCCTATTGGTCGCTGTAGTACACATCATCACCACGGCGTCTGTATTCGTTGGGTGGGGGGATGTTTGCCTTCCCTGTCACACCCCTATATTATCCTGCTCCCCCTCGGTGCCGGTGCCATTTCCCTACGTGGGCGTGGGAAGTGCGGGTCGCAACCCCCCACCGCAGTTCTCCGCGACAATAAAGCCTTCCCACTTTCCTTCGTGGGTGATTTGGACAAATTCCTTCCCTCTTTGCCACGGACCCTCGTGCGGGCGACAGAACCCAGCAGACCCCGACTGGTGTGCCAGCCGCAGCGGCACGCGGGAGAGAAGCAGTGAGCACGAGCTCCGGAGAGAGGAGCGCCGAAAGGCATCGGAGCTGCCCGGAGCTGGGAGAAACAGCACGACGCCACATTTTCCCATGCACAGAATTCCTGCTAGAAACCAGTATTGATACTTGGAAAAAGAGCATGTGTCATTTTGTCTCCTGTAGTGTTATTTCTGTCATTGTCTTTAGAAATCCTGTAGCCACTTGTTCAAGTGCGAAGGTTGTGCTGTTAAGAAGTGGAGGAGCAGAACCACTTAATGATTCTAGGTGCAACTAGTCTGTCTTCCACAATCACTTTCTGTGCAACAGTGCAAAATCTCAGAGTGGCCACAAACATCCCAATTACTCTTAAGCTGAGGACAATAAATCTCTTTATTTTATGTTTCAAGAAACAGCCACTGACCTAGAATAACAACAGGTGTTATCCCAAAGAAGCTTAACATTCCATCATTTCCAGACCTTTAGTGCTCTCTACTTTCCATAAGGAAAACAGTTACAACAAGGAATAGGAATCTCCCAACATTTTGCCTAAATGTAATAAGTGAGACATCAGCAAAAGAAAAAAAAAAAAAAAAGGAGTTGTAAGTTTTAATTGTAAGTTTTAAACACATCTACAGCAGTTTCAAAACATGTGCATGCTCTTTGTAAGCTTTCTCTACTTTCTCTAATTTATTTTCCTATATAATTATTTATTTTCCTACAGCAAACTTGCTTTTTTCTTAAAATTGTGCTGGTGGGTCTTCTGTTTAAGCTGGCAAGAGTTATCCCTGGAAGTGTCCTTGCGGTCAATGTGAGTACTAGTACTAGTTCAGGGAGATTGAGAAGCAGCAATGACAGAGCAGATGTCCCTGTAATCCCCTATTCCTCTGTTTTGTAGTGTCTCAAAATTAAATACATCAGTGAGTAAACTGGCCATGTGATTGCTCATGTGATCTTAAGAGTAAAGGATACTCTTGTGTTGCTCCCAATGCCACCCACCCCCCCATGCATGTTGGCTGACATAAATACCCTAGGATGAAATTTGTTTTCTAGTTGTAGAACTTGAGGTGCAGAGTAGATGATGGCTGTTACCATCCCCCAAGGCCACCCAAGCCATCTACAGACCTTCCTCAAACCCTCATGGCCACAGCCTCCAAAGAGCAACACTATAATAAAAAGATGATTTTCAAAAATAGTTATTTTATATAGGCTCCTACTTGGATGCCTTCTTGCTATGATACCATGCTCTAAGCCTGGCACAGTCCCAGGTGGAGCCCAGCCTTCCCTTAGAGCACCCAAGAGAGGGGCCTGTGGCAGCTTCACCTTTATTAAAAGGTGCTAAGAAACACTGATTTACATTTAAAAATGGAGATCCCTGTGAAAGCCAGTGCTGGAGGCAGCCAATAGTTTCAGGTGTCTCATGGCATCTTTTTCACTGAGAGGGGACTGCAGAGTCTCTCATCATCTGTGGCAGTCTACAATTGGAGCTGTAGACTGCTGCGACCACACACACCACTGTTTAGAGTGAAAATTCAGCTTGTCACCTCTTCAGCCAGCAAACATCTGAGCATCTTGGCAAAGGAGTGTCTTTCCTTGGCCCTGGAAGAACCTGTAGATCAACAAGAGAATACCCTTTGCATGACCCCCAAACCTCAGGGTGATTTCTTAGCAAGTAGATTTCTGGCAGCCAGGAGTCTTCTGAATCTGTTGTCAGCAGGACGCAGAGATTGAGGAAAAGAACTCACTAGGACCTTGGGGTTTTTTGTTCTCTCTTACTCCTGGAACATCACTTCAGTCTTCATAGCTGTTTCCTAGTGAAGCGTTTCCTGGAAGCTCCTACTGTACACAGACACTTCTGTACACTAAGCACTTGCTATCTTGGTGAATGAAAAGGCGTCTTTTATTCCTGGAACCAAACCATCTTAAGTTGCTTAAAACCTTAGAAATAATGACAAATAATATTTTCAATTATAACTCATAGAAGAGAGCGCTGCTACTTACTTAGAAGAAAAAGTCATATTAGAAACAATATTCAGGGCAAAAGATTTTCAGAAGCAATATGGTTTCAAATAGACTTGGATACTTTCTACTCCTTCAACCGGCAAGAGCTACCTTTGCATTGTGGAAGAGAAGCAAAAAAGTGGCAACCGAAGAAACTGTTTCTTTGGTAGTTTGTTTGTGAGTTTGAGCTTTTAGGTTTTGTTTTTGGGTTTTTTTTTTCCTTGGTTTGCTATTATTTCTAACACAAGATCTGTTTCTTACTTCTAATGTTAATAAACCCTATCAGGAGATAGGTTTTGATTTGGGAAGTACATCAAATGTACAGCAGTTTTTCTAGAAGTTCATGCCTAGAATGCAACATGAAACAACTCTTCAGATGTAACCAACTAATTGTACACCTTTCTTTCTAGATACTTGGGACTATTTCTTTCCAGCAGAATTCTTTCTGTTGCTTTGTCAATGTGGAATTTTTTGTCCTAAATCTTTCGACTTTTCTGATGAAGACTGGAAACCTAAATCTCTGTAACAATCTATATCAGAGCAACAAATTAATTCACCAGGAAAAACAACTAGATGGTAGATGAGGAGATGCTTTTTTTTTAAAGTTTTTGTTTTGTTTTGTTTTGTTTGGTTTTTTCCCCAAGTCTAGATTCTAGTAGTGGGGTAAGCGCCCTTCAAGCAAGATGGCAGAAATAAACATAGGAGCATGTTGCTCTTAGAAGTCTGATGAGAAGCTCTGTTTGATAAATTATGAGTGTGTTCTGTGATTCTGGAAAGAATAGAAAATTGTCTTTGCTCGATGGTGGGAAAAATAGTGGAGAAGTATAATGGGAAAACTCTTTGATTTAGTGCATTTTTCTTCTAGAAACTACAGCATAAATGCTTTCTAATATTAAATGACAGAGCAGCCAATCGAACCATTTCTGAAAATTTTTCCCAATGTTCCAAAAAAAAACCCAAAAAAACAAAAAGCTTATGCAAATATTAGAAAAAAAAAAAAAAAAAACCAAAATGATCCACGAAGTATTAAATGATAGATTGTTATTAAAAATGCAAAAATTGCTGATGGGAAGCTAATAGGTGGCTAAACTTGTTTTCACAGGGTACATGTCTCTAAAGAAATACTCTAACTAAAAGCCATGAGATGTTTATATCATCATTTTATCCTCCTTCATGTTTTAAATGAGAATGAAAAACATCATTAAGGACTCTAGATGTAGATCTCAGATTCATCTTACATAGCAAGCGAATTCTTTTTCTCTGCTTTGCATGAAGTTCTGCTGACTGCATTGCGCATTTCTTGGCTTGCTTTTTTGCTTCTTTCTGCTTTCAATACTGGGCAATTGATGGCATCGACAAAGAGTATGATTTCTCTCACCTAAGCAAATGAATTTCATCTTTAGGATCCCTGTCTATTAAATGGACAGAAAAGGAATTTATTTACTCCACCTAACATTGATTCTTTTGGTAAAGATCACCTGGAGAAAACTTTTTTCTGCTGGCATTCAACTCAAGGATTGGAAGAATTGAGAAGACTGGTAGGCACTGGAGCAGGGAGAGCCCTTCAGCTTCTGGGGCGATACACTACAGAATCAAATGATCAACTCTCTCAACTTCATGGACTGTACTGAGCACAATTCTGACTAGAATCTCTTTCACACATAGCTACCCCTTTGAAAGACACATGGGAAGATGAATCTCACCTCCTGTTCTGTGCAGGTATGTGTATTTCTATTGACTATTTAGGATAGCTAGATGAATTTCAGATGTACAAGTTAGGTGAGACAAAGCCCACCCTCAAGGCCTAGAAACCCCTGCCTAGAAACTGCAAAACACACAATGCTGCACTCTGTCAAATTTGCCAAAGCAATGACTATAGCATTAAATGTGTGCAAACAACCTGCACAGAGATTTTTTTAAAAGATATTCACAAGCTATGCTTCACCTAGGAAGATTTGAAGACACATCTTTTATCTCTTCAGGGAATACAAGCCCCAAAAGAGAGAAGTTTTCTGAATTTAGCACTCTTGCTGTCACAATGATATAACTACACATGACTTAGGTCAAAACGATAACATTCAGAGAAAGATCGGTAAAACCAGATAGGAAAGCAAATAAGAAATTGCTTGCTCAGAGTGTGCGAAGGAACACAGGGAAAGATCTCAAACAGTGAGAAAACAAAAAGAAGCAGGGACAAGCAGAGATATTCCGCAAGATTCCAGGAAGGCCATCTGCCAGCAGTTTGCAGGTTCCCAAGAAAGTGCAGTGTCCTTGACATGCGCAGCAAATCCAATTTCTTGGCAAGATCGTGGTACGTGAGCAGTTCTGGTAGGCTTTCTCCTTGCGAAATGCAGCGGAAAAGTGTTTCGCTAGGATGCGGATGACTTGAGAGGCAGAAGACGGTGTTCCGGAGCTGGCTGAAGGGAAGCGCTGGTTCCCGGCGCCTTTCGGCAGAAGCGGATCTCCGGAGCGCACCGCTGCCGCTCCAGTCATCTGTATGCGAAGTAGCTGTTTCTTTGCCTCTGGCAGCCAGAGATCACGGTAGCTTGCAAAAGGCGAAGAACAAAGCCGCAAAGAAGCAGGCTTGTGTGCGAAGCTGGCAGACTGCTGGAGGACGGTGGCTGCCACTCTCCTGCCTGCTGAATTCACTCTTGGCATGCGGATGGAAGGCCTTCCAGGAGAACTTGCCTGGGTTTTGACGTAGTCCTGACGCATCCCTCCTGGGAAAATCCCGCTCGTCCCCTGAGGCTCCCAGATGCAGAGAACACGATGGCAGCTGCTGAAAAGAAGGGCAGCAGTGAGTTTGTCAAGAAAGAAGAACATAGGCAGCTGCCTGTGCTTGGCAAGGAGCAGCTGCTGCATGCTTGCAATTGCCTTCAGTGCGCACAGAAGCCCGCTGCTCTGCTGTTTCGTTTTTCCCATTCAGGCAATTGCACTGTATTGAAGCTGAGCCCAGCTGTTCAGCTTTGCTGCTTTTCAGCATCTCAGCTCTCCTAAAGCTGCGTGAAAGCTCTCGAGGTTTTTTGCCTTCGCCAGGCTGGAATGTTCCCGCTACTGCGAAGAGATGGGCAGGAGTGGGCAGAGAGCATGGATATCTGCCAGCAGTTTGCAGCTTGCCCAGGAAAGTGCAGTGTCCTTGACATGCGCAGCAAATCCAGTTTTTTGGCAAGATCGGGGAACGTGAGCAGTGCTGGTAGGCTTTCTCCTTGCGAAATGCAGCGGAAAAGCTTTTCGCTAAGACGTAGGCGACTAGAGAGGCAGAAGACGGCACTCCGGAGCTGGCCGAAGGGAAGCGCCGGTTGCCGGCGTCTTTCAGCAGAAGCGGATATCCAGTGCGCACTGCTGCCGCTCCAGTCATCTGGGGGCAAAGTAGCCGCTTCTTCGCCTCAGGCAGCCAGAGATCGCGGTAGCTTGCAAGAGGCGAAGAACGAAGCCGCAAAGAAGCAGGCTTGTGTGCGAAGCTGGCAGACTGCTGGAGGACGCTGGCTGCCACTCTCCTGCCTGCTGAATTCACTCTTGGCATACGGATGGAAGGCATTCCAGGACAACTTGCCTGGGTTTTGACGTAGTCCTGACGCATCCCTCCTGGGAAAATCCTGCTCGTCCCCTGAGGCTCCCAGATGCAGAGAACACGATGGCAGCTGCTGAAAAGAATGGCAGGAGTGAGTTTGTCCAGAAAGAAGAACATAGGCAGCTGCCTGTGCTTGGCAAGGAGCAGCTGCTGGATGCTTGTAATTGCCTTCACTGTGCACAGAAGCCCGCTACTCTGCTGTTTTGTTTTTCCCATTCAGGCAATTGCACCGTATTGAAGCTGAGGCCGGCTGTTCAGCGCTGCTGCTTTTCAGCATCTCAGCTCTCCTAATTGTCACAATCTGCTTTTTGCGGGGTGTCGTGATGGTTCTTTTCACCGATCCCAAAAGTGCAAAAAAGGCAAACAACAAGGGACTGTCAGTTAATCATAACAAATGCACCTTTATTAGGGGCCAAAACAGTAAAAGTGATAGTGGGGGATTAGAAAGGAGATAGAAGGATAGAGAGAGAAAATGAAGAGGGATATGGGAATAGCTACCAACACAGGCGAGATCCTCAGTGGTCCGGACGATGGGGATCCATCTGTCGTGTTGGCGGAGTCTCCGAAGTTCTGGTCGACTCGGGGGTCCAGTTATAGTCCACAGAGGAAAGAGGGGGGAACAAGTGTAACAATGAAAGTCCATTGTAATCGCCACGAGGGAACAGGTGAGTCCACAGAAACCACCAAAGCAAGATGAATACAATGAAGAATAAGTCCATTAAAATTACTGAAGGGAAACAGGTCATGTCATTAGTGGTCAGACCACCAGTTTCCCCTCCTCCCTGTAGTAGGGGTCTCAGTCTCAGTCCTTGGGAGGAGGGTTCTCATTCTTTGTTTGTTACAGTGGTAATGAGGCAGATGAGGGGTATTCAATGAAGGCCCACGGGAGTCACCCCAAAAATTCATTTGGCTTAAGAAGGGAGATTAGAAGCAGGCCGCGCATCCGGCTGTCCTGTGCTGGGTCCATGTCAGGTCTTTGCCAAGTCCTTGCCAACTCATTGCCAAGTTCTTGCCAGGCCTTGTTCGGAACAGCTAGCGTGACGGTTCAGTGGTTGCACCTGCGCTGTGTCCTGTTCTAAGCCGGAACTGCAGTGGGGGAAGGGATTCTTTCTCGTGGCAATCAGAAGGCAGAATGGAAAATGAGGGGCTTCAGATGGACTCTTACACCACCCCGTGACTGACGATTGCCCTTGAAAGATCTTCATCATCAGGATCCCATGGGGTCGTTGTGGAGTCTTCAGGACTCGTCAAGTGTTGGCAGCACATGCCAGGGAAAAGGGAAGAGAAAAAGGAAAGGAAAGAGAAAACAGAAAAACTAAAACAATCACAACATATTAGTAATTAAATAATAAGCAGAAATACAAATAAACCAGTAAACAATGAATTGTTTAGATAATAATCAATATTATTCAATTAAACAATAAATTGATCAAATAGTAAACCAGTGTAATCAGTATTAAACAATAAAGTAATAGACTTAGTATAATCAATATTACTCAGCACAATTTTACAATCAATAAACAAAAATAATTAAAACAGTGATTAGAACAAATCATAAAAGAAAATTATGTAAAACATATCTTCTAACCTTATAATCTTCTTGTGTCTACAGTCCTGGGAACATCTATAGTGTAAAGGATGTCGGCCAAGTGGTGTGCATTAATTATAGATGTTAATTTTGTTAATTGTTTCATCATTCTCCAATTTACAATAAGCAAGATTACTGATAAAACAAAACCAATCATAACTAAAATCAGAAGAACAACAATGGGATGACACAATTTGTTCAGGATACCGGTGGCAGTGGGTGACCACCCGAAAAGGGTATCCCACCACTTGTGCTCGGCATCACTTTTCACCCTTTCTACAACACAATGTATTTCTTGCACATCATGATGAACAGTTACCAGAGTTTTCTGTCCATTCTCCTTGATTTTTCCTAGGATCTCTATTAGATCTTGATGAAGTAATAGTTGCTTTACCAAAGTAAGGTTCATCCCAATGGGAGTAGGCAGTAGCTTGTGAATCAACGTGAGATTGGATTCTAAAAGTTCATGTAAGGTAACTGGAGCTACAAAAGAAAAATCACATCCTGCAATTTTAGTAAAGTTGCAAGCACAAAAATTTGAATGATTTTTAGTATCTACTACTGTACTTTCTATAAACACAGTATCACAAGCGGTTCTGAAGCAGGCACACCCATTGCCTGTATATACAATGACTGTTTCAGAAGTCTCGTTAGGATGAATATCAAAATGACAGATATTTTGTTCTGTGTCTAAACAGATATCTTGAGCTATAATTGCATTACCTTCACAGATAAACCCTAGTTGTTCTCGGATAGTACAGGACTCTAAATTGACAGTTTGCCATTTGTCATTAATTTGACAGGCCCATTCTCTATGTTCAGAAGGATAGAAAGTGGCTCCGTCATGATTTAATCCTAGTGCAATGATAGGGAATATCAAATGCACCGAAGCATTTCTTATGGTCAACACAAATGCTGTGGCTGTGTTTGTGTTAGAGTCATAGGTAAAATTCACTAAATTCCACCAGGATTGGAAATCTCTTTCAAAGTCAGTGGCACTGTCCCAGACTATTTTCCTAATTTCAGTAGGAAAAGTGCCTTCTTCACCTTCTCTTATAATTGACGCAGCAACTGACTGCATCCATAATTGAGCCTGGATACAGCTAAGAGCTAAGGAAACGTTGCTTTGTGTGGCATTAAGTGCATCAATTATCAATTTGCTATCATTCACATTTATCTTTTCCCAATTTGGTAGAATGTTTGATAGCAACCATTGATGTGTTCTCAAGGCCGATAAGGACGATTACAGTGGTTGTTGTATTTTGGTTAAATCTTTAGTCGTAGAAGCCAATTTATTCATTAATACCTCTGAATTGATTCCCAATCCTGTTCCCACAACACCAGTTACGTCTCTTGGCACCCGTTTTTTAGGAGGGTTCCACTGTCGCAGCCAGGTTGTCCAGCCCTGAAAAGAGGTTTGCAAAAAGGGTGAACAAGCTGGTTGTATTTCTGAGATATTGTTTTGCATCAGCAATTTAACTTGTTTAAGAGACCATGCCGGATTAAATAATATCTGTTGTTGGCCAGTTTTTCTGATTATATATGGTCCAGTTTCAAAAATTGTCGGGCTATGTGTAACCAGTGGTTGGGTGGTAGGTATCACATCACTAACATCAAGTCCTCCCCAGTATTTAAATCAATACTTTAAACTTTAAAAAAAAAAAAAAAAAAAAAAAAAAAAGTGCTTCAGTATTTTTGAACCAAAACCAAACTACTTCTACAGTTTGTGTTAATGTGAAATTGTGCCAACAATCCTGTATGCTTGGGTGCGTACAAACCTTTTTGTGCTTAAAGAGATCCTTTCACCTTTTCTGCATGCTACCACAATTATTTCAGACCACGGCCACTCAGCTGGTTTCTGACCATGGGGTTGTGGTAGGATGCAGAAAAGTATTACCAGTTTTATCATGGATTAGGTGGTCTTCATGTCCCTCGGAATTCTTCTGAAAAAGTAAACACAACAGAATTCTGCCGCTGAGAGGCAGAAAAGTTAGAATGATGGAATTATCCAGCATGTATTTGTCCAATGCTCTTTCCCTAGAGCACCAGAGGCTTCCCATGCATATTTCTTCAGAGGGGGTTTTAGCACAAGTGCTACTAGTCCTATAGTAAGAGAGGTCCACCAGAACAGGTTGGCCAGGGTAATGAGCTGGATTATTAGGATCATTTGGTACAGAGCATAGGAGTCAGTGTAGATGCAGACCAAAGAGGAATTCTGCGCTTCTCGTTGAAAAATACTCCAGACAGCTATCAGCTCCCCAACGTGTACACTACCTTCTCCCTCTGTAATAATTTGCTCACCAGAGGAAAAGTGGAGGGCTTCTGCCCTATATTTCCATACTTTTCCTTTCCCTTTAGCAGAAGCATCAGTAAACCAAGAGTTTGCTGAGTGTTCGGGGCAGAAAGGAGGGGTTACTTTGATTACAGAGGCAGGTTTGTCCAAGCTGTCAGTTTCTTGGATTGCTAAAGTTTTTACAGGTCTTTCTGTCATTGAGAAGAAGTTACAGTAATGCTCAACCTGAGCATACCACTTTCTCACTAAGGCCCTCTGGGCCACCCCGTCAGGAGGGGGAGTCCCACTAGTGACTGTCTTGATAACCTTGAAGGGGCTTCTCAATACAATTGGTTGTTTTCGTGCAATTTTTCCTACTTCTATGAGAGCTAAGATAACTATAAACAATCCTTTTTCCCAGGTAGTGTATCTTTTCTCAGCATCTTTGGAACCACAGGAGTAAAAACCAACAGGTCTTGTCAGACCCTCAGGACCCCGCTGCCATATGTGTACTGACAGCCCTGAGGAGGCAAATCCCCATTCCACCTGGAAAGGATCTGTAGGATGGATAGGGCCCAGTGCTTGATGAGCTGTTGCTTCAAAAATCAGCAATTGCAATGCTGACTCCTGAGAAAGACTCCAATCCCATTTCACCCCTTTCCTCAACAAGTCATAAAGGGGAACAAATGGGTCGTTCTGGTTACTAGGAAATCTATCTGGTCTTTCTACAGGAGATACAGCTGCTATAGTTTTTTGAAGGAGAATTGCTGTAGGTTTGAGTGATTCTGGGAGCCCACAAATTAAAGGGGTCGTTATCTCGGGTTTCACAGGTAATTGCATCAGGGATTCAAAGTCAGGAATTAATTTCTTTTTGTGAGTCATTTGCAGGCAAGCAGCTTTGTGCACATTTTCCAAGAGTTGATCGGGGGTACTAATTATAGCTATGGGATCTCCCCTTTCCAAGGGGCTCATTCCCCCAGCCCAAAAAGCTGCACGCTGTATCAGGAACCATGTGTCATGTTTATCTCCTGTTGTTAAGAAAACACCATGTCCCCAGTACCCACTGGCTTCCAGTTCAGTTAATTTAATTTGATGACCACCAGTGAGGGACACCCGGAAAACATATTCTGTTTCTGATTCATGTGGAAGATATCCATATTCCCTTTTAAGCTTAGCTAGTTAGGTGGCAGTGTTTACTTGTGGTGGTATGTGTTTGGTTGTGATTTGAGGTTCGAGATCATCATCACTGAGATAGTTATACTCTGTTTTAATCAAGGGTCTCAAGTGATGGCAGCAATGTTCCCCACAATTACTTGCTGCTTCAAGTTCTTGATGAGGATAGATTTGTTTAATGTGAGGAGTTTCCTTCTCCTCAAGCTCTGTAGAGGAATCAGCATTATGTGATTTGTTAATATGTTCCTCTGTTAAGGCAGCTCGCACTGCATAGATCACATTTTTTGCTTCATATAATTGTTTTTGCAAAATTTCAACTAGATTTTGAAGGGAGTCTATTATAGCATGTTCCTCACTTCTTCGCTTGAAGTGATTTTCTATAGCTGCCATAAGACAAGCTCCCAAAACTGAGCATAAGATAGTTTTATTTTTGCCCAGTTTGAATTTTGTTTCATGTTGTAATGAACACACTCTATCAATAACATTTTCTAAGTTCAACCAATTACTCTGTGCCCCTTTTTCTCCTTCCGTAGAAGGTTTGGCATTGTGTTTGGCTAGTAGTGCATAAAATTCAGCTTTAATTTCAACGCTAAGATTGTCACTCATTTTGTGAAGGGACCAAAACCACAACAGGGAGGTACAAACTTAAGTTCCACAAAACTACACAGCCCTCGCTGTGTCACCCTTTGCTTCCCTGGGTGGGTGAAAGGACAATAATCTGGGAGCCTGGGAGGCTCTGCTTAGTTTCTTCAAGTTGTCCCTTCCTTCCCAGACCAGATACACACAACAACAACAAAACAACAGTGTCCCGCCTTTTGCACTAAGGGATCCTTTATGAATTTCCAAAGACAGTGTGGGTGCCTTTTCAGCTGCAACCCTTCTGTCTAGACAGAAATCCTTTCCGTGATGCCAATTTTAATGTCACAATCCGCTTATTGCGGGGTGTCATGATGGTTCTTTTCACCGATCCCAAAAGTGCAAAAAAGGCAAACAACAAGGGACTGTCAGTTAATCATAACAAATGCACCTTTATTAGGGGCCAAAACAGTAAAAGTGATAGTGGGGGATTAGAAAGGAGATAGAAGGATAGAGAGAGAGAGAATGAAGAGGGGTATGGGAATAGCTACCAACACAGGCGAGATCCTCAGTGGTCCGGACGATGGGGATCCATCTGTCGTGTTGGCGGAGTCTCCGAAGTTCTGGTCGACTCGGGGGTCCAGTTATAGTCCACAGAGGAAAGAGGGGGGAACAAGTGTAACAATGAAAGTCCATTGTAATCGCCACGAGGGAACAGGTGAGTCCACAGAAACCACCAAAGCAAGATGAATACAATGAAGAATAAGTCCATTAAAATTACTGAAGGGAAACAGGTCATGTCATTAGTGGTCAGACCACCAGTTTCCCCTCCTCCCTGTAGTAGGGGTCTCAGTCTCAGTCCTTGGGAGGAGGGTTCTCATTCTTTGTTTGTTACAGTGGTAATGAGGCAGATGAGGGGTATTCAATGAAGGCCACCGGGGGTAACCCCAAAAGTCCATTTGGCTTAAGAAGGGAGATTAGAAGCAGGCCGCGCATCCGGCTGTCCTGTGCTGGGTCCATGTCAGGTCTTTGCCAAGTCCTTGCCAACTCATTGCCAAGTTCTTGCCAGGCCTTTTTCGGAACAGCTAGCGTGACGGTTCAGTGGTTGCACCTGCGCTGTGTCCTGTTTTAAGCCGGAACAGCAGTGGGGGAAGGGATTCTTTCTCGTGGCAATCGGAAGGCAGAATAGAAAATGATGGGCTTCAGACGGGCTCTTACACTAATGCAGCGTGAAAGCTCACGAGGTTTTTTGCCTTCGCCAGGCTAGAATATGCCCGCTACTATGAAGAGCTGGGTAGGAGTGGGCAGAGAGCACGGCCATCTGCCTGCAGTTTGCAGCTTGCCCAGGAAAGTGTAGTGTCCTTGACATGTGCAGCAAATCCTATTTCTTGGCAAGATCGGGGAACGTGAGCAGTGCTGGTAGGCTTTCTCCTTGCGAAATGCAGGGAAAAGCTTTTCGCTAGAATGCGGAAGACTTGAGGGGCAGAAGACGGCGCTCCGGAGCTGGCCAAAGGGAGATGCCGGTTCCCGGCGTCTTTCGGCAGAAGCAGCGCTCCGGAGGGCACCGCTGCCGCTCCAGTCATCTGGGCGCGAAGTAGCTGCTTCTTCGATTCCAGCAGCCAGAGATCGTGGTAGCTTGCAAGAGGCGAAGAACAAAGCCGCAAAGAAGCAGGCTTGTGTTCGAAGCTGGCAGACTGCTGGAGGACGGTGGCTGCCACTCTCCTGCCTGCTGAATTCACTCTTGGCATGCGGATGGAAGGCCTTCCAGGACAACTTGCCTGGGTTTTGACGTAGTCCTGATGCATCCCTCCTGGGAAAATCCTGCTGGTCCCCTGAGGCTCCCAGATGCAGAGAACACGATGGCAGCTGCTGAAAAGAAGGGCAGCAGTGAGTTTGTCAAGAAAGAAGAACATAGGCAGCTGCCTGTGCTTGGCAAGGAGCAGCTGCTGCATGCTTGCAATTGCCTTCAGTGCGCACAGAAGCCCGCTGCTCTGCTGTTTCGTTTTCCCCATTCAGGCAATTGCACCCTATTGAAGCTGAGCCCGGCTGTTCAGCTTTGCTGCTTTTCAGCATCTCAGCTCTCCTAAAGCTGCGTGAAAGCTCTCGAGGTTTTTTGCCTTCGCCAGGCTGGAATGTGCCCGCTACTACCCAGAGCTGGGCAGGAGCGGGCAGAGAGCACGGCCATCTGCCAGCACTTTGCAGCTTGCCCAGGAAAGTGCAGTGTCCTTGACATGAGCAGCAAATCCCATTTCTGGGCAAGATCGGCGACCGTGAGCAGTGCTGGTAGGCTTTCTCCTTGCGAAATGCAGCGGAGAAGTTTTTCGCTAAGATGTAGACGACTAGAGAGGCAGAAGACGGCGCTCTGGAGCTGGCCGAAGGGAAGCGCCGGTTGCCGGCGTCTTTCGGCAGAAGCGGCGCTCCGGAAGGCACTGCTGCCGTTGCAGTCTTCTGTGCGCGAAGTAGCCGCTTCTCCGCCTCCGGCAGCCAGAGATCGCGGTAGGTTGCAAGAGGCGCAGAACGAAGCCGCAAAGAAGCTGGCTTGTGTGTGAAGCTGGCAGACTGCTGGAGGACGCTGGCTGCCACTCTCCTGCCTGCTGAATTCACTCTTGGCATGCGGATGGAAGGCCTTCCAGGACATTTGCCTGGGTGTTTACGTAGTCCTGACGCATCCCTCCTGGGAAAATCCCGCTCGTCCCCTGAGGCTCCCAGATGCAGAGAACACGATGGCAGCTGCTGAAAAGAAGGGCAGCAGTGAGTTTGTCAAGAAAGAAGAACATAGGCAGCTGCCTGTGCTTGGCAAGGAGCAGCTGCTGCATGCTTGCAATTGCCTTCAGTGCGCACAGAAGCCCGCTGCTCTGCTACTTCGTTTTCCCCATTCAGGCAATTGCACCCTATTGAAGCTGAGCCCGGCTGTTCAGCTTTGCTGCTTTTCAGCATCTCAGCTCTCCTAAAGCTGCGTGAAAGCTCTCGAGGTTTTTTGCCTTCGCCAGGCTGGAATGTGCCCGCTACTACCCAGAGCTGGGCAGGAGCGGGCAGAGAGCACGGCCATCTGCCAGCAGTTTGCAGCATGCCCAGGAAAGTGCAGTGTCCTTGACATGAGCAGCAAATCCCATTTCTGGGCAAGATCGGCGAAGGTGAGCAGTGCTGGTAGGCTTTCTCCTTGCAAAATGCAGCGGAGAAGTTTTTCGCTAAGATGTAGACGACTAGAGAGGCAGAAGACGGCGCTCCGGAGCTGGCCGAAGGGAAGCGCCGGTTGCCGGCGTCTATCGGCAGAAGCGGCGCTGCGGAAGGCACCGCTTCCATTGCAGTCTTCTGTGCGCGAAGCAGCCGCTTCTCCGCCTCCGGCAGCCAGAGATGGCGGTAGCTTGCAAGAGGCGAAGAACGAAGCCGCAAAGAAGCTGGCTTGTGTGCGAAGCTGGCAGACTGCTGGAGGACGCTGGCTGCCACTCTCCTGCCTGCTGAATTCACCCTTGGCATGCGGATGGAAGGCGTTCCAGGACAACTTGCCTGGGTTTTGACGTAGTCCTGACGCATCCCTCCTGGGAAAATCCTGCTGGTCCCCTGAGGCTCCCAGATGCAGAGAACACGATGGCAGCTGCTGAAAAGAAGGGCAGCAGTGAGTTTGTCAAGAAAGAAGAACATAGGCAGCTGCCTGTGCTTGGCAAGGAGCAGCTGCTGCATGCTTGCAATTGCCTTCACTGCGCAGTGAAACCCGCTGCTCTGCTGCTTCGTTTTCCCCATTCAGGCAATTGCACCCTATTGAAGCTGAGCCCGGCTGTTCAGCTTTGCTGCTTTTCAGCATCTCAGCTCTCCTAAAGCTGCGTGAAAGCTCTCGAGGTTTTTTGCCTTCGCCAGGCTGGAATGTGCCCGCTACTACCCAGAGCTGGGCAGGAGCGGGCAGAGAGCACGGCCATCTGCCAGCAGTTTGCAGCATGCCCAGGAAAGTGCAGTGTCCTTGACATGAGCAGCAAATCCCATTTCTGGGCAAGATCGGCGACCAGGAGCAGTGCTGGTAGGCTTTCTCCTTGCGAAATGCAGCGGAGAAGTTTTTCGCTAAGATGTAGACGACTAGAGAGGCAGAAGACGGCGCTCTGGAGCTGGCCGAAGGGAAGCGCCGGTTGCCGGCGTCTTTCGGCAGAAGCGGCGCTGCGGAAGGCACCGCTGCCGTTCCAGTCTTCTGTGCGCGAAGTAGCTGCTTCTCCGCCTCCGGCAGCCAGAGATGGCGGTAGCTTGCAAGAGGCGAAGAACGAAGCCGCCAAGAAGCCGGCTTGTGTTCGAAGCTGGCAGACTGCTGGAGGACGCTGGCTGCCACTCTCCTGCCTGCTGAATTCACTCTTGGCATGCGGATGGAAGGCCTTCCAGGACATTTGCCTGGGTTTTGACGTAGTCCTGACGCATCCCTCCTGGGAAAATCCCGCTCGTCCCCTGAGGCTCCCAGATGCAGAGAACACGATGGCAGCTGCTGAAAAGAAGGGCAGCAGTGAGTTTGTCAAGAAAGAAGAACATAGGCAGCTGCCTGTGCTTGGCAAGGAGCAGCTGCTGCATGCTTGCAATTGCCTTCAGTGCGCACAGAAGCCCGCTGCTCTGCTGCTTCGTTTTCCCCATTCAGGCAATTGCACCCTATTGAAGCTGAGCCCGGCTGTTCAGCTTTGCTGCTTTTCAGCATCTCAGCTCTCCTAAAGCTGCGTGAAACTCTCGAGGTTTTTTGCCTTCGCCAGGCTGGAATGTGCCCGCTACTACCCAGAGCTGGGCAGGAGCGGGCAGAGAGCACGGCCATCTGCCAGCAGTTTGCAGCATGCCCAGGAAAGTGCAGTGTCCTTGACATGAGCAGCAAATCCCATTTCTGGGCAAGATCGGCGACCAGGAGCAGTGCTGGTAGGCTTTCTCCTTGCGAAATGCAGCGGAGAAGTTTTTCGCTAAGATGTAGACGACTAGAGAGGCAGAAGACGGCGCTCCGGAGCTGGCCGAAGGGAAGCGCCGGTTGCCGGCGTCTTTCGGCAGAAGCGGCGCTGCGGAAGGCACCGCTGCCGTTCCAGTCTTCTGTGCGCGAAGTAGCTGCTTCTCCGCCTCCGGCAGCCAGAGATCGCGGTAGCTTGCAAGAGGCGAAGAACGAAGCCGCCAAGAAGCCGGCTTGTGTTCGAAGCTGGCAGACTGCTGGAGGACGCTGGCTGCCACTCTCCTGCCTGCTGAATTCACTCTTGGCATGCGGATGGAAGGCGTTCCAGGACAACTTGCCTGGGTTTTGACGTAGTCCTGACGCATCCCTCCTGGGAAAATCCCGCTCGTCCCCTGAGGCTCCCAGATGCAGAGAACACGATGGCAGCTGCTGAAAAGAAGGGCAGCAGTGAGTTTGTCAAGAAAGAAGAACATAGGCAGCTGCCTGTGCTTGGCAAGGAGCAGCTGCTGCATGCTTGCAATTGCCTTCAGTGCGCACAGAAGCCCGCTGCTCTGCTGCTTCGTTTTCCCCATTCAGGCAATTGCACCCTATTGAAGCTGAGCCCGGCTGTTCAGCTTTGCTGCTTTTCAGCATCTCAGCTCTCCTAAAGCTGCGTGAAAGCTCTCGAGGTTTTTTGCCTTCGCCAGGCTGGAATGTGCCCGCTACTACCCAGAGCTGGGCAGGAGCGGGCAGAGAGCACGGCCATCTGCCAGCAGTTTGCAGCATGCCCAGGAAAGTGCAGTGTCCTTGACATGAGCAGCAAATCCCATTTCTGGGCAAGATCGGCGAACGTGAGCAGTGCTGGTAGGCTTTCTCCTTGCGAAATGCAGCGGAGAAGTTTTTCGCTAAGATGTAGACGACTAGAGAGGCAGAAGACGGCGCTCCGGAGCTGGCCGAAGGGAAGCGCCGGTTGCCGGCGTCTTTCGGCAGAAGCGGCGCTGCGGAAGGCACCGCTGCCGTTGCAGTCTTCTGTGCGCGAAGTAGCCGCTTCTCCGCCTCCGGCAGCCAGAGATCGCGGTAGCTTGCAAGAGGCGAAGAACGAAGCCGCCAAGAAGCCGGCTTGTGTTCGAAGCTGGCAGACTGCTGGAGGACGCTGGCTGCCACTCTCCTGCCTGCTGAATTCACTCTTGGCATGCGGATGGAAGGCGTTCCAGGACAACTTGCCTGGGTTTTGACGTAGTCCTGACGCATCCCTCCTGGGAAAATCCCGCTCGTCCCCTGAGGCTCCCAGATGCAGAGAACACGATGGCAGCTGCTGAAAAGAAGGGCAGCAGTGAGTTTGTCAAGAAAGAAGAAGATAGGCAGCTGCCTGTGCTTGGCAAGGAGCAGCTGCTGCATGCTTGCAATTGCCTTCAGTGCGCACAGAAGCCCGCTGCTCTGCTGCTTCGTTTTCCCCATTCAGGCAATTGCACCCTATTGAAGCTGAGCCCGGCTGTTCAGCTTTGCTGCTTTTCAGCATCTCAGCTCTCCTAAAGCTGCGTGAAAGCTCTCGAGGTTTTTTGCCTTCGCCAGGCTGGAATGTGCCCGCTACTACCCAGAGCTGGGCAGGAGCGGGCAGAGAGCACGGCCATCTGCCAGCAGTTTGCAGCTTGCCCAGGAAAGTGCAGTGTCCTTGACATGAGCAGCAAATCCCATTTCTGGGCAAGATCGGCGAAGGTGAGCAGTGCTGGTAGGCTTTCTCCTTGCAAAATGCAGCGGAGAAGTTTTTCGCTAAGATGTAGACGACTAGAGAGGCAGAAGACGGCGCTCCGGAGCTGGCCGAAGGGAAGCGCCGGTTGCCGGCGTCTTTCGGCAGAAGCGGCGCTGCGGAAGGCACCGCTGCCGTTCCAGTCTTCTGTGCGCGAAGTAGCCGCTTCTCCGCCTCCGGCAGCCAGAGATGGCGGTAGCTTGCAAGAGGCGAAGAACGAAGCCGCCAAGAAGCAGGCTTGTGTTCGAAGCTGGCAGACTGCTGGAGGACGCTGGCTGCCACTCTCCTGCCTGCTGAATTCACTCTTGGCATGCGGATGGAAGGCGTTCCAGGACAACTTGCCTGGGTGTTTACGTAGTCCTGACGCATCCCTCCTGGGAAAATCCCGCTCGTCCCCTGAGGCTCCCAGATGCAGAGAACACGATGGCAGCTGCTGAAAAGAAGGGCAGCAGTGAGTTTGTCAAGAAAGAAGAACATAGGCAGCTGCCTGTGCTTGGCAAGGAGCAGCTGCTGCATGCTTGCAATTGCCTTCAGTGCGCACAGAAGCCCGCTGCTCTGCTGCTTCGTTTTCCCCATTCAGGCAATTGCACCCTATTGAAGCTGAGCCTGGCTGTTCAGCTTTACTGCTTTTCAGCATCTCAGCTCTCCTAAAGCTGCGTGAAAGCTCTCGAGGTTTTTTGCCTTCGCCAGGCTGGAATGTGCCCGCTACTACCCAGAGCTGGGCAGGAGCGGGCAGAGAGCACGGCCATCTGCCAGCACTTTGTAGCTTGCCCAAGAAAGTGCAGTGTCCTTGACATGCCCAGCAAATCCCATTTCTGGGCAAGATCGGCGAAGGTGAGCAGTGCTGGTAGGCTTTCTCCTTGCAAAATGCAGCGGAGAAGTTTTTCGCTAAGATGTAGACGACTAGAGAGGCAGAAGACGGCGCTCCGGAGCTGGCCGAAGGGAAGCGCCGGTTGCCGGCGTCTTTCGGCAAAAGCGGCGCTCCGGAAGGCACCGCTGCCGTTCCAGTCTTCTGTGCGCCAAGTAACCGCTTCTCCGCCTCCGGCAGCCAGAGATCGCGGGAGCTTGCAGGAGGCGAAGAACGAAGCCGCCAAGAAGCAGGCTTGTGTTCGAAGCTGGCAGACTGCTGGAGGACGGTGGCTGCCACTCTCCTGCCTGCGGAATTCACTCTTGGCATGCGGATGGAAGGCGTTCCAGGACAACTTGCCTGGGTTTTGACGTAGTCCTGACGAATCCCTCCTGGGAAAATCCCGCTCGTCCCCTGAGGCTCCCAGATGCAGAGAACACGATGGCAGCTGCTGAAAAGAAGGGCAGCAGTGAGTTTGTCAAGAAAGAAGAACATAGGCAGCTGCCTGTGCTTGGCAAGGAGCAGCTGCTGCATGCTTGCAATTGCCTTCAGTGCGCACAGAAGCCCGCTGCTCTGCTGCTTCGTTTTCCCCATTCAGGCAATTGCACCGTATTGAAGCTGAGCCCGGCTGTTCAGCTTTGCTGCTTTTCAGCATCTCAGCTCTCCTAAAGCCGCGTGAAAGCTCTCGAGGTTTTTTGCCTTCGCCAGGCTGGAATGTGCCCGCTACTACCCAGAGTTGGGCAGGAGCGGGCAGAGAGCACGGCCATCTGCCAGCAGTTTGCAGCTTGCCCAGGAAAGTGCAGTGTCCTCGACATGAGCAGCAAATCCCATTTCTGGGCAAGATCGGCGAACGTGAGCAGTGCTGGTAGGCTTTCTCCTTGCGAAATGCAGCGGAGAAGTTTTTCGCTAAGATGTAGACCACTAGAGAGGCAGAAGACGGCACTCCGGAGCTGGCCGAAGGGAAGCGCCGGTTGCCGGCGTCTTTCGGCAAAAGCGGCGCTCCCGAAGGCACCGCTGCCGTTGCAGTCTTCTGTGCGCCAAGTAACCGCTTCTCCGCCTCCGGCAGCCAGAGATCGCGGTAGCTTGCAAGAGGCGAAGAACGAAGCCGCCAAGAAGCAGGCTTGTGTTCGAAGCTGGCAGACTGCTGGAGGACGGTGGCTGCCACTCTCCTGCCTGCTGAACTCAACCTTGGCATGCGGATGGAAGGCGTTCCAGGACAACTTGCCTGGGTTTTGACGTAGTCCTGACGCATCCCTCCTGGGAAAATCCTGCTCGTCCCCTGAGGCTCCCAGATGCAGAGAACACGATGGCAGCTGCTGAAAAGAAGGGCAGCAGTGAGTTTGTCAAGAAAGAAGAACATAGGCAGCTGCCTGTGCTTGGCAAGGAGCAGCTGCTGCATGCTTGCAATTGCCTTCAGTGCGCACAGAAACAGGATGCTCTGCCTATTCAGGCAACTGCACCGTATTGAAGCTGAGCCCGGCTGTTCAGCTTTGCTGCTTTTCAGCATCTCAGCTCTCCTAAAGCTGCGTGAAAGCTCTCGAGGTTTTTTGCCTTCGCCAGGCTGGAATGTGCCCGCTCCTACCCAGAGTTGGGCAGGAGCGGGCAGAGAGCATGGATATCTGCCAACAGTTTGCAGCTTGCCCAGGACAGTGCAGTGTCCTTTACATGCCCAGCAAATCCAGTTTTTTGGCAAGATTGGGCTAAGTGAGCAGTGCTGGTAGGCTTTCTCCTTGCGAAATGTAGCGGAGAAGCTTTTCGCTAAGATGTAGACGACTAGAGAGGCAGAAGACGGTGCTCCGGAGCTGGCCGAAGGGAAGCGCCGGTTGCCGGCGTCTTTCGGCAGAAGCGGCGCTGCGGAATGCACCGCTGCCGTTCCAGTCTTCTGTGCGCCAAGTAGCCGCTTCTCCGCCTCCGGCAGCCAGAGATGGCGGTAGCTTGCAAGAGGCGAAGAACGAAGCCGCCAAGAAGCAGGCTTGTGTGCGAAGCTGGCAGACTGCTGGAGGACGGTGGCTGCCACTCTCCTGCCTGCTGAATTTACTCTTGGCATGCGGATGGAAGGCGTTCCAGGACAACTTGCCTGGGTTTTGACGTAGTCCTGACGCATCCCTCCTGGGAAAATCCTGCTCGTCCCCTGAGGCTCCCAGATGTAGAGAACACGATGGCAGCTGCTGAAAAGAAGGGCAGCAGTGAGTTTGTCAAGAAAGAAGAACATAGGCAGCTGCCTGTGCTTGGCAAGGAGCAGCTGCTGCATGCTTGCAATTGCCTTCAGTGCGCACAGAAGCCCGCTGCTCTGCCTATTCAGGCAACTGCACCGTATTGAAGCTGAGCCCGGCTGTTCAGCTTTGCTGCTTTTCAGCATCTCAGCTCTCCTAAAGCTGCGTGAAAGCTCTCGAGGTTTTTTGCCTTCGCCAGGCTGGAATGTGCCCGCTACTACCCAGAGCTGGGCAGGAGCGGGCAGAGAGCATGGATATCTGCCAACAGTTTGCAGCTTGCCCAGGACAGTGCAGTGTCCTTTACATGCCCAGCAAATCCAGTTTTTTGGCAAGATTGGGCTAAGTGAGCAGTGCTGGTAGGCTTTCTCCTTGCGAAATGCAGCGGAGAATCTTTTCGCTAAGATGTAGACGACTAGAGAGGCAGAACACGGCGCTCCAGATCTGGCCGAAGGGAAGCGCCGGTTGCCGGCGTCTTTCGGCAAAAGCGGCGCTCCCAAAGGCACCGCTGCCGTTCCAGTCTTCTGTGCGCCAAGTAGCCGCTTCTCCGCCTCCGGCAGCCAGAGATGGCGGTAGCTTGCAAGAGGCGAAGAACGAAGCCGCCAAGAAGCAGGCTTGTGTGCGAAGCTGGCAGACTGCTGGAGGACGCTGGCTGCCACTCTCCTGCCTGCTGAATTCCCTCTTGGCATGCGGATGGAAGGCGTTCCAGGACAACTTGCCTGGGTTTTGACGTAGTCCTGACGCATCCCTCCTGGGAAAATCCTGCTCGTCCCCTGAGGCTCCCAGATGCAGAGAACACGATGGCAGCTGCTGAAAAGTAGGGCAGCAGTGAGTTTGTCAAGAAAGAAGAACATAGGCAGCTGCCTGTGCTTGGCAAGGAGCAGCTGCTGCATGCTTGCAATTGCCTTCAGTGCGCACAGAAACAGGATGCTCTGCCTATTCAGGCAACTGCACCGTATTGAAGCTGAGCCTGGCTGTTCAGCTTTGCTGCTTTTCAGCATCTCAGCTCTCCTAAAGCTGCGTGAAAGCTCTCGAGGTTTTTTGCCTTCGCCAGGCTGGAAGTTGCCCGCTCCTACCCAGAGTTGGGCAGGAGCGGGCAGAGAGCATGGATATCTGCCAACAGTTTGCAGCTTGCCCAGGAAAGTGCAGTGTCCTTGACATGCCCAGCAAATCCAGTTTTTTGGCAAGATCGGCGAACGTGAGCAGTGCTGGTAGGCTTTCTCCTTGCGAAATGTAGCGGAGAAGCTTTTCGCTAAGATGTAGGCGACTAGAGAGGCAGAAGATGGTGCTCCGGAGCTGGCCGAAGGGAAGCGCCGCTTCCCAGCGTCTTACGGCAGAAGTGGCGCTCCGGAGCCCACCAGTGCCGCTCCAGTCATCTGTGCGCGAAGTAGCCGCTTCTCCGCCTCCGTCAGCCAGAGATGGCGGTAGCTTGCAAGAGGCGAAGAACGAAGCCGTAAAGAAGCCGGCTTGTGTGCGAAGCTGGCAGACTGCTGGAGGACGCTGGCTGCCACTCTCCTGCCTGCTGAATTTACTCTTGGCATGCGGATGGAAGGCGTTCCAGGACAACTTGCCTGGGTTTTGACGTAGTCCTGACGCATCCCTCCTGGGAAAATCCTGCTCGTCCCCTGAGGCTCCCAGATGCAGAGAACACGATGGCAGCTGCTGAAAAGAAGGGCAGCAGTGAGTTTGTCAAGAAAGAAGAACATAGGCAGCTGCCTGTGCTTGGCAAGGAGCAGCTGCTGCATGCTTGCAATTGCCTTCAGTGCGCACAGAAGCTCGCTGCTCTGCTGCTTCGTTTTCCCCATTCAGGCAATTGCACCCTATTGAAGCTGAGCCTGGCTGTTCAGCTTTGCTGCTTTTCAGCATCTCAGCTCTCCTAAAGCTGCGTGAAAGCTCTCGAGGTTTTTTGCCTTCGCCAGGCTGGAATGTGCCCGCTACTACCCAGAGCTGGGCAGGAGCGGGCAGAGAGCATGGATATCTGCCTGCAGTTTGCAACTTGCCCAGGAAAGTGCAGTGTCCTTGACATGAGCAGCAAATCCCATTTCTTGGCAAGATCGGCGAACGTGAGCAGTGCTGGTAGGCTTTCTCCTTGCGAAATGCAGCGGAGAAGTTTTTCGCTAAGATGTAGGCGACTAGAGAGGCAGAACACGGCGCTCCGGAGCTGGCCGAAGGGAAGCGCCGGTTGCCGGCGTCTTTCGGCAGAAGCGGCGCTGCGGAAGGCACCGCTGCCGTTCCAGTCTTCTGTGCGCGAAGTAGCCGCTTCTCCGCCTCCGGCAGCCAGAGATGGCGGTAGCTTGCAAGAGGCGAAGAACGAAGCCGCCAAGAAGCAGGCTTGTGTGCGAAGCTGGCAGACTGCTGGAGGACGCTGGCTGCCACTCTCCTGCCTGCTGAATTCACTCTTGGCATGCGGATGGAAGGCGTTCCAGGACAACTTGCCTGGGTTTTGACGTAGTCCTGACGCATCCCTCCTGGGAAAATCCTGCTCGTCCCCTGCGGCTCCCAGATGCAGAGAACACGATGGCAGCTGCTGAAAAGTAGGGCAGCAGTGAGTTTGTCAAGAAAGAAGAACATAGGCAGCTGCCTGTGCTTGGCAAGGAGCAGCTGCTGCATGCTTGCAATTGCCTTCAGTGCGCACAGAAACAGGATGCTCTGCCTGTTCAGGCAACTGCACCGTATTGAAGCTGAGCCCGGCTGTTCAGCTTTGCTGCTTTTCAGCATCTCAGCTCTACTAAAGCTGCGTGAAAGCTCTCGAGGTTTTTTGCCTTCGCCAGGCTCGAATGTGCCCGCTACTACCCAGAGCTGGGCAGGAGCGGGCAGAGAGCATGGATATCTGCCAAGAATTTGCAGCTTGCCCAGGACAGTGCAGTGTCCTTTTCATGCCCAGCAAATCCAGTTTTTTGGCAAGATTGGGCTAAGTGAGCAGTGCTGGTAGGCTTTCTCCTTGCGAAATGTAGCGGAAAAGCTTTTCGCTAAGATGTAGGCGACTAGAGAGGCAGAAGACGGTGCTCCGGAGCTGGCCGAAGGGAAGCGCCGCTTCCCAGCGTCTTACGGCAGAAGCGGCGATCCGGAGCCCACCAGTGCCGCTCCAGTCATCTGTGCGCGAAGTAGCCGCTTCTTCGCTTCCAGCAGCCAGAGATGGCGGTAGCTTGCAAGAGGCGAAGAACGAAGCCGTAAAGAAGCCGGCTTGTGTGCGAAGCTGGCAGACTGCTGGAGGACGCTGGCTGCCACTCTCCTGCCTGCTGAATTCTCTCTTGGCATGCGGATGGAAGGCGTTCCAGGACAACTTGCCTGGGTTTTGACGTAGTCCTGACGCATCCCTCCTGGGAAAATCCTGCTCGTCCCCTGAGGCTCCCAGATGCAGAGAACACGATGGCAGCTGCTGAAAAGTAGGGCAGCAGTGAGTTTGTCAAGAAAGAAGAACATAGGCAGCTGCCTGTGCTTGGCAAGGAGCAGCTGCTGCATGCTTGCAATTGCCTTCAGTGCGCACAGAAGCACGGTGCTCTGCTGCTTCGTTTTCCCCATTCAGGTAACTGCACCGTATTGAAGCTGAGCCTGGCTGTTCAGCTTTGCTGCTTTTCAGCATCTCAGCTCTCCTAAAGCTGCGTGAAAGCTCTCGAGGTTTTTTGCCTTCGCCAGGCTGGAAGTTGCCCGCTCCTACCCAGAGCTGGGCAGGAGCGGGCAGAGAGCATGGATATCTGCCAACAGTTTGCAGCTTGCCCAGGAAAGTGCAGTGTCCTTGACATGCCCAGCAAATCCAGTTTTTTGGCAAGATCGGGCTAAGTGAGCAGCGCTGGTAGGCTTTCTCCTTGTGAAATGTAGCGGAAAAGCTTTTCGCTAAGATGTAGGCGACTAGAGAGGCAGAAGACGGTGCTCCGGAGCTGGCCGAAGGGAAGCGCCGCTTCCCAGCGTCTTACGGCAGAAGTGGCGCTCCGGAGCCCACCAGTGCCGCTCCAGTCATCTGTGCGCGAAGTAGCCGCTTCTTCGCTTCCAGCAGCCAGAGATCGCGGTAGCTTGCAAGAGGCGAAGAACGAAGCCGTAAAGAAGCCGGCTTGTGTGCGAAGCTGGCAGACTGCTGGAGGACGCTGGCTGCCACTCTCCTGCCTGCTGAATTCACTCTTGGCATGCGGATGGAAGGCGTTCCAGGACAACTTGCCTGGGTTTTGACGTAGTCCTGACGCATCCCTCCTGGGAAAATCCTGCTCGTCCCCTGAGGCTCCCAGATGCAGAGAACACGATGGCAGCTGCTGAAAAGTAGGGCAGCAGTGAGTTTGTCAAGAAAGAAGAACATAGGCAGCTGCCTGTGCTTGGCAAGGAGCAGCTGCTGCATGCTTGCAATTGCCTTCAGTGCGCACAGAAGCACGGTGCTCTGCTGCTTCGTTTTCCCCATTCAGGTAACTGCACCGTATTGAAGCTGAGCCTGGCTGTTCAGCTTTGCTGCTTTTCAGCATCTCAGCTCTCGTAAAGCTGCGTGAAAGCTCTCGAGGTTTTTTGCCTTCGCCAGGCTGGAATGTGCCCGCTACCACCCAGAGCTGGGCAGGAGCGGGCAGAGAGCACGGCCATCAGCCTGCAGTTTGCAACTTGCCCAGGAAAGTGCAGTGTCCTTGGAATGTGCAGCAAATCCCATTTCTTGGCAAGATCGGCGAACGTGAGCAGTGCTGGTAGGCTTTCTCCTTGCGAAATGTAGCGGAAAATCTTTTCGCTAAGATGTAGACGACTAGAGAGGCATAAGACGGTGCTCCGGTGCTGGCCGAAGGGAAGCGCCGGTTGCCGGCGTCTTTCGGCAGAAGCGGCGCTGCGGAATGCACCGCTGCCGTTCCAGTCTTCTGTGCGCGAAGTAGCCACTTCTCCGCCTCCGGCAGCCAGAGATCGTGGTAGCTTGCAAGAGGCGAAGAACGAAGCCGCCAAGAAGCAGGCTTGTGTGCGAAGCTGGCAGACTGCTGGAGGACGCTGGCGGCCACTCTCCTGCCTGCTGAATTCCCTCTTGGCATGCGGATGGAAGGCGTTCCAGGACAACTTGCCTGGGTTTTGACGTAGTCCTGACGCATCCCTCCTGGGAAAATCCTGCTCGTCCCCTGAGGCTCCCAGATGCAGAGAACACGGTGGCAGCTGCTGAAAAGTAGGGCAGCAGTGAGTTTGTCAAGAAAGAAGAACATAGGCAGCTGCCTGTGCTTGGCAAGGAGCAGCTGCTGCATGCTTGCAATTGCCTTCAGTGCGCACAGAAGCACGGTGCTCTGCTGCTTCGTTTTCCCCATTCAGGTAACTGCACCGTATTGAAGCTGAGCCTGGCTGTTCAGCTTTGCTGCTTTTCAGCATCTCAGCTCTCCTAAAGCTGCGTGAAAGCTCTCGAGGGTTTTTGCCTTCGCCAGGCTGGAAGTTGCCCACTCCTACCCAGAGTTGGGCAGGAGCGGGCAGAGAGCATGGATATCTGCCAACAGTTTGCAGCTTGCCCAGGAAAGTGCAGTGTCCTTGACATGCCCAGCAAATCCAGTTTTTTGGCAAGATCGGGCTAAGTGAGCAGTGCTGGTAGGCTTTCTCCTTGCGAAATGTAGCGGAAAAGCTTTTCGCTAAGATGTAGGCGACTAGAGAGGCAGAAGACGGTGCTCCGGAGCTGGCCGAAGGGAAGCGCCGCTTCCCAGCGTCTTACGGCAGAAGTGGCGCTCCGGAGCCCACCAGTGCCGCTCCAGTCATCTGTGCGCGAAGTAGCCGCTTCTTCGCTTCCAGCAGCCAGAGATCGCGGTAGCTTGCAAGAGGCGAAGAATGAAGCCGTAAAGAAGCCGGCTTGTGTGCGAAGCTGGCAGACTGCTGGAGGACGCTGGCTGCCACTCTCCTGCCTGCTGAATTCCCTCTTGGCATGCGGATGGAAGGCGTTCCAGGACAACTTGCCTGGGTTTTGACGTAGTCCTGACGCATCCCTCCTGGGAAAATCCTGCTCGTCCCCTGAGGCTCCCAGATGCAGAGAACACGATGGCAGCTGCTGAAAAGTAGGGCAGCAGTGAGTTTGTCAAGAAAGAAGAACATAGGCAGCTGCCTGTGCTTGGCAAGGAGCAGCTGCTGCATGCTTGCAATTGCCTTCAGTGCGCACAGAAGCCCGCTGCTCTGCTGCTTCGTTTTCCCCATTCAGGCAATTGCACCCTATTGAAGCTGAGCCTGGCTGTTCAGCTTTGCTGCTTTTCAGCATCTCAGCTCTCCTAAAGCTGCGTGAAAGCTCTCGAGGTTTTTTGCCTTTGCCAGGCTGGAATGTGCCCGCTACTACCCAGAGCTGGGCAGGAGCGGGCAGAGAGCACGGCCATCTGCCTGCAGTTTGCAACTTGCCCAGGACAGTGCAGTGTCCTTTACATGCCCAGCAAATCCAGTTTTTTGGCAAGATCGGGCTAAGTGAGCAGTGCTGGTAGGCTTTCTCCTTGCGAAATGTAGCGGAGAAGCTTTTCGCTAAGATGTAGACGACTAGAGAGGCAGAACACGGCGCTTCGGAGCTGGCCGAAGGGAAGCGCCGGTTCCCAGCGTCTTTCGGCAGAAGCGGCGCTGCGGAAGGCACCGCTGCCGTTCCAGTCTTCTGTGCGCCAAGTAGCCGCTTCTCCGCCTCCGGCAGCCAGAGATCGCGGTAGCTTGCAAGAGGCGAAGAACGAAGCCGCCAAGAAGCAGGCTTGTGTGCGAAGCTGGCAGACTGCTGGAGGACGCTGGCTGCCACTCTCCTGCCTGCTGAATTCACTCTTGGCATGCGGATGGAAGGCGTTCCAGGACAACTTGCCTGGGTTTTGACGTAGTCCTGACGCATCCCTCCTGGGAAAATCCTGCTCGTCCCCTGCGGCTCCCAGATGCAGAGAACACGATGGCAGCTGCTGAAAAGTAGGGCAGCAGTGAGTTTGTCAAGAAAGAAGAACATAGGCAGCTGCCTGTGCTTGGCAAGGAGCAGCTGCTGCATGCTTGCAATTGCCTTCAGTGCGCACAGAAACAGGATGCTCTGCCTATTCAGGCAACTGCACCGTATTGAAGCTGAGCCCGGCTGTTCAGCTTTGCTGCTTTTCAGCATCTCAGCTCTCCTAAAGCTGCGTGAAAGCTCTCGAGGTTTTTTGCCTTCGCCAGGCTGGAATGTGCGCGCTACCACCCAGAGCTGGGCAGGAGCGGGCAGAGAGCATGGATATCTGCCAACAGTTTGCAGCTTGCCCAGGACAGTGCAGTGTCCTTTACATGCCCAGCAAATCCAGTTTTTTGGCAAGATTGGGCTAAGTGAGCAGTGCTGGTAGGCTTTCTCCTTGCGAAATGTAGCGGAGAAGCTTTTCGCTAAGATGTAGACGACTAGAGAGGCAGAACACGGCGCTCCGGATCTGGCCGAAGGGAAGCGCCGGTTGCCGGCGTCTTTCGGCAAAAGCGGCGCTCCCGAAGGCACCGCTGCCGTTCCAGTCTTCTGTGCGCGAAGTAGCCACTTCTCCGCCTCCGGCAGCCAGAGATGGCGGTAGCTTGCAAGAGGCGAAGAACGAAGCCGCCAAGAAGCCGGCTTGTGTTCGAAGCTGGCAGACTGCTGGAGGACGCTGGCGGCCACTCTCCTGCCTGCTGAATTCACTCTTGGCATGCGGATGGAAGGCGTTCCAGGACAACTTGCCTGGGTTTTGACGTAGTCCTGACGCATCCCTCCTGGGAAAATCCTGCTCGTCCCCTGAGGCTCCCAGATGCAGAGAACACGATGGCAGCTGCTGAAAAGTAGGGCAGCAGTGAGTTTGTCAAGAAAGAAGAACATAGGCAGCTGCCTGTGCTTGGCAAGGAGCAGCTGCTGCATGCTTGCAATTGCCTTCAGTGCGCACAGAAGCTCGCTGCTCTGCTGCTTCGTTTTCCCCATTCAGGCAATTGCACCCTATTGAAGCTGAGCCTGGCTGTTCAGCTTTGCTGCTTTTCAGCATCTCAGCTCTCCTAAAGCTGCGTGAAAGCTCTCGAGGTTTTTTGCCTTCGCCAGGCTGGAATGTGCCCGCTACTACCCAGAGCTGGGCAGGAGCGGGCAGAGAGCACGGCCATCTGCCTGCAGTTTGCAACTTGCCCAGGAAAGTGCAGTGTCCTTGGAATGTGCAGCAAATCCCATTTCTTGGCAAGATCGGCGAACGTGAGCAGTGCTGGTAGGCTTTCTCCTTGCGAAATGTAGCGGAAAATCTTTTCGCTAAGATGTAGACGACTAGAGAGGCAGAAGACGGTGCTCCGGAGCTGGCCGAAGGGAAGCGCCGGTTGCCGGCGTCTTTCGGCAGAAGCGGCGCTGCGGAATGCACCGCTGCCGTTCCAGTCTTCTGTGCGCGAAGTAGCCACTTCTCCGCCTCCGGCAGCCAGAGATCGTGGTAGCTTGCAAGAGGCGAAGAACGAAGCCGCCAAGAAGCAGGCTTGTGTGCGAAGCTGGCAGACTGCTGGAGGACGGTGGCTGCCACTCTCCTGCCTGCTGAATTCCCTCTTGGCATGCGGATGGAAGGCGTTCCAGGACAACTTGCCTGGGTTTTGACGTAGTCCTGACGCATCCCTCCTGGGAAAATCCTGCTCGTCCCCTGAGGCTCCCAGATGCAGAGAACACGGTGGCAGCTGCTGAAAAGTAGGGCAGCAGTGAGTTTGTCAAGAAAGAAGAACATAGGCAGCTGCCTGTGCTTGGCAAGGAGCAGCTGCTGCATGCTTGCAATTGCCTTCAGTGCGCACAGAAGCACGGTGCTCTGCTGCATCGTTTTTCCCATTCAGGTAACTGCACCGTATTGAAGCTGAGCCTGGCTGTTCAGCTTTGCTGCTTTTCAGCATCTCAGCTCTCCTAAAGCTGCGTGAAAGCTCTCGAGGTTTTTTGCCTTTGCCAGGCTGGAATGTGCCCGCTACTACCCAGAGCTGGGCAGGAGCGGGCAGAGAGCACGGCCATCTGCCTGCAGTTTGCAACTTGCCCAGGACAGTGCAGTGTCCTTGACATGCCCAGCAAATCCAGTTTTTTGGCAAGATTGGGCTAAGTGAGCAGTGCTGGTAGGCTTTCTCCTTGCGAAATGTAGCGGAGAAGCTTTTCGCTAAGATGTAGACGACTAGAGAGGCAGAACACGGCGCTTCGGAGCTGGCCGAAGGGAAGCGCCGGTTCCCAGCGTCTTTCGGCAGAAGCGGCGCTGCGGAAGGCACCGCTGCCGTTCCAGTCTTCTGTGCGCCAAGTAGCCGCTTCTCCGCCTCCGGCAGCCAGAGATGGCGGTAGCTTGCAAGAGGCGAAGAACGAAGCCGCCAAGAAGCAGGCTTGTGTGCGAAGCTGGCAGACTGCTGGAGGACGCTGGCTGCCACTCTCCTGCCTGCTGAATTCACTCTTGGCATGCGGATGGAAGGCGTTCCAGGACAACTTGCCTGGGTTTTGACGTAGTCCTGACGCATCCCTCCTGGGAAAATCCTGCTCGTCCCCTGCGGCTCCCAGATGCAGAGAACACGATGGCAGCTGCTGAAAAGTAGGGCAGCAGTGAGTTTGTCAAGAAAGAAGAACATAGGCAGCTGCCTGTGCTTGGCAAGGAGCAGCTGCTGCATGCTTGCAATTGCCTTCAGTGCGCACAGAAACAGGATGCTCTGCCTATTCAGGCAACTGCACCGTATTGAAGCTGAGCCCGGCTGTTCAGCTTTGCTGCTTTTCAGCATCTCAGCTCTCCTAAAGCTGCGTGAAAGCTCTCGAGGTTTTTTGCCTTCGCCAGGCTGGAATGTGCCCGCTACTACCCAGAGCTGGGCAGGAGCGGGCAGAGAGCATGGATATCTGCCAACAGTTTGCAGCTTGCCCAGGACAGTGCAGTGTCCTTTACATGCCCAGCAAATCCAGTTTTTTGGCAAGATTGGGCTAAGTGAGCAGTGCTGGTAGGCTTTCTCCTTGCGAAATGTAGCGGAGAAGCTTTTCGCTAAGATGTAGACGACTAGAGAGGCAGAACACGGCGCTCCGGATCTGGCCGAAGGGAAGCGCCGGTTGCCGGCGTCTTTCGGCAAAAGCGGCGCTCCCGAAGGCACCGCTGCCGTTCCAGTCTTCTGTGCGCGAAGTAGCCACTTCTCCGCCTCCGGCAGCCAGAGATCGCGGTAGCTTGCAAGAGGCGAGGAACGAAGCCGCCAAGAAGCCGGCTTGTGTTCGAAGCTGGCAGACTGCTGGAGGACGCTGGCGGCCACTCTCCTGCCTGCTGAATTCACTCTTGGCATGCGGATGGAAGGCGTTCCAGGACAACTTGCCTGGGTTTTGACGTAGTCCTGACGCATCCCTCCTGGGAAAATCCTGCTCGTCCCCTGAGGCTCCCAGATGCAGAGAACACGATGGCAGCTGCTGAAAAGTAGGGCAGCAGTGAGTTTGTCAAGAAAGAAGAACATAGGCAGCTGCCTGTGCTTGGCAAGGAGCAGCTGCTGCATGCTTGCAATTGCCTTCAGTGCGCACAGAAACAGGATTCTCTGCCTATTCAGGTAACTGCACCGTATTGAAGCTGAGCCCGGCTGTTCAGCTTTGCTGCTTTTCAGCATCTCAGCTCTCCTAAAGCTGCGTGAAAGCTCTTGAGGTTTTTTGCCTTCGCCAGGCTGGAATGTGCCCGCTACCACCCAGAGCTGGGCAGGAGCGGGCAGAGAGCATGGATATCTGCCAACAGTTTGCAGCTTGCCCAGGACAGTGCAGTGTCCTTTACATGCCCAGCAAATCCAGTTTTTTGGCAAGATTGGGCTAAGTGAGCAGTGCTGGTAGGCTTTCTCCTTGCGAAATGTAGCGGAAAAGCTTTTCGCTAAGATGTAGGCGACTAGAGAGGCAGAAGACGGTGCTCCGGAGCTGGCCGAAGGGAAGCGCCGCTTCCCAGCGTCTTACGGCAGAAGTGGCGCTCCGGAGCCCACCAGTGCCGCTCCAGTCATCTGTGCGCGAAGTAGCCGCTTCTTCGCTTCCAGCAGCCAGAGATCGCGGTAGCTTGCAAGAGGCGAAGAACGAAGCCGTAAAGAAGCCGGCTTGTGTGCGAAGCTGGCAGACTGCTGGAGGACGCTGGCGGCCACTCTCCTGCCTGCTGAATTCACTCTTGGCATGCGGATGGAAGGCGTTCCAGGACAACTTGCCTGGGTTTTGACGTAGTCCTGACGCATCCCTCCTGGGAAAATCCTGCTCGTCCCCTGAGGCTCCCAGATGCAGAGAACACGATGGCAGCTGCTGAAAAGTAGGGCAGCAGTGAGTTTGTCAAGAAAGAAGAACATAGGCAGCTGCCTGTGCTTGGCAAGGAGCAGCTGCTGCATGCTTGCAATTGCCTTCAGTGCGCACAGAAGCCCGCTGCTCTGCTGCTTCTTTTTCCCCATTCAGGCAATTGCACCGTATTGAAGCTGAGCCTGGCTGTTCAGCTTTGCTGCTTTTCAGCATCTCAGCTCTCCTAAAGCTGCGTGAAAGCTCTCGAGGTTTTTTGCCTTCGCCAGGCTGGAAGTTGCCCGCTCCTACCCAGAGTTGGGCAGGAGCGGGCAGAGAGCATGGATATCTGCCAACAGTTTGCAGCTTGCCCAGGAAAGTGCAGTGTCCTTGACATGCCCAGCAAATCCAGTTTTTTGGCAAGATCGGCGAACGTGAGCAGTGCTGGTAGGCTTTCTCCTTGCGAAATGTAGCGGAGAAGCTTTTCGCTAAGATGTAGGCGACTAGAGAGGCAGAAGATGGTGCTCCGGAGCTGGCCGAAGGGAAGCGCCGCTTCCCAGCGTCTTACGGCAGAAGTGGCGCTCCGGAGCCCACCAGTGCCGCTCCAGTCATCTGTGCGCGAAGTAGCCGCTTCTCCGCCTCCGTCAGCCAGAGATGGCGGTAGCTTGCAAGAGGCGAAGAACGAAGCCGCCAAGAAGCCGGCTTGTGTGCGAAGCTGGCAGACTGCTGGAGGACGCTGGCTGCCACTCTCCTGCCTGCTGAATTTACTCTTGGCATGCGGATGGAAGGCGTTCCAGGACAACTTGCCTGGGTTTTGACGTAGTCCTGACGCATCCCTCCTGGGAAAATCCTGCTCGTCCCCTGAGGCTCCCAGATGCAGAGAACACGATGGCAGCTGCTGAAAAGAAGGGCAGCAGTGAGTTTGTCAAGAAAGAAGAACATAGGCAGCTGCCTGTGCTTGGCAAGGAGCAGCTGCTGCATGCTTGCAATTGCCTTCAGTGCGCACAGAAGCTCGCTGCTCTGCTGCTTCGTTTTCCCCATTCAGGCAATTGCACCCTATTGAAGCTGAGCCTGGCTGTTCAGCTTTGCTGCTTTTCAGCATCTCAGCTCTCCTAAAGCTGCGTGAAAGCTCTCGAGGTTTTTTGCCTTCGCCAGGCTGGAATGTGCCCGCTACTACCCAGAGCTGGGCAGGAGCGGGCAGAGAGCACGGCCATCTGCCTGCAGTTTGCAACTTGCCCAGGAAAGTGCAGTGTCCTTGACATGAGCAGCAAATCCCATTTCTTGGCAAGATCGGCGAACGTGAGCAGTGCTGGTAGGCTTTCTCCTTGCAAAATGCAGCGGAGAAGTTTTTCGCTAAGATGTAGATGACTAGAGAGGCAGAACACGGCGCTCCGGAGCTGGCCGAAGGGAAGCGCCGGTTGCCGGCGTCTTTCGGCAGAAGCGGCGCTGCGGAAGGCACCGCTGCCGTTCCAGTCTTCTGTGCGCGAAGTAGCCGCTTCTCCGCCTCCGGCAGCCAGAGATCGCGGTAGCTTGCAAGAGGCGAAGAACGAAGCCGCCAAGAAGCAGGCTTGTGTGCGAAGCTGGCAGACTGCTGGAGGACGCTGGCTGCCACTCTCCTGCCTGCTGAATTCACTCTTGGCATGCGGATGGAAGGCGTTCCAGGACAACTTGCCTGGGTTTTGACGTAGTCCTGACGCATCCCTCCTGGGAAAATCCTGCTCGTCCCCTGCGGCTCCCAGATGCAGAGAACACGATGGCAGCTGCTGAAAAGTAGGGCAGCAGTGAGTTTGTCAAGAAAGAAGAACATAGGCAGCTGCCTGTGCTTGGCAAGGAGCAGCTGCTGCATGCTTGCAATTGCCTTCAGTGCGCACAGAAACAGGATGCTCTGCCTGTTCAGGTAACTGCACCGTATTGAAGCTGAGCCCGGCTGTTCAGCTTTGCTGCTTTTCAGCATCTCAGCTCTACTAAAGCTGCGTGAAAGCTCTCGAGGTTTTTTGCCTTCGCCAGGCTGGAAGTTGCCCACTCCTACCCAGAGTTGGGCAGGAGCGGGCAGAGAGCATGGATATCTGCCAACAGTTTGCAGCTTGCCCAGGAAAGTGCAGTGTCCTTGACATGCCCAGCAAATCCAGTTTTTTGGCAAGATCGGGCTAAGTGAGCAGTGCTGGTAGGCTTTCTCCTTGCGAAATGTAGCGGAAAAGCTTTTCGCTAAGATGTAGGCGACTAAAGAGGCAGAAGACGGTGCTCCGGAGCTGGCCGAAGGGAAGCGCCGCTTCCCAGCGTCTTACGGCAGAAGCGGCGCTCCGGAGCCCACCAGTGCCGCTCCAGTCATCTGTGCGCGAAGTAGCCGCTTCTTCGCTTCCAGCAGCCAGAGATCGCGGTAGCTTGCAAGAGGCAAAGAACGAAGCCGTAAAGAAGCCGGCTTGTGTGCGAAGCTGGCAGACTGCTGGAGGACGCTGGCTGCCACTCTCCTGCCTGCTGAATTCACTCTTGGCATGCGGATGGAAGGCGTTCCAGGACAACTTGCCTGGGTTTTGACGTAGTCCTGACGCATCCCTCCTGGGAAAATCCTGCTCGTCCCCTGAGGCTCCCAGATGCAGAGAACACGATGGCAGCTGCTGAAAAGTAGGGCAGCAGTGAGTTTGTCAAGAAAGAAGAACATAGGCAGCTGCCTGTGCTTGGCAAGGAGCAGCTGCTGCATGCTTGCAATTGCCTTCAGTGCGCACAGAAACAGGATGCTCTGCCTATTCAGGCAACTGCACCGTATTGAAGCTGAGCCTGGCTGTTCAGCTTTGCTGCTTTTCAGCATCTCAGCTCTCCTAAAGCTGCGTGAAAGCTCTTGAGGTTTTTTGCCTTCGCCAGGCTGGAAGTTGCCCGCTCCTACCCAGAGCTGGGCAGGAGCGGGCAGAGAGCATGGATATCTGCCAACAGTTTGCAGCTTGCCCAGGACAGTGCAGTGTCCTTTACATGCCCAGCAAATCCAGTTTTTTGGCAAGATTGGGCTAAGTGAGCAGTGCTGGTAGGCTTTCTCCTTGCGAAATGTAGCGGAAAAGCTTTTCGCTAAGATGTAGGCGACTAGAGAGGCAGAAGACGGTGCTCCGGAGCTGGCCGAAGGGAAGCGCCGCTTCCCAGCGTCTTACGGCAGAAGTGGCGCTCCGGAGCCCACCAGTGCCGCTCCAGTCATCTGTGCGCGAAGTAGCCGCTTCTTCGCTTCCAGCAGCCAGAGATGGCGGTAGCTTGCAAGAGGCGAAGAACGAAGCCGTAAAGAAGCCGGCTTGTGTGCGAAGCTGGCAGACTGCTGGAGGACGCTGGCTGCCACTCTCCTGCCTGCTGAATTCACTCTTGGCATGCGGATGGAAGGCGTTCCAGGACAACTTGCCTGGGTTTTGACGTAGTCCTGACGCATCCCTCCTGGGAAAATCCTGCTCGTCCCCTGAGGCTCCCAGATGCAGAGAACACGATGGCAGCTGCTGAAAAGAAGGGCAGCAGTGAGTTTGTCAAGAAAGAAGAACATAGGCAGCTGCCTGTGCTTGGCAAGGAGCAGCTGCTGCATGCTTGCAATTGCCTTCAGTGCGCACAGAAGCTCGCTGCTCTGCTGCTTCGTTTTCCCCATTCAGGCAATTGCACCCTATTGAAGCTGAGCCTGGCTGTTCAGCTTTGCTGCTTTTCAGCATCTCAGCTCTCCTAAAGCTGCGTGAAAGCTCTCGAGGTTTTTTGCCTTCGCCAGGCTGGAATGTGCCCGCTACTACCCAGAGCTGGGCAGGAGCGGGCAGAGAGCACGGCCATCTGCCTGCAGTTTGCAACTTGCCCAGGAAAGTGCAGTGTCCTTGACATGAGCAGCAAATCCCATTTCTTGGCAAGATCGGGCTAAGTGAGCAGTGCTGGTAGGCTTTCTCCTTGCGAAATGCAGCGGAGAAGTTTTTCGCTAAGATGTAGATGACTAGAGAGGCAGAACACGGCGCTCCGGAGCTGGCCGAAGGGAAGCGCCGGTTGCCGGCGTCTTTCGGCAGAAGCGGCGCTGCGGAAGGCACCGCTGCCGTTCCAGTCTTCTGTGCGCGAAGTAGCCGCTTCTCCGCCTCCGGCAGCCAGAGATCGCGGTAGCTTGCAAGAGGCGAAGAACGAAGCCGCCAAGAAGCAGGCTTGTGTGCGAAGCTGGCAGACTGCTGGAGGACGCTGGCTGCCACTCTCCTGCCTGCTGAATTCACTCTTGGCATGCGGATGGAAGGCGTTCCAGGACAACTTGCCTGGGTTTTGACGTAGTCCTGATGCATCCCTCCTGGGAAAATCCTGCTCGTCCCCTGCGGCTCCCAGATGCAGAGAACACGATGGCAGCTGCTGAAAAGTAGGGCAGCAGTGAGTTTGTCAAGAAAGAAGAACATAGGCAGCTGCCTGTGCTTGGCAAGGAGCAGCTGCTGCATGCTTGCAATTGCCTTCAGTGCGCACAGAAACAGGATGCTCTGCCTATTCAGGCAACAGCACCTTATTGAAGCTGAGCCTGGCTGTTCAGCTTTGCTGCTTTTCAGCATCTCAGCTCTCCTAAAGCTGCGTGAAAGCTCTCGAGGTTTTTTGCCTTCGCCAGGCTGGAAGTTGCCCGCTCCTACCCAGAGCTGGGCAGGAGCGGGCAGAGAGCATGGATATCTGCCAACAGTTTGCAGCTTGCCCAGGAAAGTGCAGTGTCCTTGACATGCCCAGCAAATCCAGTTTTTTGGCAAGATCGGCGAACGTGAGCAGTGCTGGTAGGCTTTCTCCTTGCGAAATGTAGCGGAAAAGCTTTTCGCTAAGATGTAGGCGACTAGAGAGGCAGAAGACGGTGCTCCGGAGCTGGCCGAAGGGAAGCGCCGGTTGCCGGCGTCTTTCGGCAGAAGCGGCGCTGCGGAATGCACCGCTGCCGTTCCAGTCTTCTGTGCGCGAAGTAGCCGCTTCTCCGCCTCCGGCAGCCAGAGATCGCGGTAGCTTGCAAGAGGCGAAGAACGAAGCCGCCAAGAAGCAGGCTTGTGTGCGAAGCTGGCAGACTGCTGGAGGACGCTGGCTGCCACTCTCCTGCCTGCTGAATTCCCTCTTGGCATGCGGATGGAAGGCGTTCCAGGACAACTTGCCTGGGTTTTGACGTAGTCCTGACGCATCCCTCCTGGGAAAATCCTGCTCGTCCCCTGAGGCTCCCAGATGCAGAGAACACGATGGCAGCTGCTGAAAAGTAGGGCAGCAGTGAGTTTGTCAAGAAAGAAGAACATAGGCAGCTGCCTGTGCTTGGCAAGGAGCAGCTGCTGCATGCTTGCAATTGCCTTCAGTGCGCACAGAAGCACGGTGCTCTGCTGCTTCGTTTTCCCCATTCAGGTAACTGCACCGTATTGAAGCTGAGCCTGGCTGTTCAGCTTTGCTGCTTTTCAGCATCTGAGCTCTCCTAAAGCTGCGTGAAAGCTCTCGAGGTTTTTTGCCTTCGCCAGGCTGGAAGTTGCCCGCTCCTACCCAGAGTTGGGCAGGAGCGGGCAGAGAGCATGGATATCTGCCAACAGTTTGCAGCTTGCCCAGGAAAGTGCAGTGTCCTTGACATGCCCAGCAAATCCAGTTTTTTGGCAAGATCGGCGAAAGTGAGCAGTGCTGGTAGGCTTTCTCCTTGCGAAATGTAGCGGAAAAGCTTTTCGCTAAGATGTAGGCGACTAGAGAGGCAGAAGACGGTGCTCCGGAGCTGGCCGAAGGGAAGCGCCGCTTCCCAGCGTCTTACGGCAGAAGTGGCGCTCCGGAGCCCACCAGTGCCGCTCCAGTCATCTGTGTGCGAAGTAGCCGCTTCTTCGCTTCCAGCAGCCAGAGATCGCGGTAGCTTGCAAGAGGCGAAGAACGAAGCCGTAAAGAAGCCGGCTTGTGTGCGAAGCTGGCAGACTGCTGGAGGACGCTGGCTGCCACTCTCCTGCCTGCTGAATTCACTCTTGGCATGCGGATGGAAGGCGTTCCAGGACAACTTGCCTGGGTTTTGACGTAGTCCTGACGCATCCCTCCTGGGAAAATCCTGCTCGTCCCCTGAGGCTCCCAGATGCAGAGAACACGATGGCAGCTGCTGAAAAGAAGGGCAGCAGTGAGTTTGTCAAGAAAGAAGAACATAGGCAGCTGCCTGTGCTTGGCAAGGAGCAGCTGCTGCATGCTTGCAATTGCCTTCAGTGCGCACAGAAGCCCGCTGCTCTGCTGCTTCGTTTTCCCCATTCAGGCAATTGCACCCTATTGAAGCTGAGCCTGGCTGTTCAGCTTTGCTGCTTTTCAGCATCTCAGCTCTCCTAAAGCTGCGTGAAAGCTCTCGAGGTTTTTTGCCTTCGCCAGGCTGGAATGTGCCCGCTACTACCCAGAGCTGGGCAGGAGCGGGCAGAGAGCACGGCCATCTGCCTGCAGTTTGCAACTTGCCCAGGAAAGTGCAGTGTCCTTGACATGCCCAGCAAATCCCATTTCTTGGCAAGATCGGCGAACGTGAGCAGTGCTGGTAGGCTTTCTCCTTGCGAAATGTAGCGGAGAAGTTTTTCGCTAAGATGTAGACGACTAGAGAGGCAGAAGACGGTGCTCCGGAGCTGGCCGAAGGGAAGCGCCGGTTGCCGGCGTCTTTCGGCAGAAGCGGCGCTGCGGAATGCACCGCTGCCGTTCCAGTCTTCTGTGCGCGAAGTAGCCGCTTCTCCGCCTCCGGCAGCCAGAGATCGCGGTAGCTTGCAAGAGGCGAAGAACGAAGCCGCCAAGAAGCAGGCTTGTGTGCGAAGCTGGCAGACTGCTGGAGGACGCTGGCTGCCACTCTCCTGCCTGCTGAATTCCCTCTTGGCATGCGGATGGAAGGCGTTCCAGGACAACTTGCCTGGGTTTTGACGTAGTCCTGACGCATCCCTCCTGGGAAAATCCTGCTCGTCCCCTGAGGCTCCCAGATGCAGAGAACACGATGGCAGCTGCTGAAAAGAAGGGCAGCAGTGAGTTTGTCAAGAAAGAAGAACATAGGCAGCTGCCTGTGCTTGGCAAGGAGCAGCTGCTGCATGCTTGCAATTGCCTTCAGTGCGCACAGAAACAGGATGCTCTGCCTATTCAGGTAACTGCACCCTATTGAAGCTGAGCCCGGCTGTTCAGCTTTGCTGCTTTTCAGCATCTCAGCTCTCCTAAAGCTGCGTGAAAGCTCTCGAGGTTTTTTGCCTTCGCCAGGCTGGAATGTGCCTGCTACTACCCAGAGCTGGGTAGGAGCGGGCAGAGAGCATGGATATCTGCCAACAGTTTGCAGCTTGCCCAGGAAAGTGCAGTGTCCTTGACATGCCCAGCAAATCCAGTTTTTTGGCAAGATCGGGCTAAGTGAGCAGTGCTGGTAGGCTTTCTCCTTGCGAAATGTAGCGGAGAAGCTTTTCGCTAAGATGTAGGCGACTAGAGAGGCAGAAGACGGTGCTCCGGAGCTGGCCGAAGGGAAGCGCCGCTTCCCAGCGTCTTACGGCAGAAGTGGCGCTCCGGAACCCACCAGTGCCGCTCCAGTCATCTGTGCGCGAAGTAGCCGCTTCTTCGCTTCCAGCAGCCAGAGATCGCGGTAGCTTGCAAGAGGCGAAGAACGAAGCCGTAAAGAAGCCGGCTTGTGTGCGAAGCTGGCAGACTGCTGGAGGACGCTGGCTGCCACTCTCCTGCCTGCTGAATTCACTCTTGGCATGCGGATGGAAGGCGTTCCAGGACAACTTGCCTGGGTTTTGACGTAGTCCTGACGCATCCCTCCTGGGAAAATCCTGCTCGTCCCCTGAGGCTCCCAGATGCAGAGAACATGATGGCAGCTGCTGAAAAGTAGGGCAGCAGTGAGTTTGTCAAGAAAGAAGAACATAGGCAGCTGCCTGTGCTTGGCAAGGAGCAGCTGCTGCATGCTTGCAATTGCCTTCAGTGCGCACAGAAGCCCGCTGCTCTGCTGCTTCTTTTTCCCCATTCAGGCAATTGCACCCTATTGAAGCTGAGCCTGGCTGTTCAGCTTTGCTGCTTTTCAGCATCTCAGCTCTCCTAAAGCTGCGTGAAAGCTCTCGAGGTTTTTTGCCTTCGCCAGGCTGGAAGTTGCCCGCTCCTACCCAGAGTTGGGCAGGAGCGGGCAGAGAGCATGGATATCTGCCAACAGTTTGCAGCTTGCCCAGGAAAGTGCAGTGTCCTTGACATGCCCAGCAAATCCAGTTTTTTGGCAAGATCGGCGAACGTGAGCAGTGCTGGTAGGCTTTCTCCTTGCGAAATGTAGCGGAGAAGCTTTTCGCTAAGATGTAGGCGACTAGAGAGGCAGAAGACGGTGCTCCGGAGCTGGCCGAAGGGAAGCGCCGGTTGCCGGCGTCTTTCGGCAGAAGCGGCGCTGCGGAATGCACCGCTGCCGTTCCAGTCTTCTGTGCGCGAAGTAGCCGCTTCTCCGCCTCCGGCAGCCAGAGATCGCGGTAGCTTGCAAGAGGCGAAGAACGAAGCCGCCAAGAAGCAGGCTTGTGTGCGAAGCTGGCAGACTGCTGGAGGACGCTGGCTGCCACTCTCCTGCCTGCTGAATTCCCTCTTGGCATGCGGATGGAAGGCGTTCCAGGACAACTTGCCTGGGTTTTGACGTAGTCCTGACGCATCCCTCCTGGGAAAATCCTGCTCGTCCCCTGAGGCTCCCAGATGCAGAGAACACGATGGCAGCTGCTGAAAAGAAGGGCAGCAGTGAGTTTGTCAAGAAAGAAGAACATAGGCAGCTGCCTGTGCTTGGCAAGGAGCAGCTGCTGCATGCTTGCAATTGCCTTCAGTGCGCACAGAAACAGGATGCTCTGCATATTCAGGTAACTGCACCGTATTGAAGCTGAGCCCGGCTGTTCAGCTTTGCTGCTTTTCAGCATCTCAGCTCTCCTAAAGCTGCGTGAAAGCTCTCGAGGTTTTTTGCCTTCGCCAGGCTGGAAGTTGCCCGCTCCTACCCAGAGTTGGGCAGGAGCGGGCAGAGAGCATGGATATCTGCCAACAGTTTGCAGCTTGCCCAGGAAAGTGCAGTGTCCTTGACATGCCCAGCAAATCCAGTTTTTTGGCAAGATCGGGCTAAGTGAGCAGTGCTGGTAGGCTTTCTCCTTGCGAAATGTAGCGGAAAAGCTTTTCGCTAAGATGTAGGCGACTAGAGAGGCAGAAGATGGTGCTCCGGAGCTGGCCGAAGGGAAGCGCCGCTTCCCAGCGTCTTACGGCAGAAGTGGCGCTCCGGAGCCCACCAGTGCCGCTCCAGTCATCTGTGCGCGAAGTAGCCGCTTCTTCGCTTCCAGCAGCCAGAGATCGCGGTAGCTTGCAAGAGGCGAAGAACGAAGCCGTAAAGAAGCCGGCTTGTGTGCGAAGCTGGCAGACTGCTGGAGGACGCTGGCTGCCACTCTCCTGCCTGCTGAATTCACTCTTGGCATGCGGATGGAAGGCGTTCCAGGACAACTTGCCTGGGTTTTGACGTAGTCCTGACGCATCCCTCCTGGGAAAATCCTGCTCGTCCCCTGAGGCTCCCAGATGCAGAGAACATGATGGCAGCTGCTGAAAAGTAGGGCAGCAGTGAGTTTGTCAAGAAAGAAGAACATAGGCAGCTGCCTGTGCTTGGCAAGGAGCAGCTGCTGCATGCTTGCAATTGCCTTCAGTGCGCACAGAAGCCCGCTGCTCTGCTGCTTCTTTTTCCCCATTCAGGCAATTGCACCCTATTGAAGCTGAGCCTGGCTGTTCAGCTTTGCTGCTTTTCAGCATCTCAGCTCTCCTAAAGCTGCGTGAAAGCTCTCGAGGTTTTTTGCCTTCGCCAGGCTGGAAGTTGCCCGCTCCTACCCAGAGTTGGGCAGGAGCGGGCAGAGAGCATGGATATCTGCCAACAGTTTGCAGCTTGCCCAGGAAAGTGCAGTGTCCTTGACATGCCCAGCAAATCCAGTTTTTTGGCAAGATCGGCGAACGTGAGCAGTGCTGGTAGGCTTTCTCCTTGCGAAATGTAGCGGAGAAGCTTTTCGCTAAGATGTAGGCGACTAGAGAGGCAGAAGACGGTGCTCCGGAGCTGGCCGAAGGGAAGCGCCGGTTGCCGGCGTCTTTCGGCAGAAGCGGCGCTGCGGAATGCACCGCTGCCGTTCCAGTCTTCTGTGCGCGAAGTAGCCGCTTCTCCGCCTCCGGCAGCCAGAGATCGCGGTAGCTTGCAAGAGGCGAAGAACGAAGCCGCCAAGAAGCAGGCTTGTGTGCGAAGCTGGCAGACTGCTGGAGGACGCTGGCTGCCACTCTCCTGCCTGCTGAATTCCCTCTTGGCATGCGGATGGAAGGCGTTCCAGGACAACTTGCCTGGGTTTTGACGTAGTCCTGACGCATCCCTCCTGGGAAAATCCTGCTCGTCCCCTGAGGCTCCCAGATGCAGAGAACACGATGGCAGCTGCTGAAAAGAAGGGCAGCAGTGAGTTTGTCAAGAAAGAAGAACATAGGCAGCTGCCTGTGCTTGGCAAGGAGCAGCTGCTGCATGCTTGCAATTGCCTTCAGTGCGCACAGAAACAGGATGCTCTGCCTATTCAGGTAACTGCACCCTATTGAAGCTGAGCCCGGCTGTTCAGCTTTACTGCTTTTCAGCATCTCAGCTCTCCTAAAGCTGCGTGAAAGCTCTCGAGGTTTTTTGCCTTCGCCAGGCTGGAAGTTGCCCGCTCCTACCCAGAGTTGGGCAGGAGCGGGCAGAGAGCATGGATATCTGCCAACAGTTTGCAGCTTGCCCAGGAAAGTGCAGTGTCCTTGACATGCCAAGCAAATCCAGTTTTTTGGCAAGATCGGCGAACGTGAGCAGTGCTGGTAGGCTTTCTCCTTGCGAAATGTAGCGGAGAAGCTTTTCGCTAAGATGTAGGCGACTAGAGAGGCAGAAGATGGTGCTCCGGAGCTGGCCGAAGGGAAGCGCCGCTTCCCAGCGTCTTACGGCAGAAGTGGCGCTGCGGAGCCCACCAGTGCCGCTCCAGTCATCTGTGCGCGAAGTAGCCGCTTCTCCGCCTCCGGCAGCCAGAGATGGCGGTAGCTTGCAAGAGGCGAAGAACGAAGCCGCCAAGAAGCCGGCTTGTGTGCGAAGCTGGCAGACTGCTGGAGGACGCTGGCTGCCACTCTCCTGCCTGCTGAATTTACTCTTGGCATGCGGATGGAAGGCGTTCCAGGACAACTTGCCTGGGTTTTGACATAGTCCTGACGCATCCCTCCTGGGAAAATCCTGCTCGTCCCCTGAGGCTCCCAGATGCAGAGAACATGATGGCAGCTGCTGAAAAGAAGGGCAGCAGTGAGTTTGTCAAGAAAGAAGAACATAGGCAGCTGCCTGTGCTTGGCAAGGAGCAGCTGCTGCATGCTTGCAATTGCCTTCAGTGCGCACAGAAACAGGATGCTCTGCCTATTCAGGTAACTGCACCCTATTGAAGCTGAGCCCGGCTGTTCAGCTTTGCTGCTTTTCAGCATCTCAGCTCTCCTAAAGCTGCGTGAAAGCTCTCGAGGTTTTTTGCCTTCGCCAGGCTGGAATGTGCCTGCTACTACCCAGAGCTGGGCAGGAGCGGGCAGAGAGCATGGATATCTGCCAACAGTTTGCAGCTTGCCCAGGAAAGTGCAGTGTCCTTGACATGCCCAGCAAATCCAGTTTTTTGGCAAGATCGGGCTAAGTGAGCAGTGCTGGTAGGCTTTCTCCTTGCGAAATGTAGCGGAAAAGCTTTTCGCTAAGATGTAGGCGACTAGAGAGGCAGAAGACGGTGCTCCGGAGCTGGCCGAAGGGAAGCGCCGCTTCCCAGCGTCTTACGGCAGAAGTGGCGCTCCGGAGCCCACCAGTGCCGCTCCAGTCATCTGTGCGCGAAGTAGCCGCTTCTTCGCTTCCAGCAGCCAGAGATCGCGGTAGCTTGCAAGAGGCGAAGAACGAAGCCGTAAAGAAGCCGGCTTGTGTGCGAAGCTGGCAGACTGCTGGAGGACGCTGGCTGCCACTCTCCTGCCTGCTGAATTCACTCTTGGCATGCGGATGGAAGGCGTTCCAGGACAACTTGCCTGGGTTTTGACGTAGTCCTGACGCATCCCTCCTGGGAAAATCCTGCTCGTCCCCTGAGGCTCCCAGATGCAGAGAACATGATGGCAGCTGCTGAAAAGTAGGGCAGCAGTGAGTTTGTCAAGAAAGAAGAACATAGGCAGCTGCCTGTGCTTGGCAAGGAGCAGCTGCTGCATGCTTGCAATTGCCTTCAGTGCGCACAGAAGCCCGCTGCTCTGCTGCTTCTTTTTCCCCATTCAGGCAATTGCACCCTATTGAAGCTGAGCCTGGCTGTTCAGCTTTGCTGCTTTTCAGCATCTCAGCTCTCCTAAAGCTGCGTGAAAGCTCTCGAGGTTTTTTGCCTTCGCCAGGCTGGAAGTTGCCCGCTCCTACCCAGAGTTGGGCAGGAGCGGGCAGAGAGCATGGATATCTGCCAACAGTTTGCAGCTTGCCCAGGAAAGTGCAGTGTCCTTGACATGCCCAGCAAATCCAGTTTTTTGGCAAGATCGGCGAACGTGAGCAGTGCTGGTAGGCTTTCTCCTTGCGAAATGTAGCGGAGAAGCTTTTCGCTAAGATGTAGGCGACTAGAGAGGCAGAAGACGGTGCTCCGGAGCTGGCCGAAGGGAAGCGCCGGTTGCCGGCGTCTTTCGGCAGAAGCGGCGCTGCGGAATGCACCGCTGCCGTTCCAGTCTTCTGTGCGCGAAGTAGCCGCTTCTCCGCCTCCGGCAGCCAGAGATCGCGGTAGCTTGCAAGAGGCGAAGAACGAAGCCGCCAAGAAGCAGGCTTGTGTGCGAAGCTGGCAGACTGCTGGAGGACGCTGGCTGCCACTCTCCTGCCTGCTGAATTCCCTCTTGGCATGCGGATGGAAGGCGTTCCAGGACAACTTGCCTGGGTTTTGACGTAGTCCTGACGCATCCCTCCTGGGAAAATCCTGCTCGTCCCCTGAGGCTCCCAGATGCAGAGAACACGATGGCAGCTGCTGAAAAGAAGGGCAGCAGTGAGTTTGTCAAGAAAGAAGAACATAGGCAGCTGCCTGTGCTTGGCAAGGAGCAGCTGCTGCATGCTTGCAATTGCCTTCAGTGCGCACAGAAACAGGATGCTCTGCATATTCAGGTAACTGCACCGTATTGAAGCTGAGCCCGGCTGTTCAGCTTTGCTGCTTTTCAGCATCTCAGCTCTCCTAAAGCTGCGTGAAAGCTCTCGAGGTTTTTTGCCTTCGCCAGGCTGGAAGTTGCCCGCTCCTACCCAGAGTTGGGCAGGAGCGGGCAGAGAGCATGGATATCTGCCAACAGTTTGCAGCTTGCCCAGGAAAGTGCAGTGTCCTTGACATGCCCAGCAAATCCAGTTTTTTGGCAAGATCGGGCTAAGTGAGCAGTGCTGGTAGGCTTTCTCCTTGCGAAATGTAGCGGAAAAGCTTTTCGCTAAGATGTAGGCGACTAGAGAGGCAGAAGATGGTGCTCCGGAGCTGGCCGAAGGGAAGCGCCGCTTCCCAGCGTCTTACGGCAGAAGTGGCGCTCCGGAGCCCACCAGTGCCGCTCCAGTCATCTGTGCGCGAAGTAGCCGCTTCTTCGCTTCCAGCAGCCAGAGATCGCGGTAGCTTGCAAGAGGCGAAGAACGAAGCCGTAAAGAAGCCGGCTTGTGTGCGAAGCTGGCAGACTGCTGGAGGACGCTGGCTGCCACTCTCCTGCCTGCTGAATTCACTCTTGGCATGCGGATGGAAGGCGTTCCAGGACAACTTGCCTGGGTTTTGACGTAGTCCTGACGCATCCCTCCTGGGAAAATCCTGCTCGTCCCCTGAGGCTCCCAGATGCAGAGAACATGATGGCAGCTGCTGAAAAGTAGGGCAGCAGTGAGTTTGTCAAGAAAGAAGAACATAGGCAGCTGCCTGTGCTTGGCAAGGAGCAGCTGCTGCATGCTTGCAATTGCCTTCAGTGCGCACAGAAGCCCGCTGCTCTGCTGCTTCTTTTTCCCCATTCAGGCAATTGCACCCTATTGAAGCTGAGCCTGGCTGTTCAGCTTTGCTGCTTTTCAGCATCTCAGCTCTCCTAAAGCTGCGTGAAAGCTCTCGAGGTTTTTTGCCTTCGCCAGGCTGGAAGTTGCCCGCTCCTACCCAGAGTTGGGCAGGAGCGGGCAGAGAGCATGGATATCTGCCAACAGTTTGCAGCTTGCCCAGGAAAGTGCAGTGTCCTTGACATGCCCAGCAAATCCAGTTTTTTGGCAAGATCGGCGAACGTGAGCAGTGCTGGTAGGCTTTCTCCTTGCGAAATGTAGCGGAGAAGCTTTTCGCTAAGATGTAGGCGACTAGAGAGGCAGAAGACGGTGCTCCGGAGCTGGCCGAAGGGAAGCGCCGGTTGCCGGCGTCTTTCGGCAGAAGCGGCGCTGCGGAATGCACCGCTGCCGTTCCAGTCTTCTGTGCGCGAAGTAGCCGCTTCTCCGCCTCCGGCAGCCAGAGATCGCGGTAGCTTGCAAGAGGCGAAGAACGAAGCCGCCAAGAAGCAGGCTTGTGTGCGAAGCTGGCAGACTGCTGGAGGACGCTGGCTGCCACTCTCCTGCCTGCTGAATTCCCTCTTGGCATGCGGATGGAAGGCGTTCCAGGACAACTTGCCTGGGTTTTGACGTAGTCCTGACGCATCCCTCCTGGGAAAATCCTGCTCGTCCCCTGAGGCTCCCAGATGCAGAGAACACGATGGCAGCTGCTGAAAAGAAGGGCAGCAGTGAGTTTGTCAAGAAAGAAGAACATAGGCAGCTGCCTGTGCTTGGCAAGGAGCAGCTGCTGCATGCTTGCAATTGCCTTCAGTGCGCACAGAAACAGGATGCTCTGCCTATTCAGGTAACTGCACCCTATTGAAGCTGAGCCCGGCTGTTCAGCTTTACTGCTTTTCAGCATCTCAGCTCTCCTAAAGCTGCGTGAAAGCTCTCGAGGTTTTTTGCCTTCGCCAGGCTGGAAGTTGCCCGCTCCTACCCAGAGTTGGGCAGGAGCGGGCAGAGAGCATGGATATCTGCCAACAGTTTGCAGCTTGCCCAGGAAAGTGCAGTGTCCTTGACATGCCAAGCAAATCCAGTTTTTTGGCAAGATCGGCGAACGTGAGCAGTGCTGGTAGGCTTTCTCCTTGCGAAATGTAGCGGAGAAGCTTTTCGCTAAGATGTAGGCGACTAGAGAGGCAGAAGATGGTGCTCCGGAGCTGGCCGAAGGGAAGCGCCGCTTCCCAGCGTCTTACGGCAGAAGTGGCGCTGCGGAGCCCACCAGTGCCGCTCCAGTCATCTGTGCGCGAAGTAGCCGCTTCTCCGCCTCCGGCAGCCAGAGATGGCGGTAGCTTGCAAGAGGCGAAGAACGAAGCCGCCAAGAAGCCGGCTTGTGTGCGAAGCTGGCAGACTGCTGGAGGACGCTGGCTGCCACTCTCCTGCCTGCTGAATTTACTCTTGGCATGCGGATGGAAGGCGTTCCAGGACAACTTGCCTGGGTTTTGACATAGTCCTGACGCATCCCTCCTGGGAAAATCCTGCTCGTCCCCTGAGGCTCCCAGATGCAGAGAACATGATGGCAGCTGCTGAAAAGAAGGGCAGCAGTGAGTTTGTCAAGAAAGAAGAACATAGGCAGCTGCCTGTGCTTGGCAAGGAGCAGCTGCTGCATGCTTGCAATTGCCTTCAGTGCGCACAGAAACAGGATGCTCTGCCTATTCAGGTAACTGCACCCTATTGAAGCTGAGCCCGGCTGTTCAGCTTTGCTGCTTTTCAGCATCTCAGCTCTCCTAAAGCTGCGTGAAAGCTCTCGAGGTTTTTTGCCTTCGCCAGGCTGGAATGTGCCTGCTACTACCCAGAGCTGGGCAGGAGCGGGCAGAGAGCATGGATATCTGCCAACAGTTTGCAGCTTGCCCAGGAAAGTGCAGTGTCCTTGACATGCCCAGCAAATCCAGTTTTTTGGCAAGATCGGGCTAAGTGAGCAGTGCTGGTAGGCTTTCTCCTTGCGAAATGTAGCGGAAAAGCTTTTCGCTAAGATGTAGGCGACTAGAGAGGCAGAAGACGGTGCTCCGGAGCTGGCCGAAGGGAAGCGCCGCTTCCCAGCGTCTTACGGCAGAAGTGGCGCTCCGGAGCCCACCAGTGCCGCTCCAGTCATCTGTGCGCGAAGTAGCCGCTTCTTCGCTTCCAGCAGCCAGAGATCGCGGTAGCTTGCAAGAGGCGAAGAACGAAGCCGTAAAGAAGCCGGCTTGTGTGCGAAGCTGGCAGACTGCTGGAGGACGCTGGCTGCCACTCTCCTGCCTGCTGAATTCACTCTTGGCATGCGGATGGAAGGCGTTCCAGGACAACTTGCCTGGGTTTTGACGTAGTCCTGACGCATCCCTCCTGGGAAAATCCTGCTCGTCCCCTGAGGCTCCCAGATGCAGAGAACATGATGGCAGCTGCTGAAAAGTAGGGCAGCAGTGAGTTTGTCAAGAAAGAAGAACATAGGCAGCTGCCTGTGCTTGGCAAGGAGCAGCTGCTGCATGCTTGCAATTGCCTTCAGTGCGCACAGAAGCCCGCTGCTCTGCTGCTTCTTTTTCCCCATTCAGGCAATTGCACCCTATTGAAGCTGAGCCTGGCTGTTCAGCTTTGCTGCTTTTCAGCATCTCAGCTCTCCTAAAGCTGCGTGAAAGCTCTCGAGGTTTTTTGCCTTCGCCAGGCTGGAATGTGCCCGCTACTACCCAGAGCTGGGCAGGAGCGGGCAGAGAGCACGGCCATCTGCCTGCAGTTTGCAACTTGCCCAGGAAAGTGCAGTGTCCTTGACATGCCCAGCAAATCCCATTTCTTGGCAAGATCGGCGAACGTGAGCAGTGCTGGTAGGCTTTCTCCTTGCGAAATGCAGCGGAGAAGTTTTTCGCTAAGATGTAGACGACTAGAGAGGCAGAAGACGGTGCTCCGGAGCTGGCCGAAGGGAAGCGCCGCTTCCCAGCGTCTTACGGCAGAAGCGGCGCTGCGGAATGCACCGCTGCCGTTCCAGTCTTCTGTGCGCGAAGTAGCCGCTTCTCCGCCTCCGGCAGCCAGAGATGGCGGTAGCTTGCAAGAGGCGAAGAACGAAGCCGCCAAGAAGCAGGCTTGTGTGCGAAGCTGGCAGACTGCTGGAGGACGCTGGCTGCCACTCTCCTGCCTGCTGAATTCCCTCTTGGCATGCGGATGGAAGGCGTTCCAGGACAACTTGCCTGGGTTTTGACGTAGTCCTGACGCATCCCTCCTGGGAAAATCCTGCTCGTCCCCTGAGGCTCCCAGATGCAGAGAACACGATGGCAGCTGCTGAAAAGAAGGGCAGCAGTGAGTTTGTCAAGAAAGAAGAACATAGGCAGCTGCCTGTGCTTGGCAAGGAGCAGCTGCTGCATGCTTGCAATTGCCTTCAGTGCACACAGAAACAGGATGCTCTGCCTATTCAGGTAACTGCACCCTATTGAAGCTGAGCCCGGCTGTTCAGCTTTGCTGCTTTTCAGCATCTCAGCTCTCCTAAAGCTGCGTGAAAGCTCTCGAGGTTTTTTGCCTTCGCCAGGCTGGAATGTGCCTGCTACTACCCAGAGCTGGGCAGGAGCGGGCAGAGAGCATGGATATCTGCCAACAGTTTGCAGCTTGCCCAGGAAAGTGCAGTGTCCTTGACATGCCCAGCAAATCCAGTTTTTTGGCAAGATCGGGCTAAGTGAGCAGTGCTGGTAGGCTTTCTCCTTGCGAAATGTAGCGGAAAAGCTTTTCGCTAAGATGTAGGCGACTAAAGAGGCAGAAGACGGTGCTCCGGAGCTGGCCGAAGGGAAGCGCCGCTTCCCAGCGTCTTACGGCAGAAGCGGCGCTCCGGAGCCCACCAGTGCCGCTCCAGTCATCTGTGCGCGAAGTAGCCGCTTCTTCGCTTCCAGCAGCCAGAGATGGCGGTAGCTTGCAAGAGGCGAAGAACGAAGCCGTAAAGAAGCCGGCTTGTGTGCGAAGCTGGCAGACTGCTGGAGGACGCTGGCTGCCACTCTCCTGCCTGCTGAATTCCCTCTTGGCATGCGGATGGAAGGCGTTCCAGGACAACTTGCCTGGGTTTTGACGTAGTCCTGACGCATCCCTCCTGGGAAAATCCTGCTCGTCCCCTGAGGCTCCCAGATGCAGAGAACACGATGGCAGCTGCTGAAAAGTAGGGCAGCAGTGAGTTTGTCAAGAAAGAAGAACATAGGCAGCTGCCTGTGCTTGGCAAGGAGCAGCTGCTGCATGCTTGCAATTGCCTTCAGTGCGCACAGAAGCTCGCTGCTCTGCTGCTTCGTTTTCCCCATTCAGGCAATTGCACCCTATTGAAGCTGAGCCTGGCTGTTCAGCTTTGCTGCTTTTCAGCATCTCAGCTCTCCTAAAGCTGCGTGAAAGCTCTCGAGGTTTTTTGCCTTCGCCAGGCTGGAATGTGCCCGCTACTACCCAGAGCTGGGCAGGAGCGGGCAGAGAGCACGGCCATCTGCCTGCAGTTTGCAACTTGCCCAGGAAAGTGCAGTGTCCTTGACATGAGCAGCAAATCCCATTTCTTGGCAAGATCGGCGAAGATGAGCAGTGCTGGTAGGCTTTCTCCTTGCGAAATGCAGCGGAGAAGTTTTTCGCTAAGATGTAGACGACTAGAGAGGCAGAAGACGGCGCTCCGGAGCTGGCCGAAGGGAAGCGCCGGTTGCCGGCGTCTTTCGGCAGAAGCGGCGCTGCGGAAGGCACCGCTGCCGTTCCAGTCTTCTGTGCGCGAAGTAGCCGCTTCTCCGCCTCCGGCAGCCAGAGATCGCGGTAGCTTGCAAGAGGCGAAGAACGAAGCCGCCAAGAAGCCGGCTTGTGTGCGAAGCTGGCAGACTGCTGGAGGACGCTGGCTGCCACTCTCCTGCCTGCTGAATTCACTCTTGGCATGCGGATGGAAGGCGTTCCAGGACAACTTGCCTGGGTTTTGACGTAGTCCTGACGCATCCCTCCTGGGAAAATCCTGCTCGTCCCCTGCGGCTCCCAGATGCAGAGAACACGATGGCAGCTGCTGAAAAGTAGGGCAGCAGTGAGTTTGTCAAGAAAGAAGAACATAGGCAGCTGCCTGTGCTTGGCAAGGAGCAGCTGCTGCATGCTTGCAATTGCCTTCAGTGCGCACAGAAACAGGATGCTCTGCCTGTTCAGGCAACTGCACCGTATTGAAGCTGAGCCCGGCTGTTCAGCTTTGCTGCTTTTCAGCATCTCAGCTCTACTAAAGCTGCGTGAAAGCTCTCGAGGTTTTTTGCCTTCGCCAGGCTGGAAGTTGCCCACTCCTACCCAGAGTTGGGCAGGAGCGGGCAGAGAGCATGGATATCTGCCAACAGTTTGCAGCTTGCCCAGGAAAGTGCAGTGTCCTTGACATGCCCAGCAAATCCAGTTTTTTGGCAAGATCGGGCTAAGTGAGCAGTGCTGGTAGGCTTTCTCCTTGCGAAATGTAGCGGAAAAGCTTTTCGCTAAGATGTAGGCGACTAAAGAGGCAGAAGACGGTGCTCCGGAGCTGGCCGAAGGGAAGCGCCGCTTCCCAGCGTCTTACGGCAGAAGCGGCGCTCCGGAGCCCACCAGTGCCGCTCCAGTCATCTGTGCGCGAAGTAGCCGCTTCTTCGCTTCCAGCAGCCAGAGATCGCGGTAGCTTGCAAGAGGCGAAGAACGAAGCCGTAAAGAAGCCAGCTTGTGTGCGAAGCTGGCAGACTGCTGGAGGACGCTGGCTGCCACTCTCCTGCCTGCTGAATTCACTCTTGGCATGCGGATGGAAGGCGTTCCAGGACAACTTGCCTGGGTTTTGACGTAGTCCTGACGCATCCCTCCTGGGAAAATCCTGCTCGTCCCCTGAGGCTCCCAGATGCAGAGAACACGATGGCAGCTGCTGAAAAGTAGGGCAGCAGTGAGTTTGTCAAGAAAGAAGAACATAGGCAGCTGCCTGTGCTTGGCAAGGAGCAGCTGCTGCATGCTTGCAATTGCCTTCAGTGCGCACAGAAGCCCGCTGCTCTGCTGCTTCGTTTTCCCCATTCAGGCAATTGCACCCTATTGAAGCTGAGCCTGGCTGTTCAGCTTTGCTGCTTTTCAGCATCTCAGCTCTCCTAAAGCTGCGTGAAAGCTCTCGAGGTTTTTTGCCTTCGCCAGGCTGGAATGTGCCCGCTACTACCCAGAGCTGGGCAGGAGCGGGCAGAGAGCACGGCCATCTGCCTGCAGTTTGCAACTTGCCCAGGAAAGTGCAGTGTCCTTGGAATGTGCAGCAAATCCCATTTCTTGGCAAGATCGGGGAAGGTGAGCAGTGCTGGTAGGCTTTCTCCTTGCGAAATGCAGCGGAGAAGTTTTTCGCTAAGATGTAGACGACTAGAGAGGCAGAAGACGGTGCTCCGGAGCTGGCCGAAGGGAAGCGCCGGTTGCCGGCGTCTTTCGGCAGAAGCGGCGCTGCGGAATGCACCGCTGCCGTTCCAGTCTTCTGCGCGCGAAGTAGCCGCTTCTCCGCCTCCGGCAGCCAGAGATCGCGGTAGCTTGCAAGAGGCGAAGAACGAAGCCGCCAAGAAGCAGGCTTGTGTGCGAAGCTGGCAGACTGCTGGAGGACGCTGGCTGCCACTCTCCTGCCTGCTGAATTCCCTCTTGGCATGCGGATGGAAGGCGTTCCAGGACAACTTGCCTGGGTTTTGACGTAGTCCTGACGCATCCCTCCTGGGAAAATCCTGCTCGTCCCCTGAGGCTCCCAGATGTAGAGAACACGATGGCAGCTGCTGAAAAGTAGGGCAGCAGTGAGTTTGTCAAGAAAGAAGAACATAGGCAGCTGCCTGTGCTTGGCAAGGAGCAGCTGCTGCATGCTTGCAATTGCCTTCAGTGCGCACAGAAACAGGATGCTCTGCCTATTCAGGTAACTGCACCGTATTGAAACTGAGCCCGGCTGTTCAGCTTTGCTGCTTTTCAGCATCTCAGCTCTCCTAAAGCTGCGTGAAAGCTCTCGAGGTTTTTTGCCTTCGCCAGGCTGGAAGTTGCCCGCTACTACCCAGAGTTGGGCAGGAGCGGGCAGAGAGCATGGATATCTGCCAACAGTTTGCAGCTTGCCCAGGAAAGTGCAGTGTCCTTGACATGCCCAGCAAATCCAGTTTTTTGGCAAGATCCGGCTAAGTGAGCAGTGCTGGTAGGCTTTCTCCTTGCGAAATGTAGCGGAAAAGCTTTTCGCTAAGATGTAGGCGACTAGAGAGGCAGAAGATGGTGCTCCGGAGCTGGCCGAAGGGAAGCGCCGCTTCCCAGCGTCTTACGGCAGAAGTGGCGCTCCGGAGCCCACCAGTGCCGCTCCAGTCATCTGTGCGCGAAGTAGCCGCTTCTTCGCTTCCAGCAGCCAGAGATGGCGGTAGCTTGCAAGAGGCGAAGAACGAAGCCGTAAAGAAGCCGGCTTGTGTGCGAAGCTGGCAGACTGCTGGAGGACGCTGGCTGCCACTCTCCTGCCTGCTGAATTCCCTCTTGGCATGCGGATGGAAGGCGTTCCAGGACAACTTGCCTTGGTGTTTACGTAGTCCTGACGCATCCCTCCTGGGAAAATCCTGCTCGTCCCCTGAGGCTCCCAGATGCAGAGAACACGATGGCAGCTGCTGAAAAGTAGGGCAGCAGTGAGTTTGTCAAGAAAGAAGAACATAGGCAGCTGCCTGTGCTTGGCAAGGAGCAGCTGCTGCATGCTTGCAATTGCCTTCAGTGCGCACAGAAGCACGGTGCTCTGCTGCTTCGTTTTCCCCATTCAGGTAACTGCACCGTATTGAAGCTGAGCCTGGCTGTTCAGCTTTGCTGCTTTTCAGCATCTCAGCTCTCCTAAAGCTGCGTGAAAGCTCTCGAGGTTTTTTGCCTTCGCCAGGCTGGAATGTGCCCGCTACTACCCAGAGCTGGGCAGGAGCGGGCAGAGAGCACGGCCATCTGCCAACAGTTTGCAACTTGCCCAGGAAAGTGCAGTGTCCTTGGAATGTGCAGCAAATCCCATTTCTTGGCAAGATCGGCGAACGTGAGCAGTGCTGGTAGGCTTTCTCCTTGCGAAATGCAGCGGAGAAGTTTTTCGCTAAGATGTAGACGACTAGAGAGGCAGAAGACGGTGCTCCGGAGCTGGCCAAAGGGAAGCGCCGGTTGCCGGCGTCTTTCGGCAGAAGCGGCGCTGCGGAATGCACCGCTGCCGTTCCAGTCTTCTGCGCGCGAAGTAGCCGCTTCTCCGCCTCCGGCAGCCAGAGATCGCGGTAGCTTGCAAGAGGCGAAGAACGAAGCCGCCAAGAAGCAGGCTTGTGTGCGAAGCTGGCAGACTGCTGGAGGACACTGGCTGCCACTCTCCTGCCTGCTGAATTCCCTCTTGGCATGCGGATGGAAGGCGTTCCAGGACAACTTGCCTGGGTTTTGACGTAGTCCTGACGCATCCCTCCTGGGAAAATCCTGCTCGTCCCCTGAGGCTCCCAGATGCAGAGAACACGATGGCAGCTGCTGAAAAGTAGGGCAGCAGTGAGTTTGTCAAGAAAGAAGAACATAGGCAGCTGCCTGTGCTCGGCAAGGAGCAGCTGCTGCATGCTTGCAATTGCCTTCAGTGCGCACAGAAACAGGATGCTCTGCCTATTCAGGTAACTGCACCGTATTGAAGCTGAGCCCGGCTGTTCAGCTTTGCTGCTTTTCAGCATCTCAGCTCTCCTAAAGCTGCGTGAAAGCTCTCGAGGTTTTTTGCCTTCGCCAGGCTGGAATGTGCCCGCTACTACCCAGAGCTGGGCAGGAGCAGGCAGAGAGCATGGATATCTGCCAACAGTTTGCAGCTTGCCCAGGAAAGTGCAGTGTCCTTGACATGCCCAGCAAATCCAGTTTTTTGGCAAGATCGGGCTAAGTGAGCAGTGCTGGTAGGCTTTCTCCTTGCGAAATGTAGCGGAAAAGCTTTTCGCTAAGATGTAGGCGACTAGAGAGGCAGAAGACGGTGCTCCGGAGCTGGCCGAAGGGAAGCGCCGCTTCCCAGCGTCTTACGGCAGAAGTGGCGCTCCGGAGCCCACCAGTGCCGCTCCAGTCATCTGTGCGCGAAGTAGCCGCTTCTTCGCTTCCAGCAGCCAGAGATCGCGGTAGCTTGCAAGAGGCGAAGAACGAAGCCGCAAAGAAGCCGGCTTGTGTGCGAAGCTGGCAGACTGCTGGAGGACGCTGGCTGCCACTCTCCTGCCTGCTGAATTCCCTCTTGGCATGCGGATGGAAGGCGTTCCAGGACAACTTGCCTGGGTTTTGACGTAGTCCTGACGCATCCCTCCTGGGAAAATCCTGCTCGTCCCCTGAGGCTCCCAGATGCAGAGAACACGATGGCAGCTGCTGAAAAGAAGGGCAGCAGTGAGTTTGTCAAGAAAGAAGAACATAGGCAGCTGCCTGTGCTTGGCAAGGAGCAGCTGCTGCATGCTTGCAATTGCCTTCAGTGCGCACAGAAGCACGGTGCTCTGCTGCTTCGTTTTCCCCATTCAGGTAACTGCACCGTATTGAAGCTGAGCCTGGCTGTTCAGCTTTGCTGCTTTTCAGCATCTCAGCTCTCCTAAAGCTGCGTGAAAGCTCTCGAGGTTTTTTGCCTTCGCCAGGCTGGAAGTTGCCCGCTCCTACCCAGAGTTGGGCAGGAGCGGGCAGAGAGCATGGATATCTGCCTGCAGTTTGCAACTTGCCCAGGAAAGTGCAGTGTCCTTGACATGCCCAGCAAATCCAGTTTTTTGGCAAGATCGGGCTAAGTGAGCAGTGCTGGTAGGCTTTCTCCTTGCGAAATGTAGCGGAAAAGCTTTTCGCTAAGATGTAGGCGACTAGAGAGGCAGAAGACGGTGCTCCGGAGCTGGCCGAAGGGAAGCGCCGCTTCCCAGCGTCTTACGGCAGAAGTGGCGCTCCGGAGCCCACCAGTGCCGCTCCAGTCATCTGTGCGCCAAGTAGCCGCTTCTTCGCTTCCAGCAGCCAGAGATCGCGGTAGCTTGCAAGAGGCGAAGAACGAAGCCGCACAGAAGCCGGCTTGTGTGCAAAGCTGGCAGACTGCTGGAGGACGCTGGCTGCCACTCTCCTGCCTGCTGAATTCCCTCTTGGCATGCGGATGGAAGGCGTTCCAGGACAACTTGCCTGGGTTTTGACGTAGTCCTGACGCATCCCTCCTGGGAAAATCCTGCTCGTCCCCTGAGGCTCCCAGATGCAGAGAACACGATGGCAGCTGCTGAAAAGTAGGGCAGCAGTGAGTTTGTCAAGAAAGAAGAACATAGGCAGCTGCCTGTGCTTGGCAAGGAGCAGCTGCTGCATGCTTGCAATTGCCTTCAGTGCGCACAGAAGCCCGCTGCTCTGCTGCTTCGTTTTCCCCATTCAGGCAATTGCACCCTATTGAAGCTGAGCCTGGCTGTTCAGCTTTGCTGCTTTTCAGCATCTCAGCTCTCCTAAAGCTGCGTGAAAGCTCTCGAGGTTTTTTGCCTTCGCCAGGCTGGAAGTTGCCCGCTACTACCCAGAGCTGGGCAGGAGCGGGCAGAGAGCACGGCCATCTGCCTGCAGTTTGCAACTTGCCCAGGAAAGTGCAGTGTCCTTGGAATGTGCAGCAAATCCCATTTCTTGGCAAGATCGGCGAACGTGAGCAGTGCTGGTAGGCTTTCTCCTTGCGAAATGCAGCGGAGAAGTTTTTCGCTAAGATGTAGACGACTAGAGAGGCAGAAGACGGTGCTCCGGAGCTGGCCGAAGGGAAGCGCCGGTTGCCGGCGTCTTTCGGCAGAAGCGGCGCTGCGGAATGCACCGCTGCCGTTCCAGTCTTCTGCGCGCGAAGTAGCCGCTTCTCCGCCTCCGGCAGCCAGAGATCGCGGTAGCTTGCAAGAGGCGAAGAACGAAGCCGCCAAGAAGCAGGCTTGTGTGCGAAGCTGGCAGACTGCTGGAGGACGCTGGCTGCCACTCTCCTGCCTGCTGAATTCCCTCTTGGCATGCGGATGGAAGGCGTTCCAGGACAACTTGCCTGGGTTTTTACGTAGTCCTGACGCATCCCTCCTGGGAAAATCCTGCTCGTCCCCTGAGGCTCCCAGATGTAGAGAACACGATGGCAGCTGCTGAAAAGTAGGGCAGCAGTGAGTTTGTCAAGAAAGAAGAACATAGGCAGCTGCCTGTGCTTGGCAAGGAGCAGCTGCTGCATGCTTGCAATTGCCTTCAGTGCGCACAGAAACAGGATGCTCTGCCTATTCAGGTAACTGCACCCTATTGAAGCTGAGCCCGGCTGTTCAGCTTTGCTGCTTTTCAGCATCTCAGCTCTCCTAAAGCTGCGTGAAAGCTCTCGAGGTTTTTTGCCTTCGCCAGGCTGGAATGTGCCCGCTACTACCCAGAGCTGGGCAGGAGCGGGCAGAGAGCATGGATATCTGCCAGCACTTTGCAGCTTGCCCAGGACAGTGCAGTGTCCTTGACATGCCCAGCAAATCCAATTCTTTGGCAAGATTGGGCTAAGTGAGCAGTGCTGGTAGGCTTTCTCCTTGCGAAATGTAGCGGAGAAGCTTTTCGCTAAGATGTAGACGACTAGAGAGGCAGAACACGGCGCTCCGGAGCTGGCCGAAGGGAAGCGCCGGTTGCCGGCGTCTTACGGCAGAAGCGGCGCTGCGGAAGGCACCGCTGCCGTTCCAGTCTTCTGTGCGCGAAGTAGCCACTTCTCCGCCTCCGGCAGCCAGAGATCGCGGTAGCTTGCAAGAGGCAAAGAACGAAGCCGTAAAGAAGCCGGCTTGTGTGCGAAGCTGGCAGACTGCTGGAGGACGCTGGCTGCCACTCTCCTGCCTGCTGAATTCCCTCTTGGCATGCGGATGGAAGGCGTTCCAGGACAACTTGCCTGGGTTTTTACGTAGTCCTGACGCATCCCTCCTGGGAAAATCCTGCTCGTCCCCTGAGGCTCCCAGATGCAGAGAACACGATGGCAGCTGCTGAAAAGTAGGGCAGCAGTGAGTTTGTCAAGAAAGAAGAACATAGGCAGCTGCCTGTGCTTGGCAAGGAGCAGCTGCTGCATGCTTGCAATTGCCTTCAGTGCGCACAGAAGCACGGTGCTCTGCTGCTTCGTTTTCCCCATTCAGGTAACTGCACCGTATTGAAGCTGAGCCCGGCTGTTCAGCTTTGCTGCTTTTCAGCATCTCAGCTCTCCTAAAGCTGCGTGAAAGCTCTCGAGGTTTTTTGCCTTCGCCAGGCTGGAAGTTGCCCGCTACTACCCAGAGTTGGGCAGGAGCGGGCAGAGAGCATGGATATCTGCCTGCAGTTTGCAGCTTGCCCAGGAAAGTGCAGTGTCCTTGACATGCCCAACAAATCCAGTTTTTTGGCAAGATCGGGCTAAGTGAGCAGTGCTGGTAGGCTTTCTCCTTGCGAAATGTAGCGGAAAAGCTTTTCGCTAAGATGTAGGCGACTAGAGAGGCAGAAGACGGTGCTCCGGAGCTGGCCGAAGGGAAGCGCCGCTTCCCAGCGTCTTACGGCAGAAGTGGCGCTCCGGAGCCCACCAGTGCCGCTCCAGTCATCTGTGCGCCAAGTAGCCGCTTCTTCGCTTCCAGCAGCCAGAGATCGCGGTAGCTTGCAAGAGGCGAAGAACGAAGCCGCAAAGAAGCCGGCTTGTGTGCAAAGCTGGCAGACTGCTGGAGGACGCTGGCTGCCACTCTCCTGCCTGCTGAATTCCCTCTTGGCATGCGGATGGAAGGCGTTCCAGGACAACTTGCCTGGGTTTTTACGTAGTCCTGACGCATCCCTCCTGGGAAAATCCTGCTCGTCCCCTGAGGCTCCCAGATGCAGAGAACACGATGGCAGCTGCTGAAAAGTAGGGCAGCAGTGAGTTTGTCAAGAAAGAAGAAGATAGGCAGCTGCCTGTGCTTGGCAAGGAGCAGCTGCTGCATGCTTGCAATTGCCTTCAGTGCGCACAGAAGCACGGTGCTCTGCTGCTTCGTTTTCCCCATTCAGGTAACTGCACCGTATTGAAGCTGAGCCTGGCTGTTCAGCTTTGCTGCTTTTCAGCATCTCAGCTCTCCTAAAGCTGCGTGAAAGCTCTCGAGGTTTTTTGCCTTCGCCAGGCTGGAAGTTGCCCGCTACTACCCAGAGTTGGGCAGGAGCGGGCAGAGAGCATGGATATCTGCCTGCAGTTTGCAGCTTGCCCAGGAAAGTGCAGTGTCCTTGACATGCCCAACAAATCCAGTTTTTTGGCAAGATCGGGCTAAGTGAGCAGTGCTGGTAGGCTTTCTCCTTGCGAAATGTAGCGGAAAAGCTTTTCGCTAAGATGTAGGCGACTAGAGAGGCAGAAGATGGTGCTCCGGAGCTGGCCGAAGGGAAGCGCCGCTTCCCAGCGTCTTACGGCAGAAGTGGCGCTCCGGAGCCCACCAGTGCCGCTCCAGTCATCTGTGCGCCAAGTAGCCGCTTCTTCGCTTCCAGCAGCCAGAGATCGCGGTAGCTTGCAAGAGGCGAAGAACGAAGCCGCAAAGAAGCCGGCTTGTGTGCAAAGCTGGCAGACTGCTGGAGGACGCTGGCTGCCACTCTCCTGCCTGCTGAATTCCCTCTTGGCATGCGGATGGAAGGCGTTCCAGGACAACTTGCCTGGGTTTTTACGTAGTCCTGACGCATCCCTCCTGGGAAAATCCTGCTCGTCCCCTGAGGCTCCCAGATGCAGAGAACACGATGGCAGCTGCTGAAAAGTAGGGCAGCAGTGAGTTTGTCAAGAAAGAAGAACATAGGCAGCTGCCTGTGCTTGGCAAGGAGCAGCTGCTGCATGCTTGCAATTGCCTTCAGTGCGCACAGAAGCACGGTGCTCTGCTGCTTCGTTTTCCCCATTCAGGTAACTGCACCGTATTGAAGCTGAGCCCGGCTGTTCAGCTTTGCTGCTTTTCAGCATCTCAGCTCTCCTAAAGCTGCGTGAAAGCTCTCGAGGTTTTTTGCCTTCGCCAGGCTGGAAGTTGCCCGCTACTACCCAGAGTTGGGCAGGAGCGGGCAGAGAGCATGGATATCTGCCTGCAGTTTGCAGCTTGCCCAGGAAAGTGCAGTGTCCTTGACATGCCCAACAAATCCAGTTTTTTGGCAAGATCGGGCTAAGTGAGCAGTGCTGGTAGGCTTTCTCCTTGCGAAATGTAGCGGAAAAGCTTTTCGCTAAGATGTAGGCGACTAGAGAGGCAGAAGACGGTGCTCCGGAGCTGGCCGAAGGGAAGCGCCGCTTCCCAGCGTCTTACGGCAGAAGTGGCGCTCCGGAGCCCACCAGTGCCGCTCCAGTCATCTGTGCGCCAAGTAGCCGCTTCTTCGCTTCCAGCAGCCAGAGATCGCGGTAGCTTGCAAGAGGCGAAGAACGAAGCCGCAAAGAAGCCGGCTTGTGTGCAAAGCTGGCAGACTGCTGGAGGACGCTGGCTGCCACTCTCCTGCCTGCTGAATTCCCTCTTGGCATGCGGATGGAAGGCGTTCCAGGACAACTTGCCTGGGTTTTTACGTAGTCCTGACGCATCCCTCCTGGGAAAATCCTGCTCGTCCCCTGAGGCTCCCAGATGCAGAGAACACGATGGCAGCTGCTGAAAAGTAGGGCAGCAGTGAGTTTGTCAAGAAAGAAGAACATAGGCAGCTGCCTGTGCTTGGCAAGGAGCAGCTGCTGCATGCTTGCAATTGCCTTCAGTGCGCACAGAAGCACGGTGCTCTGCTGCTTCGTTTTCCCCATTCAGGTAACTGCACCGTATTGAAGCTGAGCCTGGCTGTTCAGCTTTGCTGCTTTTCAGCATCTCAGCTCTCCTAAAGCTGCGTGAAAGCTCTCGAGGTTTTTTGCCTTCGCCAGGCTGGAAGTTGCCCGCTACTACCCAGAGTTGGGCAGGAGCGGGCAGAGAGCATGGATATCTGCCTGCAGTTTGCAGCTTGCCCAGGAAAGTGCAGTGTCCTTGACATGCCCAACAAATCCAGTTTTTTGGCAAGATCGGGCTAAGTGAGCAGTGCTGGTAGGCTTTCTCCTTGCGAAATGTAGCGGAAAAGCTTTTCGCTAAGATGTAGGCGACTAGAGAGGCAGAAGATGGTGCTCCGGAGCTGGCCGAAGGGAAGCGCCGCTTCCCAGCGTCTTACGGCAGAAGTGGCGCTCCGGAGCCCACCAGTGCCGCTCCAGTCATCTGTGCGCCAAGTAGCCGCTTCTTCGCTTCCAGCAGCCAGAGATCGCGGTAGCTTGCAAGAGGCGAAGAACGAAGCCGCAAAGAAGCCGGCTTGTGTGCAAAGCTGGCAGACTGCTGGAGGACGCTGGCTGCCACTCTCCTGCCTGCTGAATTTACTCTTGGCATGCGGATGGAAGGCGTTCCAGGACAACTTGCCTGGGTTTTGACGTAGTCCTGACGCATCCCTCCTGGGAAAATCCTGCTCGTCCCCTGAGGCTCCCAGATGCAGAGAACACGATGGCAGCTGCTGAAAAGAAGGGCAGCAGTGAGTTTGTCAAGAAAGAAGAACATAGGCAGCTGCCTGTGCTTGGCAAGGAGCAGCTGCTGCATGCTTGCAATTGCCTTCAGTGCGCACAGAAGCACGGTGCTCTGCTGCTTCGTTTTCCCCATTCAGGTAACTGCACCGTATTGAAGCTGAGCCTGGCTGTTCAGCTTTGCTGCTTTTCAGCATCTCAGCTCTCCTAAAGCTGCGTGAAAGCTCTCGAGGTTTTTTGCCTTCGCCAGGCTGGAAGTTGCCCGCTCCTACCCAGAGTTGGGCAGGAGTGGGCAGAGAGCATGGATATCTGCCAACAGTTTGCAGCTTGCCCAGGAAAGTGCAGTGTCCTTGACATGCCCAGCAAATCCAGTTTTTTGGCAAGATCGGGCTAAGTGAGCAGTGCTGGTAGGCTTTCTCCTTGCGAAATGTAGCGGAAAAGCTTTTCGCTAAGATGTAGGCGACTAGAGAGGCAGAAGACGGTGCTCCGGAGCTGGCCGAAGGGAAGCGCCAGTTGCCGGCGTCTTTCGGCAGAAGCGGCGCTGCGGAAGGCACCGCTGCCCTTCCAGTCTTCTGTGCGCGAAGTAGCCGCTTCTCCGCCTCCGGCAGCCAGAGATTGCGGTAGCTTGCAAGAGGCGAAGAACGAAGCCGCAAAGAAGCAGGCTTGTGTGCAAAGCTGGCAGACTGCTGGAGGACGCTGGCTGCCACTCTCCTGCCTGCTGAATTTACTCTTGGCATGCGGAAGGAAGGCGTTCCAGGACAACTTGCCTGGGTTTTGACGTAGTCCTGACGCATCCCTCCTGGGAAAATCCTGCTCGTCCCCTGAGGCTCCCAGATGCAGGGAACACGATGGCAGCTGCTGAAAAGAAGGGCAGCAGTGAGTTTGTCAAGAAAGAAGAACATAGGCAGCTGCCTGTGCTTGGCAAGGAGCAGCTGCTGCATGCTTGCAATTGCCTTCACTGCGCAGTGAAACCCGCTACTCTGCTGTTTCGTTTTTCCCATTCAGGCAATTGCACCGTATTGAAGCTGAGCCCGGCTGTTCAGCTTTGCTGCTTTTCAGCATCTCTTCTCTCCTAATGCAGCGTGAAAGCTCTCGAGGTTTTTTGCTTTCTCTAGGCTGGAATGTGACCGCTACTACGAAGAGCTGGGCAGGAGTGGGCAGGGAGAACGGCCATCTGCGAGAACTTTGCAGGTTGCCTAGGAAAGTGCAGTGTCCTTGACATGCGCAGCAAATCCAGTTTTTTGGCAAGATCGGCGAACGTGAGCAGTGCTGGTAGGCTTTCTCCTTGCGAAATGCAGCGGAGAAGTTTTTCGCTAAGATGTAGACGACTAGAGAGGCAGAAGACGGTGCTCCGGAGCTGACCGAAGGGAAGCGCCGGTTGACGGCCTCTTTCGGCAGAAGCGGATCTCCGGAAGGCAGCGCTGCCGTTCCAGTCATCTGGGCGCGAAGTAGCCGCTTCCTCACTTCCAGCAGCCAGTGATCGTGTTAGCTTGCATGAGGCGAAGAACGAGGCTGCAAAGAAGCAGACTTGTGTGTGAAGCTGGCAGACTGCTGGAGGAGGGTGGTTGTCAGTCTTCTGCCTGCTGAATTCACTCTTGGCATGCGGATGGAAGGCGTTCCAGGACAACTTGCCTGGGTGTTTACGTAGTCCTGACGCATCCCTCCTGGGAAAATCCTGCTCGTCTCCTGAGGCTCCCAGATGCAGAGAACACGATGGCAGCTGCTGAAAAGTAGGGCAGCAGTGAGTTTGTCAAGAAAGAAGAACATAGGCAGCTGACTGTGCTTGGCAAGGAGCAGGTGCTGCATGCTTGGAATTGCCTTCACTGTGCACAGAAGCCTACTGCTCTGCTGTTTCCTCTGCTGGGCCTTGGGAACTACTGGAAAAGGATTTTAGTCATTAGGGAAGTGTTAGAGGGATGGGGAGATGCGTGAGAGAGGTCAAAGGCATTATTTCATTGGTAGTGTGATTCTTGAAGCTGGTGTAAATTCTGGATCAGAACTACAAATGGCGTCCTTGTTTTCTCCATCTCCCCTTGCAGTGATGTCTTGATTCTCTGTGCCCTTCAGGCAGGAGAATATAGTAGAAGATGGTTGCAGTTTCCTGTCTAAGAGTGGAACATTTCTCTTGAGAATCTTCAAAGAAAAAAAAGTGCTGAAAATGCTGACACAGCCATTTTATCTCCTCTTTCCTCCTCCAGGGGATGTATGAGCTCCTGAACACCTTGCTGGTGTGATCCTTCAAGACTCACTAGTCTTCTTTGCTTCCAAAACTCTTGATATGCAAAGAGCTGGATGGAGGGCAGGTCTTTTTCCAGATCTAGGTGCTGTTTTTCTGTGCCTGCATGCCCCATATTTTTGTGCCCATCATGCTGCCCTCTAAGGGCTTGTGTTTTGAATTCAAAACATGTGTTTTGAATGTCAGTGTTCTTAGCTGCCTGTGTTTTACATTTCCCAGTTGGAGGTGTATTGAAAGGCTGTGCATTTTAGAAATTGTTTAGCACTGCCCCTCTCTGGAGCTTGAAAGGAGCTTGAAAAGTGCAAGCTGGAAAAAAAAGAGCTTGACTGTGCAAGCTGGGCATGCACAGTCAAGGGCAGGAAAAAGCACCGACTTTGAAAATCTCTATTCAAGAACAAAATTCAGCATTTGAATAGAGCACTGGGGCTATCCTTGTTTTGCTGTCTTGGTATTTAATTTCATTCCCCAGGTGGCTTTCTGTAGATACTAGGAAAATTAAATTTTTCTAAACAATTTCAAAATTTGCCTTTTTGATATATCCACTTGTTTTAATGGTGGATTGGAGAATAGAAAAATCAGACTGTATTACATTTCAGCTATTAGGTATTACATGTGCTGTATTTTTTCCTACTTTACACCTTTTCATTTCCCCTTCCCAAACTCAGTCCAACAGTCCTCCATTTTGTTTGTCTACAAAGTAACCTTTGCTTCTCAATTTCATTTCACATGTTGATCAGCCATTGCTTCTGATCCTTACAAGACTTTTTTCTATTCTGACCAGGATATATTTGCAAGGTATATTGGGTTAGGTTTACTGTTGAAATAAACAAACCCATAATTTTTCTCACCTAGCATTCTGTTTTCCCCCTCATCTTAAAATAATGCTTTTATGGAATCTAAATGTAGATAAGTGGCAAGTTTCTCTTCACTTTTCTTCAAACACCAATATTTGTTAAATATTAAGTAAAGATTTGTGCTTTCCTCCTGCAACCTTGCCTGTGCAGGGAGCTACACTTTGGGGATAAGGTGACATTATACATCTCAAACTGATGAAAAGATATTCTCGGCTTTACACTGGCATGTCTCTTCTATCTTCTTTGCTCTGGATCTTACCTTTTAAAATGTTGATTTGTATCATTATGTGCCACTACCTACTAATCTGTATGAATGGTAAACCTTACTGAGCATGGCCTGCTTTGGTGTCATACAGGTCTCTGGTCTTTGTAGGCACTTCACCCTGTGCTCAGCTTGCAGTCCAAGGAGACTGGAAACCAGGAACCTGCAGTAGAATCATTGAATCCCAGACTGGTTTGGGTTGGAAGGGACTTTAAAGGTAATCCCGTTCCATGCCCTGCCATGGAGGGACACCTTCCACTACACCTGCTCCATCCCTCACCCAAACTGGCCTTGAACACTTCCAGGGATGGGATAGCTACAGCTTCTCTGGAAAACCTATGCCAAGGTCTCAACACCCTCATAGCCAAAAATTTCTTCCCTATAGCCCATCTAATCCCTCCCTCTGGCAGTGTGAAGCCACTTCCCCTTGTCATGTCACCCCTCCCTCTGGCACTGTGAAGCTGATCCCCGTTGTCCTGTCATTTCAGGCCCTCATCCAGAGTCCCTCTCCAGCTCTCCTGGAGCCCCTTTAGGCCGTGGCAGGGGCTCTAAGGTCTTCCTGGAACCTTCTCTTCTCCAGGCTAAACATCCCCAGCTCTCCCAGCCTGTCTCCAGAGCAGAGGTACTCCAAAATGTGGTATAACTTTCCAGAACAACTTTTGAAGATTTAATTGCAGCATCTGGGAAGTCTGTTCTGAAGCACACCTATCTCAATAACTCCTGGAATTTTGCACATACAAAATAATTTTGCGTTTACCAAAATATCACCTGCGTGGAAACCAAAGTTTATATGCCTACTTTGCATATTGAGTGAGAAATTGTCACTGCCATATTTTTCCTAGTATAGGAATTTGCAATTTTTTAATACCAGAAGGAAATGTAGGAATGTCAGGTCTAAGGTGACTGCTCTGTACTGAAACATACATTTTAATTTCCTATGGGAAAATTTAAAAATTTCCCAAGTTGTTCTCTTACCAAAAATGGTTTTCCCCTCAACCTGCTTCTGTAACACTTGTTACTTATCTGTAAAATTAAGCAAAGAAACCTAAACCTAAACAAAAGGTTTACTCACTGCTCCACTCTGCCTTCACTCTAAATCAGATGAGCAATGTAATAAGATCAAAAAGTCAAACAAAACAAAAGATTTAATTTGTCTTTATTCTAAAAATGAATTGAACCAGGGTGGTACAGACATGTAGAAAGCATTCATCCAAGTTTCTCAGCTGAAATTTTCTCTTAAATTGGAAAAATTATATGTGAATTGCATTGTTTTCCTGAATGGTTCATTCAGGTGGAATGTAACTCTGTTTTAAAGATGAAATATTTTAGTTTGATAATATGTACCCACAAAAGTTTGCCTTAATCTGTCTTCAATTTAATGCTGAGAGGGTTAAAAATGTATACTTTTTTTTTCATAATGGATTGTGACTTTTTGTTTAAAAATATTTTTTAAATTCAGGATTATTGTTGAATAAAAAAATTATTATTTTATAGTTCTCTTTCAAAATTTTTTCTCAGCTCAGGAGAAGTAGTAAAGTCAATGATATATCCAAATAGCCCTAAAAAAAATCCAAAACTCTATACTCATAGCTTTTTATGTCTTTAGCACATTGAAACATCTACTGTACAGCAGCTCTAGGACAAGCAATGAATGAAAGACATTTTTATATGATCTAGCACAACTCTTACATGTAATATGATATTATGTAATTGTATGTAAATGAAAATCCTACTGGAGCTCTGCTCAGCTCAGGTATCACAATATTTCATGAAATACTGATTTGCTGAAAATAAATCAATAAATAATTTTTTTTTTTTGCAATTAGATTAACATGGGAGGTAGATTTCTGAGTCAGTTATGGATATTTAATAATTTGAATGGATGTTATTCACCTACGCACCTTCCTTACACTCACACTCCTGTCACCAACCGGTTTCCACCTTCTTTTCTGCAGAACCATCTTTGGGTGTGTTGGTGTGAAGAAGAAGAGGTGAAGTAGAACCATTCAAACACTGCTGTCACTGCGAGAGGAGACAGTGCTGTCAGGCAGAAGAAGTTGCTTAAATAACCAAAGCCACATGGAATGAATTTCTAATATTCTCCCTCTGCCAGTGATCCTTCTTTGTCTACTGCTGACAAAGCATGAATCCAGATTGATACTCATGTTAGGAGAGGCTGTCTCCTTAGTTCTTATGAATACCATGAACTGAATATTCATTTACCCCAAACTAACTCACCCTTGCTACCCCTTTTATTTAAGTATTATTTGTCTTGTTTATGCTGTCTCTCATCATGTCAGATCTGTACGTTTACTGGACTAGAGATACTGTTTTATAGCATTAAGCAGGGGTTTGGGAGACTTTGATAGCATGTTCTGTTTCACTGCAAATTTTTCATGTGACCAGATAACTGGGCCTTATATCACAGAGATTTTATGAAAACAAATAAATCAACTACATAGAAAATATACCAGAAATGGGGGTTATATGAATATCTATGATTAGTATTTACACACTATCTGCATATAGAACAAAATGAGTCCAACAAAGTGAGTGTCCCTAGCCAACCAGGAATCCTGGAGCCATCTTCTCATCTCCAGGAGTGTGCACTGATCCGGCTTCCAAGCTTGACCTGACCTGGCCATGTGCACTGACAGCCCAGACAGGCAGTTGTGTGCTGGGCTGATCCTACAGCATGGGCAGGAAGGTCAGGGAAGGGCTTCTGCCCCTCTGTTCTATTCTGGTAAGACCCCACCTGCAGAGCTGCCTCCAACTCTGAGGTCCAATATCAGAAGGACAGAGAGTCCAGAGGAGGCCACAGAGATGCTCTGAGGGCTAGAGCAGCTCTGCACTGCAGACAGGCTGGGAAAGCTGAGGATGTTCAGCCTGGAGAAGGGAAGGCTCCAGGGAGACCTTAGAGCCCCTGTCAGTGCCTAAAGGGGGTACAAGAGAGCTGGAGAGGGACATTGGACAAGGGCCTGGAGTGACAGGACAAGGGGCAATGGCTTCTCACGGCCAGAGGGCAGGGTTAGATGGGATATATTGGGAAGAAATTCTTGGCTGTGACAGTGGTGAGGCCCTTGCACAGGTTTCCCAGAGAAGCTGTGACTGTCCCATCCCTGGAAGTGTTCAAGGCCAGGTTGGACAGGGTTTGGAACAACTGTTCTGGTTTAAGGCAAATTTGAGAGAAAACCTCCAAAGAGGTTCCTCTAGAAAGCAAATTCAAGTGGTCCCTCCCCCAAATGGTTCGGGAAAAGATTTCTTTGGAGAAAAGTGGAAAATTTTTTTAGCATTCACCATCACAAAAAAAAATGAACAATATTAAGCAATAAAACCTCTTGCCAATCTGAAGAGATGACAAACTCAGCAAGTCCCCTTTGCAGGCTGTAACTCAGTTCATCCAGTCTGTTATCAGTCCCTCCAGTGCTGGAAATGCCATGGCCCAGGCCCGGCCCCAGTGGGTCACAGGTATGAGCTGCCAGTGCTCTTCTGGGCTTTCAGTCCAGAGCAGGTTTAAATAGTTCCTAGAAAAAGAAAAAAAAAAAACCAGTTCAGGGAACTTCTCTGCCTCAGTTAGCTAAAAACTAACTAAAAGCAAAGGAGATCTCTCCCTCGCTGTCTGTGCTACAGACAACGCAGTCCAGGAGCAGGATGTGGAGGAGTGAGTGCATTTTCTGAAAACAAACTCTGCGCTTCTTCTCTCCCTGCTTTGCTCTCAGAACCAGTCTTAAAGGTGCAAAACTTATTTCTGGGCTAAACAGACAAATGGGGGTACAATTCAGCATCATAAAGCCACCTCTGGCTATTTCCTCAGTTTATTTACTTTTGCTTTTAGGAATAAACTGTGCCTGTATCCCATTATGGATGAAAAATTACTGGTGATTCTCTTTTGTTTTTTTTTTTTTTTTTTGCAAAATGCTGCTTTGTCACTGTGATTGCACAGGATTGGGGTAGGAAGTGGGAACCCAGGCGGGGACTGCTGGTGTGATAGAGGAATTATGTTGCTTTGGGATTAGCAGATCCAAAGAACCTTCATTTAATCTTCACTTGTATTTCCAAGGGGAGCTCACCTGTGTTGTTTCTCTGTCTGATAAAGGGTAAGCCCATATCCAGCTGTGTGCTCTAGCAAGGTGAACTTCAGAGTCTCTGTCTCTTGTGGCTCTGCAGGATCCATCTTCCCTCCCCATATTTGTATGAAATTGGCCAGTTGGTTCAAAGATTCTAGTGGAATCTTGATAAGTTCACACAAATAGCCCAAGACATTTACAGGGTTTAAAAAATTGCTTTCCTTTTAGAAACTGGGCTGAAAATATAAAGTTGAAGAACAGTATATGTAAGAGCATGCAAAGCTGTTATCACCATTTCTGTCTGGCAATTTAGTATATTCTAGCAGACAAGCAGTGTAATTAATTTACTTTTGTTTCCTACTGAAAAGTCAGTCATATTAGGATTATTTTAGCTTTTAACTATGATGCATATGCTAGGACTAAATAGCTTACTAAAGACTAGATCACTAGACTTGCTGATTCCCAATAAGCAGCTGAAATTGATTTTATTCTGAAGAATTCAGTCTTGCAGCCCAGTCATGTAAGGCCTCATTGGTAGTGTGACCAGTGCGATTCTGGTGCAGGGGTTTTGTCCCTGCACAATTGCTTTAGAGTCATTCTTGACACTGGCAGCCCTAAAGGACTCTCAGGCTGCTGACAACATTTATCAAGTGCAGCTGCTGAGGAAGGATGCTGAATGTACGCAACCCATAGTATGTAAGGGAGAAAATATTTCCTTTTTCTATGCTTTCCAGGTCACTGAGGTCCTTCTGTGCAAACAGAGACCTAAACGCTAAATTGCTGCTTGGCAGCCTTCAGGATGGCCCTAGAGAAATGCAGAGAGCCACCTGCATTTAAATAAGTCACCTTCTTTGCATTAATCCGAATGTGCTCAGAACAACTAGGGATGTGCAAGGAAAACCAGAAGGGAGAGCATTTGTTACTGGCAAATGTATCAAGATTTTATAATGATGCTGGTGATGGATTATTGTGGCCTGGGGTCCTGGAGGGCCGGACGGGATAAGCAGCTGCTGTAGGTGTCCCGGATAGCACTGTGCTGATGAGGCGCAGCCTGTCTGGGCCCTCCGGCTAGCTCCGAGCCACAGGCTACTATAGTGAGCACTTGTGGAGTGATTTCAGCTCTAGTGATTTCAGCTCTTAGTGATTTCAGCTCTGTGCTTGCAAAGTGCCTCAGCAGATGCAGGGATGGAGAGAGGTGAAGGCTGTGTGGAGTTCTGCGGAGATGTCTTTATTGGCAGCTTCTGCAAAGGGTCCAGTGACAGCTCTTCTGCTGAACTGGGCAGAAGTGAGGGTTTAAGTATGCTGTTAGGGGATTGGAAATTGTCCAATGGCTGGGGTCGAGGAGAATACGATCTATAGCCTTACAGAGAGATAACAGAGGTCTGATGTGTGGAAGAGGGGCAGCTCTGGTCCACTCATCATGACTCTGCATTTCTTATCTTAAGCTAGTGACTGCCATGGAGGCCTTTCAGGGCCTCTGACTGCTACAATGGATGCCTCAGGTTTCAGCTGGTTAATTTGCAGCATCCTGCCCCTAGCTGTGTTTATGGACAATATTAGTGCCCTTAAAATCAGAGGCCATTAAAATGTCTCCTTTCATATAAGTTCAGATCTCTGAGTACTTCAGCTATTCTGGGAAATAGTGGCACAGAAAGACCATCAAAGGGATTCAAAGACTGTAATAATTGTTTTTATTGGAATACAAGAAGCCTAGAGAGGGACTTGTGACAAGGGTGTGCAGTGATAGGATGAGAAGGAATGGGTTTAAATTGAAGGAGGGTGGATTTAAATTAGAGATTAGGAAGAAATTATTGTCTGTGAGGGTGGTGAGGCCCTGGCACAGGTTTTCCAGAGAAACCCTGGAAGTGTTCAAGGCTGAGTTGGAGAAAGCTTGGAGCAACCTGGTGTAGTGTTGCTGACCATAGCAAGAAGTGGAACAAGATGAACTTTAAGATGTCTTCTAACTGCAACTCTTCTATGGTGCCATGATTCTATGAAATAAAATTCTTGGTTACTTGCTCTCAGTAAGTTATTGTCTGCTTCAGTGGTAATTTCTAAATACTTAAGCCAAATGGCCTGTTTTTGATAGTTCAGAGGTTGTCTTTACTCTCCCTTGGCCTTTTTGGACCGACTTTTCATATTTCTTAAGGAGTGAAATAGCTTGGGAGACAGAATTTATGCCAAGGAGCCTTGTAAAACCTAAGAGCTTCTGGTCCCTGGCTGTGCATTTTCCTTTACTTCATGGGTTGACACTTTGAAAGCAAGTGCAATAATGATGAGAGAAGAGAAGGAAGAGGTTTCTGGGAACAGCAGCCAAGTCTGTCCAGAGGAAGTACTTAGAGCTCGATTTGTTGAGGATTTGAACTCTTCAAGTTTGCATTGAAATTAAGTATCAAGTGACAATCCATATTCACTGGTTCATACTTTAAAACAATAGTACAGAGAAAGAGATCCTCCCAGTTTTGTGAGCGAAACAGTTACTTATTTTGTGTCCTCCCCATTCCCAAAAGAGAAGCCATGCTGGACAATTCCTCTAATTGTCTTTTTTCTTCAGGGAAATGATGGGCCTCTGGTTTGCAGTATCACTAAAATTGTCATTCTCAGTAAAACTGCAGCTCGGAATATTTGTGCAGACACTGATTACACTCAACACCACAGGGAAAATCACAAACATCTCTTTAGGATGTATTATAAGGTGAGATGCCTGAAGCAAAAGCTTTCTCTTGGCCTCTTCCTTCTCCTTAGTAGCTTGAAGTTCAGCCATACATAAAGCCATAGGTATTTATGGCCGCCCTTAAGATTACTTTTACTGATTACAGCTTTGGATAGTGTTTTTATCCTTATACAGCTGATCTTTCCTTTGAAGGGTGTTGGAACAAAGCAGGACCCAAAACATTTACTACAAGAGATATAGCTACTAATTTGAAGAAGGCTCTGAAATGCAGAGGTGCTGATTCCCCTCAGGTTATTGCCTGCCTAGAGAGAAGGTCTTATGAACTGATCTAAACACAGAAGAGCAAGGAAAACTAAGTCTGTGATTAAAACAGATTGAACCCAGAAGGGTTCAAAATATACCCCAAAACTTGATTAAAAACAAATATGGTTAGATCTTGATGCAAAGAAAAGAGATATATTTTATTTAATAGTAAAAGAGGCGGAAGGGAAGGGAAGGGAAGGGAAGGGAAGGGAAGGGAAGGGAAGGGAAGGGAAGGGAAGGGAAGGGAAGGGAAGGGAAGGGAAGGGAAAGGGAAAGGGAAAGGGAAAGGGAGAAAGAGAAAGGGAAAGGGAGAAAGAGAAAGGGAAAGGGAGAAAGAGAAAGGGAAAGGGAGAAAGAGAAGGAAAGAGATGTTACAGGTGGGTAATATGATGATTGGCTTTTACAATTAAGGGATGAATATCTCATGTATGTCAAAAGAAGTTTTATTAATGTATGGTTATGTTATTGTAGTTTGTTGTTGGACACCCTCTGTTCTCCCCATAGGCCCCTCTCCTCTCTCTGTGTTGTTTCCACCAGACAGCCTGGATTGTCAGGGCTGTCAGGGGCATGTGGAGGGAGCCCCTTGCATGGGGCAGTTGGGAATAGGGAAGGGGGGCACAGCATGACAACACCTGACCTCCAATCAAGTTGCAAGAAAGTCTCCACCAATGGGCAGTGAAGAAGAAGTTAGCTGTCAGACTTTGGGGGAGGCAGGGTTGCCTAATGCAACCCCCAGGGGCATAAAAGGCAGAGCAGTCATTTGGTGGATGAGCTTATAGCAGTTATTCACACTACTACTGCTGCCCTTTTTCCTTATTCAGTTCCTTATTAAGTCCAAAGGTTTAATAAACGTTTGAAAATTTTAAAGTGAGCAGTCATTTGTCACAGAGAGAGTGAGGAAGTTCGGAAGGAAGTTCGGAAGTTCGGAAGTTCGGAAGGAAGTTCGGAAGTTCGGAAGTTCGGAAGGAAGTTTGGAAGGAAGGAAGTTCGGAAGGAAGTTTGGAAGGAAGTTCGGAAGTTCGGAAGTTTGGAAGGAAGGAGGGAAGTTCGGAAGGAAGTTCGGAAGTTCAGAAGGAAGTTTGGAAGGAAGGAAGTTCGGAAGGAAGTTCGGAAGGAAGTTCAGAAGGAAGTTTGGAAGGAAGGAAGTTCGGAAGTTCAGATGTTCGGAAGTTCAGAAGGAAGTTTGGAAGGAAGGAAGTTCGGAAGTTCAGAAGGAAGGAAGGAAGGAAGAAAAGGAGAAAAGGAGAAAAGGAAGAAGGGAGTGTATGACAGGGAGTGACAGGGATTAGGTAGAAACACATTACCTTGCTGAGGGTCACAGCAATGTCTCATTGTCAATGAAACTGTGGGGAAACCAAAAAACTCTCCAACAACATTTTAGTGTTAGAGAATCAAGGCATTACTTTATTCTGGCCAGGATGTCCAACAGAAATAATTTCGTCCACAAAGTGCTTGGGTAGTGCAGAGAAAATAATTTCATCACACATGGGTTTTATTAGATTTTCCACATATTTTACACAGTCAAAACCTGTAGAAATTCATTGGTTCATTGTTCATTGGTCCCAAGTTGTGCAGTTCTTAGCATTTGGTTTCCTATTGGATATGGATTTCTTCACCTCCGATGCAAATTAGATTTTCATTCCTATCTTTTTTTTCCCAGCTATGCTAGGGGTGATGTTTGAAGTTGATGTTTGTTAGTGGTCAGCAATGGTTGTTATCTTTTGTGTATCTTCTGTACTACTCCCAATCTGTTGGGATGTTAAGCTCATTAGACTTCACCTAGTAGAATAGTCGCTTGAAAAGAAACTTCAATTCCCTTCCCCCAGGGCAAAGCGGAATAAAACTGAATAAAGTTACATAAATTTTTTTAAACTTTGTATCATTTCCAGCATTGTCACTTCCCTCCATCTGGTCTTCTTGGTGGTGAGGGTCCACACTGAAGAGTATAGAATCCCATGGATTAATATATGTTTGGGCAGGTGGGAATGCCTAGGTGCCTCCCCTGATGCAGCTAAGTTTGAAACTGTCCCTTGCAAGAGTCTAGATCTGTTGCATCATTTCCATTACATGCAGTAGTCTGGTGAAGGGTCTGGGAACCCCTTTGTGGGGGGGCTTTGATGGGCTATGACACCCCCTCTGCTGTCCTGTAGATGTGGCTTTCCCAGAGTGGTGGCCCCCACAGCTGAGCTGATCTTCACAGCAGAGGATGGACATTCACTACCTCAGACAAGAGGCTTTTTCACCACATACGCAAAACCTCTCTTCCTCCTCGCTTTGGTGTGAGGGTCTGTGCAAGCCGGGCAGCAGATAAGCCTGTGGCTGTCGTCTCCACCCCATAAAGCTAGGCTTGATCCTCCTGTGAATGTATTCTTCTCCCCCAACCCAGACCTGAGTAATTTTATCTTATCTCCATCAACTTGCAGTCCAGGGCCTCAGTCAGAAGGCACACTCAGGGTGTGGTGGTCTTCCATGCAGCTTTTGTTATACAGTTTTGCTATAACAGGCAAAAGTCTTTCATAAAAATATTTAAGCCATAAATCATAACATTTCAGTCTCCAACTAAAGGACTACAGGAGTTAACAGGCTTGAAGACAAGGATTTGACAAGGAAGGCAGGAATGTTCAGGGTGGAAGATGTTTGTTGTCAACAGGGTGATTAATTAGCACTAGAGTAGGTCATTAGAAAGCAGGATGGATTCTTTATCATGTGAAGGCTTCAGAGTTAAATTAAATATTTTTCTATAGCATGGTACTCCAGCTGGGTGCAGAGGCATTAGTGGACGGATTCTGTGATTCTATGATTCACTGCAGGTAAAATGGCAGTATTCCCTGCTCCGCTAAAAAAATTAATTTTGCCATTGCAAAGATTTTTTTTTTTTAAAACTGCTGTCACAGCTGAATAGTGCCTGGTTTGTGTCCAGTGAAGAACAAACTTGGACTAAATGGAACAGCTGCACAAAGATGTACAACATAATAGGTAATGTGAATATTTAAACAAAATCCAGTGCCATCAAAGCCAAAATACAAAAAGCTCTTAAAAATTTTTTTGGAAAGAACAGATTGCTAAAAAAATCCGTATGAGCGGTATAACAGGACCACATCAATCAGCCCAGCAGCAATGGCATATAGAACCCTTCACACATGGGCAAAAAGCATAACCAGAGCCAGATCCAACTCCTCAAAAAGCAGAGTCAGGGTGAAGAGTGTCTTGGCAGGAAGCACAGTAGTTATAGTGGTGTTTTATCTCCATAAAGCTGGAGTTTGGAAGATACATGAAAGCATAATTTCAATACATTTTTTCAACTGTTCAGTTCAAAATATATAATTGAGCTCTCAACCAGTCCTTTCTATGTGTGGTAGAAAGAAGGTGATAATCGAGCTGTGCAGAAAATGAAGCAAATCTTCAGATTCGAGTATTTTCTCCTGTGTATTTCAGTGTTATTCTGCCACTAGATGTCCTGCTGACCTCACAGAGTAGGGGATGAGCTGCTTTCCCTGATGAACAGCAGAGACCAAGGTGGAAATCAAGCTGTGACAAAACCTGCTTGTAGCTTTTAATTCCTTAGGGATTGTTTTTGCTTAATAATACTTCTTAACACAGAGAGTCAGTGAGAATCTTCTCATCTGCCTCCTTTTTCAAGTGTCACAGTGGGAATAAGACTATTGCTGTCATCCATCACTGATCCTATTTTGAAGCACTTGTTTTCTACTTTAATATTTTAATTATCTTCCATAGCCCATCTCCCTGGTGGTGTCTTTGCTCATTTCCAGGAGATTTTCTCCTTGGATCTCATATGCACAGGTGCTGAAGACTAAGAGCAGCTCAGAACTCTGTGTTTCCATTCATTCTCGACAAATCTGAGAATCTTTCAACACCAAATGGCACCTTCCCAATCTCAGTATGTTTCCCACGACAGTTCAGGACAGTGTCCAAATGCAAGGAAATTCCAGGGATGCTCAGAAGCCTATTGCAGGGGAGAGCTTGGAAGAAAAGATCAGAATTCATGTTTTAACAGACTTTCCTCAAGACAATGGTGAGAATTTTCTCCCTTTCCATTAAATAGCTCTGTATCTCAGTAGCAATTATCAGAAAGGAAGTGCTGTACAGGATAGGTGGGGCTTTTACAAACAACTGTATGATACAAATTCTAGGGCTGACAAAAATGGTCAACATATCTTCTGAACAAATATGACAACACACTCAGCCTGAAGGTAATACCAGTAGCTGCTGGACTAGAAGGTGGGATCCAGAGCTTAGGCTGGTCCCCAAGCCTGATATGGCATCTGAAATAACAGGCCTGAGAATGGGTGGATGTGTGGATGTGTCTTCTCTTTATGTGCTCCCACTAAGGGAAAAACTGTGCCTAAAACTAATGTGTGTTTGAATGCAAATCCCTTTTCTGCCTTTCACATTTATTCTCTTTGCCTTCTTTATTATGACTTGGGTCAGTGGTAAACTTGGCATAGGACTGAGTACTGTTTTGAATTGCAAAGGAATACTTTCCCACTCTGTGGGTAAGGTAATGCACTGAACATCTCCACTCCTCAGTTTCACCGTCTTAAAGCAGAGCAATAGTGACCCAAAGAGTTTGTGACATTGAAATGCATGACAAGTCCCAGGGGACAGAGATGACACTGAGCGTGAGCTCCTGTGGCTCACTAAGTAAGAAAACTAGTAAGGTTTTATGTGCAAATCGTGCTGCAGCATTGAGACTATTTCCAGTAATCAAATAGTCAAACATCATACAAAACCCTTACAGCTCTGATTTTATCCATAGAATTAAATGGCTTTATCTGTGTTTTTTTCCTAGAAAACTGATAATGCCCTTAGCACTTAGGAGGAGTTACATGGGGATTTTTCCTTTATTTGGAGTGTGGTTGAATCTAGCTTAATTATCTAATTTGATCTAATTCATCATTCAGCTCATTGACTTTCATTTAGTGGTTCTTACAATATGCTCTATAGCCTGTGGTGCCTGGACTCCTTTGATCATAGATAGAGACAGGATGTTACAGCCATAGGCATGAAGACACTGAATTGGCTCATTGCTTCATTAAACTAGAGCAAAGACCTGGAACTCAAATGGGAATGTGACACACTTTTTCTAGTCCCTGTCAGCTCATTCATTCTGTAGCTGATTCCAGACAGATGCTGACAGGCGTTGTGCAGGATATTTAAATGCCTGGTATACTGTTAGAGAAGGCCATAAGCACAACATAAAAGGAAAAAGACATGAAACTGAGGATTTTTTTAAAAGCATCTTCCTTCTCCTCCTCATAAATAATAGTACCAATTAGGTTTTCATTTCTCTCTTTGTCTCTCTTTGCTTCTAGGCAACATCTTGAGCTCAATCTGACCCCTTGACCCTCACTCCTGTAGTAAGATCTGTCTAGTGTTCACTGATGAAGCTGTGACACCATTGTTCTTTCAAGTAAATAAAACTCCCTGGCTACATCCATACTAATCACCAGTGCAGGTCGCAGTTGGCTGTACAGTTAAATTTTATGCAAGGTCTCTGGAACAGCTTTGGACAGTCCCAAATAGTTGCACAGGCCAAACAGCCTTCCTGGTGATGAGAATGGACATGACCAACCTGTTCTGTAAAGAAACAGAGATTAATAATAAAGGTATAGAACCTTGCATCTCACCTGGCCACTGGACCAGGGGGCAGACCTTAGCAATGTCTATTTTTGCTGGACAACTGTGATGCTTAAATACCTGCCTTAGAAGATGTTCTGCTAAGATGAGCTGCAGAGGTCACAGTTTTTATGTGTTTGTTCAGTTCTCTTGCTTCATGCGTATTAAGTGTATTTAGGAACTTAATTCTAAAGCTGTCAAGGGACGAGTGAAGAAAAAGCAGAACAGTATTTATTGGATCACTTTTACTTGGGGCTGATGTTCCCAGCTTTCCAAGGACACCTTGCATGTCATGACTTTGCTCAAAGCATGAATCAAGGAGTTTGGCAGCAGGTGAGCAGTCATTCACTCCTCTCTGCTTTACAACTGTCCCTAGTTCTTCATTCCAGGAGGAACCATGGAATTCAAAGTGGGAGATCATATCCATGGTGGATGGTAAAGGCAAGGATGCAGAAAAGATTTTGAGTAAAGTTTACAAATGGCTTCTCAAATATCCTGAAATAGGTTCCTTTAGTGGTATTACAATTGTTTCACCAACCAGTTCCTCCTTTGCCTTGTGAAGAGTTTGTACTCATAGACAGCTACATTTATGCTTGGTAAGTGTTCTGTTCACATTTTATGTGTTGTATTTGGGTCAAATACAGAGATGAGATTTCCATACTGCAAGTAACCTACTCTTTTGATAAATTGACTTGATCCGAAGAACTTACCTGGTGATTCCTGGGATAGCATTTCCAAACAAATCAGGTAAAAAAAAATCTCTTTCCCAAAGCTGAATTTTGCTTCTGAAAGACAAGCTGTCACCCCCAAGCAGCTCTAACGTGACATCAGAGCCCAGCATTCAGCTCCCAATGAACAGCAGTGCTCATTGAGCCTGGTAAGTACCAGGAGAAAAAGAGAGGCCTCCAACATCAGACATATGGGGAGCTGCAGGAGCAAGTGCAGAAGAAGTTATGAAGATGCTCCAAGGGCTGGAGACAGGCTGGGAGACCTGGGGATGTTCAGCCTGGAGAAGAGAAGGCTCCAGGGAGACCATAGAGTCCCTGCCACGGCCTAAAGGGGCTCCAGGAGAGCTGGAAAGGGACTTTGGACAAGGGCCTGGAGGGACAGGACAAGGGGCAATGGCTTCCCACTGCCAGAGGGCAGGGTTAGGTGGGATATGGTGAAGAAATTCCTGACTGCAAAGATGGTGAGGCCCTGGCGTAGGTTTCCCAGAGAAGCTGTGACTGTCCCATCCCTGGAAGTGTTCAAGGCCAGGTTGGTGTCTTGATTCGAAGATAAACTTAGGAGAAAAACACTCTGAAATGAGTGTTTATTCACTAAATAAAGATGCTACAGTGAATAAAGCTGTTACAGCTTTCTTCAGAGGCAGCTGTGAAGATGCTTCTCAGTGAACATGAGTCATGCTATGAACACCCACCTTTGGACTCTGACTTCGGGAACCTTGAGGTGGCGCAGTTATGCTGGATGTCAGTTCACAGCTAGCTACACACTGGCTACGTATCTTCCCAAAATATGCGTCCACCCCCTAGCTGCATAACTACAACCACATGTTAAGGAGCTGCTGCTTTATACATGGTTTAGCTGCATCACCTAACCCCTCTTATGTTTTGCTTTCCAGGGGGTCAATGAGGTATTGTGGGAGAAGAAAATGCAGTCAAGCATGTTGTGCTCTCATGTTAGCAAGTGTGCCCCTTGCAGGGATCCGTTTCCTCTACTTTTCTTAAATATGACTTAAAAAATAAACTAACACCAAATGCATTTCATGCCTCCCCCCAAGGAAAGCACTTCAAGGATATTGCTTGTTTTATTAGTGAGGCAGCAGGATGCAAACTGTCAGATACAGACCATGTGGCAGAAGATGGTGGTGGTGGCTACCCTCCCTCTGCATGCCCCATCTCCACTAGTGGGAAGAAAAGATTGGAGAGCTGTCTGCTGTTTGTGAGTAGCGTTCTTTCCTCTCTGTCATTGGGTCCCTTTTGGGCTTGCAAAGGTGTGGTAGGTCCAGGGTCCTGGCTGACTTCCAGGGAGGGGGAATGCACTGAATATTCTCTGGTCACTCCTTGGTTTGAAGTGGAGCTGTTTTTTTTTTTTTTTTTCTTGCTTCTTCTCCCCAGTGATTGCAACACTTTCCTGTGTTCTCACAGACTGCCACAAAGAGGGCCCATTCCAGTGAAAAATCTGCATCTGCTCATGAACAGGGACACTGCAAATGCAGAGAGGACCACTTGAATCCTGTGTTTCGCATGAGCTCTATCCTGGGATTAAAAATACTTCGGGATACAAAGAGCATTTCTACCCTGGGATGCCATATTTGCTCATGCAATGGCTGCAACTCCAGTCAACCTAGAGTTTGCCTTCCTGTGGTGAAGCTGAGGGAGACGGATCCTCTCCTACTCCTGGCAGTCAGCATGGCCATGATGTTACATGCACGGGTGCTGTGTTGTCACTATAGGACACGAGAAAACACGATGCGAGCCGCTGCTGTTGTAAAGGTAAAAAAGGCAAGTTTATTTTCTGACTCCAGCATTTATAGTTTTCCAAAGGTGACAGTGGATTGGAGGGTGAAAGATCCACCTCTCCAACGACACTGGACAAACTACCAGTCCATCAAATTTCTCCACGTCTGTGAAGGAATGCAAAAACAATAAGTTATTTACAGAAAGTGTGTGAGAAATTTTGCTACAAGAATGTAAACTCAGAAGGCTTTAGAAAATCTTAAAAAATCAGGGCAACACTGTGTGATGCCATGCAAGCACTATGTGTAAAACACACTCTACCAGGAAGTTGTGGTATTCTTTCCCTAGAGCATCATAGATCTCAGGTGTGATATAATTTGAACTTACCCTCCTGCCTCACAGGCATGTTTTGCTTTGTCTATAAAGGCCCTTCCAGTATTGTCGGATGCTGATTCTTATCACCCGTACACTTGAGAGATCAAAACAGCCTTGAAAAGCACCTCCAAACTCTGCTATGAGTGCCCTGCAGCCTGCCTGTTCTGGCCACATTCCAGCAGAGGAGAGGAACTCCACATTCTCCTCGAAAACACCACTATAACCATCTCCTCTCTTGGCCAAAGTTGCAGATCTCCAGAATGTGACACAGACCACTGTTGTCCATAACAACCAGTGGGTGCAGATGCTGCCCTTGGCTCCAACTGCCCCATGTAGAGCAAGGACCACAGGGGCCATTTGTCTGGGCATGTGCATCTCTGCTGAAGTGCTTTGCAGTTGTCTTCCAAGCTCAGTACAGTGGTTGCCATATCTCATCTCAACCAGCACCAGTTTTTTGGCAAGGATTAGACCAGAAGAGTCCTTTCATGACACAGCTTCACTTGACAATCATTGCACTGAAGCCACCATCTAAGCCATGAACCCAGCATTCCTCTGGGCACCTCAGAAGTCCAACTAAATCCGTGTGAGACCTAAATCTCCCTTCAGATGTGCCTTCCTCCACTCATCAGGTGCTCAGAGCTCCTGAATAAACATGCTTCAAGGTGCAGTTAATTGTATTTAACGTTTTCTTCACCTTCTCAAATTGCTTCCCACCTTCCCTCAGCAATTCATATGATGCTGGTTCCAGGATCAGTTATCCAAAACCTAGCAGGTCTCCCACTTGGGTGTGCTGAGATGTGGAGATATTATGCCTCCAGTCCCCTGTTTCATCTCTGGTTTTGAGACAGTGCTTTGGGATCAAGGATGGAGGCAACTGCTACAGCAGGAGCCTGACCACCCTTGACACTGGGTGTCACTGGCTGGGGTGTGCTCAACCTGCCCCCAGCACCCTTGGTGCCCGACTCAGGCGCCACGTCTGCTTTTGTTATCAGCTCTTGCTTGTGAGATGAGCCATGCAAACCTACACATTCCTCCTTGCTTACACATCATAAGCTTTATTTGTTTTAATTAAAGGAGGCCCTGATAATTATTAACATTTTTAATAATTTTTACTCTGAGTCACTCAGCTCAGGTGTGGAGTGTTTACAAGGATTGTCTTTACTGCACAGACCCAGCCCTGGAGCATTTGGACCACCAAGTAAAGACTCTTTGCAGACAGAGCTCCCATTGATGCGGGTCTCACAACCTGACTTCCCTTCCAGTTTAAGCTGCTTTTTGCTTTGCTCGGAAACGCTGGCCTTCACAGGAGTAAAATTGGGCACATTCAGACAATTTTCAGGGCTAAGACTTTGCATGCTGAGGAACTCTGGAACAGCACTGGCAGGAAATTATATTCATCTGACCTTTGCTCCAGCCCTGCACCTCAGGAGGGGTGTTAGTCCATCTGCACTCCTCAGAAACTGCATCACCCCATCCAAGACCTCCCCTCCCAGGCTTCCCAGAAGTGAGTTGCATGGCCTCCCATCAGCAATGACAGCAGACTGCAATAGCTGGTTTTTGTCTGAGGAAACTCGTAACTCTGCACTTCCACATAATTTATGAGGTTCTCCAGCCTGGGCTGGCCCATAAGTTGCAATCATTCATAGCCTCAGTGGTTCACGGTGAGGCTACCTGGAACTGTCTGTGTGATTTCCTCCTTTGTTGTCCATGAGGGCTTTGGAAGGAGGTGCTGCCCTTGGAAAATACCCACCATCAGTTTGGAAGGTCTGGGCAGTTTGGATGGGGACCAAACCCATGTTTCTGGGGTGCCTTCGCACCATCCTGAGTGAGCTTGGTTCCTGCTAACTCCTGTGTGACCTGGGACTTTCTTCCTAAAATACAACAGGGTACTGTGATCATGGATTTGCATTTGGACAATGCTCTCGGACACATGGTGTGACTCTTTGGGATGGTGCTATGCAGGGCTGGGAGTTGGACTTGATGATCCTTGTCACTCTCTTCCAACTCAGTTTATTCTGTGGTCTGGGATTCTGTGATCCCATGGGACTGCCTTGGTCCTGAGCATTCAGGAGAATTAGCGTGGCTTGTGAACAATAATTACTTTAATTTTCTGTCCCACCAGTGATGTGAGATTGCATTAGCCAAATATGTAGGTACAAGGAAATTGTGGAGGGTCTCAAGGATGAACAGAGGAGGCCTTGGCAGGGCTGGGAATTGAGCAAAAGACTGCAGACTCATACAGAAGATGCTGGCACTTGCTGAAATACAGAACTTTTGTCTTGGCTGATTTTACTGCAGACTCCAGGAAACAGAGCTGGTGTCCTGGCATGTAAAGGCTTGTACCTATCAAAGTCAGTTTCTAATCTTGATCAGGAATTTGCATGGACAGTGATCACCCCAAAGTCCTTGTATTTTTGGTGTCATCTCATTGCTCTAAATTTTTTGTGTGTGTCTTGAAGCAGTCCCCAAAAGCCACATGGCCACAAGCTGCGCATGAGACCCTGTAAACACGAGGTGCAGGGGAGGGGGCAGAACACGTGCTTGGAGCTGATTTTAGCTCCTGCAGCTTAAGTACATCCTGGGCCCTGTGATGGCCATGTAGCACTTCTTGGGTTATTTTAATCCAGATGGCCTGAGCTAATTCTCAGCTTCCAGGAGTGACTGTTTTGGCAAAATGAAATGAAAGACCATGAGTGGTGGCTCTCTCAATGCTGCTGCTGCTGAGACCTGTACCAACACTGCATCCTCCACCCACCACTGCTCTCCATCCCCTCCACAAACAACCAGACAAAGCTCCTTTATTGCACAGCCAGAGCAGGGAGGGGAAAAAAACCAGAGCAATTAAAGCCGAGACTACATTAAGGCAGAGAAAAACAAAAAAAACAGTACCGGCAATCCCATCAGTGCTAAACCTATCTGCTGACTTCCCTTCCATAAACAATCTTGTCCCCACCCAGGTAGGAAAATACCTGTAGTTGTAACCACCCGTCACAAAAACACTAAAGGAGGTATTTGTCTGAACATTTGATTGCAGATCTTGGCACTCAATTCATTCCCTTCTACAAAATAACAAAGCCAAGATGCTTCAGGTAACAGGGTAACAATCAGGGCAAGAAGTCTGGGAGTTTCACTTCCTATAATTTTTGGCACAGTAGCTACCTCACACACAATTAACTACCTCAGCACCAGATTATAGTTTCAGGCTCCAATAGAAGTGAAAATAGGAACCAATTAAATTAATCTATATTTACTTTGTAAGCCTATTTTCCTTTGGTAAGTCTTTGCTTTAATTTGACAGATTGGACTCCAGATTGGACTTGTTTTTATTAAGAGATACAACCCTAAAACCAGAGGATAAAATCCAAACCTATAAAGCTAAGAAATCCCTCTCTTTCATGTTCAAAACCATGTACAACATGCAGTTAAAAAGAAAAAAAAAAAAACAAAACAAAACAGAATGTATGCACATACTCAGACTAATAAAAGCATACCATGAAATATGTGGTAAAGTGCCAGCATGTCTTGCTGGAAGTATATGAGCATGATCTGGGTTGGAACTGGTGGTTGACACAATGTTCACACCAGAGCTTGAATCTGAGATAGACTTTGGTGTCACAGTGGGCAGGCTCACAAAACAGCTTGCATGGGAGAGAGCCATGGTTTAATGTCATCTGCTGTCAAGGAACTGGCTTGCTAAGTGCAGCTGCTTCAAATGGGATGGTCCCAGTTTATGCCATTATATTTTCGCATAAATCATAAATGGTTAAATACTTTTGTGTTCCAGTAACACTGTCTGCTCCTTTTTCATGCAGTTTGGATGTTTCTACAGTTCATACATCTAGGAAAAGCTGAAGGCCTATGTGTCTTTTGTGAGCTCTGTATACAGTGACTCAGAAGTGAAAGGTTTATAAACCATTGCATTACCATATCCACATCTCAGGGAACAATCCTAAAAAAGTATAGCACCAGTCAACTGAACAGTGACCTGCCATAGACAGAGAAAACCATGAAACCTGTGCTCCGGCATGGGATGCGGTAGGTTTTTATACCTGGTAGTCCTCCCTATCTCATTGGCAGCCCTTCCTTCCTTGCCTTTTCCGCTCCAGCACGGTCCTCACAAACCTCTGAGGATTCATGAAGTCCTTCTTGTCATCCAGTCAAACTGTTCCTGAAATGTTTAAGGCGTCCCGTCCCGTCCCGTCCCCAGCTGGGCGGGGCAGGTGTGAAGATTCCCTGCAGCTGCAGGGGGCGCTATGGAGCGAGTTTCAGCCGTCTCCCTCCAGGCGGTAATGGCGGACGCAGCTGGCAGACAGGGATGCAGAAAATGCTTCCGTTACGAACTCACAGTGGGAGCCGATCTTGGTGCCCCCTCTGGATAGCAAAAGGAGCTGTAGTAGTGTTATGTGTATTTTGAATAATTTGTGCATATGAGAAATAGACGTATGAAATATGTTATATTAGAAATATTCCTGTAAGTTCTCTTAAGCACTCATGCTGGGGAGGGGAAGATTGCTTCCCAGTATTTCGAAAGCTTCACAGTATTTTGAAACCGCAGCTGGCAGCAGGGAGAAAAGGACCTAATTTGCAAGCAAATAAATGTGGCTTGCAAGGAGATGGGTGCTTCTCACTCGGAGATGGGTGCTTCTCCAAGGTGATCCGAGGTACACCCAGATGATGAATGCTCGATAAATATCTCAGATTGAGATAGCCAGAGCCATCAGGAAGACGCATCTCAATGCCGAATTCCAGTAACTCCATGATCGATATACATCGCTTCCCACACTTGTTTTGTTCAGCTCCATGCAGAGAAAAGAAACGACATGAATATGTGAACTGTTGAAAAGAAGAAAAGAAATCCTGCCTTAGGCAGAATAGACAGTATAAGAACTGCTCAGACAGAACAGTTGGTGTGAACATAGGGGACCCTATGCTGTAGAGGTCAGACCTGTGTCTCATCCAGCGCCAATCCCCAGGCTCGGTACTGACCTTTTGATTGTGGCTATCTTGGACTGAATCTCGGTCGCAAAATAAAAATCTATTTTATTAATTATTAATTCGGCTTGATCATTTTTACCTATAACAGTAGGAATCTCGGAGTAGCAAGCTGGGAAGGCAGGGATGAGCAAAGACCCGGAGTGGTAGATGAGATGTATCAGAGAAACTTGGCAGGTGGCAGCCCAGCTCCGGAGTAGGGCAGGGAAAAGGCTCCCTGGGAGGAGAAAAGGCTTGGGATCCTGGGGTTTCCCCTGAGGCACCCCAGCAGATGGTGGAAGTCCTGCTTTTTAGTGAGGTAGGGTACTAATAAGGTCCCAGTTCAGGAGTTGCATTCATCAGCAAAGGCTCATCTACGGCAGAGGAAGCAGGACCAGGCTGTGCTCTGGCGATTACAGCGAATTCCCTCCTCCAAGCAGCTCGACCATCCTCCTCCAAAGCTGAGAGCAAGAGAGAACTAGCAGCTGCCCAAGCACCTTTTTTTCCAAGCCCAATTCTTGTGGTATCTCTGCCCCTCCGAGAGAAACCTTGGGATATGAGACGTGCAGCCAGATGCCCTCCTCCCCTGAGCTTGGCAACTCCTTTTCTCTCCCTTGAGTACCTAGTAGTTCCTTAGCAACAAAAATGGGCGGAAATTTCCTAGGAGAAAAGAAAAACAAAAGGAAAAACCCTAACTTCCAACAACAACAATAAATGCAGCAGAGCTAGGGATGCCCAAGATGATAGTGTGACTCTGTGACTAAGAGATCAGGAGAGAAATTTATTTGCACTGATAATGGTGGCCTGGACATGTGCAAGATGGAAGCAAATATATGTCCTCATGGACTGTCACTTTTACTTCATGAGGAGGAGCTAGGCAGAAGCCTCTGCCTTCCTTTGAGCTGACAGGAATGGGGGAGAAAATGGGGAAAACTTGCCTCTTTCTCTTCCTGATGGGTGAAAGGAAGCTCGCTAAAGTTGCCAAAGACTCCTTGCAGACACTTTAATACCTTTAGAAAGCCACTGAGTTTCTTCTGGGCTCTGAAAATCTATTTCCAATGTTGCTGTTTTGTCACCCTAGCATAGTGTGTGAATTTTATAGCCATAGAATTGCTACTCAATTTTCACCCTCTCAATGGTGATTTATGGATTCTGTAATAAAGGTTAAACCCTCTTCCTCTCCTTGTTAGTCCTGTTTTACACACTTCACATAGATCAGTGCCACAGCACTTGGAAGAGTTTGTTGGCCAAAGTCCCATAAAATCCAAATTTCTCTTCATCTTGGATCTCCCATGCTTTAAATCAGGGAGATGTGTGGCAATCCCATCTCAGCAGACCCACAAACAGAAAGTAGAGAAGGAGGGGAAAAAAAATGGATCTGCAGGACAGCACAAGGACACTTCTCTGGTATATCCTAGTGAGACAATAACATCAGGCTGTCACAATGTGCAGGATAGGTCCTTGTTTTCTTTGCCCATGCAAAGATATGTTGCTCACTTAACAGAATACATGGGAAGATAGAGATAAAATAGTACAATTCTAGACTATCCTCAGTTGGAAGGAACCCATAAGGATCATTGAGTCCACCTCCTGGCCGTGAACAAGACACCCAAGAATCACAACACATGCATTTGTTTGTTGCTGAGCTGTTGCAGGTCAGCAACATTGTTTGCTCCCCTCCAGTGCTCCAAAAAACCTCCCAAACCAAGGAGACAAAACCACTGTTAAGTGAAAGACATGGTGCATCTTTGCAGTCTAGACTTCCCCTGACCTATTTGAACTGATTTCCCTTTCTGACTAATAGTATTCCCTTTTAGGGCTCTGATTGCTTTCTGGTGGTGACTGTGATGAAGAAGCTCCTGGGAATGATCTCTCTGACATTAGCTACTATATTCCCACAGGGCTGGCCTGTAGAAGGGGTCAGATACAGAAAGACAGAGCTGGGCCTTGGGCAAAAGGCACCAATACTGATCTGTGTATCCCATGATCCATCTGCTGGTGACCCGTGATGGTGGAAGCTATTTCGGGTGGTCATTGTCCCGAATCTAGAGGAAGGCTCTAATATGTGGTTCCTCATCCACAATGAGACATTTTGCTGCTTTACCACCACACCCCAAGAGCCATTGTTATATTTGGCTTATTCTTCCAACAGACATAGGTTTTCTGTTTTAAAGCAGAACTTAAAAATTAAAACCATGCAAGGAGTGATTTACAGTCCGTGTTATCAGTGGGCCAGGAAGTGAGGGCCTGAAGAGCTGAACTTAGTCTCCACAAATACTCCACTTCTGCTTTTCACCTTCCATGAACTCCATCAGATTGATTGTGCATAGCCTCTGTGCACTCTTTTCTACTGCAGTTGAATTTAGACATCCTTTAGAGCAGAAGATATAGCCAGGCTGTGCCAGAATAACTCCAGAAGTGAAACTGTATGAGCCATCATTGCTGGGACATGCTCAACAAGCCATGAGAATATCACATTAACATATCTGTGCCCTCAACCCTTCTCCATCCTTATTGGAAACCTCTTGTGAGCCCTGAATGAGCTTCTTCCTCTGTCTCCCTTTGAAAACTAGTTTCTGACTTAATAATTTTAGGAGAGGAGATGTGCTTATTGAAACACATGAAACTTTAACACTGTCAAATGTCCCCACCAGACAGAGAAATTAAACTCCTGGGTTGTTTCAATTCTTGTCTCTTCACCTCTCACCCTTTTCCCCCATGTGCATTGATTGCATCAATAAAAGTCTATTTTGTAAGTTGTCCAAGCTATTACTATGTCAACATATTTTGAAAAGCCCTTGAAAAAAGTGAAAAGTCACAAAAGTATTCAAAAGCTTGGAAAAAAACAAATCTCATGGTAGATTTTCACCCGCTTCACTTACCAAGGAAAGGGCAAGAGGAGGTTCAGAAAGGGTGGAAGTTCATCCTCAGGAGAAAAGAGTCAGAGGCAACAGAGCCTTGTAGTCTATCAGAGGTCCAAGGCTGGAACTCAAAAGCAGACAGATTTCATTTCAAAAAGAGCTTTAACAGTGGGAATGATTGAAACGAAATACCAATGAAAGTAGTAGGGTGTTCCTCCTCAGACACTTTCAAATTGTGAGCAAATGCCTGTTGGAACAGAAGTTTCAGCCCAGCACAAGTTATTGCGTTCCTTACTGGAGTATGCAATTTTATAGTCCATATTATATAGAGCTCAGACTAGATGATCTAATGGCCCACTATGACTTTAAAATCTAAGAAATAGGTAGCTCTGGATCAAAATGAGCCAGGTTTCCTCTGGATTTGTATTTTGAGGCTGACTAACTCTGCTGCCTAAGAGGACACAAAGTCCAATTGAAGGCTTTCTCATTTTATAGCTGTGCTTTTAAAAAAGCAGACTCTATTTTCAAGTTGTATTTGTCTGGCTTCAAATGTGGTTATGGGTCTGCCTCTCTGCTTGACTGACTAGAAAACCTTTGCTCTCAGGAGGATACCAAACAAAACTTTTTTGGTCTCTAATGTCCTGCAAGAGTGTTTGAGCTTGGCCAACAGAGTCAGATGCTGTTAGAGTGGGAGTAGACAGACATGAGCACACACATTCTCACAGTCTGACAGAGAGAAGTTTGCAGTAGCTTCCTTCCTCCAGACTAAAAACAGAGAATTATAAAAGTTAACATTAAAGGAAAATTTTTCTCTTCAGATGGAGGCAGATATGTTTGAATACATTCTTTGTCAAAGCAGTTGCCTTTGATAGCAATCACATGATCCTGAAGATCTTGTCTGTTAGGGTTATATACTAAATATTCGTATTAGCCTGACTTTATTTATTCTTGACTTTGTAAAATATGAGAGCCAATCAGTGCAGAAATCTGGTCTCTACTCAGTTTTCATGACAGGTTGGCAGCTCACCCCCTTTAAGTAAAAGCTAAAGTGGAATTAATTGTCCACCTCATCTAACCCAGTTAGGATTCAATTAAGAGCATTTCTGGGCTGTGTTTTAGGAGTTAGTGTCTGTCAAGATTTTACCTTGCTTTAATTAAAGCCTTCCTGTCTCTGTGTCATGCTGTGTGGAAAAGCTTCACTCTTTGAAGGAACCCATCTCCCGTATCTTTTGCCCCACACCCTCCCCAGACACGAGGGTGAGCTGATTTTTGTTAGGTAGCAATAACAACTTGTCAGGATGCCAAGTTCAAAGCTTCTAACCTACTGCCAGTGTGAAGCCCAAGAGTGAGGTCAGGACTAATCTCAGACTTCTGACCTTTCAGTCACATCCACCATTACTAGATCAGAGAACAAAAGTGGAAGAGCTTATTTTGAAAGGTTTTAGAATTCAGGTGAGGTCAACAAAAGATTTGCCCAGATGGAAGAAATCAAGAGGATAATATGGCACATATTAGAGGAGATGAAAGGCATTGTGTAAAGCAATCTTCTCCTTAGCTTAGAAGGGAAAGTCTAATTACCAGGGTAATCTTCCAGTAATGGCAAGTAAGCCCAAACCCTCAGAAAATGTAGCACAAACCAGACACTGTCCTGGAAAAAGCAATGCAAGCTTAGAAATTCAGAGTGACATTGCTGGGATTTATAAAATCTTCCAAATAGAGTACGCTCCAATCTCTTAAACTAGTGGGACTTAGGTGTCTTGGTACTTTTGAGAATCACATGAGGTGTGTTTTTGCATTTTAAGTAGTGTGAATATCTTGGTAACCCCACTGTGGGAGCTTGATTTGCCACATTTTGAAAAATTTTGAAAAATAAGGGTCATGTGAAAATTAGAAATATTTAGGCACTTCACCCAGAAGAACCACACAGAAAGACATTTATTATCCAGCCCACTTCAGCTCAATAGACATCAACAGACCTGGTATTGCCATGCCATTTTGCAGGTATGTGTTCCCAGCTATACTGGAAGCCTGTAATGGGATTGGGAATTTAAACCAGGTTTCCTGACTACCAGCTCTGAGCCATTGATTAAATGGAAAAAAGCATCAAAAAATAGTTTTCAATTTCTGAAACCTTTTGGGAAAATGACAGGATTTTTTGTGAAATCTATTTTTCTTTAGAGGAAAGAAGGGAAACCCCATAGAGATGTGACTACAGTCCTCCCCTCTCCAGGTTTCTTGTATATGCCCTCTTGCAGTTTTTCTTACACCTGAATTTGCCTCAATGATGATGCCCTGGAGGAACAGGAGCACTATCCCCTTGCTGGGGATACACCACTTGGACTAGCAGGTGGATGTGTTAGCATTCAGGGCTGTATTTCATCTGCATCCAGGACTGCATCAGTAGAAGACCATATCCTAGGGTAAAATGATAAATTACACAGAAATAAAGTCAATGCTGCCTTTTAAAGAATAATACAGAAGTTCTGCTAATCTGAGGTGACAGCTATGTAGGCACCGGTAGACACACAGATCTCGTGGGCACTTGGAAGGAAATCCAGCCCCAAAAGGTATTTGTTGCTCTATCCTATGCTCTCTGAAAGGTCTTGTACAAGAGACCTCGTTTTCCATTCCTTGGACACTTTTGTTAGTGTTTTGGATAAAGACAAATAACAGAAGATGCTGCTGTCAATCTCTGTGCACAGGATTTTATCTGCGGTTAGTTGGACTATTTTCAACTCAGGGTGGGTAACTACACTGTATGGATTACCATATATGTGTTGCATTTATTACTATAAATATAAATGTTGTTACAAGCATAAATCAAATTAAAATTTAGACTTTTCCATGTAAGTTCAAATATGTATCTCTCTCTTACATTTGTTAGAAGCCACTCCTGGAGAGAAAGGATCCTGGCTCTCTCACAAATGCCTGCTTCATACCCACCTCCAGGGCAAGGACTCCAAAAACCTTGCTTCGGTACCATCAAGTTGTACACCTGCACCCATGATGTCCAGTCAATCAGGCAAACTCGAGTCAATCAGGCAAGGGTAGCCTTGCCTACCCGTCATGTAACATCTTTTCACAGACTGCAGAGACTGTCAAATGACAGGGACTCAGTGATGATCTTGGGCTCTGGCTCCTCTGCTGGTTGTGAGGGCCCTTGTATCTGGTTGGTTTTATACTTCCTCTGCCCAGGGCCAACTGCCCAGGGCCTCTGCCCAGGGCCGACTGCTGCTGGCTGTGGCTGCCCTTGTGGTTTAGCTGGAACCTGGATGGTTGTAATATCTGTTGGTTCTATGGCTGCGCTGTCCACCTTTCCCTCAGTGGGAAAGGTGGTATTGCTGGGTAGTGTCTACAGCCTGTGTAGCAGGCTTTTGGGCAGCATTCCTAGTCTCTGGGGCAGATTTTGAAGCAGCCTCATTCTGTCTTTAAATGCTGAATGGACTGTATTGAATAAACTTAGCAAAACATCAGCAAGAATATGGTATATTTAGCATGCAATGGGAATTTAAACCCTTCAAAAGCTGTTTTGGTAGGCCTGAAGAAGTGCTGGCAGAAAACACCCCTCTGCATTCCTCCCCCACAACAGGTACCTTCATTAGTGAAACCCCAGTTTAGGCTGTAGTAGTTGGATAGCCATGTGCACACATTCAAAAAGAGGTTTACAAGAACTTAATTCCTCACCTAACTGATTCATTCTAGAAACTTGGTAACAGTCACAATGGCCTTAGTTGTAGGGCCTATGTTTAGATAATGACCTGCAAATGGAAAAAAACCTGAACCGGTAAGCTGGACCACATGCCTAATAAGGTTTCTATATCCAAAACACAAATGGGTCACCAAAGAACTCTTACTCTCTTTTCATCCTTTCCTCTCGAAGCCTTATATTGGGTGCCAATTAATGTCTTGGTTTAAAAGATAAATGTCTGCCAAGGAAGGCAAGAACCTTCCTGAAATGGAAGACTCCTTCGTCCAAATTATTATAACTCCAAAAATTATAGGGCTTTCAGGCAAAAATGTAGCCAAAGGAATAACAGATCTTTACTATAAAATATATAGATATCTGAACAGAGCAAACAACAAAACACTAACAGAAAGTTTTACACTTGCTAAGCTGTTTCCCCTTGGTGTAATTATGACCATGGCCGGCAGCGGCACTGGTGGCTCCGGCGAGGCAGTCGGGTGCTTCCTCGCGGTCGGCAGGAGGCGCTCTGGTGCGAGCTCGGAACCTTCTCAGGAGGGGCGGCGGCAGTGCCTCTGGGGCCACACGCGGCCTGTGTGGGTGTCGGGCAGTGGCGGAGTTGGGTCTCCCCGTGTCTTGCAAGCAACCGGCTTACAAGCAGGCGACAGGGAGAACTCCGCAGCAGTGTCAAGCTGCTGCACAGGGGAAGTCCACGGCCAAAAGTGTCTCCACTCCCAGTGGGGGAAAGACTGCCCACCCCCAGCTATGAACTGCCAAATCCCCCTTCCACCCTGCCACCTTCCCCCAAACTGTTACAGTGGCATGCCAGAGCAATTGGCTACTCCTTTTGTTTCATAATCACTGTATATTAACCTAGAAAGCCACTCCCTTCCCCCTTTCCAGTGTCTTCCTGACGACAATGGGAAGAAATTGCCTGAGAAGCCTAACACACAAGAGTATCAGAGCCAGCAGAGTACTTCATTCAAGTATTTTGTGGCGTTTTTTCAGGCTCGGGCTAGAAAATAAATCAAATTCTGTTACAGACAGAGTGAGATATGAGAAGGCTGCAGACATCTCCCAGATATCCCTGTGAAATCTGATTTGAGCACCTTTTTCCTGAGTTCCAGTGGAGCAGCCTCCAGATAGGAGGTATGATGCCTCTTGCGGGAGAATTACCATCCATCAGCAAGGAGTATCACAAGTGGTTTGTGTACAACTCCTACGCTAATCAAGACATTCTCCTGGATAGATGAGCTCACCATGTCTCAGGCAGACGACCACTGGACTTCCTAATGTCATGTATGTATGTGATAATTTGTGCAAATTAAAATATTCTTATAAAAGTTTCTAAGGAAAACTAAAATATGAAATGCACAAGCCAGCGATGGGGATTGCAACACTGGGTCGAAGCCACCTGGACAAAAGAGGGAGGGCTTCATTTGCAAGCTAATAGACGTGGCCAGCCCGGAGATGGATCATCCATCAAGGTAGTCCAAGGAACAGCTGGGACGATGAACATGTGATAAGTACCGGAGATCGAGATAACCAGAACCATCAGGAAGATACATCTGAATACCAAACTCCGGAACATGATCACAGGTGATCATCACTCTCCGAAGGGGTTTTGTTGCACTTGCCACAGTGAAAGAACTCCACATGAATGGGTACAACCCAGAAAAGAAGAAAGGGACTTTTGCCCCAGGCAAGAAAAAACGTATAAAAATCACTCGGACAGGAGAGTTGGTGTGAAGCATAGGGGAATCTCTGCTGCAGTGGTGGAAACTGTGTCTCACCCAGCGCCAATCCTGGGCTCGGCACTGACCTTTTTGATAGTGACTTTTTGTTGTTATTCTCTAAATTTATATTTGGACTATTAAATAAATTTCCTTTCATTAATAAATTGGAGCATTCCATTAATAACACTAATGAGCAAGATAAACAGCATATTTTCAATTGCAATCCAAAGAACCTTCAATCCGCTGTAGAAATAAGACTATAAATTATAGTGCAAACAAGTCTTAGCCAGAAATATGCTGTATCCAAAACTGACAGCAGTAGCACATGAAAGCAAAGCAGTTGATAGGAGGGGGAGTACTAGTTGAGACTCCCGTTTTACTCATCAGATTTAAGTTTAAGGAATATAGACAGAGTGAGGAATGGTTTACCATCGGGAGCAGCTTGAAGTCCTGAATCATCAGGGAACAGATGGAAATTCCATTGAGACACTGCTCTCTGGGCTGATCAGAGAGAGCATCTTGCCAAAGAAATGAACATAAATCTTTGGGGACAATTTATTCTTTATATAACCCAAATGTGTTTGTTTGTTTTTTTTTTTTTTTTTTTTTGTTTGGTTTGTTTTTGTTTTTTTTTTTTTTCCTTACAACCTGTTACATTTCTATGCATTTCACTCCAAATGCATGGGGACCCATTTGCTGTAGCTTGTTTTGTCTGATTGCTCCTCTTAGAGGTTTTCCCAGTGGCGGCACACAGTCATCTTTCTTTCAGATGTGGTATTAGCTACAAAAAAGGCACATAGTTAGATGTGGCAAATTCTAGCATATTACCTGAATCTATTTCTTAGGAGGAAATTATTCCTTTATGTATAGGGAGGGCAATATATGGACAGTTACATCTCTGTAGCATCCTGTCGCATTCAAATTCACATCCCTATTATATAACAGCAAGTGGTCTTCAGTCTCCCCCTGTTGCCAAATTATTTTTTGCCAGAATGCTGTCTGCCTTTGAAATCGCAATCATACATTTTCATGAGATAGATGAGAGAAAAGTCCTATTACAGACAATTAGTACAAGGACATACTCTCACGAAAATCCTTGCACAGGGGAAAAGCAGTGGGTGATGTTCCCACAAAGCTATGACTGAAATCTTCAGTTGTCCTTCTTCTTTTCCCAGTTCTTTGATCATTGAAACAATTTTCAATATTATTACTTTACTTATAATTTTTTGTTCGTATTTGCTCAGATGAAAAGGAAGAGATACAATTTCCTCCATTACAAATGTAGTGGATTGATTTTCCTTGGAAATTTTTTTCTCTGGATTGATTTTCCTTGGAAAATAATTTGAGCTCTTTTTAGAAAGGCAAGCAGAAAGGGATTTAGGTTTCTGCATTGAGAAAAGAAATGTGAGGTACTGATTTGTTATGAATAAGCCTAATTTGATTTAAGTAGAATAGATTTAAGAGTGGAAATTAGGACCTGGCATATGTTTTCTTCTTGAGATGTGATGTAAGATGGAAATTATAAATATTAAAAAAGATCTGATATGATAAAACAGAGATACTGACAAAATTGTTTTTTAATCATGCTCCTTATTATTATACATGGCTTTACTATCACAGGAAAAAGCCCTCCTACTTATTTTACTAATTTTTCAAGTTGCAGAAAATTAACCTGTTGTTATTCAACCAGTTTCTCTTCATGGAAACCTTGAGCACTTCAATCAATTTCCTTCAAGCACCAGTTTTTAAATCTGCAAAAATATGTTTCTCTATGTCAGAGCAAAGAGCCTGACTTAAGAAAGATCACCTCCTCAGCTCAAAAAATATTATTTTGGGAATTTTATTTTTTTAAAATCCTGGACAATGTTTAAAATTAAAGTGCTTTGGGCAATATTATTAACAAGATCATACAGAGATACCAGAGTGGGAAGGACTGGGAGAACTGTGTGCAATACTGCATTGTGTTAGTATCTGCCTAAGTCCAGTGATGACTGGCACAATTACTCATCCCATAGCAATATGTTTGGCACAAGAACAAGGAATTCATGCTTCTGTAACCAAATGCAGTAGTGAGCAGTAAAGGCATTGGGAAGGTTCATCTGAGTGGTTTTTGCTTGGCTTCACTTTGGCACCCATCTTCAGCTCCTAATGAGCCCATATTAAATGGTGCAAAAAATCAAACTGTTTCATACCGATTTCAAAGGAGGTGAGTTTTCACAGCTCCCTGGTCATTTCTAACAAGCTGTGTTTACAGCTAGTCCCTCCTGGGTCTGCTCTCCTACCAAAAACTAGTAGCCTATGACTGATGATGTATAAAATGAAATATTACTCTTTTTTCTTGGTTTTCCTTGCTTGATGCAAAGCTCACTGTAGGTCCATTTGTTCTTCTCAAGAATGGAGATTAATAATTTTTATAATGAAAGGCTTGAATGTCCTCCCTCTGAGATGAGCGAAGTGACTGCAGAGGGGGCTGCAGGAATGGTGGGCAAGTGGCCTGGGTTTTTTTCTCCTTGCTATTTGCTTTTATATTATGAAGGACAAATTTGGGACTGTGCATGGCAAATCTCACCCAGGTTGAAATAAATGTTTTCACCTACTGAATATCAAATTGCCTCTACTGAGGATCAGCATTCAGCACTGCCACCAGGCATTTCACAGCACATTAATTAATCTGGAGATCCAATCAATACACCTCATGATCCTGACAATACTGCAGTGCCATGCTTTGGGAAATCTCATCCTGAAGGCAGACTTTCCATGCCAACACACCAAGAACCCAGACCTCCTGCGGTGCTGCTGGATAATGCAGGACCCGGTAGAGCCTGTTGTGACTAAGACAACTCCTTGTGGAACCTCAGAAGGCCTTTTGTAAATGTGGTCTGCAGTTCCTGCCAGCTTTCTTTCTGTTGCCTGGTTTGCCTTAGCTGATGCCCAAGGGCAAAGAATCCAGCACCAGCTTGTCAGTGAGCAGCTGAAGGTGTTTTCTGTATTTGCGATGCATGTGCATTACTTGGGGTCACAGAATGCTGTGGATTGGAAGGGACTTTAGAAACCACATAATTCCAACTTCCTTGCCATAGGCAGGGATGTCTTCCACTCAAACCAGGTTGCTCCAAGACCTGTCAAACCTGGCCTTCAACACTTACAGGAATGGGGCAGCCACAGCTTCCCTGGGCAACCTGTGCCAGGGCCTCACCAACCTCACATGAAAGAATTTCTTCCTAAAATTTAATCCAAATTTACTCTTTCTTAGTTTAAAACCATTTCCCCTTTTCCTATGACTATATGCTCATATAAAAAAAAGCTGCTCTCCCGCTATTATAAGCCCCCTTTGGTCACTGGAAGGTCTAAGCTCTCCCTGAAGCCTTCTCTTCTCCAAGCTGAACACCCCCAGCTCTCCCAGCCTATCTCCAGAGCAGATGTGCTCCAGCTCTTGGAGCATCTCTGTGCCCCTGCTCTGGATCTGCTCTAACATGTCTATGTCATTCTTATGTTGGAGACCCCAGAGCTGGATACAGAACTCCAGGTAGGGTCTCATGAGGGCAGAGTAAAGAGAAAGATTCTTCTTTGACCTTCCGACCTGTTGCTGTTGAACAGGACAGGAACAGAGAACTCCAGATCAGAAGGCAAAGAAAATGAGCTCTGATTTATTTCAAATGTACCGCTCTATATATAGAGAACATTGAGAAGACTAATTTCATTGGTCGTAGAGTAAAAACATGTCACACCATTGGTGTGCAGTGAATGACGCACAGTAGCAGAACATATCTATAAACAATGTGAATAACAAGATAGATTAGAGAATTATTTACATTCTTTCCCAACTGTTTCCCAGGCTGTCGCCTGGTTAGAAAACCTTTCTCTCTGACTGAGCTGAGAATATCCACACCGACCCACCTCTCTTTTGGCGCAACTCAAACCCATCAGTGCACCATTCCCAGAGTCACTGCAATACTGGGGCAATGCATGAAGCAGAGACAGCAAGCTCTAGGTCCAACTCCCATGCCCCAAAGTCTGTTTAATATAAAATCCTCTCATCAAGGGCATTATTAAACTTTTAAGATCAGATACTACACTTGGCCAACACCAGCAGCAAATCTGTCCTTTCTCTTTGTATGATTCCTTCAAAGGAATAGATGCATGTAGATGACCCAGCTGGAGACAATACTTATATTGTCTTGTTATTTCTTAGCCCGGACCTTGTGAAAGGAAAAAGCTACAGCAAAGCCACTTCAGTTCTCCTTCTGCTCATCTTTGGGACTTTTCATAAAACATCAAGCTCTGTCCCTTGCTGGTATGGGACCAATTCATGGGTGCTGTGATGTGTTTTCATTTATTATTGTTTTTAATAGTTGGTTCTGTACCCCCCCTCCCCGAGGTATTGGTTCAGTCCCTGCTGTCAGTCCTCCCTCATTCCTACCCCTTGTTCCAGAGGATTCCCTGTCATTTATGTGTCCCTCGATGCTTCATTGGTCTAGTTAGACTGTTCCCCTCCCCTGGAGCTCCCTATTGGTTTAAACATTGTAATTCCTGCCTTATGTTCCTCTCTGCCACTCTGCTATTGGTTCCTAGTTCCAAGTTCCATCCTAGTCGTGTCCCTAAAAACCCACTCCCCGGACTTGTGCCTGGTCTTTGCCTCTGCTGGATATTCGAGTTATGGAAGCTTTGCATAATAAATGATTCTTGGATAAGCAAGCAAGGCCCATCTCATCTTTTCTATGTTGATTGCTCGGTGTCTGCTTAGGAGATTCGGGGTCCTGGGGGAGGCGTTGCACACCCCTCACACCCAGCATGCCGCTGTGTGCCGCTGCTGCTGTGCCGCAGCACATGGGGAATTTTGGATGCAACCCAAATGCAGTGTTTTGGCCTTTCTTGTCCCACACTAAGATGCTTCCCTGACAGCAACATCAGCTGCCTGAAACTAACCTCCCACTTCCAACAACCAGCAACACCAACTGAAGCAAGTCCCTGGTGCCAACAACATTTGAAGACTCCATCAGAACTGTACTAAGTTCTGATAAAGTACTGCATTATCAGCTGCGAGGCACATATCATCACTCAGAGTTTGTAGTAGGGTAATCGAGATCCATGCTTAGAGGCAGATCTTTCACATTCTGCGTGTCAATGACCTTGAGATATGTGAAGATTTTAACAGCAGGTAGCAGCTACTGGAGATTTTTCTGTTAACATGGAAAATAAAAAAGGTACAGGAGGAGCGAAATTATTGTTCTGAAATGCACTGCCTCCATTCACGTACTGGCTGTTTGCATACATCCATATTCTGCAGTGCCAACTCCTTCTTCTCATATAGTTGTATTTCCATTTGGCTTTGCTCCCCAATGTAAATCAGCCAGAGTCTCCACAGTGATGGTGTCAGGTATCAGCCTGGTGCTCCTCAAAGTTTACCATAAGTAAAGACACAGAGAGGCAGCAGGTGGGTGTCATTTCTTCCCCAGATCCTTGGCAGCTACCTGGGACTCTTGTGAGAGGGTCTTCAAATAGTGTTGGAAAAACCCACCATATAACTACAATAATTTAAATAAGTAACTAGCCTGGGAAATGTCAGAAGACACACAATCAGGATAGCAATTCTCAAAGGTAATCTAAAACACAATTTAAATGCATTAGAGTTTCTGTGTTTTGGTTGTTTTGTTTTGTGCCAGTTTGGGATTGGATGGAAGACTTATTTCATAGGGGAAACCCAGAGTATGACTCAAGTCTGGGAGATCAGAAGGCATATGATGAGTTTCTCTTTCTGCTCTCTCTTCTTCACAATGTTTTTTATACTAAGAAATAAAAGAGCCTAAGGAACAACAACTTTTTTCTTCTCTATGAAGCTATCATGCTTTCCATTTCCAACCAGTGATAAACTCTCTTTTTTTTTTTTTCCCCATAGGAAATTACAAGAGAAAGAATGGTTGAATAGAAGAAAACAAAAAAGAGAGGATATTCTTTTTCCATTGAAAAGATGTTTTTAATCCCCCCCAAAAGGTCTGATAACTATTTTACCACCCTCTTTGCAATTAACTCCTTTTTTTTCTTTGAGTTAATCAACACATTTCATTCAAATCTGAACATTTCCTAGCAGGGTATAACCAGTAGATAATTTTGTTGCTCCTGTTCCAAACCTGCAGAAGACCTGGTGTGATGGAAATCTTACCTGGTAATCAGTAGCAGTTTAGTGTGTAAGGAATGTTATCCCCACCACAAACCTAGCCTATCATGAGCTGCCCTTACAGCAGAGCTGGGTGTGAAGGTTTCTGTCCTGTTTTGTGCCTCAAATGGGGTAGCAGATGTGGAGAACCTCTGTGGTTCATCGCCACAGAGATGCGCCTGCAAGGTTATCTGACTACTCATGTCTGGGTGTCATACATTTGGTCTCTGTTCCATCACCCTGTCCATTCTCTCCAGAAGAAGTGCATGGTTTAGAAGAATACATGTGCCTTCTTCTGTGCATTGAGCACCAGTAGCGTTGTAGCCTTTCTTCACCCAGGATCATCATTCACCAGTACCTGCATCTACCCAGTAGCCCATCAGTAACCCCCTGACTGCTCCTGAGGACAACCACCAGGGATGTGCTGCAGGGAAAGGGAGCAATGCTCTTTCCATAGAATGGTTTGGGTACAAATGGTTTGGGTACAAAGAGATCTTCAAGAATATCTTGTTCTAACCCCCTTGCCATGAGCAGGGACACCTTTCACTATCCTAGGTTGCTCCAAGCCACATCCAACCTACCTTGAACACTTCCAGGGATGGGACAGCTACAGCTTCTCTGGAAAACCTGTGCCAGGGCCTTGCCACCCTCACATCCAGGAATTTCTTCCCAATATCCTACCTAACTTTGCCCTCTGGCAGTGGGAAGCCATTCCCCCTTGCTCTGTCACTCTAGAACTTTGTCCAAAGTCCCTCTCTAGCTGTCAATGGAGCCCCTTAAGATACTGACAGGGGCTCTAAGATCTGCCTGGAGCCTTCTCTTCTTCAGGCTGAGCAGCCCCAGTTCTCCCAGTGTTTTAGTGTCATCTCAGTGTCTCTACAGGGGTAAGGGAAGGCTGCTGGTGACAGAGATTTTTCTGACCTACCACAAAGTGGATTGGAGATTCATTTCCCACCAAGCAACACTGTGATCCTGTGGTCATTTTTGGATACAGATGTACAGGTTGATAATCTTTAATTTGAGCCATAGAACTGACACACACATCACAATATCCTGCAGATGGTAATTTATTTGAAGGAGAGAAGGAATACATTGTGGAGCAAGGGATGGGGCAAAAGATGACAGTTGCCTGGCATTCTCAGGCAAGGGTGGGTGCAGGGAAGTTAAAGAAGAGGCTAAACTCATTTCCTAGCAGTAGCTCAGGGATAGGAGAACTGAATAGCCATAAGAGGATGGCTTTTCCAGCCACAGGTTTGTATTGTTAACTCTTCTGGAGTTATATGTGGTTGACACAGATGTAAAAGTTATTGGTTAAATCCACTTAACTCCCCTCTCTATTTCAGCCTTTTCTTTGTTGTACTTCAAGAATTTTTTGTCTTGCTCTGTTTATTCAGCCAGCTTCAGTTGTGGATACATTTTCTGTTTCTTGTCACAAATACGTTCCTGTTTAAATGTCAGGACTGACTATTCATGAGATTATTAGCCTCAGGAAAAAAATCAGCATAGTAGAATAATATACCATGACCCTGGCACGTTCTCACCATGGCAGTGCATGTTTATGCAGATAACAACAGCATCAGGAAATACAATAAATACTTTTTATGATACAAAGAAAAGCAGAGATTCTGAAGGGAGGTGAATCTTCAGTCTCCAGTACAAATCTGATGCAAATCTACAATTGCCTTTTTTAGTTTTTTCTTTTTAATGTGTCATGTTTTTTCTCTGAGGGAGGTGGAAGGATTTCTGAACAAAGACACCAAAAATCAAAATACTTTAACTTTCCTTTCAGAAGAGAAAAACTCAGAATAGTTGAATAGAAACAAATAAAGAAGAGAAGATTTTCCATTGAAATGACATTTTAATCACCCCCAAAAAGTCTGATGAGGCAATATTTGTCCATGTCTGCTCTGGGAGTTTAAGTCAATATTTGGTGGAAGTTAGAAAGAGATTCCTGCTATTGATCCACATTTGCTTATTCTGGGTTTTTTTTCAGTTTTCCCAACACATTTGTTCTTTGTCAGAGTATGAGACAGGACATGGGATTGTTCAAGACTCTGATCCATTCCTGGCAGCCCCTCTCACTTTAGCTCAGTTTGCATGGCACAGTCAGGAGGTAAAAACAGGGTCCTGCTCTGGGGTAGAGTGGATTAAAATGTGGGGGAGGGCTCTAGATATGCTCAGCTGAGAGCAGAGCTTAGTCCACACAGCTCTTGCGGGGAGGGTAAAGTGTTGTACGTACTTCAAAGCACCTGGCTGGACCTGATGGCTGGACTGGGCACTGAATTGCCCATCTGCATCCTCCTAGGTCCACAAACTTCATGTCAAGACAACAATTTATAAACACTTACCAGGAAGGAGTTCAACATTTCTAATGCTCTCATCCATGAATTATTTCTTTCATCTTCCATATCTTTTGGCATCATTCTCTTCCATTCTGTTGGTGCTTAGGGGCTCCAGAACACAAACACAACTATAAGAGTTGGAAAAGATCAGAATTTTGCTGATCCTTGTGCAGAGGACAGGCTTGAGACATCTGCCTAGAAAGTCTTTTGAGGAGAATATCCACTACCTATGACCTTATTTAATACTCTTCGTCTGGATGAAACAAAGTCCTAACTCTTTCTCAAAAAGCAAGAAAGCATCCAGCAGTTAGCAGAAAGTCAAAATTAATTTATCTGTGAGGAAATAATATGTCTTACATATATAACCAGTTTACCTACCAGAATTTTTATGCTCATTGAACTGTGCTTAGGTGTGGGCTGCAGCTCCTTCCTGTGTTTGCACAGGAATATGTGACTATGGATTGACACACATTAAAACACCTTGGAGCTGGTTTATTTCCTCTGACCAGACCAAGATAGAGCCCTATTTCAAGCATCCCCATGCCCTGTGGTAGTGAAATACACAGTTTAACCTGGTGACCTAGAGAAGACCTTAGATTTGGGGATCTTGATACAAAACAGCTCGATTTGGCATGAGTAGGGGCAGGTGAGTGTAGCACAGAAGTCAGGGAGCTCCTCAGGATGGGAGCAAATACCAGTGTAAGCACATGATGAGTCCCTCTTCCCTTCCTGGCTGCATTCAGTACAACTCAGCGTCATCCAAATCCAACCAAGTGCCTCCTTTGGTACAACCACTGTAAATCTTTGATTGATTTAGGCTGTGAGGCTCTGGAATATTTCAGAATACCCAAATGGTCTTTTTGGTGCCTGTCGTGGTTTGACATGGAAGTGAATTTTTCCAGGAAGTTGGGTCAAACCAATCAGTGGTCAGGTTTGGATATTGGCACCTGGAGTGACCACTGAAAGTATGGACACGCCTCTGAGAACACAGGGGGTTAAAAGCAAGAACTCCCAAGGGAACTGTCTCTTTGGTTCCGGTGGTCAGAGAGTGCAGTGCAGACTGTCCCCTGCCCAGCCAGGGCGGGGGAGGGGAAGCCACACGGCCTTGTCCAGGTAGGCCGAGGGGCTGAGGGTCTGGAACCGAGCCAGCTCCTGGACGGAAGGGTGGAGAGAAGCGGAGATGCCTTTGTTCCCCCCCCCCCCCCCCAGAGGGAAGGTGACAGAGAGCCTGGCGGCACCTGGAAATTTGCCAACAGAGGAGAAGGAGAAGGGGGGGTGATGTCCAGCGTGGGAGACGGAACGCTGGACCGAGATACCAGCCGTCCCGGGAGTCTGAACTTTTAACCCTTTCCAGGAAATGAGGGCTTTGTAAAATATTACTCCTCCTTGATTTGTACTGGAAGAGAGATAGTCCGGGACCTGAGATGTTAGAAGAAGGAATATTTAGGTGGGAGGAGATGATGAAGTAGCTTTTGGCTGGACTTTTCTTGTTAACCATGGACTGAACCAAAATCTCCTGCAATAGAGACTGCATTTTAGGGGAATGCAGTGGTGACCCAAGGAGACCTGTTTCAGCTTCAAACAGCACAGGAATGGCAAGAACCGAAGAAAGCTGAGGAGGGAATGGTGATGCCCTCTGTCTTCGGGAAGAAGATGATTCCTGTTCTTGGACCCTCGGCCCCAGGGGAAAATGGGGGGGACTGTAGTCCCAGGATGAGAAGCTGAACTGTTGTATCTTTGGGTCCATGGCAAAGCATCCTTAAAGGAGCCCTATGAGCAGTCTGTCCATGCACGGTGGTGAGAGCACTGTGACATGGAAGGGAGAGTGTCACACTGGCAGATTTTCTCCGGGCGGTTGCCATGTGTGACAGGGAAACACAGGGTGTGGCAACTGTGTTTCCTGGGGGGGTCTGTGGTGCAAGAGAGACATCTCTCTCCCTTGACAGTTTGAGTATTGATTATCTGAAGGGTGGTAATTTGATCAGGAATCCCGGGTGATGTTTCATGGTGGGTGTTTTTGGAAATTGGGAGGAGGAGGGGTGTTTTAAAAGGTCTTCATCCTGGATTTAGTTTATGTGTTTTTTGTGTTAGTAGTAGTTTAATAAAGTTTTTTTCCCTTTGTTATTAAGCTTGGGCCTGCTCTGCTCTGTTCCTGATAACATCTCACAGCATTTATTCGGGGAAGATGCATCTTCATGGGGGCGCTGGCATTGCGCCAGTGTCAAACCATGACAGTGCCTCTCAACATCACCCATATAAAGCAAGACTTGTCCCCTTTGAGATTTCAAAGAAGGAGGATAAGCCCTATTGGTAAAGGTACTGGGCTGAGACAGAAATCAGGGAAAGTATAAACAAAGATGTGTGTGAAGAAAGGTATCTGGGAGTTCAGGTGAAGAGGGTCAACCAGAGCACCTCATAGGATGATGCACCTTTGGAGTATATCCAATTTGGTAAACTATCTGGAACCTCTTTCATTGTTGTCTTAAAGTGTGTCTTGAATCTGGCTTCAATGACTGCTCTTGAGGATAACATTTAGGGTTTGCATATAGGATGATTGACACTGGGATGTGACGGGCTAGTAGAGCACACCTGATCCTACAGCAGTCACACTCAGAGGATTGAGGAAATGCCTGGCACAGAAAGAATCAGGAGCAGAGGTAGGAAGAGAAAGAAACCCATGCCATATTTGCTGCACCTCAGGCAGATTTTTTAGTTGCTGAGTATCTCAAAAGCTTCACTTTGTTCAATTTCCTTATAAAAAAGAGGATTGCAGCATTTATTTATGCAATAAATCCTCACAACTCACATTACAAAATTATGGGCTGATCTGATTGTCAAGATTGTCTCCCCACATATTGTTTTTCACATTTGGCTTTCCTGTCTCTTCAGCTTTGTGGATAGCTAAGGAAATTCCCACTGCAAATCAATGCATGAGGTGTAATACCCTTCCTGCTGTTGTTGTGGGCCTCATATATGCACCATCAACACTTACCCCAGGAAAAAAATAAGACTGAGAAAGACACAGAAAGATTTTAATGAGGACTGTAAAATGGGGGGGGGGGGGGGGGGGGGAACCTTATCATCCCAGAAAGCAAGGGATTACTGTGACCCACTGATCTGTGGTGGCACCAACAAGTTGTGAAGTGCTTTAAAAGACACTCTTCTCAGTCAACTTCAACACAAGGTCCAAACCTTCAGCCAGGGTAAATGTATGTGACTCCATGGCATAGGAGGCTTTGGGGGTCTAGGCTCAAGTCTCCTAGGAGTAAGAGCTGGAAAAGACCTGGGAGAATTTTTATCCATTCGTCTTGCTGAGGCAGAATTGCTACTCACTGTGTATTTTCTATTGGTCTTATTTTAAAAGCGAGGGGTTGTTCCCCAAGGTGCTTTTGGGGGATTCTTTATAGCTTGTCTTGTCAAAGCTTTTGAAACAGATGAACACAGTAAAGGCAATGACTGGGAAACCAATCAAGCTCCTTATGTATGGAAACATGAAATTGGACCCACCATGAATGATCCTTTCAGAGACCAAATCCCATTGCCCTCCCATATCTGGGCTGGGTTTGAAACGAGTAATTTTCTTTAATTTTTTTTCTGCATGGTCCAACTGTCCCATGTCTCCTTCTGTTTCTCCTGTTACAGCTTGGCATTGAGTGCTCCAAGGTCCAGGCTGCAGAAGGAAAGACAGACTTTATTGGTTTTTAAGCATTATAAAGACAAATGTGACCATGAACATGGTTCTACTCAGCACTGCTAACCCTTCTGAGTAGATGCAATTGTGACCATGAAAAGACTCTGCAGTCAGTAAGGAAAGAAGCCTTCTTTTCTTCTCTGCATGAAAATTTGCACTGCAGATCTATGGCATTCATGCCAAAATCTGCCAGACTGTGCTGACTTTGGGCAGTAGGCATTTCAGCCTGCAGTCCTTGTTATTGCTGTTTTATACTTCAGAAGTTGGATCCAGGTTGTATTGGGGCAGAGGACTGGGGACTTGTGTTGGTTCACATTGACTGAAAGAAGACAAATGGGGATGCCAATCAAAAAAACCCAAACCCTAAACAAACAAAACTACCCCCAAACAAACAACTTCCCTCCTCTTCCCCTCCCCCCCCCCCCCCCCGCCATTGTTGTAGGAGGTCTGCAAATGAAAGCATGACAGGGAAAAAATTACCATCCTGTGGGTTCATTAATGAATGTAATAGAAAACCAGGGGGATTTGAAAGGACTCTGGGTTTGGCTCCATAATATTAATCAATAGCTAGTTTTGCCCTCCTGTAGCCTTCTTGACTGCAAAACAGCCCAAAGGGGTTTCTTCTCATGTACAAATGTCACTTCGTTCATCAGTCAAAGGCAACTTTCTGTTGTACACAGCACAGCAAAGCAAATCTGGAGAGGAGACCAAAATAAGAAATAAAGAACCAGACAGCAAGAATGGGAGGAAGCGAAATGTATCTCCCCCTGAAAATACTCTGAAGGACCAGTCCGAGGCCGACTTTTCAAAGAGCCACGTGAGCTGGCAGTCTGCATTGGGGCTGCTTTTCAAAGGTTAAAGTGAAAGTTTTGAAACCATCAGAAGACAAGCCTTGAACTTGTGCCAAAATAGTGGTGGAAAATTGTGGCATAATGTTCCTAAAATTCCCTGATTTTTAATTTTTTTTTTTTAACTAAGTTGGATGGATCATTTGGAGAAGCAGACACATTTTTAGGTACTTGTCAGCTCTTGAAAGGCAGGACACAATTCTTTGCAATCTGGTTTTCTTTCAAAGGCTTGCATGGGAAATTTATAAATGAAAGGGTTATTCCAGATCAATGAGCTTCTGCTGCTCTTGAGAATGTATGACTTTGTGTGTCCTCTGCTCATGTGGATATATAACTGCTTTTTTTATGTTGCTTTGGATCTAGTTTCTGCTGAAATTGTGTGAGTGTGTCTGAAAAGATCTTTTGGGGTAAAAGACCTGGGAATAAAAGCCCTTCCTGCAGGAACAGCAAACAGTTATGTTGGTGATCGAATGCATAGCACATGGGTACACTCAGTTTTGGTATCTCCACTCCATCACTAAGTATTGCCCTGTTGATGTGATTCAAAGCTGAAGCCCTGGCTGCTGCCAGGGGCCACAGCAGGGTCCTGATGAAATCCAAAATTGGGCAATGAAAATTTTGGAAGCCACAAAATATTGCTCCTGTAGACCCAGCTGAGCCTGGGCCCAAGCTAATGGAGCTAGGACTACATCCCACTGGAGCAGCCATGGCTTTCTAAGCCCCAGTGTCAGGTACATGCAGGCAATGTACCAAATGACCCCCTGCACCATGAATGTGCCAGACTGTTCAAATCTGTGGTTGGTGTCCCGCCAGCGGCACATAATAGCTGTTTGGGTTGACACATCTCTTGCATATTACTGATTTCTGTAGAAATTTCAAAATTTCTATCCTGTCACCTTTCACAGTCTCGGGTCACCCAGATCCTCTTTGCTGCCCTCACCTGCTCTGTGCTCCATCACCTCTCCAATGCGCTTCTGTGCTGGAGAGACACCACCACATGGTGAGCCTGGGGTGCTATATCCTGTGGGGCTTTCCTGGCACCTTCTGATGGTTAAATGTTTTCCTTTATTTCTTTTGCTTCTAGCTGAGGGATTATCTGAGTTTCAGGACCTGGTTTTAATGGGGTATGTGAAATAGCCAGGGAGTAGGTGTTTGTGGCTTGCATGTTTTAGCAGTCATACTTGATGATCAAAGCATGAGGAGGTAAATATGGTGGGATTTATATACAGCAGGGTCCTTGCTGACTTCTCCAAACTGAGCCATACAAAGTATTACTACCTTCCAGCTTTATTACACCTTTACTAATCTTGAGTGCTTGTTCTTCTATTCTCCTTCTCCTTCTCCTTCTCCTTCTCCTTCTCCTTCTCCTTCTCCTTCTCCTTTTCTTTCTCCGTCTCCTTCTTCTCCTGCTCCTCCCCCTCCCCTTCCCTCTCTCCCTTTCCCTTTCCTTCTCCCTCTCTTCTTTCCTCTTCTCCCTTCTCCCTCTCCCCTACCCGCTGGTGGCAAAAAATGCAAGGTAAAAGCAAGCCATGTAGAAGAGACAGAGCTCTGTTCTCAAAACCACACTTTAAAGCAGGTGACAGTTGTCACCTAGGTGTAAATTAGGGTTTTCCATCACTAGGGCTGTACAGGTTTGCAGCAGCTCACCGTCTTCCCTTTTTCAATGTGGTAATGCTCAGGAGTGGTGCAGTACCTCTGAGTATTACAAACGTGAGGATTGAGATGGTGGGATGAACCTTTCTGTCTCTAAAGCTGGCCAGGACGGTTAGATGGCTTTTTCTGGGAAGGATACATTAGGGTTCCTTTCATGGCACTTAAGGCATAAATAGGGTAAATAAATCAATGGCAATTCTTGAGGCTTGGACAGAGAAGCTTAGTTTAATCTCTGCCTCTGAATGGAAGTAATGCCTGATTGGAAGAAGCCTTTATGTGCTCCAGGGCTGGACATATCCTTTCACATATCATAGCACAAGCTGTGGCAAGTGATGCTTAATCATAACCTAAATAAAACTAAATAATGTAATAATGTAGGGAAGTCTTGAAGCATAGATGTTAAAAATAGGTTAGAAATTATTGTAAAATAATTATAGTTGTTAAGCATGTACTGTTAGTTTGGTTATGGTAAAAGGGGTTTAAAGGGGTAGTTGTCAGAAATACGGTACTCTGTGTACCGTAATACACTTAAGTAAGTGCACCGCCCCCAAGCGAAACGAGCCAGCCTGGACAGAACTGTAATGGGCCAATCAAGCACCCTAAACCTTCATGCAAATTAAGAATCTAAAAAGAAACCAATCCAAAAGGACAAAAAAAACAGGATAAAAAGGGGCTTCTGACCCACTGAACCTGTGTCGCTCCACTTGGAACATCGGGGACATCACTGTTCAGAAGACCCAGCGCCGGCGCTGCAGCATCCTCAACAGGAACGCTCCTGCTCAGCCCGCAGGCCCCCATGCTTTAGGCCTTTCTTTTTTTATTACAATAAATGCTGAAATCACTTTTAGTACCGGGAGTGTGGTCCTGTTTTTAACAATAGATAACCAGATTCTGGGGCAGATGAGCAACTGGCTGGGTAGGATCCCATCCATCCAGGTTTTTTGTGCGTATTCTGCAGGGCTTCTTTACCTTTCCAAAAAATTGTGTAGAAGAGGTCTAGAGTTCCAAGTGCCTGGCATCTGTGCTGGGAAGACAACTTTCTGACTCTGATGGCTGTTCAAGTGGAAAAGCATAGCATCTCAATATACTTCAAGCCTTGGAGACTCATTTCATGGCTGGAGTAGAAAGAGTGAGGTGGATTCTCAGCCCTTTTGAAACAGAGATTTTTGGAGTTCACTTAAGTTAACAAAATTAATTAAGCATTTATATTCTAGCTTGTAGAGTTATGTGTCAAATTTTAACCTTTTACTTAAGAAACCTCTGCCATGGTACAAAGGGCATAGGAAAATGCAAATTTCTGAAGCTTCTTGCATAAGGAACTATACCAGAAAGGACCAAAGATGCAAAGAACCCAGATAAAGAGGCTCCTGTGTCCCCACGCCTATCGAGACTGGCTGACGGTACTCAGATAAGCACCAAAGGACCAAAAGTGCACGTGCAAAGACGAAAAGTTCAAAAGTTCAACCATGAAGAAGACCACAATCTTCAGCCTCAAGAGACCACCAGAGACCCCCCCGCAGGACCACCATGGCAAACCACCCATGCCTAGAAGGGCGTGAACCTATTTAGCATGAGAGGTGAGGACAGGCAGGACCAGGGGTTGAATATGCGTGGAAGGGTTGTGTAATGTATTGCATATGGAACACCTTTGGGAATAAAGGTGTGGGTCAGACTGAGGGTTGGGGCACAAGTTTTCGGAGAGCTATCTCACTTGTGTCAGGTGCTGACTTACATACCCACTTCATAACTACACCAGGTTGTGGAGTCTACTTATTTATTCCACATATCACTTCACTATCAGCAAATTTCTTAGCTCTTACCCAATTTATTTTTGCTTACGTAGGTATCACCGGTTGGCTCTGAACCAAGAGAAGCAAAGGATGATAGGACTAGTTTTAAAGGGGCCAGACATAAAAGGAGCCCTTATCTCCAGCCAGGCTTTATCAGACAAGCAGGCAAGCCTTATCCCAGTGGTGTAATCCCCTCTTCTGGAGGGGATTGGAGGCTCTTGAATGCCAGCAAGAACAAAAATGTGCTGTGTAGTTACTGTTGCCTGAGGAAATGTGAAATATCACATGTGGGCTCCCTCCTATCCCCGCCCCGGCCCACCATCCCCCTTGGCGCTTGTTGCATTTCGTCAGCAGATAATTGCTCGCTTTGCAGTAGTTCCTTAGGAAAAGCTGAAGCATCTTCTTTCTGATAGCTCACTGGCTCACTGGCTGCAGGGAATAGGTGGATTATCCTACTGGTAACCTCCTTCAAAGAGCTTGTTAATGTCATCAGAGAGTGTTTCTGCTACAATAATGCTGGTGGTGTTTCAAGCCTGGCCATATCTGATTGGTAATATTTTACCTCAGATCAGGTGCTGGAAGTGTGGTGCCAGCCAAATACCAAAATGTATTCTGCAGACGGGCGGGCCGGAAAAGATAAATCCTACCATGGGATTCTGAATTGAGGGTTCTGAATTGAAAACTGTCTTGGGGTAATTTATGATGATTAGTCTCTTCACTGATCATCTGCTTTATGTCCAAAAATGGGTGCTGTATCTTTAAGGGGGGGCGGGGGGATGGAGAGCCGTGGGGCTTTTCTCAAAGCCTCACTCGCCAGGTGTCCGGGGTGCTGTGTGGTCTGGGTATTTGCTTGGCTAGCTTGGTTTTTGTTAGCTTTGCCAAGAAGTTTGTTTTTCCCTTCCCTGGCCTTAGCTGCAGCAGCAATACTTCGGTTGCTTTTCGGAGTGAATTGGACGGTTTGGTTTGGGTCCGAGATGAGAGAAGACGACCGGTGTGAGAGAGGAGTCGGCTGGGACCAGCAGGAAAGGTGAGGGGCCGCTCCATTTCGGCCCTCACCTCTCGGAAAAAGCCGAGCTGGAGGGAGAAAGCACACCAAGCCCACCTGCTTCATCTGCTGTGAAGAGGGAGACTGATGTCAGAGATTCATCAGGTTCACATCTGTTTGCCCGAACTGCTGCTTGAATCTCCTGAGCTTTTTTTCATTTGTTTGTTTTCCCTGAAAACCCATGTAATTTTCTACCTACTACATGGCAAGCTGCTATTGCTTTATTTTTTTCTTTCCCTGGCATTTTGGGGTTTTGTTCTGGTGTTTACCGGAAGGTTTACCTTTTCCTGTGCCGTGTGGGCATCTGTCAATAAAGGGCTGGGGTTTTTTTCATTTTCATCCATTAGTATTAATTTATTATTGGCGGAAAGTGATTGTTGTAACCCTTTTCTTAGAGGAAACACTCATTCCAGAGTGTTTTTCTCCTAAACTTGTCTCTTAACTGAGACAAAACTTCAGATCCTAATGGCCTGGGAATAAAAAGGATTTAAGTTTTATGCTTTGCCCTGGGGCATATAAATAAAATCCTGAAACCAAACAACTCTTCCCCTTTACTTTATCTTCCTTCTCTCAGGGCACCTCTAGATTTGTATCATTAAACCTTGCTCTATTTCTTCTAGCTGGGGTGTCACATACCTACTGTGAACTTTCTCTAGCCTGAAAGTGGTGGTTGGAAATGAAAATCAGTTCATTTGCAAGCTTGGTTGAGGTTTCTAATTTAACTCTCTCTGGCATCTCCTCTTTCAGATGCTCAGTGTGGGCCAGCAGCCCACACCAGGCAAGGACACAGTGGCTAGACTGGATGACATGAAGGTTTCCATCTCTCTCCACTGAAAAATGGGTTATGGTGAGTTTGTTTGCTTACAGAGCAGCTCTAGGATTCAGTAACTTGAACTAACATGTGTCCTACCTGCTCCTCACATTCACACTCCCTCTACTTCTATATTTTTAATGAGCTCTTGTTATTTTTACTCTTCTCCTCTTTGTTGTAGAGATGAGTCTGTGATCCACAGCCTGCACACTTGCAGCTTGTGGGACCAATTTCCAGGTGTCCCACAGCAAAAGTGGGGTAGGACCTTTAGGAGCTAGATTCATAGACCTGCCTGCCCAGAGCCGTCAGCACATGTGCCTTGTAAAGTGTTTTGAACATTTCCGGGGGTTCATAAACAGCAGTCAGTGGCGGCCAGAGAAGATGTGATGAGAAATCTTTCTCCCCTCCTGCTGCCTTCCACTCCATGCTGATATCTGGTTGATAAACCAGCAATACATAAGGATAAACATTTAATCCACAATTTCTCTTAATCACCTTGGATAATAGGTCTCAGCTTGTACCCTTCCTTTCCTTTTTTGAAGAGTGTTGAGTTCTGCTTTTCCCCCGCTGTTCATATATTGTTCTTTTTTGCCAAGAAGGCTCAAAAATACCTCCTCTAGGCTTTGTGGGTAATTGTCTCATCAAAGCCCTAAGGAGAACAGGAAAAAAGAGAGGGAACCTAGCCCATTTTTGGCTACAGCTCCATCAACATCTAGTCTTCAAAGACCCACTATGGTCTCACCCAGAACCTGAAGACCTAATGTGGTCTTCTCAAACTGTCTCTGCAGTCAGAAAGCTTCTCCAGCAGCTGGAAGCACAGCCTCAGGACTGCAGAAAAATGCCTTTACCAGCAGACAACACTTTGGGATATTCTGACAGACGGGCCAGAAAGCTCAGCTTACATGTGTGCTCCACCATTCTGCCATCAAGTCCATCCATGGGGGCTCTGCTTCACCATTCATTTCCCTGGGCTGAAATATTTATTCATCTCCTTCTCTCTTATGTCACAGAGGAAGAGTAGAAGGATGGGGGGTCAGATAAATACTTTATGTGCAGTGTAACCAGTGCAGTTTTAATGGCGAATGTAAAAAGGGTCATTGATATCCTCTCGGCATAGATCTAGATGAGATGAGGGTTGCTGCCAGCTTCTGAGAGCCTTTGTCTTCTCTGGAGGATACATAGCAATGTTGAAGGGTCCAGTACTGCAAAGTTAACTGTGCAAGGTTAGATCCCTTGCAGGGGCTTTTGGTGCTGGAATAAACCCCAGCAAATACCTAGATGTTGCAGTTGCAAGCTTTTCTAACTGTATTCAGATGGGATGGGGACCTGACTTGAGGTGCACTTGCCAGCAGAAAGAGAAGTGATGTTCTTGTGCCAACATGCAAAAGGAAGGTGTTCTGCATGATACATGTAAGAGCTGGGAAGGGTGCTCTGCACCCGTGACCTGCTGTACCCTAATCTATCTGTATGTTTGCAGTTATGCCAGCTGCAATATTTATGCAACACGGATCGATGCCTGGAGTCTAAGTTACTCCAGCGGCAGAAGCCACAAGCCACAGATTGGCATGGGGGGGGGGGCTGCATACTTGCAGCACTGAAGTTCCCATTGAGATAGGAACAGGCTGCCAGCTGCCATTGCAGTATCTTTGCTGCTAGGAGCCCTGTGTAATTTGAATGCAAATTCCCTGCAGATGAGGTGACACACTGCTTATGAAAGAACTACTTGAGCATACAGAGACAGGAACCTGCCCCCCCGCCCAGCTTAGTGGGAGCTGCAGGATGCCCTTTGTGGCCAAGGGCAGCCTGTTTGCAAGGGGAGCATTGCTGGCATCTCCTTCAAAATTATTCTACTGGCTCTAGTCTTCTCTTAATACCGACTTTGAACTCTAAAGAAGGTAAAAATCTTTGGGCACATTCTGAAATGAGATATGGAGCAGAGCAGGCTCACAGTTCTCAAGGGCAAAGGGGTGCTCAGACAGTGTGGGTTTGCATAGTTTCAAGGATGTGTGCCTGGATCACACCCAAGTGAGACAAAGCCAACTATGCAAAGTGCATTGGGATAGAAATTAAAACAGCAGTGAACCATGGCTTTCGATGCAGTCCGTGGTCTGAAGTGTCCCTCAGACTAGTTTGCAATGAGCACCACAGTCCATGAAGTGTTGGCCAGAGGGGGAAGGCTGCCTGCACAGCTGATAAATGTGCCATTTGTAAGGGTGTAAATTGTGGCTCCAAGGTGTGACTCTGTAGAAAGCTTGTAATACTTTTGAATACATTACCAGTTGTCCTTTCCAAAGGGCAAATCTGTTAATGGTTATGGGAAGAGCTGTTTCCCTCTGCTATGGCTGTGCTCCCTGGGTCTTCTTCTCCTGGTGGTCTTGGGGTGAAGAAACAACCTCATATCTGGGGAGACTTCTCTAGATTAATTTGACCGTTTATGCTTTGAAAGTGATCTTCAATGTATGACTGGTGTGTGATGAGAGGAGGAGGAGTGCAGGAGTTCCCACATCCTACAGAAAGAAAGGTGAATTGCTTTTGTCTGTCCCAGACACTGGGTGTTGGACCTGAGCACCAAAATCTTCAGGTAAGAGATTCACGAAGACCTCCATTCCCAGAGACTGTGTCTGTGCTAGGTGTTTAGGTGGCAAACCTGCAGGCATTGAGTAGGAAAAAAGTCAGTCATCATCCAGATAAACTGGTTTACTGACAGACCTGGATGGCTGGATGAAGAGCAACTGTGGTTGATCTGGAAGAGGACATTCTTCCACCATCACACCTACTGGAAGAGTCTGTCCCATGGCTGGGATTGCATAGTATAATCGCCATGCTGATGAAATGCTTCTAGGGGAGAAAAATGGCAGCTTACCCACATGAAAATGCATCCACATTGAGAATGATGACTGTTACCAAAGACAAAGCTTGACTGACTTCACCTGCCAGCAATGGATCTGGAATCCTAAACAGTAGGCTGCATTCTGTCCCTTCACTCATCCTACAGCAAATCCTATCTCCCCATGCAAGGCATGCAGGACAAATCTTCTGCTTTTTGCTGATGTCTTTGTCCAGTCTGCAGCAACTTCTGCTGTTTCCCTGCTTGTTCTGGAAACCTCTGCAATAACACCCACTTTCCCCCTAACTTTACACTACCTTTGGGTTTAGCAACAGCTGGAAAGATAATTGAAATCTCTTTTGCCCACCTCCACCTTTGCAGGTCAATAATAAGCAGGCTGTTTAAGTCCCAGGTTTATCCTTCAGGCTTTCCCAGCCTCAAGAAAGGGAAGCATGAGCAGGCAGCATCACAGGGTGGAAAAGCTGATTTCTGAAGTGGAAAGACAAGATGTGCCCCTCTCTTGCATCTCCCCCTCAAGTACAGCCTGAATCAGGGTGTGAGAGGACATTGGCTATAAATGGTTGTGGAATCTATCTGAGCTGATCCAGGGAGGAGTTTCTGGTCCACCAAGCCTAGTAAGCAGTGACATCATTTCCATCAGTATTGGCTCTGTGGTGCTACAATTCATCAGGCACCTTGATAGGAAAGTGGTGCATTTCTTTGCAAGACAAAGCTGAAGGGAATACCTGAGCTGCACTAGTAAACGATATAAGTTACTGTGCATAGTTCTTTATGATCTGTATCTAATGCAAATGCTGACTGCCTCCAGTGTAATAAAACATCACCCCAGAGGAAATAATAATAATTACCTTACCTGTAACAGTTGCCTTAACAATTTCCTGTAGCCTTGTTGCAGCTAATATTTAAGGAACTATATAATAGGTGTGCATTTATAAACCAGATTCTTAACACTTATATAAGACCTTTCTAAATGTTAATCCATCAATACTCAACACTTGAAAAGGCTTAATTGAGTGGCAAATAATGAGAATTATCTTTATACCTCTGAGGATGGCCACAGAGATCATCGTTGCTTTTAGCAAAGAGGCTGGGACTCAAGCACTTCATTCTTATACCACAAGATATCATTGCAGTCACAGGTTTGGTATGTGTAGGTAGGTACATATGCACCTATATTTTATATAACCAGCATTGAAATGGGTTGAGTGCACCATGATGTGCAGATGTGGGTCTGACATGAAGTAACAGAAGTTTTAGGGAATGGATAATCTCCAGACATGCATATGTGTTCACACATACGTGAGGATGGAGATAAATCTTATAATTTTCCACATCTCACTAGGAATGTAGAAACTGCTCTTTGTAAGCAGGTTTGTAAAATTCAGGAGAAAACACGGACTTTCCCTTGCATCAGAGGCTTGGAGGCAATATCAGAGCCATGACTGCAGTGGAAACAAAGAAGCAAACCTGATTTAAGAAAATAAATAAGTGCAGGTGATTTTGTCAAATTAATTTCACGTGCATTTGTCTTAAAAACAAACAAGAACAGGTCAGAGCCATTCTGCTTGTAATAGATGTTGAGATTTCTTAACTAGTAGTCAAATCTCTTTGCTGATTTGACTGATTGGTGGTCTTAGCCTATTGCTTGTAGGACAGGTGCTAGTCAAAATCGTCTCCTCACTCATACCTGGGGGAAGAAAGGAAAAAGCAGCGGAGGTCATGGGTACTTGGAAGACACAGCCCAACTGTGTCTGATCACTTTGCCTTGCTCTGGATTGCTCATTTGTGGAGCAGCAGAGCAGTGCTGGAAAAACGGAGGCTACATCTAACCAACATGACATTGTGCAAGCTGGTTGAAAACCAGATATAAATGACCCTCACGGCTCTACATTTTGCTTTTCAGAGCAGGTCTTGAAGAAAAAGACAGGGTTTGCAAGAGCACATTTTATTCTTGTAGTTAACAGGTTAAATAAATAATAAATTCCTGGAGGAAATGCATTATGAATTAAGGCCAAAAAGGAAATTACTGGTTTACACTGAAAAGAGATACTCCAAAAAAAAGCTGGACTGTTCTACAATCACTCACATGAGTAAGCACAGCAAAAACAGTTTAGCGTGGAAGGAGCTAAAATGTACACAGATAAAATCTTTGAAAGCAGCAACAAAGGACACATAATTTATATCTCAGTCGATGACTTGATATGTTTTGTAGTTTCTCCAAAGTGTATTGTAAATTATAATTCATTTTTACAATGCATGAAATTAAAATAGTAAATTTCAGGATTTTTTTTGAGAGAAAGAAAACTGTAAGCAGCACTGGGGTCTCAAAAGAGATTTTGTCAAGGAGAGACTTCTGTTGACTTGGGACCTTTGGATCAGGCTGGACATTGGCAACTAGATGGACAACAGTTAATAAAAGCATGTCTGATAGATACGTGGGAGCTTGAGTAAATTGGAGCACATCAGAAGCTGACTGCAGTGTCTCAACATGGAGCTGGTTCTCAAGGAGCAGGGTGCTGGCTGGAGCCTTGCCAGTGCTTGTGATGGGTGCTTGGATGAGTCATGGAATCCTATAATAGAATCACAGAATGGCTTGTGTAGGAAGTGATCTACAAGAGCATCTCATTCCAACTGCTCTGCCATGGCAGGGACATCTACTAGACCAGATTGCTCCAAGCCCTATCCAGCCTGGCCTTGAACACTTCCAGGGATGGGACAACTACAGCTTCTTTGGAGAACGTGTGCCAGGGCATCATCACTCTTGTAGCCAAGAATTTCTTCCCAATATCCCATCTAACCCTGCTTCTTGTAGTGGGAAGCCATTGCTCCTTGTCCTGTCTCTCCAGGCCCTTGTCCAAAGTCCCTTTCCAGCTCTCCTGGAGCCCCTTCAAGCCTTGGCAGGGACTCTAAGGTCTCCCTGGAGCCTTCTCTTCTCCAGGCTGAACATCCCCATCTCTCTCAGCCTGTCTGCAGTGCAGAGGGGCTCCAGTTCTTGGAACATCTTTGTGGCCTCTGGATTTGCTCCATGTCCCTCTTATGTTGGGGGCCTCTCTTTTTCTTTTGCTACTTACCTGGCTTCAGCAAGCACTGCTGTTCAGTGAGCACTGAATGCTAGGCTGTGATGTCATGTTAGAGCTGCCTGGGGGTGACAGCTGCTCTTACAGTAATAAAATTTGCCTTAGGGAAAGGGGTTTTACCTGCTTTGTTGGAAATGCCGTCCCAGGAATCACCGGGTGAGAAGCTCTTTGTATCAGGCAGCTGATATGAAAAACTTCCTAAAATATTTGAGTTTCTTTCAGTTTGGAAATCTCGTCTCTTGTATGACTCAAAATGTGATACAGAACCACAGCAAAATACTTTAAAATATAAATGGTCCATATCTTTATAAGTCAAGACAAAGAAAGTGAGAGTGGAGGTGGAGGAGAGATAGGGATTAGTGGATTAAAGGAAAAACAGCTTTCAAGGGTCAAAACCATTCCCAAACCTACATTTATCCAAAGAAGAGATCTGTTGCATTAAGAAGCTGTATATAATTTCTGGAGTTACTAATTTCCTTCACGTAGGAAGAGTTACTATCTCTGTGTGTTTCTGATCTTTTCCTTTATACTGGAATATATTGTGTGTTTCTCATCTAGGGTAGCATTTAATTTTTTCATGAACACTAGGAAAGTCACAGGACAAAGCCAAAAAGGTAACTCTGGTCACCTTGTCCAGAACACAGCAGCTTCAGACATTTGCTGGACTTATGAGACATCAGTAGAGTTGGGCAATGTTGTCCCTGTCTGTACATGCAAGAGATGTGTTTTGCTGAAAGATGCCAGTTGTAGGTGGGAGGCAATGCGTGCTTCTGTTGGACCAGGGCTGGGGGCACTTGCAGCTTCAAGTAGGATTTACTTGACTTCTTTGTAATTTAAGCCATGAGTCATTGCCTGTCTGCAACAGTCACAGCCATAAAGCCCTCTAACACAAAAAAAACCAAAAAACCAAAACCAACAACAACAGCAAAAAAGCACACCTATCTGTTAAATAGATGTCCTCCCTTTTGGTGCTGTTTCGACAAGAGACCACCTGTATCCTGTTTGGTGATCTCAACCTTTCATCAGACATGCTTTCTTTGACACTTCTTTTTCAAGATACCCATTCCTTTGTCTTTCATAACTGTGTGGTGTACCCAGAACAGATCTCCTCAGCAGAAGAGTTACATTCTTCAGCCTGCTGGTTGCTCTGTGGATGTGATCATCCTGTGCTGTATAGGCACAATGCTGGCTTGTGGGCACCTTATAGTCCACTGGAACCCTTGGGTCTATTCAGCTGGCCCCAGCCTGGGCTGCTTTGTGGGGTTATTCCACTCCCGACGTGAGACTTTACATTTCTCTGTGTTAAATCTCTTTAGGTCTGGAGACTTCCTGGAAGCCTAGCCAGGTTGAGTTTAATGACAACATCCTTTGACAGTGTTCAGTATCTCTTATTTGATCAGCTGGTCTTCCCTAAAGGACTCTTTGCCAGCTCTAAGATGTCATTCAACCTGCTGCAAGATTTAAAAGCCTCTGTGGAGCTGATTGATGATTTATGGCTGAGATTGAGACTGTCCAAACTGTTGCTCTATTTGTATAGATGTATTTCAGACTGATGGAGGACTCTACAGGTTAAGTCTCTGACTTTTATTTAGACTCTGTGAAAACTGAGTTGTTTCCAAGTGACTTGCAAGTGACTTGGGGACAACTTGAGTTGTTCCCAAGCATCTCACCTCAGGGTGAGGAAAATCCAGTCATGGAATGAGGATTCATGCAGATCAAGGGCTCATTTCATAGATCTGAATCAAATATTTTCAAAATGTTTTTTTCAGGGGCAAGTCATAGGTGAGTGATAAAATTGAACCAGTTTAATGTGCATATCTTCTTACTGCATTTGCTCAGTGTCTGTTTAGATGAATGTAAAGCAGACCCAATGTTTAGGCAAGTGAGCTCCCCTTTATGTGCTGGGATTTCATGTCTGCCATGGCCTGTTAGGCTTTTGAAAAGGAAAAACAAAAAAATGTGCCTAGTTTTAAAATAATGCATTACTGCATCACTCTTCATGTTATAAACCATTGAAAAAAAGTGGATTTATATTATTTGTATGATATTAGGCCTCAGAAAGAGCAGATATAACCCCATTTACTACTGTACAAGCAAATACAGTTTGTGTTGGACTGAATAGTCCAAGAAGGTGGTGTTACTCTGTTCTGAGAACTCCTTAGTTCAGTGTCTTGCTTAAGTTCATGTACAAAATCTGTGGCAGAGCTGGAGCTGTAGGACTTGCTTCTGCCAGAAAACCCAAGGCTGGATCAGCTGGGTGGTGTGCACCTTTGAAGTACGAAGGGCAAGCAGAGGGCTGTGAAGAGGTTTCTGAGAAGGGACCATGGTGGTTAGCTGGGTCAGCGCTCCCTTGGTGCCTGAAACCTCCTGCTGTTGTTGTTCCAGGAGAGAGAAACTGGACAGAGATGACATTTCCTCATTTTTGAGGCCTGGCTTTGCAGCCTGGCCCATTTTTTCTGGAAGCATTTAACAGTCATAGCTGATCCCCAGATGTGTGGCTAAAAATAGTATTTTTTTTTCTCTCACTAATATTTGGATATTAAAAGCTGGAAATAAACTAATGTTTATAAAGACATTATGGGCAGATTATTCTATATTTTCTTGCCTCTTCCCTTGAAAATGCTTGTGCTGGTCCTAGTCAAAGGCAAGTTCCTGGATGTGACACCCATGTTGGCTCAGGATGGCACTGCTGACCTTTGCCTGGACTAATGCCTGTCCTGCTGAGCTGTGAACATCTCTTTGAGCAATTTGCAGAAAGAAATGGGAGACAAAACTGCTCTATCTCATGCTGCAACTGCAGGTGTGTCCCAGAGGCAGGGGGAACTGAATTAAATCTCCCCTATCCAAAACCCTGAATGGCACTCTTAATAATAAAGAGATTATGTAAATGACAATCTCTTAATAATAAAGATATTTACTCCAAGCCTTTCCCAATAAAACTCTACGTTGTAGGATGAAAGAAAACATCCTTTTGAAACCTAAAAGCAGAGCAAGAGGTAAAACCTTATAAGCTTGACTTGGATAATGTAATCTCAACACTAGCTGTCTAATTTCAGTGATTTATTGCATTTTGAACCAACTGCTTCTGAGTTTGGGATTTCAAATAAAGCCCAGGTTTTGACTGTGCCTGTGCAAAGGGTAAGAAGACCACATGGAGAGCTGGTCCATGGGTCTGGATACAACCTCAAGCTGAGAAAGTCTGGAAAGCAGGGGGAAGGGTCCCGGATTTCTAATACCCTTTTCCTCAACATGGGCCAATGTCAGAAGTGAGTTACTAGGACAGATGGCCCCTTTGATCTGTCCCAGATAGGTCATTCCTGCATTCTTATTCTCATCAGTGTTTCTTACAAGTAACACTACATCCACAGAACTTAACAGCTGTAAAATGAAGACCTGGGAAATGCCAGTATAAAAAAAATCCTTATTTTATCATTTTCTTTCTCTTGATGAAGCTTACAGTGATATAAAAATAATTCAGCTTCAAACTCATCTTCCACATGGACTATTTTAACCAGATTAGATAAAGACAGACTTTATTAGAAACTGGTATTTTCATAAATGTGCTGCAAAAGAAGGAAAACGGAGAGCAGCAGCAATGTGTATGGTCAGCATTTCCAAAGGAAACAATGTTTATTGATCATATAATGTGTGAGTATACTTGCATCCCTCTGCAGAGCTTTGAAATCCTGAAATTCAATTTGTCCCAGTTGTGGCAGAGCAAAAAAGGACTCAGAGAGAGGAAGTTTGAAAATTCTGCAAAATCTGATGGAAGGGAGAGAATCCACCATTTCCTGCAGCAAAGTTACTGTGTCACTAAGCAGCAGATAATCCCCATTTAAAAAGTTATTTTGAATATACTAATGATGGGAAAACTTTCAGCCAGATTTTAAGATTAATGAGATATGCAATAGCACCAGCTTCCAAGCACAGGTTCTGCAGCTCATGCAGTAGTCTCTTTTGTTGGGGAGCAGTTTCAATGAATGTGTTCCACCATGTCCATCTGTAGTTGCCTATGAGTGGATGTGAGGCAGGCCCAGGTTCTTGGTGATGGGGATGATTTGCAACACAAGGTTGCACTTGCTGCCAGTCCTGTCTTCCCTCCCTATTGCCCTTCAGCCTCTCTTAAAACAATGCTTCCCAGTTCAGGGAAGCTGCCTTGCCCCTTTCCTCCCTGCTCAGCTATTTCAAAGCAGCTGCTGGGTTTGAAAACTGGTCTTTCTTCTCTTTTTTGGAGACACTTATTTTTTAATTTCATGCCCAGGCACACGTTCTAGTAGTATCTCTCCTGTGCTCATGGCAGCCCATGGCATTTCAGTTTCTTATTTACAAGGGTCAGCATTGGGTGGACTCCACAGGGCTGTCTTTGGAAGCACCAGTAGAAGAGGGAGGGTAGCATTTACCTGCATCTGTCTCTTGGGTTTTCTCTTGCTCCCACAGATGCCCTGGCCCAGCAGAGAGATGCCTGCTGAAACATGGGAAAGAATTATCCTGCAGAGACAGGCTGGCGGCTTGCAAGGGCTGTCCCAACTTGGCAGGGAGGCTGGATTGTTTCACAGGCAGAGCAGGACAGCAGATGAACACAAAGATAGTCTCAGCATCACAGGAGACGTTTTACTAACTGAGATCATGAAAAACCCTGGGGGAGTAGGAGGAAAGGAGGGAATGGAGCAAGCAAGATGCTGGCACCAGCAGTGGCTGCCTGCTCTCAGTTTACTCCAAGGAGTCCTCTAATAATACCAGTGGAGGCCATTCATGCTTTACTGGGATCTTCAAAAGTGTTTATGGGATGATTTCTGTGGAATGGTTTTGCTGGAAACAGTTTAGGGGAGGTATGCTGTTATTAGAAGATTTTTTTAAGCTCCATTTGGACACTTCTTACTGTTGCATAACAGCAAGGAATGAGCCCCAGCAGCTGTTTGCTATTTATTAGAGTCCTCAGAGGAGCAGTGAGGAGGGAAGCAGCAGAGAGGTCTTCAGCAATGTGGAGAAATCTTCCTTCTCCTTTTCCACAGGTTTTCTGCAGGGCTTTATTCAATACTTATAATTTCCTGCCCCACACAGACATCACAGCTGACGAGTAAAGTCCTGAAGAGCACCTCATGAAGCCAACACTGTGTGAGCTGGTACTGCTCAACCCTCAAACTGCAAACTCAGAAATCATCACTATACTGTTTATACTCTTTGTGTTTTCATGTTCATATTTTATTATAAAGAAAGTCTTCGATTTGTTCCTTCAGACATTACATAGTCCTGACCTCTCTCCTGTATGGCAAATGGCGAGATAGCAGATTTATGCCCTGAGAGACAAAAATTTCTAGTGTCTAGTGTCTTGAACAGTCCTGGTTCAAGCTGCCATAAAAACCTTTCTTTTGCCCCATATATAACTCCATGTAAAATTCTCCAGACACATTTATGAGGCTGATTATGGCTTGCGACCAAACTGTAAGGAGTAAAAGTGATTGGCAAAGCCAGTAAGACTCCAGGAATTTCAGCCTATCAGTGGAGGATCTCTTTTGGTTCTACATGGCCACTGCAAGGAAACTGAGAAAACTCAGTTGTGAATCACTCATTATGGGAGATGAAATTTTCTGCATGGGGAGTCCATGTTCAATCTGGGAATATTTTTGGTGCAGGGAGAAGGCCAGTTGGGGAAGGTCAGCCTCAGAGTCTGCTATGTCACTGCAGTCCTGCAAAAGCTCACTCAGCAGAGGCAGCTTTTAAAATACCTTCTCCTTTCTGATGAAAGATTCTGCAGTGTCTCTAAACACAGCATTTGAAATTTCACTCATCTATTTTCTCTTCCCTGCCTCCTCTATGATCCCTCGTTCAAGCTGTCAAGGTTTAACAGCTGCTCTGCTACATTGACACATACAGCAACTCACAGGTGACCTTTGCTCTTTCTAGCACTGGACAGCCAGGAAAGCTGTGGGAAAGGGAACAGAATCCCATTCTGGTTCATTCATCAGCCACAAAACCATCTGCTGTTGTGTGGAGCACAGGAGTTTATTAGCTGTGTGATACAGCAAGCAGAAAGGGCTCTGCTATGTTGCCGTATGCCCAGGAACAGGATAAAACCTTTTCCTTCCCTCAGAGGAATTTGAGCAAGCCCCATCACACTCCCTGCAAGCCCCATCACACTCCCTGTACTGAATTTAATTTTTTCTCTTCTCTTTGCTGCAGGCTCACTGACAAGCTCTTTCACCCCAAAAGATCTGTGTCCCACTTGGAAAGCAGTGGGAACCTTACACAAAACTTCAATGAAAAGTGTCAGACCAAGTCCTGACCTCTCTAAAGGCAATGAGAATTTCGCCACTTCTTCCTGTGAGCCCTTTCACTCCAGTAAGCCGTGCTGCTTTAGTGTGTGAGCAGAGCTTTTATTTTCCCTGGAGCCTTTATTTTCCATGCAGATTGAAAACAGAGGTGCAGAAGGGCTGCCAAGCTGAGAGGCAGGTATTCTGCAGTTTCAAATCCCCAGTGCTGTGTATTTTACAAATCTCCTAACCTAATTTTTATCACTAAGGAGGTCTATTACACTTTCAGCTGTGGCACAAATGAGTATGAAGAGTGGTATCATTGGACCAAAGACAAATACTTCCCACAAGGACTTAAATCAGGATAGTCAAGTGAAAGGTAGGAGAAAGGAACAGCACTTGAAAGCCATTGACTTGGCCTCTTGCCTACTCTTTCCTCCCCCACCCTGTAGCACTTGCTGATGTTTTCAGGGGTTTCTGTTCATGTCCGGTTCTTTCCTCTGGTCCTTCCCACTATTGCTCTACCCCTGGTAGCATGCTGGTACACAGGCATCTCCTGAAGGGCTGGTTTAAGAACTACACAGAAATGCACAGGAACAGTGATTGGGACTAGTAGAAAGAAAAAAAAGATCAACAGACACTTAGGACCTGTTTGGAGGGACCTAATCCAGGCTACTCTAGCCTAAATTGTTCTATAAATCTGTTTGCAAACATGACCCTTTTTAACTCTTTTGCCTATTCTGTCCTCTGGCTGTTCTCCCCTGATCCTCACTGTGCTGTCTCAGAGCACCCAGGTCGCACAGGATAGATGCCACCAGCCCATAAGACACCCAAGGGTTCAGCATCCTCTTTCCAGCACTCCCTGATTTTCCCACTCTCCAGTCCTACTCTGACTTCACTCTTCCACAGACTAATTGAAGCCACACCTGGTTCAGATTTTCAGCTCTGCTCAGATCCTTTCAAGTATTTCTTTTTTTAACCTTCCAAAGGTGTCATATGCTAGTCAGGACCTGGACCATGAAAGGGGAAGAAGACAACATAACTTCAGGTGAAACAAGAGCCTCAGAAGATACTTCTGGAGCCACCAGGCTGGCACCAGTCCAGGCAGGTGCTCTACCTAGAAACCAGGTCCCCTGGAAGAGGGGATGGTTTACTACCTGAAATTTGTATTCCTTCTAGGAGAAGCCTGGGTGAAAGAACAAGTGTGTAATCTGACATCAGGACTGCAAGAAAAGCACATATAAAACTGTGAGCATGTGGTAGAGAAATAATCCTCCCTGAGAGTTACTGGAGTGATCTCAGCTGTCTGCTGAAGGAAACCACCCTATCACCATCTCAGCAGCTGGTTGGTGCTATGGCCTGGGCAGTGAGGAACCCAGACCTCCCCTAGGATCACCCCAAACTTCTTGGGGACCAGGCCTTTTCAGACAGGTCCAAATACTTCAGGTATTTGGAGCTGGTTCACATGAAATTTAAGCACCTCCATTTCTGGCTTCCAGGAGCTATCATTAAGGTGGTGAGCCTTTTTCCTGGGCCAGAACCACAAGATTGACTCTAATTCACCTCTGTGTTCAAAATAAAACTGCTGTGAATTGTCCTTGATGCAGAGACTGCGTTTTCCCTTTTCTACAGTAATTCCTTTTCCCCCCTGCTATTAACCCTTGCCAAATTTGCAGCCTTAGCTTTGACTCCCACAACTTTATGTATCTACTTCCCCTGTTTGTAACTTGAGGTTCACAGGACTTCTCAGGTTCAACCATTACCTTCCAGGACCTGTGCATCCCTGCTGGAATTGCTGACTTCCAGATTGTCAGATTGTGTACTGTACCCCAACCCTGTAAATCATGACCCTGTGTATAATTTTTAAGCACGCTGTCTTACATTTGGTCATGTGAAAGTACCACTAATTTGTTTGTGCTTGCATATCAACTACAGTGAATTGCCTCCTGTTAGCAACCTGTCTTGGTTTTTATTGCTCTTGCCAGTTCCAGAGTCATATGCTATATTTATCCATTACAATTTCCATGCTTCTTTGCCTTTGACAAAAATCTTATATAATGTAAGTCTACAGACAAATCCATCTGGAGTACAGCTATGAAATGGATTAGGACAAAGCATTAATGCATAAGCATTTAAACCCTAATTTCAGACATATCTGACAATTTTATCCCTTCAAATGTACATTATGTTGACTATCTGGTGGTTCCAATTGCATAAGAGAAATGTTCTGGTGTAATTTAGAGTATTCCTGTGTAAATATGCTACATCCATACTGTCATTTTTACCTGTCAAAATTTTTGTGGGATTGGCTTGATGGGATTTGTTTTCTGTGTGGATCAGTGTTATTTTTTTCAGTGATGTCATTGACTCCATGAATTTTTCCATGACTGGAGTTAGGTTGATAGCCCAAATTTACTGAGGTTATTTTGTTTCTTTGTCCCAGAAGGACTCTTTCTGTTCCCAGGATGCAAGTTACTCCTCAAACTCAACAGCACATATTGGTCCTTGGTTAGTTTTTCTGTAAATCTGGGCTGCTAGTTACACAGATACCTATTATCTATGTATCTGATATCATTAGCTGTTCTTTCATGTGTTTTTCTGATTTAATGTAAAGTATTTAATCATCACCATGCAATATAAATATGTTTCCCCCCAAACTGAAATAACTGTTTTCTGAAGACACTGATTGCTTCTGAATTATGTTATGAAGTCCGTTCTGTCTTTCTATATTCATCTGTCTGTCCATGAGCCAATATTACATTTTGGATTCATTCTGATTTTGATTTATTAAGATGTCATACTTATTGTGCCAGCTTTCCTTTCTCCCTTTCTCCACCCAAAAATATGTACAATTTGTAGATTTTAATTTTTGTCTTTAAACTCCCCTGGGTATTGCATATTAGAGTTTTATGATTCTTTTCATAGCTGCATAGCTGCCCTTGTGTCTTAGGTTGGAAATGGGTGTGTATATTCTATTCATATCTGATGGGGTAGATATCTTCTGTTAATTGGGCAGTTTTCTTTATCTCTTCCACAACCTATCCTCCCTCTGCTAAATATCTTCTGTTAATGGGCCATGGAGTGTCACTGCATGACTGATAAAATTATATCATCCCATTGTGAGAAGCTCTGCCCAGAGGGATGAGCCAAGCATTCCTACCTGGATAGAATCAGAGATCTGGAAGACCACAGCCAGTCTTTTCCACTGGATTCCCATAGGAAGACCAGGTCCATCTACACCACCACTGGATCTTCAGAGGAAGACTACACCCTTCTACAGGATCACTGCTTCAACAGAACCACATCTGTCACTCCAGGAGGACTGCAGCCACCATTTCAATTGGACTGCTATCTGACACAGGGTGTCAGGTTGTATTCTGACTCTGTCAGTGTTGTTTTGTATTACTGCATTGTTTATTTTATGTTTTTTTTTAATTATTATTTTCTTCCCTAATAAAGAACTGTTATTCCTACTCCCATATCTTTGCCTGAGAGCCCCCTTAATTTCAAAATTATAACAATTCAGAGGGAGGGGGTTTACATTTTCCATTTCAGGGGAGGCTCCTGCCTTCCTTAGCAGACACCTGTCTTTTCAAACCAAGACATCATGTAAAGGATTTTTTTTAAAAAAATTAGTTTACTCTTCTCTTTCATCTGTGGACCTTTGTTTCTTTAAATATTAATAGTAAAGTATTCTTTACTAGTTTCCAATTTTCATTTACATTTTTAAATTCCTTTTCTTTGCCAACCAGTTTTTCATTTGTTTTTGAGTCAATAGAATAGACTTAAAAAAACATTTTAGACTTCCTTTCCTTCCCTGTATTAGAAGGAAAAACAAAGATGAGGAACCTGAGATACATATCTAATCCCCTGATCCGAAGTCTGGGGTTTTTAGAATGTACTAAATGTCCAGATAAAATGAGAAGAATTGGAAACACTTTAGTATTGCATTTGTCTGACTGTGTTCTCTGGCCGGGACCTAATAACATATTACCATAATTTTTTAATAGATGAAAATAATGATTTCATCATGATTTTGAAGGATGAAATCCAGAGAAAGTATTTGTTATTTGAGCATTTACAGCAATAAAAAAGATTATTTCCAAGCTTGCCATGATGTATCTAGGAGGTGGTGCTGACACTTGTCACCTATGAAAACCCAAGCAGTTTAAATTCAGGCTGTGTGGATTTGGCACAGCCTGATTTTTTAGTAGCGGGGGAGGACCACCCCACAGCATAGGAGTAGCTTGTGTGAGAAGGTGCTAGAAGCTTCGACCATGTCTGACAGAACTGATCTTGGATGGCTCTGAAGATGGACATGGTGCTGGCCCAATTAGAGAGGTTGATAATGCCTCTGTGATGACATATTTAAGAAGAAAATCAGAACAGCGCACGTGCAGTTTTTCTCCAGGGGTGGGGAGGCCCCACGGTGGCCGCCACCATGCCAGCGCGATCTGCGGCGAGCCTTGCCTGCCTGGCTACCCCTAGCCAGCCACTGCAGGCAGAAGGGCAGGGTGGTGATGGCAGCTTCCCCTTCCCAGCACCCCACACGAAGAGAGGCGTTAAATAGCGCCAGTGCTGCGGCGACCGCCACTGTCCGCATGGTGGTGGCGAGGCTGCATGGCCATTGGAGAAGACATGGTGAGCAATTCCCTGATATGGAACCTAAATGGCATCAACTTCTCAGTGCTGTGGAATCTTGCAAGAACCTTTAAATTAGTGGAACTTGTTGACAAGGGTACCTACAAGCCACAGTTTTTCTTCTAGTAAGAGAAGAGGAGGAAGTGAAGACATGTAAGAGAAAAAAATATGGTGGCACCATGGCGAGTGAAAAAGAAAGAGGGGGAAGAGGTGCTCCAAGCATCAGAGCCAAAATTCTTCTGCAAGTCATGGTCAATACCATGGTGAAACAAACTGTCCCCCTGTAATGCATGAAGTCCACAGGGGATGCAGAGATTTACTCACAGCCCATGGGAAAAGTGCTCATGCTGGAGTGGGTGGATGCCAAGGAAAGCTGTGATTCACTGGCAGACCCAAACAGAGGGAGAGAGCCCTTGCTGCCAAACTGGAGCAGCCTATCCTTAAAAGACTACACCCCTTGGACAAATGACCCATGCCACAACAGTTTTAGGACAACTGTTTGCCCATGGGATGGGCCCCACAGCATAGGAAAAAAAGACTCTTCTCCCTGAGTGAACAGAAGAAGATCTTGAGTGATGAACTGACCAAAACCCCCATGCCCTGTCTCTCTGCACTGTTGGTGGGAAGGAGGGAGAGGCTGTGGGGGAAAAAAGTTATTTTAAAGGCTTGTTTTATTTTACTTCTCACTATCCTCCTCTGACTCTGTTAATAATAATTTTACTTTATACCTTTAAATTTGAACCTGTTTTGCCCTTAGAGCATTTTTCTCCTTCCAATCCTTATTTCAGCTCATGAGCTCTTCATTAATCTTTTTTATTCCCTCTCCTCTGCCCAACTATAACAGAAGAGGTGAGCAAACAACTTTCGCAGGTAACTGGTATTTGCCCAGTATCAAACCACAACACAGGCCAAATTACAAATACTGGCCTTATATTCCTTGGCCAGTTACTCACCATCTGTGTGAGAGGAATAGCGGATTTCTCTTTACAAACAAGCTGTGAGTCTGCTGGTAGATAAAAATAGCACTGAGAGATAAAAGAAACAATGGGAAGGATTCCACTGATTGATGAATGGAAAAAGATACTGCTTTTACAAATAAGCTTTAAGTTTGCTGATAAATGAAATTAGACATTGAAAGATGAAAGAAACAATGGGGAAAAGCCCTAAATTCCATAAGAATTAAAAATTAAAAGGGAGGTTTATACATTAGAGGGAAATCTTTGGTATCAGGTATATTGGGAAGCCTGTACCTCTCAAGTACCTCAGCCAATGGGGAAAGAGAGAAGGGAAATGTGGCCGGGAAATTAGGATAAAAGAAGAGGCTGCATCCTCCAAAAATTTGAGACACCCCAGGGGAATGCCCCATGGCCTCTCCCTTTATTTGAATAAAGTAAAAGGACTCCTCTGTCTCCTTTTTGGACATAAACCTCTGATATTTGTGGATTAATTTTCCTGCCATGTGGCACTGTCGTGCAAACAAAAACGTAGTTTAGTTCATTAGTGGGTGAAATTCATCCCATAGATGAGATACGCACAAAGTGGGGTTGGCTTTTTGTTTGCCATCAAGAAACAGAGTGAATAGAAGTCTAACAAGGTGTAGTTCTGAATGCTGATGGCAATACCTTGTTGGCATGTCATGATGACATTAAGCTACTAATTATGTGAAAAATAACTCACTTGTTGCTTCTAGTGTCTTCATTTCAATCCTGACTTTTGCTTTCCAAATCCATCATCTTCTTTATGAAAGTCTGAAGGTTTTATGAGCTTATGGACTTCCAAGGGAGAAAAGCAAGAAAAAAGAAAAGCAAGGAAAAGGAAGGGAAGGGAAGGGAAGGGAAGGGAAGGGAAGGGAAGGGAAGGGAAGGGAAGGGAAGGGAAGGGAAGGGAAGGGAAGGGAAGGGAAGGGAAGGGAAGGGAAGGGAAGGGAAGGGAAGGGAAGGGAAGGGAAGGGAAGGGAAGGGAAGGGAAGGGAAGGGAAGGGAAGGGAAAGGGAAAGGGAAAGGGAAGAGAAGGGGAAGAGAAGGGGAAAGAAGAAGAAGAGGGAAGGGAAGGGGAGAGGGGGAGATGAGGGAAGATTACTAGATGGCAGCAACTTAGTATCTAGCTAATTGTCCTCTCATATTAGAGCTCTCTTATTAGAACTGTTACCTTGTGGAGTTTTTTTCTTTCTTTTCTGGCTTTTCAAAATACAGAATGAACTTCAACGTGTAACTCCAATGTGCCTTTGCCTCCTGCCCTGAACCCAGGAGACATTTGCAGAAAGAAATGTGTTGTGGCATGGGATGGATAGCTGCAATTTACCAGCTGTACCCTGAGGCCACAAATCACCATCTACAGCCAACACTACCCAAGAGATGCTTTTTGTATTTTCTGGCACATAGAGGATTCCAGCATGGATGAAAGAAATCTCCTGGGTCAAGAGAAGCACATGATGAAATACAGGAGTGATACCTCATATTGACCTTCAGGAGCAGTATTTTGTGGATTTTTGTATTTACTGCTCAGGGAAATGAGAGGGTTTGGTAAGATTATCTCCTCCAGGCCTGGGGGGTCATGTCTGCGAATGAGTCATTCAGACCAAGCAGGTAAAGGGAAGTGCCAGGACATGGATGTGAAGCAATACACTGAATAAACTCCACAACCTGGTGTAGTTATGAAGTGGGTATGTATTGTCAGCGCCTGGCACAAATGAGATATCTCTCATAAAAACTTGTGCCCCGAGCCTCAGTCTGACCCACACCTTTATTCACAAAGGTGTTCCATATGCAATACATTACACAACCCTTCCACGCATATTCAATCCCTGGCCCCGCCTGTCCTCACCCTCATGCTAATGGTCCACACCCTTCTGGGATGCGTGGTTTGCTGTGGTGGTCATACGGTGGTCTCTCGGTGGTCTCTGAGGATGGAGATTGTGGTCTTCCTCATGACCGAACTTTTGAACTTTTCTCCTTTGCGCGTGTGCTTTTGGTCCTTTGGTGCTTATCTGAGTATGTCTGTCAGTCTTGATAAGCTTGGAGACAGAAGAGCCTCTTTATCTGGGTTCTTTGCATCTCCTGGTCTCTTCCGGTATTGTTCTTTATGCAAGAAGCTTCAGAAATTTGCATTTTCCTATGCCCTGTGTACCATGGCAGAGGTTTCTTAAGTAAAAGGTTAAAATTCAATGCATAATTCTACAAGCTAAAATTTAAATGCTTAATTCATTTTGTTAACTCAAGTGAACTCCAAAAATCTCCATTTCAGATGGAAGATTGAGAACATGTCACCCAAGGGGGAGCTGAAGAACTTGGTTGTTTTAGCTCAGCACAAAACCAGTTGAGAGGGGAAATGAGTGCTGTTGCACATTAAAGTTAAAACAGCCAGAAGCAAAAAGAAACATTGGAATGAAGAAAAAAAAAATGTTGGCACAAGAACAAGTAGGTTTTAATTGGCCTGAAGTAAATTTAATCTGGAAATTAGAAGAAGTTTCCTAAGCATTCGATCAGCAGAGTCCTGGAACAGGCATCCAGGGGCTGTGAAAACAGAGCTTGCTCATAACACAAATAGATTTAGTTACAAGAACAGAATGCTCTGCTTGGTGAGCCAGGAAGGTCACACCCTGTACACCCATGATTTTAGGGAGAGAGTGTAGTGAAGACATAGTCCATAAGAACGATCTCTCAGTCGAAGGATTGGTAGTGCTTGGATCATAGTAGCAAGGTAGAACTGTCAGGCACCAGAAGATAATTTGCAGATTAAGAAATATTCTATCAGGCAGAAATCTTTGTTGCATCTTCTTTGTAAGCTTGTGTTGGGGTTTTAGGAGTTCTCCTTTTGTTTTTTCCTCTTAAGGAAATTTCCCCAGTATGTGCTGCTAGGAGACAATAATGACTGGATAATTGAGAAAGACAAAAGAAGGTGCCACAGCTCAGGGGATGGGTGCAGTTGGCTACTCTCTCTCTTTACATGGGGTTTCCTGTGAAGGGCAAGTATACTGCAAGATTGGGACTGGGAAAAAGGGGTTGGGTGCAGCCCCCAGCTCTCGTGTGATCTCGGCATTCGGAGGGGAGAGAGGCTGTGGTTGTTGTGGGGAAAATTCGTCACCACTGCAGTGTTCCGTCTCCTGTTGTCTTTCTTCTACTGTGAGTGGAGCTCTACTTGTAAGAGCAGCCGTTACATTGGGACATTTTCACCATCTACTTGGGTGCCTTATGGGAAAACCCCAGGCTCCTGAACTCGCCTTTCATTGCCCTGCTCGGAGCTGCTGCGAGCTTTCGCTACACTGTAGCTCTGCAACCCCTGACTGGTGAGACCTTCCATGGTTCCAGCTACAGCTATGGAATTTCTGATACCCTGGGATTTTTGCTCATTCCTGCTGTTTTAGTTTGCTGCCTCTGAGAGAACTGCTGGGCATCAGCTGCCCCAGTAGGTTTGTAGAGAAAACCTCTCTTCTATCCCTTCCCATCTTGGTCAAGCTGCCATTGCCACATTGTCCCCGAGCTCGCACCACAGCGCCCCCTGCAGCCGCGGGGGAATCATCGCACCTGCCCCGCACACAGGGAGCCACCAGCACCCCTGCCGACTGTGACCGGAACTACACCGAAGGGGAAAATGCTGCAGCTGAGAAAAGGCTGTTACTGGGTTCTGGGTTCTGTTTGTTATAGTTATTGTTGTTTGTTTACCTTGTTATACATATTAGTAAAGAACTGTTATTCATATTCTCATATTTTGCCTGAGAGCCCCATAATTCCAAAAGTATTATAATTCAGAGGGAAGGAGGTTACATTTTCCATTCCAAGAGAGGCCTTCCTTAGCAGACGCCTATCTTTGAAACCAAGACAAATTGTTATGTGCAGAGATCTCCCTGTTGCTCTAAAAATGTGATTTATGCCTAATGTGGCTATCTGTGATCTAACTTCCTCATCTGTTCTTTCATCCCTGCTCAACCTACCAAACAGGTGAGATACCTGTCTTCTGGGAAAGAGACTAAGACCAGGAAAATCACCTCCTTGGACTGCTAAATTCATATATGATCAACTGATTTTTTTGTTCCTTGTGACTTAGACCTATAAAGGTAAGGGTTTTGTGGCAACACTGGCACAGGTGAAAATGTCCCTGTTTATTCCAGAAATACCACCAAGAGTAGGGGGATGCTCTAGAGTTTGCTGGGGACTAGCCAATGCAAAGTTTTGTTATGACTCCATCTCCTCTGTGTGCTCACTGTCCACGTAATCCCCCTTTAAACCTGCTTGATGTGATTGTGTACATGACAATTCAAGGGACTCTAAATGCATGTTGAGAAAAGTCTTTTATATGCATAATTTTGATGCCATCTGTTAGCTCTCAGATGAACTGTAAGGCTGTCCTCTCACCATGGCCTAGGGTACGTGGCTTACCTTTGGAGGGGCAGCCAAATGACCTTCCCAGCTTCTTGGAGGAATGTCATAAAACGGCTTAGATTGGAAGAGACCTTAAAGATCATCTGGTTCCAATGCTGACCAGCTGAAGTATTCTCCCTCATTATCGTGCCTGACAATGGTTGCCAAAAATGTTTTTGTGGTAACCATATTAGAAGTATCCTGATCCTGTGACCCAGCTTCCCTCCCTTGGCAGTCTTCAGCAAACATGATGAAGATTAAGGCTATGAAAATGTGTTCTTCTATGAGATTCTCACTCCTTTTTCAGGAGGGAAATACCAGAAAAGACCCCAGATGACACTTTCCCGTCATCAGAAAGAAAAAACCTCAAACTCCCTGGGCAAAAGCTGTAACAAATGCTGACATCAGTATAAATGCAGGTACAATCCATCTGACTTTCTCTAAGGAATATTGAGATGAATTTTGCAGAAGAGTCTATGTGTTTTAAATGCCTTTATCGCACAGACACTGATGGGATCCCTACTGCTCACTGAGGCAGTGCATTTCACTCTCTTGTGAAGACACCAAAGGTGGTTTATTCTCCTGGCAGGCTGTTGCTTTATTATGAGATATCTCCCCCTTTGCATTGCAGCCAACAAATCCAAATTCCTCAGTAAAGTTTGGTCCACTGTGCTGTCTGGAAGGGGTAAAAAGGTGTCATAAATAATTTTCAGGGAGTATGGGGGATGGAAGATGAATTCAACGGAAGCGAACATGCTGTTGTAACACCAAATCTCAATCAATGTGTAGCTGCCTAATCTCTACAGCTACCATTCAAGCCACTCTTCCCTTTGCAGGACCTGAGACCATCTGAGCTGGACCTTGGTCTTAGCATCCTGCCCTACCTCATCTCCCCCAGCCAGGTGGGTTTGAATCCTTCCAGAGTTGTTGAGCAAGAAGGATTTGCCTAATTTATTCAGATTTCATACAGAATAAAGATGTAAAGTATTCTGTTTTTCAGTGATTTTGTTGCCACGTCTCTGCCTGTATTTGATGTAACTCAATCTCTGTGAGCTTCCTGCACCGTCATTTAACCAAGAGGCTCACAGAACTGTTTTCAGAGTTTTCTCCTCTTTATCCTATGCAGACTAGAGCAACGGGTCCCTGGAAAAACCATTGGAAAACAAACCTTCTCTGGTGCCTACTACGAATTTGGTTCTGTTCAGATTAACTCTGAATTCTAGACATTCAAAACCAATGCAATTGGTTTAAAAGCCATTCATCTGCACAGTGATGAAAGGACAAAAATTCCTTGGCAAGGTTGGAGGCTTCCTTTCATATCTCATATATTTTAACTACCACATTTACAATGCCTTTAGTACCTTATGTTTTGCATTCTGCACTTGCTATTTTTCACTTCTGCTCCACCAGCAGAGCACAGGAACCAACTTTCACTTTCATGAGAGAGGTGAGACATCATTCCATATTTAGAGATCTGTGTTCTGGATGAATGAGCAACATCCATTCTGGCACTTACTCATCTCCCCTACTGCACACGTAGATTGGCATTCACACACTGACTACATTTCAGCTCTTATTCAGCAAAAGAGTCACTGGTCAGAAATATTCCTAATGCATTACCATTGACTTTTTGAAAAATACTGCTTGAATACTGGTTTGGCTGCCAGTACAGTATAAGACATGAAACTGAGGACAGCCCCTGCATTGAAGAGCTTGCTTAGCTATGGACTGGTGTCTCTCCAAACAAAAGACTGTCCTTGCAATGCAAATTGGTCTTGGCATTTAACATTAAAAAACTCCTTTATTTGTTTCTTCTGGATTCTGAAGAAAAAGAAAAATGAAACACAGAGGAAATGAAGAGGTTGGATGAGAGCTAAATACCAGGAATGAGATATTTTTCTCTCTAGTTCTATTGCAAATTATGCAATAAGTGGAACCAGAAATGACTAGGTAGTTTCGTTTTCAGCACTTTTTTCAGAACTGTGTGTGCTAACAGGCAGCAGCCACCCACATGTGAGCTGAGATGCTGTTCATCACAGGCAAGGGGTTTACATCCTGATCAATGTGCTGGAAATCCTCCTCTCCAAGGTGTGAATATAACAGAGAAGAAAACTTTCAGGTTTGGGAATGACCCATTACTAACCCCTCTCTCCCATCCATCTGGGATAGTAGTTAATCTTTAATTGGGATACTCTCATGGATCTTGCTGTTCAATTTCTAAGCCTCAGTTTTCCCACCTATAAAACTGTTTTTTTAGGGAACTTCTGTGGTGAGGGGAGGGGAAGGAGGGGAGGAGATTTAGCTTCATACTGAAATTGTTAAGACATCCAGCACAACTTTTGCTCAGATTGACCAGACCAGATATTTTGCAATAGAGCACAAGCTGTCCCTGCATAAATATTTCCCTCAGGAAATAAGATGGTCAGATTTGAGACCACTGAGAATCAGTTATTCCTCAAAACTCTAAATTTATTTTCTCTTTGGCTTAAAAAAAAAAAAAAAGAAATAGATTCAAGCTCTGCAGAAGTGTTCTAAATCCTGCCCAAGTTTACTGTCACAAAATAAAAGGTACAGGACAAAGCTGGAGATATATAAAAAGAAAGGGCCACTCCTAAAAACTTGACTCTCTGCCTGAGTTTTGTTTAATGTTAAATGGCAACCTTTAATTTCTTTGTTAAAAGGTTCTACAAAGAAATTGAACCTCTGTTCCAACAAATAAATCAAGACAAATTGAACTTTGATCCTTTTTATTTTGGTAAGGCACTTAGCATTGAATCAGATTCCTCACAAACAAAGTCTCCTGTAGACAATGAGGAATCTGCCTGGCTGTGCAGAGTCCTGTCTGCTCCAGATCTCAGGAGCTGCTTTTCAACGTCAGAAGTGAGATGGTTGTTGGTATCAGCAGTTGATTTTAATCATCACAGAAACATAAAATTTTTGGGCTGGAAGGGACCTTTAAAAGTCATCTCATTTCACCCCCTTCCATGGCCAGGGATACCTTCCACTAGACCAGGTTGCTCCAAGCCTCATCCAACTTGTCCTTGGACAGTCCCAGAGATGGGGCAGCCACAGGTTCTCTGGGCAACCTGTGCCAGTGTTTTACCACCCTCATAGTAAAAACATTATTCCTTATAGCTAACCTAAAGATCTTGCACGATAGGAGCATGTTGGGCTCAGTGTACCATGCTGATCTCTTTAGGTGTTGCTCTGCCATCCAAATGCACGTGGGGTGTGAGTCTGCTGCAGCAGCAGATGTGCTGGCTTAGAACATCAGGGAGCAGCCTGCAGCTGTCAGGATAACCTCTGGGTCCTTCCATGCTCCTGCATCCTAGACAAACATAACACCCTCACTCATTGCTGTGAGCCCCAAAGGAGACAGCATTGACCTTGGAGAGGTGCACAGTGTGCGTGTTTATGACTGCTTCCTGAAGTGCATGGGTTTAAAAATGCCAAATGGACTTTATGAGGTTTTTAAGTTTGTTTTTTAATTACTACAGGGCTCTGTATTACCACAGCAATTTTTACCCCAATACCTCACATAAAACTGCCTTAGGAGTCCTAAAACAACATTAGATGTCGCTTTGACATTTCTAGTGTGCACTTTGAGGACAGTTTTTAAGAATTAAAGGTAAAACTGTGAGAAAACTTTCATGTAAAAATACTTCAGATAAACCTCAAAAGATTTAACAAATATAGAATGATCAGGGCAGTAAAATGGATACTTTTTTGTTTTGTTTTGAGTGAACCTAAAGGGGTTTTATTTTTCTTAATTCCAGTTGAACAGCCCATTATGTCTTTTCCTGGAGCCTGTAGACTTGAAAACCAGTCGCAAGCTGAAGTGGTTTGGATATGCGATCTGTAAATATTAGGGTAGCTAAAGCATGAAAGCAGATGATGTGAGCTTGGGTTTATGATACTGATGCTATCTCCTTTTCTTTCAGAATTGCCTGGAGTTATGAGATGGAGCCTTCTGGATTGTATAAATATTACATAGTTGAGTGTATGAAAGAGGAGTCAGTCTTGAGAGCATGTGGGCATTGGCTGCTGCTCCTTCTGAGTGTCTGGGACTGCAGATTTGTGAAGTGAGTGAAAGGGGACTGTTTTGTTTAGTTTTTGTTTTACTTTGTTGTGTTTCTGAAAGATCCAGCCATTCCTCTGATATTGCCCAGGTGTGGATTTGAAGCACTAATGTTGCCCCCTCCTGTGGGCAACAGGAGCTTTATCACAGACTGCAGTGAAACTGAGACCCTAAATCACCAATTGCTTTTAACTAGGGACACATGGATTGTTTTCCTATTTAGTGTCGCAAACCCTTCTAGTAGATTTACAGTTCAGCTGATGATCCTCTGAGTATGAAAGGATACATGATCTTCTAACTCACAAAGAAAGGCCCCAAGGAGCCTCCAGCTGATGGAAACAGATGATGGTTCAATGTAAATCAGCTGATCAGCAGTCATGCTGATTACCAGCAGCTCCAGATCTGGTTCTGATGGCAGCCAAGTCTCTTCACCTCTGGGTGATTGAGTGTTGTCTCCACTCCCAGAGGCTCAGATCTGGATCTCATTGTGCTGGATCTAGGTCAAGCACTGAAGGCATCTTGTGACCCAGAATTCCTTGTTGTCTCCATCTGCACCTTCATTAACTTTCCACATTGCAGTTATGATATTGCTGGGGAGTATTGCTGCTGTCTTGGGCAAAGAAGATGAGTCAGCCAGAGAGCTGAGTAGACTTGAAGTACTCAAGAAAATGATTGAGGGCTATGTCTGTGACTGCATGTGCATGAACATGTGTGTGCTCTCCTAGTTTTGCTCTGAGAACCATCTTCAACCACTCTTCTACTCTTCTCCAACCATCATCTTTAAATGAACTCCTCCTTTCTTACATCATCTGCTCTTCTCTTATAATTGCTCTTCCACATTTGGGTCCAGCCTTGCATGGATTTCTCCCCCACCACTGCATCCAAGGCTACCCCCACCATCCTCCCTGTCTCAGATTTGTTGACCTGGAGACCTGGGACAGGAATTTTTCCCATATCTTCTGCTGTTCATGCAGTGGTCTCCACTTCCCCATGTTTCAGGTCCTCCCACCTAATCCAACTCCCTTCTGCACATTAAGTTTCCTCCAGAAGACTCAGCAGTGCTAAACCTTCATCCATTAAATGCCTTCCCTGTCCCAGCAACATGTAAGTGTGGAATGATAGATTAAAATCATGCTAAATGAATACCTGATGTGGGCTTCCCAGAGTGCCACTCCTTGTAAAACCAGAGAACTCAGCTGCTGAACTCTTTGGGGCAGTATTTGTTTTGTATTTATATCCTGTAAATTTTCAAATCCATTGCTGGTGCTAACAAATAAATAGTTAAGATTAATCACCTATCATTTTGGGCCTGATCCAGCTTTGATTACATCAGTGGGAACCTTTCCATGTGCTGCATAGGAGCTGGAACAGACTCATAATCCATCCTCTTTTTAGCTCAGCGCTGTCCTTGAGAGGACTTTATCTTGTCTGGTTTAAGGTGTTTGCATTTGGACAGTTTCCCCTGCTTTTGTGAAGGTAACGTAAAGTTACACATCAAATTTGGAGATGTGACCACCAGGGACCTCCAGAAACTGGTGTTTGGGGTCTGAGAGATTGTCATATTTCACATCTTTATTCAGTCCATGAATTTTAGCAATATGAGGCTGGTGAAATAATGTAGACTATGAAATTAAACCTCCTCAGGACAAGGATGGAAAATTCAAATATCTTAAAGCCAGCCTGGGCAGTGCTCTTGTGATATGGCACTGTAGCTCAGAGAAGGTAACCAAATGGAAGATGCCAATGTGCCTTTTTTTGGTCCCCATATCACATGAGAGTTTTAATTAGTATCAAAATTGCAACTCTTAGTCCTTTTATATACAGCAGAAAACAATGAAAAAGCAACTGCAGGCAGAAATGGCTCTCAAGTGATGCAGCTCAAGCACCTAAAAATGGAATACCTGATCAGGTGGCAGGGTTTGCATGCATGTTCCTAGACCAAATCATCCCTTCTGCCATTTGGTTCACAGATGGCGTCCTTTAACCTTATAAGGAAAATACAATAAAGAATCCAGCAGACAACTGAAGAATAAATCACTGTTTTATGTGCATGGAGCAGATCCTGAACATCATCCAATCCTCTGAGACACCTCTGTCCCTCTGGTAACGTGGCAAAAGGGTTCCCTCTGTAACAAGATACTCTCTTCATCACCACACCAGCAATGAAGCAACATCACACATTCTGCCAGACACCTGGCCAAATTCTTCCACCTCTGATCCCTTGATGAACACCCCTATCTTCAGTGAGAAATTCTTTCTGAGATTTTCACATGGGGCAGAGTTGTTCCTCACTGAGTATAAATCCTGCTGCTGCAGGAAATGTCTGTAAACTAAATACTTTCCTAAAATGGATCAACTGCCTGGGAAAGTGCAGGCACATCTTATGAGCTAGCCTCAAATGTTTATATATAAGAGATAGTTGATGAAATATTTACTATCTCCACCCATGTTAAGAAGGATCTATCTGGATACGCTCATATGGCTTATGTTGGCATCTAATCACTCCTTCAGCATTAAAGATCTCAGTAGATTGTCCATGTGAAGTAAGGTGTGAGGTATTATCATCATTATGTGGAGAAGTAGTTGATGAATACAGAGATTGTCCTGCCAAAAATATCTCTTCTTGCCCAGTTAATGGATTCATTCCCAGAGGTGCTAGCCCCTCCACTGAAGTGGAGTCCTGGGAGTAGTAAAGCAATTGTTGTTAATTCAGCTTTGACAAGGGCTACCTTCATCCCTGCCCCTCTCAAAGCTGACACAGAGCACTGATAGTGCCAATCCCCAAATTTGGAAACATTTTTCTGATTGGCACCTAAGCTGAGAGTGATGGAGATACTACCACCTTGGCTGTTCAGAGGGTGAGGCTGTGAGGTCCAGCATGAAAGTCCTCCAGAAAACAAACAGTCCTGTGTGCCACAACTCCTGGCCATGCCAGAGAATCTTCTCAAAATAGATTTTGTTCCTGTTAAGAGCCTCTCAAAGAATTTGTCAGTTCCTGCTTATTGAAATAATGTAAAAAGCAAGGCTTAACCCCATAAACAAACAGAGATATTTTTTCATGAGTTGATGTCTTATGAGGCAGCACAATAAACTTAAAATTTGAATTCCAGGATGTCACAAACCAGGGAGGCAGTGGTGACTGCCTGATATGAAGGGAAGCAGCTGTCAGAGGTTGTAGAAATGCATCTTTCATCTGCTGAGTTTCAGTGCCAGCAGTCTGCAGGCAGCACTTAGAAATGCTGTGCTGCTTTTAATCCCAGTTTCAGCTTTGTATTTCTGTAGAATCTTAGAATCGGAGTTTGTGTTGGAACTTTTGCAGGTCATCCAGTTCAGCCTTCTCCTCTGACCAGGGCTAATTAGACCTGATTTCTCAGGGACTTGACCAGCCCAATTTTGAAGAACTTAAAGGATGGAGATTCAGTTGGGAAAACCCCATCCTTTAGATGAGTCCATTCATGGGGATAATATTTGGATTTCTTCAGGCAATACAAGGAAAAGGAAAGATGTTTTGTAGGCAGATGCTGTGTTATCTGGGCCTGAAAGTCCTGGGGGTCAAGACTCAGGTCAGGTCAGGTCTAGTTCCAGCAGAAACCAACACTGTATCCCAGTGAAATCAAAAATATTCCCCTTATCCCCGTTTGTCAGCACATGTAGCTGTGGCAGAATGTTTTTAATGGTCTTGCAATCACTTTTTGAGGGTAAATTATTGCAGATTCCAGATCAGGCAAGATGTTTGCTCCTCACAGATCTCTATTACATCTTCAAGAGTTCCAGACATTTTGGTTGGCAAGTCAGATGAGGAATAAGCAGTTTCTGGGGTGCTCTTTTCCCCTGGTTCTTCTCTGGTACCATGAAATCATCCTCTGGAACTTGCAGGATGAATGAACCAGCTAAAGACCTGAAAGGTATTGACCAAATCCTTTCACTCAGCCTTGAGTTGAAAAAAAAAAACAAGATTTATTAGAAAGATTCTTCTATAAACAGTTCAAAATTGTAGGTTCTTAACAACCCTTTGCTCTGAGTGCTAAAGGGATGTTTTCTTGTCTCTCCTTTGAAGACAATAGAAATCTGTCTCAGCACTTTTTCTTGTCTTCTAGGCAACTGAAGAGCAATTCAGTTGCTATGTCTTGAAGAGTGGAATCTCTTTAAGTCAACCTCTTCCTCATGAGAAATCATTGTCATTAGCCCAGCAGCTGATCTGGGTGTTTGGAAAGGAAATTGAGTCCACACAGAGTGCGAAATTATATTTTACCCTGAAATAAATGTATGCTAATGCATCTATCTGTGTATTTTCTTTTTGCTCTGAGACTGTGCAGTCCAGTTCATGGAAAACACTTTTTTGCTCCTTCTTGACATCTGCCAGGGAGACTGTTTGCATAGATTTTCCTTTGCTTTGTTTTTGTTTCCCCTGAAAGGATACATGCTAAATCTTCAGAGTCAAACATGTTTTGATTGAGACTCAATTTACTCATTAACCAATTGTGCTGGCATGGAAATGATTCAAGGTAACAAAAGGCAGCCTGGGTCATGGTTGGATGGAAACAGGAAATACTATCATGCAGAAGGGGAATTTTCAGGACAGACACACTCTCCCATCTCGCAACTCAGTGTTGGAGCAGGCACTGGGAAATTATTGCAGTGCTCATGTCAAGCCATTATGTGTCTTTAGATCATGCTGAAATGGAACTTCTTGGCAGCCTGCAATAGGCACAGTGGTTTGAACACTGGCAATCATTGTGAAAAGGACGAAGAAGGTAACAAAGTCCCAGGGTGGAAAAAGATGAAGGCAGGTGTGATTCAGAGGAACGAGGCTTTGCAGAGTCAGGAGGCGTTTGTGTCTCACTGCTTGTTTTCAACACAACTGGTGTCTGCATTGGGAACACAATTTTAGGGGCAGGGTCTTTGAAGGGGAGTGAAGTCACTTGGCTTCTTGACATGTTTTGGTAAAAGACAAGTGCCTGCTCCTTATCAGACTGGGTCCTGCATTCTGGTCTTGGTCTAGTTGATCAGGGCATTGCCAAAATCTCTAAGGAAATTAATTGGTGAAAAACAGTTCAGATGAGAGAAAATCAAGTTAGTTTTGATGGCCTGGCTTGCTTGCTTCCTTTCTCCATTAAATGCTCTTATATTTCTTTCTCCATGGAATAACCTGAGCTGTGCAGGGCCCACATGTTGTGAGAGCCAGGCAGAGAATGATTACTTCACTGCTGGGGAGGATATTTTTATCCCAGAATTTGATATTACTCCTGATTTTGTATGGAAAGGAAAGTATTAGAACTTGGCTTCAGAGAAGCAAACCAACAACCAGAGGATGCCCTGTCTAGCTCTGCCCTGGAGCCAGAAGCTTTGTGCCAGCCAATCTTAAGAACTTTTTGGGGATGACAGCTGGGGAAGTGATGGGCAATTCTCAAAGTGAGGGAGTCCAGAGATCAGATATTAAGCATTTCTGAGGTACACATTCCCCAGAAGCCCACCTAGCCCAGCAAGTAGGAAAGTTTTCTCAGGCCCCATTCTCAGATGAACTCCAGCCAAGCTGAATGCCCATCCCCAAAAGATTGCTCAGAGTTAGTTGTTGTGGCTGCCCCATCCCTGAAAGTGTTCAAGGCCAAGTAGGACAGGGCTTGGAGCAACCAAGTCTAATGGAAGATGTCTCTTGCCCATGGCAGGGGGGATGGAACTGGATGATCACTAAGGTGCCTTCCAACCAAAACCACTCCATGATTCTCAAATGCTTTGATTTCAGCAACTTCTAACAAGAACAGGCTCTGCTGATATGTTCCAGCTCTCTCTATGCTGTTTTTCCATTGCACATACATGTGAACCCTCCTGAAAGTTTTGAGTTGGAAGGGATGAGAGAGAAGATGAGATGAACATGTCTAAATGAGGAATAATGAGAATGCTGCATGTGATCCAGATGTCATCTTGCACTTTCCTTGCTGGACACACAATGTCATAATGGAAAACATAGAGGTTTCCCTTCCCCTAGTCAATGGTCCAGTTTTCCTCGTCAGTCTTTTTTTAAACATATCATCTGCTCATCCCCAGGCTATGGCACCAGTACACAAGGAAATACATGCTGAGAGGAGTCTGTCCTGGCAAATTCAGGGCCACTTTATAGACCTTCATAAACATTAAAAGTGCTGCAGGGGGGGGGAAAACCCAAATCCTTGAAAATTAAAACCCTCTCCTAAGATTTTTCTTCTACAGGCAATTTACTTCACAATAAGCCATTATCTGGGGGTGTTTGCTTGCAGAAATGAATTAAGGTACTTTCAAGGATCTGGAACCCATTACTGAGGTGTAAGAAATCAAATCTTTGTAATCAGGACATAAATAGCAAGCAAATCTGGACATTAATCAAACCAAGAATTCAGATCATCCCGTGAGACAAATATGAGTCCTAAGAGGAGCTGAAACACTTCAGGCAGACTAAGGGTTGATTTTCAAGTTATTCTGGAGAAAAAACAAGGACAGGAAAGAATAAACAAAGCTTTGAGCTTAGTTGAGTCTTAGCCAAAGTTCTGCAAGAATTCAGAGTCAGACCTGGGGAATCAAGGCTAATGGATTAGGTAGGAACCATGTCTAAAAATAAGTTTGGTGTATTCTGAGATGCCAGACTTCATCAAGCTTTTAGTGTCTTCAGCATACAGTTGGAACATATGGCTATTCCTCCCAGCAGCTAGCATAGTTCACTGCTCTTTTTTATAGCTGCATTGATCTGACAGCTAGTGAGAATGTTTCTGGAGCTGGATGGGATAAACAGAGATAATGTGGGTTTAGCTGAGTATTTATCTGGACTTAGGTTTCTTTGGGCTTACGCACAACTGCACACAATAACAGTGGTACCATCAGCTCCATCAGGAAGGGTTCATTCAGTGTGTGGTTCATTACAGGTCAGTCTCATTGAGTCTGAGATGTAAAATATCTCATTACCAAATGAACAAGAAATTAACTGGACAGATTCACAGCACCATTGGCTCAAACTGAATTTAAGGAGGAGCCAAAATATACCTCTGAAAAAATATTCATTTAATGCACAAAGGTTTCTGGAGCAAATGGATCTTTTGTCTTTGCTAATCAATGATGACTGGAAACAAGATCCCCGACTCTGCAAGAAGCCCTGTGCTACTGGTGCTACATCCCTAACACTGTTCTTATGGACATCATCTTTATTTCCATAGCAATTACTTGCAGTGGCACAGTGGAAGATGGCTTCTGAAGGAGAATTAACAATAGCAGACAAAATCCCAAAGGAACCATCTGATTTTCTTGTGCCATAAAAGACACAGTTTCAAGAGGAATAAGAAAAGCAGCAGAAAATACAAAATGGATCAAAATGGATGCAGACTTGTTTTCAAAACAGATAGCTTATTTTGTTTTGATAGGAAATGAATTTCTTAATTTCCTGCTATGAATTGTTTGTGTAGTATAGGCAATCACAAATGAATCATTAAGACCAGATCACGAGGCATAGGATGAAATGGGACCTCTTGGGTTAAAAAGTCCGGTTCCATGTTAATCATACTTAATCATATTATTTAAATTAATTCATAATATTGTCAGCTCCATCTGAAAAACATACTAATTTCTCACACAGCCCTGATTTCGAAAGTTTTTCTGGATCCTCCCAATTCTGCACATGAGAAATAGTCTACTTTCTAATCTCACTTCATTAGTCAACAAGTTATGACCATTTGTGCTATACTTTTTAGACATATGGAAGCCAAATATCTCACACTCTTCTTTCTCAAGGTACCTAAAATAAAATTAGCAAAGAAAGAAAGTCAATGTAATATAAAATTATAGCATAATAAAGTATTCCACTGCTATTATTAAATGAACATCTGAGCAGAACCTTCACATCTGAACAATATTAAATTTAAAGGCAGATGGAACCTAGCTCTGTATTAATTGCCTGGTCTTCCCTGCTTAATAATCTAATGTCTTGATGAAAACCCTGTGTGCCAAACCTCTAGAAATAACAAAAATCAGCTCCTGGAGGAAATGTGGAATGCAGTGGGATTAGGGAAGAGATTAGCACTACAGTTCCACTGGCACTTTAAATTGTCTGAAGCTAAATCTAACATGAAACACGTATAACTTTTCCACCTCTGGCTGTAGTTTCCCACTTTCCACTCCCTCCTTGGACCAGCATGGATATTTTGTTCAGTGAATCAATGTGAGAGACTGATCCAGTTTCAAGAAAGCAACACTGGTGCAAAATGGTCGAGGAGAGAAATAGGAGATGCTCCTGATATACCTTATGTGCTTTAGGATGGACTGAATAACGTTTCCTGAAGTATCTCTTGTCATTAACTAGGGTGTGGCCCAAACGTTCAAACCTCTCACGCCTCTGGGTGGTGTGAGAGGCATCCTTCCACCTCTCTGGCATGTTGTTAGAGTGTAGGCAATATTGTTTTGTGGTTTACCTCCCAGCTGAAGTCACCTACTGAATAAGTGGTGAGCCCTGCAGAAGTCTGTTAATGCCACTTTTCATGATCTAAACAACACAAAGAAATCAATGCCAAACATATACTGAAATGAGCTACGGCAAAAGATGCATGATTTAATAATGTGAAGCATAGTGAGCTCCTGTCAACTGTCTTCAACAACTCTGGAAATCAGGCACCATATATCCCGAAAAGCAAGGCACATCAACTCAGCTGTCATTTTTGAACGCATTGGCCTATGGCCCAACATCTACACATTTTTGAGCAACCAATCCAGCCAAAATAATTTAGCAAATCAATGATTGGCATCATAAATATATACATGGCACCATAAATGTAATTCATAGTATATACAACACAGAGAACAGAGCAGATTAGTAAGAAACAGGAGTGCTTCACAGTGCGAGACAATACCAGCAGGAGTTGTCTAACAAACAGAAAATGACGTTTAGTTATAGAGATGGAATTTTTCCATTGGCTGGTGAGATTTCTCGCCATCTGGAAGGGCTTTGAAAAAGAGCAGGAAGAGGCTTGTTGAATGTTGTGTGGGGGAGTGTTGGCAAACAAAAGTTTGACAAGCTGAGGAAGCCAAGCAAACAAAGACCACAGTCAAAACAGAGACAGAAGGGAGCGAGAGGAAAGAGGTTGTGTGGGAGATGAGAGGAGAAGCTTGACTTCAACATGAAAGAAGTCCGTCAACCCATGACAGTCCACATCACTCTGTGTGTGGAAGGCAAAAAGATCCTTGCATTTTTGTGAAGTCCAAGGTGATGCAAAGCTTTGGGCTGCCACTACAAAACACCTGCCTGCCTGTCCCCTCATGTGACCCCACCAGCTTTCACAAAGAAGTGTGTCTATGGGAAAGGGTGCAGAAGCCTACTCTGCCAGAAGGAGAGCTGCTGGGTGGATCTACCATCACAACAACCATAATTTCATCAGAGCAAGTGACAAGCTTCGAACATTTGAGGGAGGGGCACAAGGTAACACTGGCAAAATGGTTTGTTTGCTGACCGGACTGCACAGCTGCCAGGAGTAGTCGCAAGTTAGTTTGCAAACAGCATTGTGGGCATGGTTTTTGGTTGGAGGGTCTGTGTGGACTGACTGTTGGGGGAGAGAGAAAAATTCATCTGCAAAATTCAACCTACTATGAAATGCAGGGAAAAACAATCCCTGGTTTTTACACTTTATCTCTTTGAAGAACCACAGCACACCAACACGGTAATTTTCATGCCAGCTCTTGCAGGGATTTCCAACTTTCACAGCTGCTGTTGCCTTCTAACTTTCTCCCTCTACAAACATTTCTTGCCATTCATTCCTTTTCTCCCTGATAATGAGCCTCTCACCATGCTCTGCGTTGTACCCACCACCTCATCACTGTGCTGCCAAATCTGGCAGGACCAGTGCAGATCCCAAGCTAAAAAAGAGTGATGCTTTGTCTGTGGTGTTTGTACATGTCTTTGTGAGTGCTGGGAGCTGCAGCTTTTCAACAGGATGGTTCTCAAACTTCTTGAATACTTGGGCCAAAAGATTTTTGTGGGTTATCAACTACCATGAACTGCCAAACTTTGAAGGGAAATAGTTCTTCAGTACAATTCCACAGAGCAGGTATTATGGCCTTGTAAGCCTGAGTTTTGTGATTTAACTCATGTTCATCCCCCAAGACAATGTCGTTGGCTTCAATGAAAGCTCTACTCAGTTCTGTGGAAACAAGTATTTTGAATATTATCCTCTGGCTATGCTAGGGTGCCCTAGAGGTGCTGCAGATTACTCTGACTTAAGTAGGCATAGTGTGAAAATGGAGGGCCTTAAGGCTGTGTTGTTTGTTTCATCATTATCATAGATCCAAAGCAGGAACTCCATCAAGGTTGTTTTTCCCTTCCTGTTGTTGTGTCTTTGTACCAACATCCCTAAGAAAGATTGTGAGACATCTGTAACAACATTTCCTTGGAGATAATGGGAGCTTGGGTGATGAATCCAGCTTTTGCTGGGTCAGTGTGACAGTGAATGTTACAGACAACAGACTGGCAAATGAGACAACTGCTGCAAGACTGCATAGTGAGTTAATTATTTCAGTATTTCCCTGTTTATAATTGCTGCTCTAGATGTTCTCTATTGTCTGTTTGCAGAAAGAGGGAACAGGACTGTGGACTGATCCAGTGTTATAGACCCAAACCTCTTGGATGGTCTTCTTAAACAGCTTCTTGTTTCTAGGGACTGTGATGGGCTGTGTAATTTGTTAGCCCTGAGTGTGTCTGCATACACCCATGCACAAGTGCATGGATGGGCAAATGTAACAGATCCACTGCTGTGAAGATGATCTGGAAAAACCTCAGATCTCAGCATACAACTAGAATAAGTTATATAGCTATTGATGCAATCCTTTCCATCACAGACTCTCAAAGCATTTTAAGGTGTTAGTATTTTCAATCCCATCTAAAATAATAACTTCAAGAGTTGCACCAAGTCCAGCCTATGTCTGCAAGGCTTGATGAGAACAACCACATTTTCTCCCTCTTTTCAGATGCTCTCAAACTCTGCACTTGTATATTGCTCTATTTTATCTATATGTTGATCAGTAATGAACAGAAGGATTTCACTCCATTTTTGCACTGTGCAGTCACAGATCTAATCCCCACGCCCCTCCCTTCTCTGATTTATGAGAGCAGACCAACCCTGCAACCTTCTCCTTTTAACACTGCCTCTGCACATCATGGCTAACAGCTTTAGCTGCTTTTCTGCAAGAACTCATAGAATCTCTTTCCTAGGCAGCCACACCTTTACATTAGCAGCTATTTCCTCTACTGGTGCTTTACTTTCTGGCTCATTTTTTGATTGCCCTCAGCCTTTCCCCAGATGCCAAAATGATCTAAATGCTGTGGTAACAGACTGTGCTGTGTTTGGGGTGTGTTTAATTCCTAAGGCAGCATCACATTTGACTTCACTGCTCTCCTTCCCTTTAACTCCACCATTGCTGTTAAGAAAAGCAATCCTACAGCTGAGGTGCAATGAACATACCCAGGGAAACTCCACTGGAAACTTCTTTCCCATCAGCAGTAGTTGTACTCTTCTTCGCCTTCTGACTTGCTTTTGTCTAGAATTTTTTTTATTGGGGTACTTTTTGTGTCCCTGATCTGGGCTTAAGACCCTGATTATACGTTCTTTAAATGACCTCTGAGAAAAAGGGAGATCCCTCTCTATCATCTCTATCTCTATCTCTATCTCTATCTCTATCTCTATCTCTATCTCTATCTCTATCTTCATATCATCTCTTTCTACTTTATATCTCTTTATGTCTATCTCTAATTGATATCCTCTGTCTCTTTCTCTCTCAATTATACCAGGGCCCAGCATAGCTGGTGAATTACACATCTGAGTTAATGGGTTGGCTTCATGACCTGCTACAAGAGCTCATGTCCCAGTAGCTCCTTGGCTGAAGCAGACTATGACTCAAGGAGAATTTGGCCCTGAAATGCATGTCATGACATTTCCAAGGTGTTCTTACTCCCAGGTGGAGGCTCTGATTTTCCTTCATATCTGAAAGCTAGAGCAGCAGGGAAACATTTGTACTTAAAAATCTCAGACTAGAAAAGGGATCTGGTATGAGGAATTCCTTTATTTTATAACAGGAAAAGGAAAGAGAACAGCTGAGCACAGTTCTCCACTAGCACTCATCTCAACTATACAGTACCTTCTTTTCAAGCTAGTCACTTAGATAGGAGAAATTTGAAGAAAATCAGCCACTTCCAACCACAACACAGAATCAGGCCCACTTGTGCTCTGTTTGCTCTCTGAGAGAAGCAGATAGTATGGGATTTGACCATAGAATTAGGTGTTTAGTGAAAAAAACAACCACTATTGCTTCTGCACAAAAATGAAAGCTGGGACAAGAGCCTCAATGCATTTTCAACAAGGAGGGAACAGAGCTGAGGTGAGTTTTTAGGCTGGGAAACCTCCCGGCATTGTTTTTAGAGTTAGTGGTCAAGCTCAACTGCAGTCACTATATGATCCAGAAACTTTGCAGATGCCTGCTGTCTCCCACATCCTGCTACCACATTTGTTGCATCCCGGGTTTGGGTTCAGATTAGGGGTTCTGATCTGTGTTAGTTAGCCGGTTCTGTGTACCCTCGTGCACCCCCCGCTTTCCCCCTCCCCCCCCGCAGTGGTCCACTCCGGGTCTCTTACCATTGGAGCCCACCCTGCCAGTCCTGTAACCACTCCCCTGTCCACGCCGGAGACTTCTGTGTCTGTCACCCTGTTCCCGCAACCCCATTTGCCCCGGAGCCCCATGTCTGCCCCTGCCGTGTTCCCGTTGGTCGCCATGGTCCACGTCACCGCCACGGCGCCTGTCCCCATTGGGCGGGAGGGCTTCTGCCCTCCTTGTCCCGCCCCCTATAACATCCTGCGCCTCCCCAGTCCTGTCGCCATTTTCGTCCATGTGGAGTTGGGAGCGGTTCGCAGCTTCTCCACCACAGCTCCCGTGGCCATTGAAGCTTTCCAGCCGTCCACAAGGACTAATTGGACAATTCCTTCACCTCTTTATTTCCTCCCTTGCGCCAAGGGCAGAACGTGGCCAGCACGCCCTGGTGCGTGGCAGCAGAAGCTCCCGGAAATTGCGACAAGCACCGGCCCCGCCGAGAAGCAGAGGCGCCCAAGCCGGGCACTCCGGAGCTGCCTGGGGCCGGGAAAAATAACGCATTGTCGCGCACATCCTTTACTTACAGCTCAGGCACGAGCTTTGTGCCTACTTTCAGATGGAGGCAGGCAGACATACTGCGGAAACCCTGTGTAGATGTGAAATTACCTTACATCACAGATATGAAAGGGAGGCATTGGTTTACACTGGCAGAGTATTCATCTCCAACTTAACCTGAAGCAAGATTGTTGAAGGCAAGGAATCCAATATATTGCAAGAATAGTGATTAAAAGCTGTTTTATAGCTAAAGCATGCTTTTCTCACCCAAAACAAATTGTGGAAGCACTGTTCACACACCCAACATGCAATTAAAAATGATCTAAACCAAGTAATGTATCTCTGCATTGCAATCATTATTGCTAATGCATTTTACTGAGTATTGAAAAATCAACAATGCACTGCTCATAAGTGACATACCTGCTGAGTTTTTCTGTTCTGTGATCATTATTGTAAAAGATGCTGTTTGAGAAAGAAAATTCTGGATTCATCTCTTCTGAAGTCAGATGTAGGCATTAGGAAGCCCTAGGGGGTCTTTATCATAGAATCAAAGAATGGTTTTGGTTGGAATGGACCTTCAAAACCATCTCTTTCCAAACCTCTGCCATGGACAGGCACACCTTCCACTAGACCAGTGCACTCCAAGTCCTGTCTGACCTGGTCATGTGCCAGGACCCCCTCACCCTCACAGCAAAGAATTTCTTCCCAATATCTAATCTAACCCTGCCCTCTGGTAGTTTAAGGTCATTATCCTTTGACCTTTTTTTTCTCTCTTGAAAAGAAAGACAGCCTAGTGTTTTACCATTAAGCCTCTTGATATCAGTCAGATTAATACTTGTGATCAGAATACACTGACAAAATCTCCCGAAACTCCACTGTAATGATCCCTGTAGTACCTGCAGATACACTGAAGCTCTGGGATGAGGCAGCCCATTGGATTTATTTCTCCTTTAGATGTACTTCAAATCCTACTGAGGCCAGACAGGGACTTCTCACTGAATGAGGCCGTCTGCCTCATTCTCTATCAGCAATTCACTGCCTGCAAGGAGTGAATAAATCAGCCCAAGAAACCTGGATTCAATGACTGGTTCTGCCACTTGCTTTCTCAGTAGGTTTATGGCCTCTATTTCTCCTCTAATTCTTGTTCTCTTTGACTTATCCTTGTGGCACCAAAGCAACATCAGTCTCCACTGGGATACTGAGATGCTTTTGTACTGCAGATACATACCAAAGGAAAACACAAATAATTCATTTATGTAAAGTTCTCAGTTCTTCTTAGTTTCTCATGTTAAATAGCTTCATAACTTCATTCCAGAAGAGGCAGAATGGATACCCTAACTGGCAGCAAGTGACCATATAACCCAGTATCTTCAATGGGAATGTAAACAGCATAAACACATTTGATTCTACCCTTGATCTGACCATTTTCTGCATAGGAAACTTAATGCCTTAAGTATGTTCAGTAAGAAATCTCACTTCATGGACCCACATATAGCTGGTGAAACTCACTGGTGAAGTTCCTGAGTCAGCCTGTTCAGTGTTGCAAAGTTTGCAATAATTAGCCCAGGTAAGCATTTCAGCCAAATGAGCATGCTGTGGGGAGTTCAGACTTGGTGTATCTTAATACATAACACTTAGGTCTTCAAACACTTCTGTAAGCTGGTGCCTCATGCCCCTTTCCCTGTAAAATGTCAGCCAGGCCCATGACTGCAACCTGGCTCTGGCTTGAGGTAATGCAGATCATAGCCTGAAAAGCACCTCAGAATAAAAGGCTCTCAGATAGTCTGGCAGTGCCTCAAGAAATGAAATAGAGTTCCACTCCTAAAATGTCAAAGGTATGTCAGTGTGAAGAGGAAAAAAAAGGAAAAAAAAAAGAAAAGTTTGAAAAGAGGTTTTGCTAGCAGCCAGGAAAATGTAACTCCTTTTACGTAATTTTTTCTGCCTCTTCTGAGCTTGAAGCTTTGTTTCAGTGGAGGAAAAACAATGGGGAAAAGGGTTAAAATGGAGGGAGCAAATAAGTCTACATTTGCTTTGTATCAAAGAATCATACACATCAAGTGATGAAGTCCTTGCAAGTCTTTAACACCCTTCCCCATATCCTATATCTGAAATTCCTTCACCTCTCCTCATTCAGCAGCCAGCTGTCTCACAGGTACAATCATGCTTTCTCTGAGTGATGCAGCTGAGGAGATGATTTTTGGTTTCATGGCACTTCTTTCAGTTCTGGGCACATTTCAAGAGACTCCAAACTTTGACTGATTCAAGGACTACAGGGCAGGAGAGGTAAAGGTAAGGGAAAGATGGGTTACCCAAATGGACATAATCAAATGATTGCTACCTAGCTGGAGCAGAAATGATGCAGCACATACTTCTGTATTACTCCTTGGAGCCCCAGATAGAGGCTGGACACATTGAGTTGTCTTTATCCCCTGAAAAGCACCTCCATGGATTTTCAGAGAACAACACATCTCAGAGCTCCCCTCCTTTTCCCCTGGCTTGCCCACCATTCTCAATGCCCAACCATAGTGACATCCCAACAAAGGTGACACCTCCTGATCACTCCACCACTACCCACCATCCAACTCAGCCAACAAAGAGGTTTTACTTCCTGCCACCTGAGCTCAAAGCACAGACATTTGGCACGGGGCCAGCAAGGCTTCTCCCATCACTAGAACCCCATTGGTTGCTCTTCCTCCAAGGGCCTCTGTCTGGCTCTTCTCCACTAATGTTCTCTGTGTCATTCCAAAACAATCAGCCAGCAACAATGCTTATGTCTAGTGAGACCTGTGAGCAGTAGGTCAAGAGTGCATCCAAGCAGAATGTGGTGTAAATAACTGACTCCACCTGCTTTGGGTCAGAACAGCTTCAACTCATCAGAGGGAACCAAAGAGCCTCCACAGGTGGTGAAGGGACTTCCTGAATCCATCTATGGAGCTGGCACTGGAAGAAGCCAAACATGATCTTAGTGTTTATGCTGTCAGGCTACGAGGTATTCATTTTCATCCCAAAACACATTCCTCACAGAACACTTCTGTGCTTCAAACTCTGTCAACAGGAGAGCTAAAGAAATGAAAACTGGGAGGATGATGCTGAGTTGTCAAGCCTCATGTACAGCAACAACTGCTCCCACGTCTGGGATCCCTCCTGGGAGGCATCAGGACATGGCACTATGCTGCTTGGTTTTCATTGTGCCACAGTAATGTAAAATGAAGGATTATATCCCTATCCACTTTTAGTTTGCTGCCATATGGGGAAGATGCAGGAAAGCAAAGGGGTTGTTGCAAATCCAAGCTGGAAATTTTCTTCCTTGGGTCCCCTCCAGTAGGCTCAAAACCTTTAGAGCAATGAATGGTCAGCATTCATTGTGAAAGGGATGGTGGGCATTGCTGGTGATCAGGACATGCAGGTACCAAACAGAGATCTAAGCAGAACCACCCCTGCATTGTTACCTCTCCCCAGCCCCAGATATTAAAAACAAGCAAAATCAGAGCTTTAGCAGCCTTTTGGGAATAAGGGTCATTCTCCTCACCCTTCCTTCAGTAAATGGATCAAAATTTAGAACTCTAAATTGGAACTCAGCTTTGAAATCCATGCTTGCTTTTGTATCCTCATGCCCACACAAATATTTTCAAGAGACAGCTGACATTTTGGATGTCTCCACTTTTTGAGGTTTGTCCAAAAAGAGATTCCACTAGAGCCCAGTTCAATGCTGAGCTCAACCCACCCATCATGTCCCTATGGTTTGTCTCAAGCTGAGTAGCTTCTAAAATTAAGGTACCACAAAATAGAAGCAAATTCTGCAAATTTGACTATAGACATTGAATTTCTCATGCAGTGCTCCTTTTGTCCCATGAACAGGATTTTTTTCAGTCCTCAGGTTTAGCCTCATCTGTAGTTGGTGGTATTATCCCAAATATTACTGTGGATTTTCGATTAGGGGCAGGGTTCTTCATTCCTTTACTTTTTTGTTCCCACACTTTTCCCAGTCAGACAAGGTCAGCAGAAGCTGGTAGACATGTGCCTACAAGGCTATAAGTGAAACTTCCCACTTTGCAGTATGCACCACAATTTGTCTTGAACAAAGCTGAGGACAGCTGGGATTTCTATGTCACTTGGGACCCAGGACTTCAATTTTCTTCAATTTTTTCTTCAATTAGTCTTTGTTGGACTAATAACTGGGCAACACCCTGAAAAGTCCCAGATATATTATTGAATTGTGTTTATTCTCTTAAAAGTGCAAGCAATCTGTAAGGTTTCATCTTGTTTGCATTCAAGCTGCCATAAAAAGAAGCTTCAGCTCCTGAAATGCAAAAATCTTCACCTCATTTTAACACCGGCTTTAATGGGATACTGCTTCTTCTTCATGACTTTGCCATTTTTTTCTTTCCTTCCTACCTGCCATCTACAGTATTTATATTTATTCTTTCTTATCCTGCTGTTGATCTTCTGAGGGCCTGCAATCTTTAAAGATTTTCTGATGTGGAATATAGTGCTGGGAATTTGAGAGATGAACCTACACCTGGTCTGCAAACCAGGAGTGGTATTACTCTCTTTTCCTTCTCCTCCCCTGGCCTGGCTCTTTCTATGCCTCTCTGCCAAAAGCACACATTTGCTCTGATTCCTCCTGCATACTCAGCCAGGCTGTGTACAATGACCGGGATCCACTCAGAGGGCAGACTGGGGTTACCCACCTCATTGAATGTATCTTACCCTGGCAAGGATCAGAGGGGCTTCTAAGAGCCTCTTGACTTTGGCCTGCACTAAAAGAGCTGCAGCACATCACTCTTCTGCTGTTGTCCAGATGAGAAATGGTGATTATACTTTTCTTATGCTCTGTTTCAAAAGAAATGGCAGAAGGGGATTTACCTCTTTAGAATTTTATTTTGCTGCCGAGACAATTCTTCTCAGCACCCTAGTTCCCTGCAGACACCATCTCCAGATGATCTGAAGTAGATCTCTCTTTTTCCCTGATGTTCAGGACTAACCATTCTCCTTTTGAGATTGAGAAGAGAAATGGCATTTTCACTGTTCTGTATCCTCTCTACTTGAAGTTGTGAGCACAGCTGGTATTATTGCAGGTGATTGGGTGAGCTCATGAGAAGTTTCCATGGAAGCTGGGACATTCAACCCCTCCATCCTTTGATGGCATCTCTAAACCCTCGCACTTTTGCTAGGAGCCTAATGAAATCAGAAAGAAAGCAGCAGCCTGTATGTGGAGAAGGAATTCAAGACATTAAGTGAAGGAGAGATTAAGGTTAAATGGACCCCAGATCCATGCAAATATTGCCCCACAAGAAGAAAAACGTACCTGTCTCACAGGATTTTCTCTTTTCCCCCCAAGAGAAATGTAATCACCAAAACTGTGCTGGTAGGAGCTTAATACATGAAATACAGGGTGAAATTATGATTGGTTTAGCTCATCTGATGGTCAGATCTGCTGGGTCTGCTCCAGCTGCACACATCCCTCTGTCTAAAGGGTTGGTCTGCAGGGAGCCCTTTGCACAGAAGAATTTCTTACAATGAGGATGGTGAAACACTGACAGAGATTGCCCAAGGAGGTGGTAGATGCTCCATCCCTGGAAAAATTCAAGGCCAGGTTGGACAAAACTCCGAGCAGCCTGGTCTAGTGAAAGATGGCTCTGCTTATTGCCATGGAATTCAGTCTAGATGGTTTTAAAAGTCTCTTCAAACCCAACCCATTCTATGAATCTATGATCCCGAAAGGCTAAGTAAGGATCCATCTGCCCATGTCTAGGGGGGAAAAGATATTAAATTAGTAGGTCATGCTGCAAAGGAAACTATTGTTGTCTTTTTTTCCTTCTTTCTCTTCCTCTTTCAATTGGGTTCTACACAGCCTGTGGTTGCTCTCCACATAAAACCTACTCATAAATACTTTCATAAAGTGTTTTCTCCACCCCACCAGTTATTTCCAGTTGTTCAGGATATGGACTCTGTTCCTGGGAGCACTGTGCCTGCAAGGTTATAGCTCTGGATGCATTTGATGAATGGAACACACAAATAATTCCCACCTGCAGAAATAGGATGTGATAAAAGACATGCCAATTGTCACCTGCAAACTTGTGATCCAGATATCACAGAAATCTGGAAACCTGGAACAGTCTTCTTTGCACCTGTCAGCTGCTCTTGTAATTGCCTATACCTACAGATTTTCTCTCACTAGCCTGGAGCACTGGGAATATCCTAAGCTGCATCTGAACATCCTTGCCTGGGCTCAAGTCATGCTGCAAATTCTGGTTCTGTTGGCAGTTCAGCCATTCAATTTTAGACATGTCATTAGTTAACTTTCTGGTGTGCTGTGTTGTAACATAATAACTAATTTTTTTTTTCTTTTTTTTTCTTTTTTTTTTTTTTTTTTTTTTTTTTTTTTTTTTCTTTCCTTTTTCCCTTCCCTTCCCAGTACTTCCCTTCCCTTCCCGGAACTTCCCTTCCTCTTTTGTAGCCACACAACCAATCTTACATGTTAAAAAAAAAAAAAAAAGAAGAAAAAGAAGAGAAAAAAATTCTGAAATGGCTCCTTCCCAGGGAAGGGACAGAAATGATAACGACTTACAGAGCCATGAGCCATCAGCACCAAGCAATAGGTTCCAGGCAGAGGAGCCTAAAAGAATAGAAAGAAATAAAGTCCAGCCTACAATAGCCCAGGGGCTTGTAAATAAATGATAGAACCAATCTGAGAGAGAGATCCCACAACTAAAGAATAACATCTGATGCTGGCTGTGTGAAGAGTTCCCAGGGAAACAACACTAGCTACCTTTGCAAAGCTGGGTGTGCTGCTGGTTACACCTCCCAGGATCCCAGCTCTGGGCTAGGGTATGCTGGAGCAATTTTTTATGCAGGGGGGCTTGTGCTGCTCCCCCACCAGCTGCTGCAGCCCCTGAACCATGAGGTTCTGCATCATGGGGCTCTGAGAGTTGTGGTGGTCCCTCAAATCCCTGCAAATAGCTGAACCACATTTGCAGCTGAAGGCATCACTGAATCTGGCTCTCCCTCATAGGTTTTGATGTTCAGTCTCATTTCATGGCAGCATGTGGTTTTGTTTCCATCTGTTTATTATGGTGACTGCTCTCTTGTGAAAAGGAGCTGGGTCTTCAGCTGATGGATGTGGTCCCATAATTTTTAAAAGAGAGATCTGATTCCTTTTAAACTTTATTTTAACAGTATGCAACTTCCTTTAATGGCATAATTAAAGACAGCTTTGAAATGCTTAGCTGTGTTTTAAACACAGCTTTTTCTTGGGCTAAGGAAGATGGGCTGATTCCATGAGAAGCCTCAAGGACACGTCAGCTTAATTATATAAAAGGGATCAAATATCAACAATGAAGAACAAGATTATCTTACTCCTCACTAGTACCTTCCACCTGGAGACAGCTCTGTTGCAAACAGATCTAACTGCCTGATGGGATTTGCAAAGTAGCCTTTAGAAAGTTCCTTTAGTGCTTCCAAAGTAGCCTTTTGAAGTTCCCCTTCTAAAAATGCAAAACCAAAGGTACAAAGTCAGCATTGCATAAATTTCTCCTTATTTCTCTAGCTCTGTGTGGCAAAGGTTGCACAGACTTGAGCAGCACAGGGTCAGACCTGGAGGGACAACCAGAGGCTGGAGGGTCCTTTGCATTTTGTCCTTTCATTGCCTGGTCTGTCTCAGTGGCTTCATCCCACAAGGCTGTCTGTCCTCAGAATCAAAACTGCCACTGCAATATTATATTTTTTAAAATTTTGTTTGTCAGAGTATTTCTGTCCCAACCCAGAAGCAGCATGAATAGGGTGTGTTCAGCCTCAGTGCTAGAAGTAATTGATGTGGGCTGGAGGGTCCTGTCTTCACTGGATGTGGCTTCACATTGCTCTCTGAGAGTATCCAGAAGAGCAAAATGTCATCTACCAAAATAAAAGTTTAATTAATGACCTCCACTTGCATCCATTTTGGAAAGAAATTCACATGCACACAAACTCTTTGAGAATGGTGTTTTCCATCTAGCTCTCCATCCAGTTATAACCGACTAAACTACTTTATATGCCCTTGGATTCTGGCCCAGAAAATGTGATATTTCTTAAAATGATTGTATATATATATATATATACACACACTACTGTATACCAGCCAATACCTTCTGAAATGTAGGTGACCAGAAATTGGCTGATCTTCTCCTATTACATATTTCAAAAATGAGTTGACATTCGTATATAAATTCTGCATAAGCTTCATGGAATCTTAGTACCAATAGTGAAAGGGAATATCAACAACCACTTAGCTGCTACTATGGGCTAGAGATAATAAGGAAGGTGGCTGGGCAAATTGTATTTCCAGGAAATTTTGTCAATTATACAAAAATGGAAGGGCTTGGGGGAAAAAAAATCTTCATTCTTTTCATGTAAAGTAGGTACTCTGAGGTTGAAAGGAAATTTGAAAATGGATGTATAGGGTCCTAATTGACTTAAATATTTCCTGTGTAAAGTCTTAAAGATTGATTTTTACAATAAACATTACAAGCAAAATGGAGGTATGATCACAGATCGCATACCAGCTGGAGAGCTATGGATAAAGAACTGCTACTCTTATAAAGAGTTTTGTTTTCATTTTCTTCTCAGGGAAACCTGCATTAGTTTAAAAGAAAGGGATCAGATCTGAAACGTGCAGTAAGACTCCAACTACTAAAGTATGAATAAAAATGGAAGAATTCGGCCCAAAACCAGACTCAGTTAGGAACTGAAAACATATGTATCAAATATAATTGAAATTTCAAGGAGATTTCTGATACACAAATTGCATTTATAATTTGGTCCCAGTATCATAAATTGAGTAATCATAAAGTCTTAGTCAAAACTTTTATTTTCACAACCAAACAAAGTGTAGTTTTCACTGAAATGAAAACTACTTTCAGAGTCCTGATGTCAGCACAATCACAAGTTAAAACTAACCAGGCACATTTAGACAATGTCCAGGGTCTGTGTGTCTGCACCTTCATGGAAAGGAACATTTCGCCTTTTTTTTTTTTTTCCATAATTTTCTACGGGTCAAGCACTTGTTTCACACAGAAATAAAATGTACACTAAGAACTCTTAAAAGTTGAATTTCAAATTAAATTGGGTGGTTCTCTTGAACTCAATCTTTTTTAAGGGGATAGATTCTTTTTCTGGTACATTTTTGTGTGTGTTTGCCATATTCAGATTTCAGGAAGTGGAAACTAACAAAATAAAAAGCCATCCCTTCAAAGCAGAAAAGTAAGTTCTCACTCACTTCTAGTTTTCATCCAAAACATGGGTCATAGAATCATAGATTCATAGAATAGTTTGGTTTGAAGGGGGCCTTAAAGATCAGCTCATTCCACCCCCTGCTATGAGCAGGGACACCTTCCACTAGACCTGGTCGCTGCAAGCCTCTTCTAATCTTCCCTTGAACACTTCCAGGCATGGGGCAGCCACAGCTTCTCTAAGCAGTCTATGCCAGGGCCTCAACACCCTCACAGCCAGGAATTTCTGCCCAATATCCCACCTAACCTCACCCTCTGGCAGTGGGAAGCCATTGCCCCTTGTCCTGTCCCTCCAAGCCCTTGTCCAAAGTTTCTCTCCAGCTCTCTTGCAGCCCCTTTAGGCACACTGCCGGGGACTCTAAGAATGATTTATCACAGCATGACAAATACCTTAGAGAGAAATCCTGTTTTCTGACTGCCTTCTCCCTTTAGGAGCAAGCAATTTGGGATGGAGCAACAAAAGCAATGGCAGAAAATGGGTAGGCAGTTGGAACAGAGCCATCACTCAACACTGCCTTGGTAACTACCAGGAACTGAGGAGCATTGTCTGTCCCTGATTTCACTTTTTCTGGACTAAGAGTGTTTGCAATAACATCCCCATGTTTCTGAATTTATTTCACGATAGCTTCTGCCACAGTATGTGTTCCCTGTAGGAAAAATTATTTGTGCTCCTGGGTGCTTGAAGCAGGATGCATTTTTGCTTCTGCTGTCATGTGAGTCACTGATCCCTCCCACCCCCTTACAGCTGCTGCTTGTGACATCTTCTCTCTGGGGTTTGGAGAAGAAAATCTTTTTTTCCAGATCCATCCAGCCTGGTAAGAACACTTGATTGTTTCTGGAGAAGATTGGTGTGTGCATGCATTAGGGACATATATTTTAGCTCATCATCAGCTGTGCCCAGGACACTGAGCCACCTGAGGGATGTTGCACTTGTCATCATCCCAACAGTGTCCTGCTAGGCAAAAGGGGCCCTTCACTGAGGACATTTTTATGTCCTCAGATTAAAGCCAATCTGATAGATTGGCTTTCCTAAAATGACCCAGGTTCATGCAGCACCTGCTTTCCTGCCTATTGTGTTTTAGGACATCTCTCTACATCTCTTTTGGCTTTTGTTGAGATAAGCATGTAAAATGACATCTCCACCTCATCTCAACTCATCCCACACCCTCCAACATGGAAGCAAAGGCAGTGGTTGGGCAAACCAAGAGCATGAACCTCCTCACAAGAGGAGAGAACTCAAAGGGAAAAGCAGTGAAAATGTATATTGTTCCCAGTGAGCTTAGACAATATTTAAAACTCAGCAATGGAAACCGACTCATTATGAAAACCTCCAAAGCACTTAAAAATAGGAATCTGGTCTCTTGCCTCCTCCCTGCACCACATACTCTGAAGTGCATAACAATGGAAGTTCTGTTCCTATGTGCTCCCCTACAAATGAGCCCTGGATATCACTGACTCCTTCCTGTAGGCTTCTGCCATCATCACTTCCCTGGTAATATCTGCATCTGCTTCCAGATCTGTAATCACATTTCTTTAACTGAGTGATGAAGTAGGATTATGTGACTCCATTTAGATTTTGTTGCTTTGCAATAAGGAGATAGTTATTTCAAATTAGAATGAGATTCTGATCTAAGAGAGAATCTAGTATCTAATGATATGTGCCTGGCTATAGGTGATAATTTAAGATGAGTTTATGGAGCCTCTGTAATTACATTTTATTTGTGTGTATTTTTGTGGTTACCAGTTAACTGTAAAGTGATTACATGAATATTTATGCTTGGCAGGGTCAGACACTGCTAATACACAGGATAAGTATCATTTTTTCCTCCTTGTAATTCTTTGTGTTAATATCTGGGACTTATATTAGGATAAAGGCACTTCACCAGCAAAAAGCCCCACTAATGCCATGCTTCTTATCTGAAGCATCAGTTTGCACAGTGCTGAAACACAGCACTTGTGTTTTGAAATACAAATACTTTTCTCTGTAATATATCCAGGACAGTTTATATGCCATTCTTAAAGGTTGTGCAATGTACCATGTTGGATCTTTTCTGCCAAACATATAAACCCTTTTGCATGTGCCTGCATGTGTATGGACACAGCAGTAGTTTAATTAGCTTCTGATGGGTACTATAAATACAAAAATGGGTGGACACAGGAGCAAGTCACAGAGGCAAGGATGTGAAACTGCAGGGTATCATACTATCCACATCCATGCCCTTAACACATGGTAAGTGTGAGGTAATAGGAGGCAAAATCATGCCCCTTAATGAGAAAGAGCTCACTCACTTTCAGCAGGATATGAGAGGATGTGCACTGTGCTGTTCCACAGACCAGCCCATGCCCTTACTAAATCCATCACTATTGCTCTGCAGGTCCCCAGCTGACATCAGTGTGGAGGCACATCCTTGGATAATCACATTAATTTGGGGATTGGATGTACCTTTTGGTATCTGATTTCTGCTCACCCTAAATGTGCTAGTAGCAGAGCAAGGACACTTTGGAGAAGGGAGGGCCTGAAGAGGGCCCTTCTGCCTGGCTCCCACTCATTTGAATGAACATCAAGTGGCTGCTGGGATGTCTTGAGAACAAGGACATGATGCCCCAAGGCTGTCACCTCCCTTCCTACTAATTCTCATCAGATGGTGAGACTCAAACCATCTAGCTTACCCTTCAGTTGGGGGTTTTCCTCCACAGATCCCTATTCTGGGAACATATTTTGGGAACACTGCAAAAATTAACCTCTTGCAAAGCCACTCAAATGTTGACCTGCCCTCTGCCTCCCAGTGCTATCACTCCTGGGTATCTACTAAGAGTCACAGAAGGCAGGAAAGGACAGAGAAGGGAAACTTGAAGAGAGCAATGCTGGAGGGAACCATCAGATTAGATGCTCATCATAAAAAGAAAGCCCATCCACCAACCAATCTGATCTCCTTTCTGGAGTTAACATTGCCCAAGTACTATGTGAGTTCAATGAGAGTTTCTATTAGTCATGAACCTGATTTTTTTTCTGAGCATCCCTTTACTGAATATGATCACAATCCCTTAAATCAAGAAAAACAAGCCAACTGTGTTCTCAGGCAAGGAGTGAAGGGAATGGTGATTAAACAAGTCTGGGAAGCAATTACCCCCAGATCAGACACTGTGGCAGCAGAACCCATACAAATACTACACAGGGCATCATGTGCATTCACATTGTTATCATTGCCCAGGTTTAATCACTCCAAGCTTATACAGGGAATTGGTGGCCAGTGATTTCAGAAATTATTTTTATTTTGCCAATTTTTGTGACCAGGCTGCTGTTTGTGCATGAAAATGATCTCTCACAAAATATGGATCTGCAAAATAAGCAATGGGGCTGAATGCCTGGGATCTGATTTATTTCTTTGGTCTCTGCATGGAGCTTTCAGAGTGTGGAAACTTGCACCAAAGAAGAAGAAAATTATTTGAAGGGAGTCTGCTTCCAAGTAAAAAAGAAATAATTTGCTGAATGTTTTAGATAATGTTAATGTTCTCAAATTTAAGGCAAGAAACCTTTTCTAGCAGCACAACTGAGAGAAGGAGCCATCTCTTTGATCTCTGTCTGAACTAGTGGGGTGATGTCCATGAATTAGAAGCAAATGTAATGCACTGTCATTCTTAAATAAAAACACACTAGCTAATTAAATTGAGACTCCCCCAGTGACCAAGTGATTGGTCTGCAGGTTTGGAAATTTCTATCCTGCAATGCTCTTCAGCTTTGGGTAAGTCACTTAACCTCTGTGTTTCCTAGCCCTCCTCCATCATAGCCTCCGTCTACTGATGAAAAATTAAGTATGATTTACACAGAGTGGTATGAATGTAATTTCTTCATCCTTCAGAACTTGTACTCTGACATTAATCAGACCTGCACTCCCTGACATAGCATATGATTAACCTCCACAAGTCCTCTGTCAGCCAGGCTGTTGTCTGGGCTGGCTGCTCCAAGGGTATTTGTTAGTCATCATGGAGTCAAAGGTTTGAGACCCAAACACTGGAGTGTGAGGGTGTCTTGGGTTACACTGTAAGGTGTAACTGAAGTATTTACTACCATCTACATTCTGATGTGCTGTTAAAATGAGAGGAGCAGCATTTCTTTACCTTCTCCATGACTCAGCCCTGATAACTCCCTCCTGGGAAGCAGTCTCCACTCTGAGGGGGCCATCTCTGCTAATGGACCATCAAGGACTCTCCAGAATGACTCACAGAATTACATTATCCCATTGTGGAATTCCCTGCCCTGTGGGATATACCAAACAGTCCCGGCTGTATATAATCTGGGGTTTGAGACACCACAATGATACCCAGAGGACAAGAGCTCTTGACAGCCACCGCTGGATCTCCAGAGAAAGATGAGACCTTTTCACAGGATCACTGCTTTGACAAGACCGTAGCCATCCTCCAATGGGACTGCAGCCACCATTTAATCAGACTGCTACTGCCACCCTGATCAACAGGGTGTCAGGTCATATTCTGACTTTCTCTGTTTAAGCCAGTGTTTCTGTACTATTGCCTTTATTGTAATTTTCATATGAAATTATAGCTCTGACTTGAAATCTCTCAAAGGTATTTGTGTGGGGATTCCACCTCCTGGTTTACCTTCCACAAAGGCAAACCAGCACAAGGGGTCAAGCAGGCAATATGGTCTCATGAGACAATGCAAAACACTTATTCTCTCATTCTTCAACTCCCACACTGTGATGGGGCAGCTAGAACCTCCCAAAAATAGCATCTACTTGTCCAGGATGTTCATATAAGAAATATTTACACCACTAATGAGCATTAGCCTAACTCCTCCTGGATGTATTGTATCAACAACTCATGCATATCTGGCCATATGATGACCAGCAGTACCCTGGAAGCCACGGCTTTAGGTAGGCTGCTGAATGTCTGGAAATCCAGCAGATCGTTTATAAAAGTGGAAAATCATTAAAAAAAAAACCCCACAAAACAGGGAGAGTAGTATTTTGATCACGTAATGAGCAAATTACCTCAGCAAGCAACTGATTAAGAGATTATACACAAAGCAGTTGAATGATAGATAAGCAGTGAAACAACAGATAACAAGTAAAACAGAGAGAACAATACAGCAGGTAAAAAGTAGCTGGGCATGAAATTCATGAAAGGGGAGCTGTCCAAGGCTGGGTTTTGCCATTGTTGTTGTACCAAGCTGGCTTGTAACAGCTGAGTACACACTAAAACTCATGCAGTTTCCAGGCATAGGAAACACCTTTTCACCTATGAAAACGTTTCCCTGTTGGATGGAGTTTCCCTGTGGAAGAAGCTGTCCTCAAGCTCTCATAATCTCTAAAGGGCAAGGTCAAATTTCAGTGTCAACCCAAGAGGTTTCTATAAAATGTTCTTGGTCCACATTCAGATCACAGGTTTTCAGGAGCTGGTATTTGTGTGTTTTGTTCCCAGCAGCTTCTATGAAGCCAAGACACTACAATGATAGATGACTTTCAATCACAGAAAGTCATATCAGTTTGTAGGAGCCTTGGGGCCAACCTGACCCACTTATTTAGCAGTCTCAGCACAAAAACCCTGGACATTCTAAAGGACATGAGACTTGCTTGGTTTGGACTGTGGCTGCTCTAGGATCTCACTGATCACTGATGAAAATTTCAGTAAGTGATTCAGGCTTCATTGTAGAGATCTATCTTTTTTTCATGAGTTCAGGAGAAGTTCCAGTGCAGCTACTATCCTAAAGTACATCCCTCATTTAGGTTGGATGCTCATCTGTGTCAGTGAATACATACTACCAACTTCCAATACTCTCCTTAGCCTCACTGGGTGCTTGGATAAAATGCAATGTCAAATACTCTTTAGAAATAAATGGGATACCTCAGAAATGGGATTCCTCAGGAGTACCTCAGAAAATTTAATCCCTTGGAAGTCTGAGATAACTAATTGCAATTTCCCACGTTACATTTTGGGCCAATACCTTTCATCTCATCACTGGGCACATCCAAAGAGAGTCCATTATCTGTCTCCTCTGCACCATTCCAGCAGGGACAGGATGCTGCCAAGAGCAGTAAAATTCCCCTTTGGCTTCAGCAAATCAGAGAATAATTTAGGCTGAAGAATATCTCTAAGACCATTGAGTCCAACCATTCCCCCAGCACTGCAAGGTCCACCATTAACCCATGTCCCCAGGTGCTACAAGTACATGGCCTTTAAGTGCTTCCAGGGATGAGGACTCCACCACTGCCCTAGTCAGCCTGTTCTGGGGCTTGAGAGCCCTTTTGGGGAAGAAATTTTCCCTATTATGCAATTTAAACCTCCCCTGGGGCAACTTGAAGACATTTCTTTTTGTCCTGTCACTTGCTACTGAAGAGACCAACTGCCACTTCACCATAATCTTTTTCAGGGAGTTGTAGAGAGCAGAAGGTCCCCCCCAAGCCTCCTTTTTTCCAGTCTGACCCCCCACAACTTCCTTAGCTGTTTATCATCAGACTTGTGCTCTAGATGCTTTCCCAGCTTCATGAGACTGCGCAGTACCTAGGTAAAGTGCTGGGCACACTGGACGTTCTCCCTGGTCACTGTTCCATGGTAGAGCTTTGTGGACTGACCTGGTGGCCTTTTATTCTACATCAATCCTTTTCACATGCCACGGAAATCACAAGTGTGAAGATAACATGCTTCCTAATTTTGAACTATGAGACCTCATCAGTTCAGGGTTTTTTCTCCATCCAGTGTTGCAAAACCAGAGACACTGTGGGAGAGATGATGGCCCCTCGTGTAAATGAGGTGGAGGTCTGGCATGCTCTGAAGGGAGCTAGTTTGCGTTATCAAATTTCCTTGCACGTAGCCAGATTTATTAATTTTTAGAGCAATATATGCAGGACTATGTTCACCAAACAAATTTTAAGTGGCTTTAAAAAAGCAAACAAATATAGGATTTCAGCTATTCCTCCTCTGCTGTCTCATCTCTATCTGACAGCTTGTTCCAGCAGGAAAGTAGGACCCCAGAAGGACTGTATTTCATCACTGTGTATCAAAACAAACACACATAAAAAGGGACTCAACTGCTAACTTCAATCAGCTTCATTTGTTACATACAGTCCTGTCTTTTAAAGGGAACCTCCTGACCTGCTGTGACTAGCTCTTTCTTCCCTGCCAGAGCATTTCATGAGTAAAACCAAGGACCTTCTGAGCAGGCTCTACTCGGCTCACTCCTCTTGCAACACGTGACTTTGTACTGCATTCAAGTGTTCTGTTTGCCAGCCTCACCCTCTCCTTGGACCATCAAGCACCCTGTGGTGTCCCTTGGGGCAGTGCTGGAGGCTGGAGAGGCTTTGGCATTGGAATCCAATGGATGTTGAGAAGCCACCCAGTGAAACCATGATGGGGAATCATCACAGTTCATGTGTGGGTTTTGTACACCGAGTCTTGCTGGAAGTCATAGAATAGTGTAGGTCGGAAGGGAACTTTAATCATCTAGTTCCAGCCCCCTTGCCCTGGGCAGTGACATTGACCCTTTCCACTAGACCAGGTTGCTCCAAGACATGCCCAACCTGGCCTGGAACACTTTCAGGAATGGGGCAGCCACAGATTTCTCTGGGAATCCTGTGCCAGATGATTACCACCCTCATTGTAAAAACCTTCTTCATTAGAACTAATTTAATATTCTAATCTTCTTCCATATATCTACAGTTTTAAAGTTTAAAATAATTCCCCCTTGTTCTGAGACACCAGTCCCATGTCTGAAGTCCCTCTCCAGCTCTCTTGGAGCCCTGTTAAGCACTTGAAGGGGCTCTCAGTTCTCCTCAGCACCTACTCTTCTCCAGGCTGAACTGCCCCAGATGTTCCAGCCTGTCTCCAGAGCAGAGGAGCTCCAGCCCTTAAAGCATCTATTGGCCTCCTCTGGACTTATTCCAGCAGCTCCATGTCCTTCTGATGTTGGACCCCAGGGCTGGACACAGTACACCTCAAAGAACCCATCAAAGCCCAAATATCTTAGGTGTCTCCAGATTTGAGTTAACAACATTCTTCAGTCATAAAACCCTGGGCTTGTTGTTGGGGAACATTGCCATTGGCAGAGTCATGCCTTCACCACAGAGGAGTTTGCAGCCATCTCCTGGACCACAGCATAGCAAGAACTTCCATGAACCTTACAATGGAGTTAGAGGCTTGGCCGCTGAGTAAGCACAGTATCTCTGGAGTTACATGAGATGTTTAGTTGGTGCAGCACAGGATTCATGTTAGGAAATGTTTCTCCATGTTATGAGAATATTATTTTTAAAATCCCAAATCTGGATTGCGGATTTATATTCTAAATACTAAATTATATTACTTGTCTTACAAGCCCTGTTTTACAAGCCTGTATTTTTCAGTATTATTTACTGTATTACAAGCCCTGTTGTAGTTGGGCTGCTTCTAGCACACAAGGCTAACACATGGGCAAGTCCTTACAAGAGCAGGGCCTGACTCCTTGGAACCAGGTAAGTGCCTAAATGATACCTGCTGGTATGTTTTGTATTCAGTTTGAATACAAGACTAAAAATTCCTTTACCTTATCTGCTGATGGTACTGCATGAATAGCAGTGGGTAGGGATGGGTGGCAGTTCTGTTTGGCATTCAGACAATGCAAGAATGTTTCCTTCAGTGCAGGGACACAAGGTAAATAATTTGGGGGAATATGACATCTGCAAAATTCAATTTTCAGGAAAGTGATGCCTGTTCCAGAACAGCTTCAGAAACAGCCTTGGCAGAGAAAAAAAATTACATTGTTTTTCATGCAAAATGGTATTAAACTAGCTCCTGGGGAGTTGTCCTCCCTCATTTTCTTCCCAAAATATGAAGAAAATAGTTCTTGCCTTTTCCAGAGCTCATGCACATATGATGTGGCCAGTGGTTTGAGGGAAGGTATTCTGCTGCTTTCCCCCACCTGCAGAGCTGCCTCCAACTCTGGGGTCCAACATCAGAAGGATGCTGGAGCTGCTGGAGAGAGTCCAGAGGAGGCCACAGAGATGTTCGGAGAGCTAGAGCACCTCTGCTCTGGAGACAGGCTGGAAGAGCTGGGGGTATTGAGCCGGGAGAAGAGAAGGTTCCAGGGAGACCTTAGAGTCCTTGGCAGTGCCTAAAGGGGCTGCAAGAGAGCTGGAGAGGGACATTGGACAAGGGCCTGGAGAGACAAGGACAAGGGGCAATGGCTTCCCACTGCCAGAGGGTGAGGTTAGGTGGGATATTGGGCAGAAATTCCTGGCTGTGAGGGTGTTGAGGCCCTGGCATAGACCGCCTAGAGAAGCTGTGGCTGTCCCATGACTGAAAGCATTTCAGGCCAGGTTGGGCGTGTCCTGGAGCAACCTGGTCTAGCGGGAAAGTGTCTCTAGAATGTAGGATTCTGCGATTTTGCACGTAGGAAGACATGTGCAAATCCTGCTCATCGACAGAGCCACCTGAACACTTCACATAAAGTCATATAAAACTCTTTCGAGGAAAAAAGCATTCCATAGATGGCTCGTTGGTCTAGGGGTATGATTCTCGGTTTGGGTCCGAGAGGTCCCGGGTTCAAATCCCGGACGAGCCCTTGTCTTTTGTCTGTCTCACTCAGTCTCTTCTCTCTTTTTCTTTCCCACTCGCCCTTGCTTTCCGTATTCCCCTCCCACAGACACTCCCACCGGATGTACTTTCGTTTTCGAGGAGAATGCCTATGTATGACATGGCAAAAAGCGGTCTAATTGGGAAAAAAATAAAACACACATGGCAATCTACTTGTGCGCGGGGAGGGGTGCAACACAAAGCAACAAATAAGTGGGCTCGTCCGGGATTTGAACCCGGGACCTCTCGCACCCTAAGCGAGAATCATACCCCTAGACCAACGAGCCACCTAAAGAGTCCCTTTCTCGCTCATACTTGATTCCTGAATCGATGACGTCCCTCGGTCGTGGGCAAGACCTACGGGTAGCGGCGGCCCCGACCCCGTCGCCTGCACCCGCTGCAGGAACTCCCCTCGCACCCCCAGACCTGCTCCATCCTGCCGCGATCTCACCTGCGCTGCAGCTGCTTTTCCCCCTCATACCCCCTCCCCCCGGCACCCACCGAGCCTCTTCCATATCTTGCATCCACTTCTGCAGACTCTTCTCTACCCTCAGATGCTTTTCTGCAGGCTGTACCTACTTCTGCTTGCACCCACTTCTACGAGTGCTTTCTGCCCTCACACCTCCCTGCACCCATTGCATATACCCGTTTCTTCGGGAATTGTACTCTTACACCTCCCAGGGAGTTTTCATTCCCCTTAAACTTTTTTTTCAATGTGCATATAGACTCTGATTTAAAGGATTTTACTATTGATGATTAGAAGAGTAGGATGAAACCCCAGGAAATTCAAAATTATAATCATTTAGATATTCACTGAAAATTTCAATAGCTCTATAGGGTGTGAGCTTTAAGAGAAATTAAAGTTGAGGCTTTTTTCTTGGAGAAAGCAATTCAGGAAAACACAGGAGCATTCAAGGACACTGCAATATGCAATAGAACCACAGAATGATTTGGGTTGGAACAGACCTTTAAAAAGTACTGTACTCCAACCCCCTCCCACAGACAGGAACACCTTCCACTAGACCAGGTTGCTCCAGGACACGCCCAACCTGGCCTGTAACACTTTCAGGGATGGGGCAGCCACAGCTTCTCTGGGCAATCTGTGCCAGGGCCTCAACACCCTCACAGCCAAGAATTTCTGCCCAATATCCCACCTAACCTCACCCTCTGGCAGTGGGAAGCCATTGTCCCTTGTCCTTGTCCTCCATCCCTCAGTGCGTCTCTGTGGCCTTCTCTACACTCTCTCCAGTAGCTCCACATCCTTCTGATGTTGGACCCCAGAGCTGGAGGCAGCTCTGCAGGTGGGACCTCACCTGAACAGAGAAGAGGGGCAGAATCCCCTCTCCTCTGCTGCCAATGCTGGGGGATCAGCCTAGCACATGGGGAGTTCTAGGTGCCAGCACACATGGCTGGGACATGTTGAATGTCTCATCCCCCAGCACCCCCAAGTCCTTCTGCTCAAGGCTGGCTCCGTCCCTTTATCCCCCAGCCTTTGTGGATTGTGGGGTTGACCACACATTGCTGTGCCATACATGCTCTGAATTGTGCAGAAAAGAGAGGAAACAATAGAGGGAGCAGAGCAAGACCTTCTCACTTCAGGTAATTTTGTTGTGGACATACTGCCTGGGTAAACAGTGTCATGTAAATATTGATGCTTCATATGTGGTCATATGTGGTCTTCATAGCCGAGACCCACATTGAATAGCTTGTTTTATATAAGCAGGACGATATGGTTTAGTGAAGGTAGGGAGGATTCAGCTACATGAAAAAAAAGCTAAAAGCAAGTTTGGGATTGAGGCTGGTAACCCTTTTAGAAAAAGAAGACAAAACAAAACCAAATGGCAACTTAATGCCATAAAAATTCCAGAAGCATCATTTTAAAACTCAAATACACTTCAAGTTTTCTGGACATGGGGTCCCAGTGCAAGTTTCCAGCACTTGGTCCTTTAATCAAGCACAGTCAAGCTTTTGGTTTGAGTTTGGAGGGGAAAAAGTGACAAATCACACTATTTGGAGACTGTTGGAACTTGCTTCGTCCCTGCTTGCAGGGATGCTGTTCGAAGGGTAGAACTTGCATTTGGCATGTCTGCATTTGTGCATGTGTAACAAAAGAGAAACACAATCAGTTTTCACACTGATTTTGATTATTTTCCTTTCTACAGACAATCCTCTCAGGCCATTATCTCAGAGGAATTCCCTTGAGGACATCAGTTTAAACAGAAAGAGGCATTTTCACCAGCACCAACAACCCCCCTTGCAGAAGATATGCTTCATATTTCTCCTTATCAGCCCCTTGCTGCACATCCATGTGTGCTTCCTAGCAAAGCTCAACCACTTTGTCATCCATTCTCATTTTGAATCCAAGAGATTGAATTATTATTGCAGTGATGAACTTTACTTCACATTTAAAATCTTCCTCTCTTTAGTGACTACCACTGGGCCAACGCTGGCCCTGCCTGCTACAATTGCTTTGGGCAAACTCAGGTAGATCCATAATTGGCAGTGGCTCATAGAGTTATACCTTCCTTTATATAAACTAAAAGTTAATTTTTCCTTGGGGCAGAGACTTTTCCAGCACTTTAAATCACATCCATCCTGTTTTCTCTCTCCTGCTTTTATCATTTGTTCAGCAAAACATCTGGCCCCACAGGTATCCAGTGAGCCAGGGGGAAATAATCCAACAAAATGAAGTCATGGGCTCTATCTGGCCATGGGTCTCTTCCCCATCTTCCCTCAGTAATATGTTTTGTGATGTGGATTTCTGTCGACAGAGCAAGATGCCTGACTCTCTCCTCCTGATGAACATGTCCCATGAGGACAATGATGGAGTTCCTGCGAAATTTTTACCACTGACCTTTTCTCCACTGTGGAGCAGGAATGCATCTCCTAGTGAAAGCTGGGGACAGCAGAGAGCATGTTATAATCCTGGAAAATGTGACTCCGTCTTTGTGGAATGCCATTTCCCACTCCCCCCTCCCCCTCCCTTCTCTTTCTTCCCTCCCTTAGAAAAATGTAGCACAGAAACCTTGAAAATTTAAGGCAAAAAATTGCCACCTCCTCCTCCCCTCCCTTTCTCAGCTCTGTCTGAGCAAGCAGCCAAGCTGTTAAATGCTTTAACCTGCTGTGTCCGAGTCAAAAGTTAAATAATGTGTGAATCAATATGGACAGAAAACAAAAGGCAACAAGTGAGCACTGGAGAGAGCCCCTCTTACAACAAGATAATTGCTACATTATGAGAAACAAATTATATGCTGCTTCTCTCCAGGACTGTGTCTGTGACATCTTGACAGGTACATCTGAAGTAAATTATGTGCCTCTTGTTGAATTTTGCCCTGCTCGTGGGGCTGGATCCTGCAAACATGAGTTCCAGAGCATCTTGCCCTGGAAGCCAGTGTTTGCTTTTCAGAGCTTCAGAGTGGGTTTGAACAGGTCAGTTGCCTTTCCATGAGCCATCACAGCTACAAAAATGCCTTTGCCAAGAGACTGGGATTTCCCAACCAGCCATGCATGGTGAGGTGGATGATAGAGTTGTGGGACCTGCCTTTCACCCATGCCCAGAAAGGGAAATATATGACTCCTGACGACAGGAAAGCAGTCTTTCTACTTACGTAGTGCAGTAGCCACATCTTTTCCTCCTGCGTCTTGTTTACTGCTCCTTGACGTTGGAAAGCTTTTGCTCAGACAATGCATTCTCCTTTGCATAGAGATGCTGGCTAGACCCCGCAATTTCCACTGTTGCTAAATGTATTTCACTGCATCTCAAGTCTAGCACTCCCTACTTCTGCATATGCTCCATAGGCTTACCCATCCCACCTTTGTTCATGTAATGGAGTGTTATGGGTGCCTAAGAGTTATTTTTAAGTGCTAGTAGTTGAGGCAATGTTGTAAATGAAAGGGTTCTCAGTTCCTTCTGGACATGGATTCTTCTCACCTGCATCAGCAATCAGATGTCTTTGGTTTGGAGAGTTTCTTGAGGAGCAGTTTATCTATCTTGTCTCCACACTGCATGTCAGAGAAAATGTGTGTCAATGTCCCTCCTTTCTATGCTGACTTCAAGATAAGCTGGACATGACTAGTTCAAACACAAGGGGACATGATGATGACTGTGTTAGGTCAGATGTCTCTTACCACATGTGTGGTGCACTCACTAAGGATGCTCATTTAGTGTCCCCTTTGTTATAATATTGGTTTTATTGTGGTTCATGTTCAAAGAGATGAGGAATTTGATGAGTGGAGGAGAGATGCGGGTTTTCCTTCAAACTCTTTCCCCAGACCTGAATTTGCCATGTTGCATTTCAGTTTCTTGAAGGTTGGGAGCAAACAGAGGAAGCTGTATGTGCACGGTGCAAAAGGCACAATGCCTCTTTCACCTGCACATAATACATGGCTGACCCAGCAAAAAGGGTTTGCTGCATTGCTGACCAGGAGAACACCAAAAGATGAGCTTGAGACCATCCTGATGGTCAACATTGCTCACTCCCTTGCCACATACCCAGCCTGAAGTGAGTTTACTCAAGAGTCCTCATGGGCAGTCACGTCAGTCTGATCCTGTTTGGGCCTTGCTGGTCCCATGCAGCATATCTGAAGAGGCTTCACACCCTCAAACACCACTCCAGTGGTCTGCAGCACACCTCACATTATTGCAGACAGTTTAACTTGACCAAAACACACAAAACAGTTCTATTGCCTTAGGGCCAGAGGGGCAACATCCGAGCTGGGAGAAGCCCTGTGCTCTCTAGGGGGGTGTGGTCAAGACAGGGACAGCCCTGAGCAATGTGGATACTTGTCCATACCCCTTGGTCTCAGGGTCAGGGACACTCACTAGACTTTGTTATTTGGCAGTTATGAATTCAACTGCTGAGAGCTTCTGTATCTTTTTACATGGCCTTCAGCCATACCCCAACATTAACTACAGCTCTTTGGTGAAGGTGCCTGGCTATATCCACACCACCAGGCTATGCAGAGTGAAAAAGTGCTGATGACTTGCCATCCACAGTTTAGAGGGCTTTTTTTTTTTTTTTTTTTTTTTTTTTTAATTAGCTATAGCCAGTCCTGTGACCCAGTCTTGGTCAGCATATGATACTTGATCACCTGGAGCACATCTTTGGTTTGGGTTTGCTGTGAACTGAAACATGAATGCAGATGCAGACCCCTCCCTTATAGAAATTATATGGTGAAGACCATGAAAATCTCTGCCCCACAAGCCCAAGTTCTCTGACTTTTGTTTCCACTTTGAAGTTCAAATAATTAAAACTTGAAAGCAAACTTCATCCCAAAGCTTCCCAGAAGCAGCTTCACCATTGCAGCCGTAGTGAGGCCACAAGCTGTTTGCTTGGGTTGGGGTACCTTGCCCTGCTCCTTTGCTGACACTCATAAGAGCCTCATCTCCATCTCAAATCCCATGTCCAGATGTTCTTTGTTTGCCCAGCGTTTTGCTTTTTTGTTTGCAACTCTCTAATAATGACATTACTATTCCCCTGCTCATCTTCATTGATACAAATCATACAATCATGATGGTTTGGGTTGGAAGGGACCTTAAAGGTCTCCAGTTCCACACTCTGCCATGGACAAGGACATGGACAACCTTCCACTAGACCAGGTTTCTCCAAGACTTGTCCATCCTGGCCTGGAACACTTTCAGGGATGTGGTAGTTACAGCTTCCCTGGACAATCTGTGCCAGGGCCTCAACACCCTCATGACTAAGAATTTCTGTGCAATATCCCATCTAACCCTGCACTCTGGCAGTGGGAAGCCATTGCCCCTTGACCTGTCCCCCCAGGCCCTTGTAATTACCCTCTCTCTGTCTTTCTTGCAGGCTCCCTTCAGTTACTGGAAGGCCACAATTACATATCCCTGGAGCCTTCCCTTCTCCAGGGTGGACACTCCCAACTCTCCCAGCCTGTCTCAAGAGCAGAGGTGCTCCAGCTCTCAGAGCATCTCTGTGGCCTCCTCTGGACTATCTCCAGCAGATCCATGGCCTACTGATATTGGGGACCCCAGAGCTGGAGGCAGCTCTGCAGGTGGGGTCACACCTGAACAGAGAAGAGGGGCAGAATCCATCCCCCCCGCCCCCCCACCCCATCTGCCCAAGATGTGGGATCAACTCAGGATGTTAGAATGAATGTCTCTTATATCTTTTTTTTCTGAGGATAAGTTTTGGTGAGCACCTTCAGCTATTAGTTAAAGGTATGTTATGGTTTTACTATCATCAGCACTTTCTGCCTTTCTAACTTGACTGAAACTCCCACAATTGGGAATAAATAAGTATTGCCACACACCCCAAAACAAATTTATGATGTGGATAGCCTTAATACTTCTAAGTAAAAACGACTTTTTTTTTTTTTTTTTGGTTTGGTTTTTTTTTGGTTTTTTTTTTGGCATGTATTCCTGGAACACCAGGGTTCAGTGGTGGGGTTAGGAACTAACTAAACAAGACCTGTAGTCATGCTTAGGAGATTGCCAACATTTTTAAAGCTCTTCGAGAAAACACCAAACAAATTAGTTTGAAATTAAGTTGAAGATACTTACTCAACATTTTTTTCCCACCAGAGGCAAAAATATATCACACAAGACTCTTGACCTTTTATTATTCACTGATAGAAAGGTGGGGAACTCATTTGATGTTCACTCCTCTGAGTAGACCTGCCTCTAGTCTACCATACACTTTAAATATTAGTCCTAAAAAGATTCCAGGTACAGATCTAGATACTGGAGGGATTTCAGAAATGCTTTTGTGCTGCATGCCAAAATGCTAAGAGCAGGGATAGATTGTGTCTTCAGTTTTCAGTCAAGCCCCTCTGTGCCTCTTTTACTAAGTTGCCAAATAAGTTACACATAAAATCATGAGCAAAGACTTTCCATAAAGCTTAAAAAATGGGATTTCTCTTCACAATGGCTGAAGGTGGTTTGGGGTGTTCTGATGAAGGACCTGGTCTTGTCTGGCTTCATATGACAGTGGCAAGAGGAGAAGTATATTTTTACTTGGCTTAGCTTGCACATTTGCTCTGTTTTGCACTGAATTTGATCATCATATTTTATAATTCTACTCCAAGCAGGAAATCTAGACTGCCTTAATTTTTATTGACAAATCATGATCTTTATTGGTGGAATTATGAGCTAGCTGGATCTTACTGTCTTTGTATAATGAGGCCAATATATTGCTACCAGCGTGGTGTTTTAAATTTAATGTAACAAAGAACAAAGATAGCTTTCTTCATGCTTTCCTCCCTCTCCCTCTCCCTTTCCCTCTCCCTTTCTCTTTCCTTCTTTTCTTTTTTCCTTCTTTTTTTCCCCCCACTCTTGTTCATTTTCCTTCCTTTCTTCTTTTTCGGTTTTGCTTTTTCCAAAAGAGAGATCCAAATTTCCAGAATTCTCCTCAAGTGCTGGTGATTATGCTAGTCTGAAATGGGAAAGGCTTATTCCAGACCCCTGCAGAGCAGTGGTTTGGTAGGGACCACACTGTCCATTACCTTCAGAGGAAGGAGAGCCAACTGAATTAGACATCCACTTCCTTGAATGCTGGAGGAGGGTGAAGGAAATAAAATCTTTTGTGGGCTAGGTTTCATGGTTAGGGTTGGATGGGACCAACCATCACCTGAAACACGGCAGCTTCCAACCAAAATGCCAGTTCTGACCTCAGCTCCAGGGCTCCCAATTGCCTTTTGGAGAATCTTCTCTCCCTCCACTGACTATGGAAGTTCTAAACCATCTTAGACAATTCTTCTAAGTGCTTTAAATGATCTGGTGTGAATAACCACTGTTCCTTTATCTCCACCCAGTTTCTCTGGGAATCTAAATAGGAAAGTCAAAGAGAAGAATATGGACATGAGGTGAAATCATGTGCCTTGCAACAAATTATTTAGTAGTGATAAGCTCCAGCAAGATTTTGTCTTTCACTTCCAAAAAGTTTAAAACAAACAAACAAAAAATCAAATAAATAAACAAACAAACCACCACCCTTTTTATTATTTTTTAGGGTTTTTTCAGGATGGGAGTAATCACAATGATATGCAAAAGATGAGGAGGATCAGGCCCATGATGCTGCCAGAGTTGGTGCTACAGCCAGAGGAGCACAACTGGCTTCTCAGATCCTGGAATGGGTTGGCAGCATGAGCAGCAGGAGCCACGCTTTATCTGTACACAGTGCAGTGTTATAGCGGTGTCACCACAGCACATTAAACATTGTGTCCCGTGATACCAGTCTTACAGTCTCTATGCAGACCAAAGCCTTGCTTTAATATTACTTGCATTTAATCTTCAGTTCGTAATGTTTATGTAATTCTTTCTTGTTAAGAACCCCAGAGGAAGGATAGGCAAGTCTAACCTCTCCTAGACTGCAGTTCTAAGCTATTAATCTGTCATGTCAGCATATTTTATGAATACTGTTTTCCTGTGTACAGGAAAACAGTACAGTACAGTTGGTGGAATACATCATGAGTCACTTACCATCTGCTGTGTAACTGTGTTGTAAAGTGTCTTTCTTCCATAGATTATTGCTTTGATAGATTAGAGTTTTGTACAGTCGTGATACCTCATCCCATCGATTTTAAGCTCTCAGGAGGATATTCATGGCTAAAGTATCTGATCATTGCAAAAGTCTTTAATGGCCTCTCACTGTGTCCCCACAGGCCAGGGAAGTACTATTATACTTGCTTTCCAGATGAGAACATGTGTCCAGGTTTTGTGCTGCATTGCTTTAATGAAGTGTGCTTTTTCCTTCTCTTCCACCCCTTCCATCCCAGGCAAAGGGGAGTGATAAGCAGGTCTAGGAGGGAACATCCTTTTTTCCAGACTGAATTGGGGATTGGATGCTTTCCTAGGAGTCCCTTATAGCATCCTAGGCACTGAGCCATCTGTTGTGTTCTTTGGAGCCCGAACATGTCTACACCATCACCTTTTACACCCAAAGCTGCATGAGTGCCATGGATGACCTACAGACCATTGAAGAGAAGCAGCAGCATCCATGGAAGAAAAGCTTACCGGCTGCCATCAGAATCCACCTCACGCTGATTTAGCTGTATTAAACCTGTGTGCTTAAGGATAAACAATTATGTTGAGATTAAAAAAAAAAAAATTAGATACAGGGAGGCACCACATCAGAAAGTGTTTATTTCCAGGCTAGAGAAGGTATCTAAAGAAGGTGGGCTGAACTGGAACTGTGCTTGCTCCATCCCACCATAACTGCAAGACCGTGTCACTCCCTTTCATCAGGCCTTTTCTCTTTAGCATTTCAGAAATGGGGAATCTGTGGGCAGCTGATACATCAGCAGTTCCCATTGTGCCTTTCCTGATGCAGTGTGTCTTCATGGTAGATATTTCCCCCCCCCCCCGTAAATCTTTGTCCATGAGTCAGCTGTGTCTGTGCTGTGTTCAGGATCTACAGCATGAGTCCTATGAAGAGCAGCTGGGGAGGCTCCATCTGGGATAAAAGGAGGCTCCTGGGGGAACTTCTCACTCTCTACAACTCCCTGATAGGAAGGTGGAGCCAGCTGGGGACTCTGCTCCCAGGGAACAAGAAATAGAAAAGAAGAAACAGCCTCAAGTTGTGCCAGGGGAGATTTGAATTGGATAAGAGGGAAAATTTCTTTCCCAGAAGGGCTCTGAAGTCCTGACACAGGCTGCCCAGGGCAGTGGTAGAGTCCCGATCTCTGAAGGGATTTAAAAGCGGTGTAGATGTGACATTTGGGGACATGAGTTAGTGGCAGTGCGGATTGGATTGGCTGTTTAATGGTTGGATTCAACATTCCTAAAGCTCTTTTCCAGCCTAAATGACTCTCTGATTCTACTGAGTTCTCACCTTAGTTTCTCCTGAAGGGACAACTGAAAGACATTCTGATCTGGAGCCCCTGATTGGATGAGTTTGGCCACAGATTTTCTGGAGACCAGTGGTTTCTTGTGGGCTGCAGCTGCTGTCAGATCCAAAACCAACCTGAACTTAAGAGGTCTTTCTGGGAAAACTCAATTTCTCTGGAGTGGGGCTTAGAAAACAAGGACTGATCAAAGATCTGATTCAGTGACATGTAGAATAAGGGGTTCAAGATACTTTAGAGTGACAAATATCTGGTAAAACTTAATGAATGTGGGGTTTTAAATGAATATATGCATTAAATGCACTAAGAAATTTAGTGTGAAGAGGAAGAGATCAAGCATAAGATACCCATGAGGATGTGGAATAAAGATGTCAATCAAAGGAATAAGGGATATCAGCCTGTAGCTTAAGAGAAGCTGAGGAGACTATGGCAGTTGGGATGTAGCATTGCCCAGCTGGATTTTCTCTGCATTTTGGCTCCCAGATACCCCAGATCAAAGTGGGCCACCCCTTCTTGCTGCCCCTAAGGACTCATCTCCCACACCTTGGCATGCCCAACACCCCAAAGCAGTGTCCAACATCTGAAAGCAGTTCAGCATCCTCAGGGTTAAATCAGATTTAGTATCTAAGACCTGGTAGCTGAATTTTATCCCAGCGTGAGTTTTTATGATCAAATTATAGACCCAATGAAAAGAAAAACCACCACCCCCTACCCCCATCCTGCCAAAGAAATCCAGTCTGAGGTTTATAATGGAAATCATGACAGAGTCACGATTGTAGTAGCCGGAACAGCATCACTGTAACACAGTTGTAAACTGGTACTGTCCTCTGAGGGAAAAGGGAAAAGGAAAGGGAAAGGGAAAGGGAAAGGGAAAGGGAAAGGGGAGGCAAGGTGAGGTGAGGCAAGGCAAGGAGCACTTGCTATGCCCAAAAGGCCAGAGGAGGTGTGTTCAATGACTGGATGGGAAAAGGGCTGCTTGCCAACATGAACTTTCAAAGATTAAATATTTGCTCTGGTGAAAACCGCATCCACAGTGTCTCTGCAGCCTTGTGCTAGGGAAGGTGAGATGCTGAACCAGCTCCTCTGCAGGGGGGCACCATGACTCTTTGCACCCTGAGATGGAAAAAATTAAGCACATCCATTTCCAGGATATAGACAACTATCTATATATGGAAAAACTCAAATTATATAGGACAAAACTATGCTAGACTGCAATATTTTTTCATAATGTGGGTTTAATAAGGTGGAGGTGAAGCCCTTTCCAACATTAAGTAAGAAAAGAAGTAGTAAAGCTTCTGGATCTCATCTTTGTTATTATCTGGTCATAAAGGAAAGCAAAACATGTGTGACTTTCTTGCAAATCCCAGCTCCTGAACTGCCACTCTAGACCCTGGGTTTGCAATAAGTTTGGTCCATTGTCTCCATGACCTCTTAAAAAGACAAAGGAGAAATTATGTTTGGCTCCAGCAGAAAGTGAGAGCTGAGAATGACCCAATAAAGCAAAAACAGTCACATTTTATTGCCTTACTCACCCATGGTTTCTTGAGTATGGTATAACTTATGGAAGCTTTGATTTATGCTGATGTGAGTTTTATCTGCTGCTGTCTTGGCCAGTTGATTCTTAATACTGAGACCTATGGGCCTCTGCTGACTTTCTTGGTTAAATAAATTAAAGGAAATATAAACATTAATGGAAGTCACTTAATTTATGGCTAGATTGGAGCATTGTATCTTACACCATGTGTCCAATCCAAACCCCATTAATCTAAATCTTACTGACATCCCTGAATCAGGCCCTATCTTTGGGCTTTTCCTTCTCACTATGAAAGGAACAGTTAAAAATAATTTTAAATGAAATTATATTATCCCTCAAAAGACATCCTGCACAAAACTTTCAACCTTTGTCACCTCTGGGGTGGCAGAGCATTTGGGATGTTTTAGTGGCTGTTGTTTGAAGGCTAAAGATATTCCTCCCACAGCAATGCCTCTCCCCTCCTTTTCCTCTCCATGCCAACCATCCCACCCTTTAAATATCTCCTCTTGAAGTATTTTGCAATGCATCACATGCCATTTGTGGCTAAACACATTTTTGGCTCTTCTGTATGATACAGAACCTAATTCCAGCTCTTCAGGCACTTTCTCAGATTATTTCTTGCCAAAATTTTACTTTTTTTGGCCTGGTTGAATGAAAGAAAGCTTTCTGCTGCTTTTATTTTTTTATTATTTTTTATTTTGTTGATTATTGTTTATTCAGAGATGCTTTCTGCCACATATATCTCTGCCAGCAGCAAAACTGCTGGCTTGCCATTGCACTGTCTGCCTTAATGTGCTCTGATATGCTCCTTCCCTGGCACACCTTCTCCAGTTTAAAAAAAAAACAAAAAACACCAAACCACCAAAACAAGCAACAAAATGAAACAACAACCAAAGAACATTGCATGCACTTTTTGTGCTGAAGGAAAAAAGAGCAGAAGACAGAAGAACAGGGAAGTACAAGTTGTTTAAAAAGTGTAAAAAATATAGGAGGTGTCCCATAGAGTATTAGGATGAGTCAGTAACTAAAGCTGTTATGTTTTCACATGGCAGTAGCAAGTTCTGTGTTGTTCTTGTAGCAAAAGTTTTACTGTTATCACAACTGTGGGAGGTATAAACAGAGCAGTGAGAAGGAGAAGCAGTTCCTCAGTGAATGTGAATTATTGTAGTTTATCAAGACTGTGGCTTATTACAACTGATCACGTCCTGTTGATATTAGTAGAACTTTTCCTCTGAACCAATCAGGGACTAGATTCAGGAACTGAAAGACAAGAAGAAAGCATTGGGTTAGATCTCCGTTCTGGAGAGGAACAGGGAATATATCCCAAAATGGTTACAGCCTAGAGCCCTCAGCCTCTGTATGAATGCATCCTTTGGGATGACATCTAAACTTGGGTTTATAGGCAGAGTGGTCCTTCCCAGCAGTAACTGTTAAAACACATGCACACCCATGCGTTAGCTGTGGCTCTGTTGGATTAGGCAGCTATACCAATCCAGCAGATTGGAATAAATCACAGAGGCCTGATGTCCATGTTTAAGTACTATTTACCAGCAGTTCAAAGAGGTGATTCTGCCCCTCTGCTTGGTTCTGATGAGACCCCACCGGCAGAGGTGCTTCCATATCTAGAGACTCCAACATCAGAAGGACGCAAAGCTGCTGGAGTGAGTCGAGAGGAGGTTATGAAGATACTCTGAGGGCTGCAGCCCTTCTGTTCTGGAGACAGGCTGGGAGAGCTGTGGGTGTTCAGCCTGGAGAAGAGAAGGCTCTGGGGATACCTCATTGTTGTCTTTTTGTACTTAAAGATGGCTTATAAAAGATTTGAAGAGTGATTTTTAACATGGGCAGATAGTGATAGGAGAAAGAAAAACTCTTTTAAACTGAAAGAGAGTAGATTTAGATCAGATATTTTCAAGAAATTATTTATCTGAGGATGGTATGCTGTTTGGTTTTATCATTGAATTTAGTATAACAACCTTCACTTTCAGGGAAACATCATGCTAGGCAGGTGGGGTGGGGTGTCCCCTGTAGGACTCATGTCCCAGGTCTCTGTAAACTGATGAAGCAGCATTATAACCCCAGCTAAGTCATGCCAGTATGACCACTCCCTGTCAGGCACATCCTCTAGAGGCACCCAGACTTCTGCTTAACTCAGCTCACAGAGATTGGTCAGGACAAAGAATGGACATAGTATCAGAAGAGACAGTTTTGTGTGCTGTCTTCAGGCTTTTGTGGCCACTCCACATTGCAGCTGAGCTTCCATGTTTATCAGCACTGGTAGCTGTGAGAATATGCCCAAGTAAGGTGGCTCAAACAAGACCCCATTTCTTTTCCCCATATTTCACCTTAATGAACTTCCTGTACTCATGCTGACAAGCACTTGACTCTGTGAACAAAGTGACATATGGCTTTCAAATATGCCTTGTATTTGGCTGAGGAGAGAACAAGCTTAATGAACATTTACCCTACAGAGTTCCTCACTTAAAATATCTTCATGAATATTTGTTCTGTAGATCCCAATTCACAATTAAGTAATTCACAATTAAGTGAATAAGTGATATGCAGCAGCCTTTGTTATTCAAGAGCGATGATACCAGGTAGCAAAAGTAACAAATACCTGCCTAACCTTTTGAACCAGCCTTTAATTAATCCTTGAAAAGGCTCTGAAGAAAAATTCAAGTAACTCAGTGCTGACTCAGGCCATGAATCCATATTATAACCTTAAAAGTGCTATACTTTGCTCACAATCTATTTCACAATGTGTTTTATGATCAACTGTCGTGGTTTGACATGGAAGTGAATTTTCTCAGGAAATTGGTAGTCAAACCAATCAGTGGTCAGGGTTGGATATTGGCATTTGGACTGACCACTGAAGGCATGGACACGCCTCTGAGAACACAGAGGGTTAAAAGCAAGAACGCCCAGATAAACTTTCTCTTTGGTTCTGGTCCTCAGAGAGTGCAGGCTCTCCCCTGCACAGCCACAGGCTGGGCGGGGGAGGAGAAGCCATGTGACCTGGTCGAGGTAGGCCCAGGGGCTGAAGGACTGGAACCGGGCGGGCCCCCTGCAGACGGAAAGGTGGAGAGAAACTGAGATGCCTTTGTTCCCCACCCCCACCCCCCGCCAGAGGGAAAGAGACAGAGAGTCTGACGGCACCTGGAATTTGCCGGCAGAGGAGAAGGAGAAGTGGGGAGAAGGTGCCCAGCCATGGGAATTGGAGTTCTGGGCAGAGATTTCAGCCGTCTGGGGAGTCCAAGACTTTTAACCCTTTCCTGGGAAATGAAGGCTTTGTAAAATATGACTCCTCCTCAATTTGGACTAGAAGAGAGACAGTTTGGGATCTGAGATGTTAGAAGAAGGAATTTTTTTTTTGGTGGGAGGAGATGATGGAGTGGCTTGTGGCTGGACTTTTCTTGTTAGCCATAGACTGAACCAAATTCTCCTGCAACAGAGACTGCATTTTTAGGGGGATACAATGGTGAGCCGAGAGACCTGCTTCAGCGACTATTAGCACAGGAATGAAGAGAACAGAGAAAAGCTGAGGAGGGTGTGGTGATGCCATCTGTCCTCAGGAGGAAGATGATCTCTGTTCTTGAGACCCTCGGCCCCAGGGGAGGAAGAAAATAGGGGGGACTTTGGTCCCAAAATGAGAAGATGAACTGTTGTTTCTTTTGGTCCTTGACAAAGCATTCTTAAAGGAGCCCTATGAGCAGTCTGTCCACGCACGGTGGTGAGAGCACTGTGACATGGAAAGGAGAGTGTCACACTGGCAGATTTTCTCCGGGCTGTTGCCATATGCGACATGAAAACACAGAAGGATGGCAATTGAGTTTCCTGGGTGGGGGGGGGGGTCTATGGTCCAAGAGAGAGTCCTCTCTCCCTTGATGGACTGAGTATTGATTATCTGAAGGGTGGCAACTTGATCAGGAAGTGGTGGTGTCTCACTGGGGTTTGTTGGAAATTGGGTGGGGGGAGGAGGAGTGTTTTAGATGGTCTTCATCCTGGATTTAAGGTGTGTGTGTCTTTTATAGTAGTACTAGTTTAATAAAGTTTTTCCCCTGCTTGGGCCTGTTCTGCTCTGCTCCTGATCGCATCTCACAGCATTTATTTGGGAAGGTGCATTTTCATGGGGGCGCTGGCATTGTGCCAGCATCAAACCATGACATCAACATACCACAATATGGAAGACAAACCAAAACCTGTTTGTAGGTAAACAGAAAACCTTACAGAACCATAAGGTTGAATCAGGAAGAAATCACATTAGGATTACAGAGAAATCACTTAGGGAAAAAAAATTACTGCTGTCAACAAAAAGGATTCATCTCAGGTGTGTTCCTGGCAGTTTAGGATAAGAGCGTAACAACCAAGCCTGGGTACTTCTAGGAAAGGATGAAAGGTTTTCATAGCATCCCCTTAAAGATCATTATTTAATGAAACCAATTAAAAAGGATGATAATTCAGGCTGGATAGCTCAAGAATGTCCTAAGCATGTCTTAAAGAATGCCTACGTAAATCAGAGATTGTGTTTTTGTGTGCTGGTCTCCCAGCAGTGCAAGCAGATGAGGAACTCTGGGTATACACAGTTGTGTCCCAGTGGGGAGAAAATGGCACCTAGAGTATTAGCAGGGACTAAATGGGACATAGGTGCTCAAAAAGTAGACCCCACTTGAGCTGTACAGATTTGCTCAAAATTTATGCTTCCAAGTCAGCAAAGGATTGAGTGAGACAGATGTATGAACTGACTCCTGTGAAAAGCAAAGATTTCAGGTAAACCATAAAAATGTTGTCTATGGTTTATTATTACATAGCCTAGGGTATATTTGAGAGAGGTTTTCCTTGTCCAAATTGTTCCAGTCTAAGTTTCAAAGAATGGTACCTTCTTTGCTACCTTCTCTGCTACCTTGCCAGTTCTTGTCAAGCTAGGTCATAAGGTGATCATGCTGTTAATCTGCTTGCTGTCCTAGGTTTCTATCAAAAAGCAGCTTTTTTTCATAGTTGCAAACAGAAATACTTGGCTGAGCTGGAGCACTGCAGGTTGCTTTGAGATCCTTCCCCAGCCTGGGCGTCATACATTCTCTGCAACTAACCAAGGTGACCCATGGCCCATCTCAGTCTTGCTTTGCTTTGCCAAGTCTAAAAATGCGTCATAGAACCATAGAATCACTGAATCATTTGGGTTGGAAAAGATCTGTAAAATCATGAAGTCCAGCACTGTCAAGCTCACCACTAACTCATGTCCCCAAGTGCCACATCTGTTAGATCTGTTAAATCCCTCCAGGAATGGGGACTCCACCACTGCCCTGGGCAGTGTGTTCTGGGGCTTTGTAACCATTTTGAAGAAGAAATTTTTCCTAATCCCCAATCTAAACTTCCTCTGGCACAGCTTGAGGCCATTTCCTCTTGTTCTATTGCTTGTTTCCCAGAAGAAGAATGTCCTTTCAGTTGGGACATTTGTGTCTGGATCTTCAGAAATGTTAAGCCCATTTGGTCGTGGATGGGTTTGCAGAGATGTTCAACTTCCACTTAGGCTACAGAAATCTTATTTTTTTGAAGCACTGGAAGCATTAGAATATCTGTTTAGGAGCTATAGTAGCAGGGATGACTGCCTTAAGCCCTGCAAAAAGTCCACTCTCTTTTTTGGAAGTCAGTCTTGTCTGAAGACCTCTCCAAAAGCCCTTTGGGTAACCTGGCCCTCATGCTGCCTTGCATGAGATTGTTCTGAGACCTATGACTCAGAGCAAAACCTGGCACAGCTTTCTCTTGCTCCCTGCTTCACATCACAGAGTCAGAATGAATGTTGGGATCAGAGACTAGAATAAAATTGGGCAGAAACAAGCATGTCTAACAAATATCTTGCTTTTGATTAGGTGTTTCTACTCTCAGCCAGCAGCCACAAAGCAGGGACGATAATGAAAGGCACCCCCTTGAACATTTTACATTATTCCTCCTATTCTAAAAAGACAATTTTATTCTTTCCAGCTGGTGTCATTCCCTCCACTCTTGCAAATCACTGCTATTAATTATGCACCTACAGCTAAGTCCCCCTGCAAGGAGGACTACAGCTCCAGCACTGCAGCAAAGGAGGGGTTACTGGACTTCTTCAGGGAAGGGAAAGCACTCCTCCACCCTGAAGGGAACATTCAGCTTTGGAGAGAGGAGTTGTCAGCTGTTTTTTATTAGCCTTTAAAAGGCAGTGTTGGGGTAGGTGTGGGATCTTTGGTCTGGAAGAGAAGCCTTTTCTGGTCAGTCCCAGGGGCAGAAGGTCAGGTTTACTTGCTCTCCAGCAAAAGGCATAAAAGTCGAGAAACTGCTTTGATTTTTCTCTGGCTGGTTATGGAAGCTGGGCTGGTGCAGTGGGACAAGAATTGGACACTGTTGTGGCTTGAACGGGGCATGGACTAGGCATTCCTACAGCATAGGTGATGAGTGATGATAATAAAGACAAGGCAAGGGAGACAAAACCCACTGTAATTTAGGGAAAATGGATTGTGGCTACACGTTTACAGGCAGATAATTGGGATGCTACTGCACAAAAATGTCTGCTATTTAAGGGCAGGAGGAAAATGAAGGTAGAATAATTCTTCAGGCTTGCATTTCATGCTGAAAAATGCCATAATTTTCTGCAAGATGTCTGGAGTAGGAGAAATTTCAGATTGCTGCAATCTTTCTGATTTACAGAGGTGGCCTTGTATGCCAGAGGAAAGACAAAAGAGTGATTTCACCCCCTTGTAAAGTTGTCTATGCTATAGGTACAAGGCAGTTTGCATATGGCCTTTGTAGGATCTGGCCTACATCTCTAGGGTTTGGGCACTACAAGAAGAACCTCAGAGCTTTTACCTCCCTCTGACTGACACATCTTGGGACAAAAACCTTTGTGTTATTTACCTTAGAGCTGCCAGGCATTGCTAAGGCACAACCAGAGTTGCACCCTCTCCATGCATGATGAAGCGTTGTTGTGATAGATGCTCACACATCTCTCCTCTGCATCTGCAGGGACACTCCTTGCCATCCCAGTCCCTGCTGGGTCCCTGCCAAAGTGTATTCTTTTATTAACCCACTGCCTGGCTTCATAACAACCTCATGTTAAAAAAAAAAAAAAAATCATGTATCAGATGCTATCATCCTCTTCCCAGACATGTGGCACTTCTCCCTGGATGCTGTACAGATTAGTCTTGTGCTAATGTATTTGCCCCTCAGAAATAACAATGCTTCCTATGAAGCAGTCCAAAGCAATGACTCCTCAATTATGTTCCCTAGTCTTGATTTAATTTGGAAGAACTTCACTTTCTGAGTCCTTACTTTTTCATATGTACTCCTGCTCTTCAGCACTTTGAAAATTATTTTAGCATCAGTCTTTTCTTGTTCTCCCTGTCAGAAAATAAAGTATGTATGTGAATATTCAAAATTCATATTATATAAATTTAGCACATTTTTAGTAGGTGGCAGAGCCTTTTTAAAAAAATGTCCCTATCAATGCTTGAAATTGAAACTTAGGAAACCAGTCAAAAACTTATATCTGCTTAACAAGTAAATAGGGTCAAGGGCACAAACCTGGTCACTGACCTGTAATTTATTATTATACATAATTTCTCACCAAAAAAACACTCATTAAAGTCAATGCAGAGCTTGGGGGATTTAAGAAAGATGTTTCCTAATGCAGAGTGTGGGTAATGGAGCTTAGTTTTCTATTCCAGTTGTGCTTTGGGACAGTAAATGGCCACTAGCTCAAAGTTATTTATATTTGTAGCTGGAGCCTGTGCCTCAAGATGGCCAGAATACTTGTTTAAAATGTAGGAATGGCATCCTATCACATGCTTCCAGCCATTGGTCCCAGCTAAACAATTTAAAAAAAATTCATTGGGAGCATTTATCCATGGCTCCTTTGGCTGCCACTAATGCTGGGTGAAATGCGCCTCTAACCCCTTTGGGAGGATGATAGCTTTCGTAGCTCATTCATAGCACACAGCATCTTGAAATTCACTGATAAAACTGTAACACCACACCCCACAATACACATAATTGTGTCATATCATTAAATATTTGGAGAGTGCCATGACTCAGCACACTGCTGTAGAGATTTTTTAAATGAATGAGCATGGACCTCTGCTCCAACAGAGTTTACAGTGGAGTCCTGGATCTGCAGATGTATAATGTTTTCCTGAGTCATCCATGGAGGGTCTTCTTCTGTTGCAGGGATGGAAGAAGAGAGAGAGAGGAGATACATATATAAAAACAAATTATAAATGAAATGCTGCTGAAGGGTGCATGGATGGTCCTAGGGCATTAGTAACAGAATATGCCTTTTTTGTGTGTGTGTGTGGTTGGTTGAAATCTAGTATGGTTTATATAGCACAAGTCTGGTAAGGTCTGCAGCAGATTTAGGACCTTTGCAAGGGAGTTGCAGGATTCCTTGAGTGAGAGTTACTCCTGCTGAGTTGCATTTGAAGTCAGGGACAGATGTAGCTGAAGTCTGGGTGCAGGGAGTCTCACCTGTGCTGTCCATGGTAGCTTTTAAGAGTAATGTCAGTCTTCTAAAGCTCAGGGGAGACCTTATCACTCTCTACAACTGCCTGAAAAAACACTTTAGGGAGGTGGGGGTCAGTATTTTCTCCGAGGTATCAAGCAATAAGACCAGAAAAATAGAATCAAGTTTCACCATGGGAGGTTAAGGTTGGATATTAAAAGAAATTTCTTCTCCCAATGGGTTGTTTAGCCCTGGCACAGGCTGCCCAAGGCAGTGTTGGAGTTCCAGTGCCTAGAGGGATTTAAAAGCTGTGTGGATGTGGCACTTGCGGACATGGGTTAGTGGTGGGCTTGGCAGTGCTGGGGGAATGCTTGAACTTGGTGATCTTCTAGGGCTTTTCCAACCTAAACTATTCTATGATTCTGTGTCCCAGCTCCATAGACACTCTTCATAAATCCTGCGTGAACTTACTGGTAGATTTGGAGAGGTCCTCACGTTTTGGAGGTTACCTGGAGCAACAGATGACAATAAAACCGTATTTTCCAGTTCAGTTATCTTTCTGACATGATAATTAATTACTTACAGCACCCCAAATATATTTCTAAAGATTAGCAAGAAGATGATTTTCCGAACATTTAAATCTAATAACTAGGTCAGTTAGGAAATGCAATCCAGAAAATCTCATCTAGCTGCCTCTCCTTCTCTTAATGGGTGGATACAGCTACACTCTGTAAAATCTTTCTTTGCAGTCTGCAAAGCCAAAGTGGGTTGTTTGCTCAACATCCACTTGCTTCCCTGGGGCTTAAATGCCAATGGAAAGCCCCAGGTCTGGTTTTTTAATTGTCACATTTGTTTGACCAGTTCTGTTTTAGGAAAACCCCATTAAAAATGGTGAATCATTGTCTCCTGCTGATGTAAATGGTAATAGCTTTGACCCACAGAAGCAGTAGGAAGGGTAATGACTGCTGAACTTTTAGATTTAGATTACTGGTTCAGCACCCAGGTCTGGTGAAATAAACCCTCACATGCACACCTTGGTAGCTCCCCCAAAAGCAGCCATGCTTTGCCACTGGACCCACACCCCAATGTGTGCATGAGGAGCAGGAGACAAAGAAACTGCAACAATTCAACAATGGACTTCCCTGATTCATCAAAGCACTTAAAACACAACATGTCACATAAAGAGTATATAAATATGTGCTGAAATAGTTTGGCATATCAAGCCTGAGGGCTTGACTGTCCACAAAATTTCTCAGATTAAAGGTTTGGAATGGTTTTAAACTTCCCAAGGCTCATCCTGAATAACTTCCTGTAGGCATGTGGATAGTGCAGAGCATATTTATCCATATCCTTCATGTATGCATCCTTCTGGTTTCTTACTCTTTGTCCCACCTTTTCACTTGTATCTCCTGTGTCCTTCTGTCATGATGAACAAGTAGCTCCCATGGACACTGCAACAAGGTAGATACTTGTACTCCAGTGCCATTTTTTAATGATTCCTCCACATGTCAGACATGGTATAGTGGTGGCCCTGGCAGTGCTGGACTCAATGATATTTCAGGGATTTTTTAACCTTAGTGGTTCCATGATTCTGAACCTTAACAAACTGTTAGCACTCAAGAAAACCACACAGATTGGAGCTATTTCCTTCTTTCCATATTCCTACTTGTCTTAGGTTGCAAGATGTGGCTGGGGGGGTGTATTCTATTGCCATCTGTTAGAGGTGGGGGAGTTATCTTCTGTTAATTGTACAGTTTTCTTTATCTCGTCCATGACCAATCCTCCCTCCGGGAAATATCTTCTGTTAATGGGCCATTGAGTGCCACAGCATGACTGATAAAAATTACATCATCCCATTGTGAGATGCTCTGCCCAGGGGGAGGAGCCAAGCATTCCTACCTAGATATAATCTGAGACTTGGAACACCACAGGCAGACCTTTCTCACTGTATTCCCAGAGAAGCAGCTGTCTTCTCCACTGGATTCCCAGAGGAAAACCAGGCCCATCTACACCACCACTGGACCTTCAGAGGAAAAGTGCACCCTTCTTCAGCATCAATGCTTCAACAGAACCACATCTGTCACTCCAGGACTGCAGCCACCATTTAATCAGACTGCTACCAACACCCTGACCAGCAGGATGTCAGGTTGTATTCTGACTCTGTCAGTGTTGTTTTGTATTACTGCATTCTTATTTTTATCTTTACTTTTTTTTTTATTCCTAGGAAAGAACTGTTATTCCTACTCCCATATCTTTGCCTGAGAGCCCCCTTAATTTCTAAGTTATAATCATTTGGAGGGATGGGGTTTGCATTTTCATTTCAAGGGAGGCTCCTGCCTTCCTTAGCAAACACCTGTCTTTTCAAACCAAGACACTACTCCACACTATCACCTCTCAGTACCAATTAAGGCTAGTCACCTCTCAGCACCAATATTAAGACCATGAAGATCCTATGGAAGGACTCATCTAGCTGTGTTGTTTGCACAGTTCTGAGCACAGCAGATGCCTACTGCTGTGGCATCATGAGTATTACAACTACCACTACTTACTACTTCTACACCTATTGACTAATAACAACTGCATTTTCCCTACTGCTCTTTAAATGTTAAGATAATTTGGAAAAAGGCTATTTATACAAAAATCAGGACATTTGCACAGCAAGTCAGACTGCAATAGATATACCAGGCAATTTCCCCATGTAAGTAAGTCCTCCCTAGAGAACCCTGACAAAACCTCCTCCTCATACGTATACATTTTTGGAGGTCAGTGGGATGGGAGAAGGGACAGGGAAATGTAAGTTTGGAACAGTTTGAGTTTCTGGGCAACTCTCACACAAAGAAAAATGGACATACTGTGCAAAGCTGCTGGCAAAACCTGGTATTAAACAAATCATATAATGTCTTTGGGAATTTGGTATTGTGTATACAGGGTTCTTTGCAGTTCATACTGCACCTTTTGAGACTTGTGTATATGAATGCAATCAGCAAAGGGACACAGACACAAAAAAATTATCCTGTATAAATAGCTGTCCTGAAAATAGACCGTAAGGAAACTGTTCTGAGTATCTTGATCCAGGGAGTAAAGCATTTATTCTCTTCTTTCCTTTCACCTGAAACCCACAATTAGACCAAATGGAAAAAAAAAATACAGAAGTACTTTTACAACGAGCATCCATTTTTTCAGAGCCCATAGATGACAGATGTCTTAAATTCAGACTCATGAGGCCTTAAGTTCAGACACAAGTTGTGCTTTTCTTTCTTACAGGGTTTTTAGCTTAAGGTTTTTTCTTCTATTTTTTTCTTTTCCTTTTATTTTCCTTCTTTTTCCTTTTTTCTTTGTTAATTTGTCTTTTTTTGTTGTTTTCTTTTTTTTTTAACTTTTCCTTTTCCTTTTTATTAACTTCTTTTTATTTTTTCATTTTTGCTTTTATTATTTTGATTTTCTCTTCTCCCTTTCTCCTTCCCCCCTTTTCCCTTTTCTTTTCCTTTTTTTAATTTTCTTTTTTAATTTTATTTTTCTTTTATCTTCTTGTTTTTCTTTCTCTTTTTTCCTTTTTATTTTTTACTTTTCCTCTTTTCTTGTATACGTTTGCTTTTTTCCTTTCCTTTTTCTTTTTCTTTTCTCCTTCTCCTTTTTTCTACTATCTTTTCCTTCCCCCTCCCCCCCGCCCCCCCTCCCCGCCTTTCTTTCCTTTTTTTGGTATTTTCCTTCCTCTTTCTCTTTCGTTAGCAGGCAATCACCAAGCCTCCAACCCCGAAACCGACCTGAAAGCAAAAACCAGACTTCAACATCTGCGCTTTCCACCGATTATAGACAGATCTGAGAAGAGGTTGGGAAACCTGCAGGCTAACAGCAGGCTGACAGGTGAGGTACGACATGAGCAGGGACTACCCCGGGCGGTGGTTCCTTACCCTCGCAGGAGAACCAAATCTCCCTGACGGAGCGCGACAAGTATCCTTGTCCTTTCCCGGGGCAGCGGTCGCTCAGTTCCGAGCGCGGAGCACCTCCAGGAACGCTCGGTGAAAACACGAACTCGCTGTTTTTCTTGCTAATCATTGTTAATCATTAACCGCTCATTAGAATAACACCATTGAGTCCCTCTGGGTCCCCGCCATCCCAGGGGGCCACAGCCAAGCCCCCTCCCCCCTCGCCCGGCCCCGCTCCCGAGGGGCTGTGCTGGGATGGTGTGCGGGGAGGGGGATGCACGGAGCCCCGCGGGGCCCCGGGCCTGCCCGCGAGGGCATTCGCGGGGCGCGGAGCCTTTTGTTATGCTAATCGTAGCTGACATCACTCCGCATATGAAAGCAGAGGGGGCCGCTTATAAGGCGGCAGCGGGGGCCGCCCCTCCAGAGCGGCCCCAGTCCCCGCGCAGCCTGGCCCGGGCGGAAGTAAGTGGGGACCGTAGGGGTGTGCGAGCCACTGTCGGGAGAGGTGGGAGGGGGACAGCGGCTCAGTGGAGCCCCTCGAAACGCCGAAGGTGCGGGGCTGGCCAAGAACAGGGGTTTGCGAGGCGTGGACAGAATTCCAAGGAGTGGGGATGCATCCCAGAGGATGCATGGGAGTAGGAAAACCCTGGGGTGTTCGACGGAGAGAGAATTCTTAGAAGTCTGCAAAGCAGACCGAGGAGATGCCAGGGAGAGAGGCGGCTTGGAGACTGCAAGAGAGAAGGGAGACCCGGAGGACTGCAAGGAAAAGGGAGACCCGGGAGGATGCATGAGGAAGGGAGAACAGAGGGAATGCAAGGGAGAGGGGAGGCTGGGAGACTGCAAGGGAGAGGGGATACCCGGGGGAAACCGGGAGGGAGGAGATTCGGCGGCTGAATTAAAAGACCTGGCACCCGGCAAGGGGAAGTGTGAGTGCAGGAGTGACGGGAGGACCCAGGGGGGAAGGAGACCCAGTGGGTGGAGAGACCCGTGCCCGATGAGCTGCAGGGGAGAGGAGACACCCGAGTTGGAAGGGAGTCTGGAGACCCAGGGGCTGATGGCAGAGGGGGGGCATGGAGCTGCAAATGTGCAGGGCAATGCAAGGAGCTGCAGAGGAGAGAGTAGTCCGGGAGGCTGCAGGTTAGTGGGGACACCCAGGGGCTGCAGGGGAGAAGGAAGCTCCAGAAGGCAGCAAGGGAGTAGTGAGACCCGGCAGAGCTCCACCACCCTCTATTCCTTTTCTCTGCTCCCACTCCTCACTGCAGGTCATCTGGGGATGCACTACCCCTAAACCAGGCTACTGTGCTCTTGGAGAGAGTTGAAGGCTGGCAGGAGAGTCAGGTGGATGTCTTTATTTCCTGGATGGGAAAACTGGAAAAATGTGAGCTGAATACTCACACTTTAATGTACAGTTAAAATTGCCTGCTCCCATCCCTAAGTCCAGAGTCTTGGAAGTGTCTGGTGGGAGTGTTTTCTGTGTACCAGAGTGCGGCTGGCTGCAAACAGCCTTGAGGTGAAGAGAAAAGAGAGCTCTGAGTTAAAAGCAGCTCCTGTTTTTAGGAGTCCACAGGCCACTTGCTGTTGGTTTGATCACTGACCCAGAGCTCGCCAGAGCTGTAAACATCACATCTGCTACAAAGTGTGTCCCACGGTCTCCTTGCAAATTGCTCTTGCAAATGTAATCTGTGTTGGACTGAGTGGAAAAAGGCATTATTACCTCTCCAAATAAAAGGGGCGCAATTGCATGCAAAACTTGCAGTTCTTTGGGTAGGTATGGAGGAATTAGATAATTTCTCTTCCAATCCAGGGGCTGAAAAAACCCCAAACTGTGACTTCTTCAAGGGAGGGGGGGAGAGTAGAGAATGGTGTTGGCTAGTCAGGTTTAGTGAAAACGTTTTAGACCCTCTGAGACATTTTACACTCGACTCTTATGTTGTCCAGCAGTTCACAGGAGTGAGATAAGGGGTCTGAAATATCTAAATAGAAACTGAAAGGCATGGGCAGGATTAAAGGTTGAAGGTTTCCAGTGTGCTTGTAGAGCAGCGGGAAGAAAAGGGCTTCCAAAGATTAAAAGATATAGAAATACTCTGAAACAAGAAGCATGTGTGCCTGGATGCTCATGAGAGCACTGCCTTCAAGGGATGCATCAAACCCAAATCCAAGTGGGCATTAAAGAAAAACAATCCATGGCAATGAAATCCTGCCTCCCTTGTAGGCAGTCAGTTTTGTCTTGGACTTCAAGGGAGCCAGGAACTCACCCCTAGAGGTTATTAAAATCCTTTGTAATAATAGCACTTCTCTAGTAACCCTTTATGCCAGGCACTGGGGTTGGGATAGCCAAAAAGCATCCTGAATAGAAAAAATATGCTGCAGATGGCAGAGAAAACACTCAGAAATATTCATTCCCCCCAACCCGATTGGTCCCCAAATGGGAATATTTAGGCAGAAAGCTGCAGCTGGGCAAATCCAGATCTGGGGATCAGGTAGGATGCCCTTTTTCCAGGGTAAGAGGTTTCCCAAAGTGAAGCTGACTGCTCCAACCATTCCCAGTCTCTTCCCAAACGTCTTTGAGGGGGTGTTATGGGGGAATGCACAGTTATAGTTTGGGTATGCCAGTGTGCTATGCAATGGGTTGTGAGACTCCAGAGATGCAATGTGGTGGGCAGGTTTTCCTGTTTATTTTACTGTTGTCTTTCTCATGGGATGGGAAACCACTGCAACAACCACCAAAAACAGCCCGGAGCAGTGTCTGAAGTGAATAACTGAAGGGAAACCCATTTACTGCTATTAGTACTGCTGCTAAAATAAGCAAGCCGTGCCCTGGAGACAGAGAGGACCCCTCTAAGGATTAAAGTCCTGCATCTGGTTTGTTTATCTGTTTGGCCTGAAGAAGGAAAAAAAAAAAAAAACCCAAACAAAAAACCCAAACAAACAAACAAACAAACAAAAACACAAAAAGAAAAGGGGTGTGGGGGTATCCTTGAGAGCTTTTTTGTTGCTGCTTCCTGGAGACAAAAATGGGATTTTATGTTTACAAAGTTTCAGCCTTTTCCGTGAGCTCCAGGTGCCAAGGACTTGGAAGAAGTGAGAGGGAGAGTTAATGAGGTGAGAAGAAAAGAAAAAAAAAAAAAAGGTAAAGAGCAAAACACATTTATTGTAACAGATCGGAGAGAAACATCTGCAGGGTGAGGGCACCTGCATTAAGTAGGGAAATGCAGTTTTTATTATTTGTCTTCTCTGCAGAAAAAGAGAGAGAAAAAAGAAATATGGAGAGAGGAAAGGGAGAGATGAATAGCTGAAGATTTGAGCTAATCTAAAAGATCTATCTTTTTTTCTTCCTCCTAAGCAGTTGCACAAACTTTTTGGAGAGGGGAAGAAAAAAACAACACTAAAGTGAAGCAGCAAATGAAGTCTTGCCATGTGCAGGGTTAAATGGAAACACACAATCAGACCATAACTCTGTAATTCAACCCATATGGTTTCTCTGTCTGTTGACTCGAAAGGTTGTATCAAGGCTTGGCAGGGGAGGGGACTGAGAAGGGATAAACCAAACCGTTTCATGATTCATAAGCCACTCCCTTGCAATTTGGATAATCAATTTCTCTCTCTCAGCGGCTTGCTAAACTTCAGAGTTAACCGTAGCTTGGGCTCTTTCTCCTTTCAGGTTGTTCATCTCCAAGAACAAGCAATACCCAAACTGAAGGAAAATACATTGCACAAAATATTAAGAAAACCACTTTTTTTTTGAAAAATTTATTTGAAGAAGCTGATTTCCTTTGGCTAGCAGGCGAAAGTGGAGAAAATGAAGCCAAGTCTGCAATTTTTCTTAGCTGGTTTTCTGTTGTTGATTCTGCAGACAGGGCTTTGCTATGGGATAAAATGGATGTAAGTATCTGGCTCTATCTCTGCATTTTTAATGTTTCTGTAGGAATTGCTGGTCTCTTACCTGTTTGTACAACTGCTGCTTGAGGCATGCTGTAAACTGTTTAAAGAGCAGCAAGCACTGCAATTCTCCAGGCATTGATTGATGTCAAGTGTGTGTACTATGGGCTTATGCTAACAATGTCTCCATCTTCTTTCTAAAATATGCATGATTTAGGCTTATTTGGGTTTTTTTTCTCCTCATTGATACCAAGGGAAAAGCACACACTTGAATGCTCACATGAGCATTCATTAAGTAGCTCATGAAGCTTCTGTCATTAGCTCCTGCTATGCTGGGAAACTCTCCCACCAGGACCACTGGTTGTGCTGAGTAGGAACTGAGAGCAGTGGGGATGGCAGCTGAGATAATGCTGCCCATCTCCAACCACAAAGGATGCTTGACAGATAACATGGTTTTTTTGTGGACCTTTTAACCTTTGGATTTTGTGAAGGGTGTTTAAAATGAGGTGAGGAGGGGGGAGGAAGGTGAAGAAATACCAAAGACTATGGTCTAATCAGGATTGAGTTTCCTTGGAGGCAATGTACTGCAAAGTGAAAACATCACCATCTCATTTCTTTGCTTAAACAAGCCATCAGTTAGTTGCTTGCTGCAAAATAAACAAACAGGCCACTCCAAAGCAAATCTGGTTTCACAACCTTGATAAGTGATCTGTCTTTTCTACTTGGGTTTGGAACTGGGCACAAAATAAATACAGGAATATGGGTTTGCCTCAAACAAGCATCTTTGGTAGAAAAAAAGGCGCAATAATATACAATGCCAAGAAGATCCTGTAGTGCATTGAAGCAAGGATCTTTGGGATAGGTGGTGAAACTTGGACAAGAGGTTCCTGTTTTGCTGCTCCTTCTGCTACAGAATTCATGCTATGTCTAATTGCCATTCTGCTGTTCCGATCATTGTCATTTGAAGCTCTACTCATGCCAGCTTTTATAAAGGCTTAAATTTGGATATCTGCAAATTAAGGTATCCCATTGGAGCCAGTGTTTTTACTCCCCATCATGCAGTCAGGGAAGAGAGGATCTTCCAGATGGTGATTCGTCTTCTCCAAACAGAGATATCCAACAGAAATGTAAGTGATAGCCTCTGGCAATGCTGTGTACTGCAGGGAGCTGCCAGAGGTCACACATCTGTCTTTTATATCCATAAAGAGAAGCATAGTGAATCTCTCCATATGGTGTTTAAATGCACTTGGTCAGGTGGGAGGAATAGTCACCTGCTTTAGGGCATCTTTCAAGGTGGCATGCTTGCCTATGGCAGGAAGATAGGAACTAGATGATTTTTAAGGTTCCTTCCAACCCAAACCATTCCATAATCTTTCATCTGCTGTCTCCATACTCTAAGGACCATCTTGGAAGTAGAGGAGAGTAAGGATCTGGTTTGCTCTTCACTGCCTTGGCTTTACACCTTGTAGTAGTCAGCAAGAGCTCAATTACATAACCCAGCTGTTTGTTTCTGCCAACTTCCTCCAGTATTTAGGGTCTCAGCTCTGCCTATATCCAGCACCAGGAAAGGCAGGCATCTCCTTTCTGAAGGACATTTAGCAACATGTTCATGTCCTTTGCAACATTTATTTCTATGCAGCACAGAAATAAAGCTGTTTTGTGGCACCCTGGTCCAGCAGGGCTTTTATGTGTAGAGCCATAACTGACTGGAGGGACTTGTCCATATGCTTGGCATTGGTGTCCCACTTAGGCAAGACGCTTAATCATGAGTGAAGAGCTCGGGTTCCTTCAAAGGGCAAGGGTGAGATGAGCTCCAGAAGGAACCTAATAGTATGGTGACAAGCCACAGACATGAAAAATGCTGGGAGGCAGGGAAAGGTCCCTAATAGCTTTGCTGTCAAAAGCAGCCTTCTGGCTGTTAAGTGGTTAAGCTGCAAGGGTTGCTTTCGGGGATGAGTGGGGGGAGAAGCAGTTGGAAGCAAGACATCACAGTTGCTGCTCCTCTACTTCCCAGTAGACATATCCCCCCTATCAAAAAGTGAGTGGGAAAGATGAAAATTAGGATTAAAGTGGTATTTGAAGCATGAATGGCATGTAGATGCAGCACTGAGCTCCCCTCACACCTGTTTAAAACCTGGCAGAGACCTGCACTCTCTGTCCACAGCACTTTGCAACTGGGATGATGGCATCTGGAAATTCACAAAATTATGTTGGTTTTTTTTTTTTTTCATTTGCTCTTTCTCCTCATTTACCCACCCTTATTTTCCTGTGGAAACACAGGCTAATTTTCCCCGCTCCCCATCACTCTTTTTTCTTGGGGCTCAGGGACTGTCCTTAGAAACTGCATGGGGAAGTTCTTGGCAAACAGAGTACCAAATACTGAGTAATACCTCAAACCTGCATATCCCAGCTCTGAACTCATATTCTGGGTGCTGTACAATTGAAATCTGCTCCTTCCTTCTCTGCTCATGAACAGAGAGGTGGGGAATAAGAAGGAGATGAAGAAGGAGGAAAGTGCTATGTGATGTTTTCAGTTGTGGGATTTTCTCACCGGTCTGCCTGCTGCATTATTTTTGTACACATGCTGCCAGAGGTGAGATTCAAAGAGGATTTGGGAGGGGAAGGGAGAGATAAGGAGGTGGGTTTCACCAGCCTGGAGATGAGGGAGTGACTGATATGAAAGGTGATAGAAAATTTAATTTGATTCAGTGTGTGCTGTAATTGCAGGGGGAGGGGAGGAAGAAAAACACAATATTCAGCCATTTAGGACTTCTCAGTAACACAAATATGCCCTGAAAATTATTAAAAGCAGGGAGAAGGTAAAAAAAGAAATTATTTATTTTATTTTGCTTGGCTTATTTTTATGAGTTCTGTGGTCCAAATCCCCATCTGCTGGAAGTTGATGCTGGGCCCCACCAAACATCCATCATGGTGTGTGGACAGTAAGCATCTTGTACACATGCTCTTGCTCTTGTATACATTTCTCTTGCTGGAGAAATTTCATATATTGTGGTCTTTCATCTAAGCTCCAGAGAGCTACTCAGGTGTAAAGCCAGAGTATGGCTCCAGAGTATGGTTCCAGATCTTTGCTGGATTAGGATTGTTGTGGAGATACAGCCTTTCTCATCAATGTATATGAGACCTTGCATCTTATTTTTGCAAACACTTTCCCATCCTTACAGCAAAGCAGGTATGTGGGGAGGTTACATAATTTTGTGGTGATCAGTGTTGTTTTGTCACAGTGGCTGGGAAGGTGAGGCAGCCATTGGTTTCCATGAGACATGTCTTAGGGCCAATGCATCTAGTAATTCTATCACCTTCCCCATCTGCTTTTGCAATCCATTTAGCTTTCCCAGGAGAGTTTGGGTTTGACCAAGCAGGTGCTGGAGCAACTTATTTGGGTAGAACTGAAAAACAGATGAGCATTAGTGGGAACTGCAGCCAGATGTGCATGCCCCAAAGGTGTGCATATGTTGGGATGTCCAGGCACAGAGTAGCTTCTGAGGCACTTCTGCCTCCACAGGGATTGGCATCTCCTCTGTCCCTCTGTACTGAATGTCTCCTTCAATGTGGTTGTAAATAAGCCAAACACAGCAAGTGATTTGGGCTCGTTTTTTTGGGGTTTGTTTGGTTTGGTTTTTGTTTTGGGTTTTTTTTTTTTTTGGGGGGGGGGGGGTTGGGGTTTTGTTTGTTTGTTTGTTTGTTTTTTAGGATTTTTTTTTGGTTTTTTTTCTTTGTTTTATTTGTTTGGTTTGTTGGGTTTTTTGGTTGGGTTTTTTTTCACAGCTTGTAGAAAATGCTCAGGATGGCAATTAGGAATTGCCTGGCAAAAAAAATGCCAGGATGGCATTAGGAATACCATCATTTTTAGGTGGAGCTTGGTCACTTCAGGAAGTCTCTGCCTGTCCCCATTGTGGTGACCCAATTATATGTCATGTGCTTTGGAGCAATCCCCAGCTGAGCTCCATTCCCAGTAATTGCTGCACAATTCCTATGGTTAAATTGCAGCCCTTCAGAAGCGACAGGTAGCTTAACCACACATTTTGGTGAACATAAGATGTCCCCCAGCCGACCAACCCTGAGCAGCCCTTCTGCAGCCAGCAAAAAGCAGGGGAGAAAATGGAAAGATTTTGTGCTTCCTGGCAGCTCCTGCTTCTCCCCTTCAATGAGTAGTGGGAGGGAGCTGGGACATGGAGACACGGGTGCCTGTGAGGAGACTGCCTGCCTGGCAAGAGACTGCTAGATGAGCTGCTGTGAAAGAACTGCAGGATGGGGATGGCAGGAGGGGAGTAGGCTGGGGGTGAAGAAAGGGGAATACCATGTCTTTGAAGTTTGCTTTTTGCTCCATAGGCAGTTCAGGAAAAGTTGACAAGGATCCATGGCCTTCCTCGGCACTCAGTGAGCCAGCTCACTGCTGGCATTGACTTCATTCAAGCTTGGGCATGAAGTCAACAGCCTTGTGCCTACTACTGCCAGCACTGAATTTGGCACCATATCTGAAAACAGCTCTTATTTTAAGCTTTTAGTTCAGAGTTGGTTTCCCCCCCCCACCCCACTTCTCTCCCTCTTCTTTCTATTTATTTTCTTTTTTCTCTCTCTTTTTTTTTTTTTTTTTTTTTTTTTTTTTTTTTTTTTTTCATATGAATCCTACTTCTCTGTTTAAAAAGCACTTACAGAACCAGGGGAAACATTTACCAGGGGATATGGTGTCTTTCCCAGGACTGTGGTCCCCAGGCTGGAACTAATGCAGGGCAGGGTGGCAGGGGCATGGGCTGCCTTTGACTACCAGAAGCTTAGACAATGGTATTGAAACACCCCTGCAAGCCTTTTCCAGATGAAAACCTGAGAAAATGAGTTTTTAATCTGCAGATTAAAAACCTTCAATGAGATCAAATACAAAAAGAACCCTCAATCTCTTCCTCTCTTTATTAACGTTTACCACATACTTCACTCTCCACAGCCATGTAATTTTGTCTAAATCTTTTTGTGTCACCCACATCCCTGCAAGATTAAGGAGTTTAGGAATAGATATTAAAAAAATGCCTTTTCAGAAAGCAAAGCTGGTAATTTGGAGTAGAAGTTCATGGTTTCACCAGCAGTCCCTTTGTGAGACTTTTGCAGATCATGTCACACAAGGGAGGGTGCAGAGATGCCTTCAGGGAGAAGATTCTTCCACCCTTCAAGGGTGTTTTAAAAGACACCAATGCTTTGCTGCTCAATTGAAGGAGTTTTTCTCCCTTTGACTTGACCAGGAGCAGTGTCCTATTCACAGGGTGCCTTGTAAACCAAACAATATATGACTTTCACTGATATCTGCTGACATCTGAAGGTGCTTCTTCCTAACCTGCACTTTCTATGAATAGTCCTCTCATGGGGCCCAAACATGCAGGAATGGGCCCATACCTCTCAAAGGACCTAACACTGCAGAGCATTAATGTTTTCAAATGAATTTAATAACTGTCTGAGATAATAAAAGAGTAAACAAATGTCATGATCCATCTATGCATATTTCCTCTGTAATTATGTTCATGGTTTTCTGTCAGTATCCAGAACTTCAATTGAAGGACCTGCTGTGTTATATATAGATTAGGAGATGTTTGGTTTAGACCCTGTTTATTTAAAGGGATGTATCAGATATGTATATTTTTAAAAACCGTAAAAAAAACACCCCTTGGTTGTCTGGAGAAGGAAGGATGGGGCAGGAGAATTAAGTGAGAATGTTATCAGGATGAAACTGAAAACCAGCATTTCTAGGGGGAAAGCAGGTAAAATCCCCTTTTCAGATGAAAGGTGTGAATCCACAGAAAGATGTTTGTCAGGCATTTTTTTCCCAGGTTGAGTAATGAAGGGTTTTCTTCTAATTATGCCCTTGAGGGCTGGATTTTTAGGCTGGCAATGTCCCATTTGCTCCAGTTTCCCTCCCAGTGCTGGTGATCAGTGGAGACTGTGTGAAGACAGGCCAGAGACCCACCACCAAATCCTGCCATGGACCAGCCTCTCCCCTGGGATGTTTTTCTTTCCACAAATAGATATTTTGTTTTCCCAATAATGGCGTTGCAGGCAGTGGGTGTCCATCCCCTGATGCTGAGAGAATTTAGAAAGCAGAGAGGGGTGGTGCATTTCCACAGGGAGAGTTTAGAGTGACATGGAGTGGAGAAAATATTCCTAAATGTAGACAGAGACTGGGCAAACCTAGGTTGTCAGGGGATGGAATAGATGACCTAATAGGCCTCTCACATTCCTGATCTCTGATTTATAAATGCAAGTTTCAGTCTCAGCAAGTGACTACAGTAACTGAGTTTTCTTTTCCATCTCCATTACCTTTTAATTTTTCCTCCCAATGCTTGGAGATGTTTCCAATTAGAGGTTCTCATAAGCAAAGACATGAAGTTTAGGCCTGGGAGATGCTAAAAAAACACCTTCCTGCATCTTGCAGTTTTATTCTTGGTAGGCTTCCTGGAGCTCAGCTCATTCTATGACAAACAGCCATTGCTGCCATTTACTGAGTTCTCACCAATCAGAAGGTATTTTCCCTCTTCCATGAAGTAAAGTGTTTTCTTGTTGCACTATAAAACTGCTTCTATAATGGTGATCACTTCAAGCCATCTGTAATAATACAGTCTCATTGCATCACATCCTGTTTTTTCACAGAGGATGAGTTTCAGTCTGAATTCTGCTTTCATCCCTACCTGTAGATGGTTATTCATGTTATTCATGATTTGTCTGTAACAGTGAGATAGGGATACCTCAATGTAGCCTTCCAGGTGCTTTAAAGAGGCTGAAGACCTCTATGAAGGATCAGAAAATGTAGTGTAGGACCTAGGAGATATATGCATCCTTCTGGAGGGCCAGCCAAAACATTCCAAGGCCTCTCAAGTGCTGCTCAACACGTCTTATTAGAAAACTGAGCTGCTGCCTTATAGTACAGCCTCTCTCAGAGACTTGGAATGTTCCTCATTTGCCTGAAGCTCAGGGTGTGAAATTCCCTCACTGCTCCTGCCACACCTTGCTTGCTTCCCTTCCTGCTGGGACATGCCGTGCTGGAGTTTTTATCATTTATACTCTATTACTGATGAGCTGCTTTGGCTTCTTGCCTGATCTGTGTTTCAGCTCATTCCTGGGAGTTGCTGATAGGCTTCTGGGATAAATTTTCACAGATTCCTGGTGTCAAGTGCTCATATCTCATTCAAGCTCTGTGTTTATACCATTCAGATGCCTGTGTCCCTTCTCGGTATCTGAGTTTCCTATATGGAGCAGAAAATGAGCACTTCTAAGTCATGATGGTATCATACTATAGATCTAAAAAGCACAAAGGGCTAACTACTTCCTAGATGTGGCTTTCTGCTTTCCATGAGCTAAAGGATCCTGAAGGACTATTGTGAGGTCCACACTGTAGAGGTTTGCAGTCAGGTGACAGTCATACTATTCAGAGACTCATGTCTCTATCTTTAAGGTCATGATCTCTCCGAGATACCTGAATACCCAGTATATCACCAACAAGTTTTTTCTCCACTAGCTCAGGTGGATGGCAGGATGGGTTGCCTTCTGGAGGGGCCCCTCTCCAAACAAGGAACATTGTATGAACACCAGTATGTTTGGGAACGAGGTGAACTCCAGGGCAGAATTTCTGATGATTAAATCATAGAATCATTTAGGTTGGAAAAGACCTCTATGATCATTGAGTCCAACCAGTAACTTAACACTGCCAAGTCCACCACTTTTTCCTTTCTCTTGAAATTCATTAGTGATGACTTCTGCTTGCAGTATGTTTAATGGAACATTTAAATACGAGTATGAAGTATATATTTATATGGCTGGCAGAGCGGTGGTTTCCCTTCCAAGTTTGCCGCTGTTTATCTAGTGCCAGAAATGCCAAACTCCCAGTCACCTGTGAATTTGTCAGTGCAGGCCTATTCATCCCCAGCAAGGATTTAATACCTCCAGATTTTGTTAGGGCTCAATTTTAGCTCTGTTTCCATCTCATTTAACTTCTGAAGAATGTGGATGTTACAGTAATAAATGAAATGCACCCCAAAATGTGTTTGCTAATAAGCCAAACTAACTGAGATGGCTTGGGATGAATCTGAAAGCCAATACATTTAATAAGGACAGAAGGAAATATATGTTACAGTTGTGTTGCCAGGATCAGATGCCGTCAGATTATTGATCCAGCCTGCTAGAAAGTTGTTTTATGGGAATGCATAACTTTTATGACTACCCTAAGATAGCCAAAAAGATACAAATAGAGTTACACACTAGGCTTCTGCTGATAGCTGTGGGTGCTCAGGGAAGAAGAGTATGGCATGTAAGATGCATGTCAGCATTTGTTCTTTTTTCAACCTGGAAAAGTTGGCAATTGGACAGTAGAAGAACCACCACTGTGGGATGTTCTTTTCTTCCATGGTAACATATATGCTGGTATTCATGGATCCCTTTTCAGATTTTGACTGTGGTACTCTCTCTGCACATACTCCCACTCAGGTTTTGCACTATGGTTTTTGGAAACTAGAGAAACAGACTTATCTATCTGCAACAATGATTGAATCAGTAGAGGACCTTGGCATTAACTCTAAGTGAAAGCATATGTTTTGCAAATTTGATGATTTTTCCCTAGGCCTTGCAGGGATTTTCTCCATAATTAATTACATGACATTTAGCATAATCCTTTGAGAGTGTGTGAGACAGATGCTGAATACAAAATACTGATAACACCAACGTTGCTTTTTTTCCCCAAATACCACAGTCTTGGAGAATCCAGATTTCGTTTATCATGGAACTGCTGGGTCATTTTTCACTCTGTTGGGAGGTCTGTGCTCTTCATTCTTCAGCAAAAAACCTTCCCCATAGGATTTACACATGCAGTTGACTTGACACATACCCCTGGAGCTTTGTGCAGACTCCCCTCAATAAGGGAGAGAATTGCACACTGTGAAAGGGTGGTTCTTCCCACCTACCTTAAACACCTACTTTATATGAGATAAATCACTCTTCATAGTTGCTCATCTTTCTCACCAGCTTTATCTAAGCACCTGTTTACAGGAAGCTTTAATTAAGTCAGGTGAGCATTGGTGACTAGACTGTGTTTTAATGCTTTTTTGCATGTGCTTGTTTCCTCAGAGCTCTGTCCAAGACTTCTTTGGCTTTGGCCCTGAATCAAACCCAGCACTGCAAGCAGCTTGAAGGCCTGGTGGTTTCTCAGGTGCAGCTGTGCCGCAGCAACCTGGAGTTAATGCAGACCATTATTCAGGCAGCGCGGGAAGTGATAAAGACCTGCCGTAAAACTTTTTCAGACATGCGGTGGAACTGCTCTTCAATAGATTTGGCTCCTAACTACCTGCTGGACTTAGAGAGAGGTAAGCAGCACTGCTGGCTCAGTTGGGACTGGAGTCAGTAGAGTCAGCCTCTGTGTGTGTGTGTGTGTGTGTGTGTGCTGGAGACAGGAAGGGTCTTGCTCCTGGGAGGCCATGGAGGGACGACAAAGCCTAATTGTCCTGTTCTCTGAGACCACATTCATCATTACGGTGCCAGTCATGCCCAGAAGCTCTTGGATCCAAGACCTTGTCTACCACAACTCTTACAAAGCAGACCACCATTCTGGTCTGCTTATCCCACTGGGAGTCATGGGATGAGCACAGTAGCAAAAGGAGGCAGGAGAGTCCACGGGAGGGCTTAACCACATGCTCCAAGAGCAAATCACACCACAATGAACAAGATGCCTGAATCCATGTGACTCCTTGCCCTGCTTGGATTTTTTCTTATGTTGAAGAGTTCACTTAGATGTGCTCCAAACTAGTGGTGCCATGGGACATCTCAGCTGCAGTGAGTTGGTGTGTTGGCAACTTTGTGGGACACAGACTGTGTGAGTCTCTTTTTGGAGAATGTTTATCTGGCCCAGGAGGCTGAGATGGTGTTCTTGTCTCTTTCAGGCACAAGGGAGTCAGCATTTGTATATGCCCTCTCTGCTGCTGCCATCAGCCACACCATTGCCAGAGCCTGCACCACCGGGGACCTCCCTGGCTGTTCCTGTGGTCCCATCCCAGGTGAGACACCTGGACCTGGGTATCGATGGGGAGGATGTGCAGACAACCTCAACTATGGTCTTATCATGGGGTCCAAATTTTCAGATGCTCCCATGAAGATGAAAAAATCAGGATCACAAGCCAATAAACTGATGCATCTGCACAACAGTGAAGTAGGGAGACAGGTAACAAATTCACAAGAGTTATTGTACTTGTACAATCATCTGTAGTGTTGGTCACTTGATGAGGTTCAGTGTCTCTATCAACTAGTGAAAGGAGCAGGTTTCTCAAAGATTGCTCTGAAGTTCTTTAGCCTGCTGAAAATTGTAGCTGTATAACTCATCCTATGACTCAGGGTGTCCCAAATGCTATTATGAGCCCTGTTTAACTGTGGGTGGGATGTCTCATTGCTACCTGTTGCACAGTCAATGCTTGCTCTGGCTCTGCCTACCCCAGGAGGTGTGGTGGGGTTGGGTCCCATCGTGCTCTGCCAAGGGCATTGTGGGGGCGAAGTGCTGTGTAAATATGGAGGATTATCATCTGCCAGATGCATCCAGCATCAGCTGCCTCCAGCCATCCCTGCAGGCAGGAGGGAGGATTTTTTTCATTTTTAAATTGCTATGCTAGTGATTATTCTCATGTCTGGCACAAGCTGCTTGCCACAGCTTGCATCCAGTGGTGGGATATTTTCCATGTGCAATGCCTGATATGCACTGATGTGCAAATCCCTATAGCAGCCCTCCATACAACTGAAGAAATGGATGGGGGGGCTATAAAACTGACCCCTGCACTCATATCTGAGGCTCCAGTGGTTCCATAGACTGCTCCTACTGCACAGCTTGGTCTTTCCAGGGCTGCCTGTGCAGACAAACTTGGAGCATGCTGAGCTCATTGGGAGCTTGCTGTGTAGCTACAGGCTGAGTCCACCTTTGCATAGCACAACCATGCTGAAGTTTCCCTCTCTGGCTCTTTTTTTTAAATATTATTCCCACGCTATTTGGTTTGTTTGCTTGGGGTTTGAGGTTTTTCTTAAATTTTATTTTATTTTTTTAGTGTCTTGATTTTTTTGTTTCAATTGCAAAGGGCAAATTTTTGTTTGGGATATTGCGTTGCCATGGCTGGTGTATTCAGCCCTTCCTGGCAGCATCCTGCCATGTCCCACTGAAATGAGAATAGTACAGAATCAAAGTAAAAGGCTATTTTGGCCCCATGACTAGCAGAAAGGCAGGGGGAGAGTGCACTGAATTCAACAAAGCCACGACATCTCTCTTACCAAAACCCAAAGCTGCTGGAGGTTGATATTGATGTTAATTATCTATTTATGGAATGTTTTGATATTCATCTCCTTAGGAATTTAGAGGGTGGAAATGCAGCCCAATATAGATATCTAATCAAAATTCAAAATACTCTTCTGTCTTCTGGCCACAAATGAGCCCTTGTGAAAGTAATCCTGGACTGATAGTGATCACCGAAGAGCTGTAGGATCTCATTCGCTTTCAAAGTAGCTACTCTAGACTGCCTGTGCAGAAATGAGAACAGCAATACTTTTCTATAGCAGTTCCTGATAAGGAAGTACCTTCATTAGCAAGCTTGTGGGATGTTTGGCTGTAAGAGAAGGGCATTTCCTAACTTCTGCATTCCTTTTTGCAGGTCTTGAAAGCCTCTCTTGAAATAAAATGTAAGTGCCATGGAGTTTCTGGGTCATGCTCTATCAAGACCTGTTGGAAAGGCCTTCAAGAATTGCGAGATATTGCATTGGACCTCAAAACCAAATATTTATCTGCCACCAAGGTTGTTCACCGGCCCATGGGCACACGCAAATACCTTGTGCCGAAGGACATTGATATCAGGCCAGTTAAAGAGACAGAGCTGATTTACCTGCAGAGCTCACCTGATTTCTGCATGAAGAATGAAAAAGTGGGGTCACATGGGACCCAGGACAGGTGAGGACTTCTGCAGTGGGTACTCACTGTACTCTGACCCCAAAGAGGAAAGGGCAAGAGAGGAACATGTATGAATAAGGGGCAATCAAGGAGGTGACATGTACATGCAGGTAAAGCACATCTCTAACATACAATATGGTTTACCAGTTCTTAACCCTTTAATGATGGCTGTGGCCAAGGCAGGGCTTGCTGACACATTTTCCATTACACAATCAGGCACAAGATACATTTCAAAAATCCCTGGGCAGCTTACCTCCATGGGAACTTGTAAGGACCAAGCAGCTGCTTTATACTGTGTTGAGTCTCAGTAATTTCTTGCAGTCACTGCTGATTAGAAGAGTTGTTACTCTAAGGCTCCCCTAAGCAGGCAAATGTTAATCCAGTTAGAACCAGCATTCCTAGATTGCCTTAAAAAAAAAAAAAACACCCCAAAACTCCAAAGATGATATTTAATTTTTTTCTTCTACTGCATATTAAAGGTCCAGGTGTGTTTGTATTGCTTGTGACTCTGCAGAGGAATTTCTTTATTGCATTAATATTGGGGATTTAAGGTCATTATGGTCAAGCCCAACTTCCACTGGGCAGCATACTGTCCCCTTTCACAAGCAACAGACATGCCTTTCTCTTCCCACCACCTGTTTAATTTCCTCCAAGACAAACTAATTCAATATTCCAACAATCTGAGCATCTCTAGGTGGGCAGACCCATCTGATCTCTCTAGAGCTGAACCATCAACAGCCAAAAAAGTGTATGTTTCCAGAATTTTCCTAATTTTTTTTAGGTGGCTGCAATGGCTGGATTTCAATGTCTCTGGCTGGTTTACGTTTCTTTAGATAGTTGTCATAATTCTTCTTTGCTCTTTCTGTTATTTCATGGTGGATGCTCAGGCAAGTGGCAAGGAGTATGTGCCTGGCCTATTTTGGGATGCCTTCCTTTTAATGTGGTGGATATACTTGTATTCGGACCATTATGGTTCAATGGAGAGAAGATTTTGCTGAAATGAAATGACCCAGATGCAGACAAGATAAACTATATATGCATGTGGGAATGTCGCAGCTGAGGATAAGGGTTAGTGGTGGGCTTGGCAGTGCTGTGGACTTGATATTTTAGAGGGCTTTTACAGCCTAAATGATTCTGTGATTCTGCATCAGCATGTAACTGGATCAGTAGACAAGACAGCTGAGTGAGACAAGACTGTCTTTTTTGTCCCCTGATGTTTTATGACAGTCCTGTATCCTCTGACCTCAATGTCTGGATTGCTCTACAACGGCATGTATCTGACAGCTCTGTGGTGGGAATACCAGGCTGGCCTTTATCACCAATTCAGCAGTGGAGCATTTTTTATCAAGTGAAGATGTTTGTAAGTCACTAAGAATAGCTAGGAAAAAGCATGTATTGAAACAGGTTTCTGAAAGAAAATGTCATCTTAGTGGAAGTGAAGATTTTGTGGATTTGTATGGATTTTGACATATTTGTGCCTTGAAAATGACCTCTTTGTTGTGCCTTTCTGTTTTGCAAGAAAAAAAAAAGGTGAAGATTATTTGGAAATTAGTTTTATAGGAATTGCATTAAATGAACAGGTTGTGTCAAAACAAAGTTGAATTCATTACAGATTTGCCAAGTAAAACATTTTCCTTGAGCTGAAATCCTTTCAGGGGACATGGAGGTGTGAATTCTTCATCTAACCTTATTTTACAGCAGATTTCAACTTTTTATCCCATCTAGGGATGAAAAATATGTCAGGGTCCTGAATGATTTTTTTTCCTTCTGAGGAAAGGAGAATGTGTATTGCAGGCATCCGTTTATCCTGAGATGGATGACAGCCATGATTGTGAACCTGCCAGCCAAGGGTCCACAGGAAGTGAGATTGAGTGAGGATTTAGAAGACCAAGATATTAAGGCGGGAGGGGATGACTTTCAAAAGGAACTTGTCAAAAAATACTCCTCATTCTCAGATGTGCAAGATGGTGATGGCCATGGGAGGGGAGGAGGGTGAGATAGTCCCATGTTGAGCTTCAGGTATCACTCAGGCCAAGTTTTAAGGTCATGTGTAACTGGGTTTGTTTTCATTACAGTCCATCTGCAGCCTCTTGAGAAGATGCCTGGTATTTCAAAATTGGCATGTGTTATACAAGCCAGAGCAACTCCTTTCCTGAACTAAATTACTAGAGGAAATAAATGTAAACTACACACAGCGTGTTTGAAGATTGGTCCATGCTTCCTGGGAGGAGCAGGGAAAGGGAGATCTTCCCTAGTCTCTTCCTCCCATGGATGCTTTTTTCTCTTTGCAATTTTTCTTTCATGAAGAGGGTGCCTAAATGCATTTTAAATGTGGTGTCTCTGTTCCAGCCTGCCACAGGGCTGAAGAGATAATGTCTAATTACAGGGATAAGGTAGAAGGAGCACAAAAGGAATGCTGTTAGAGAGAGGGCATGGCAAAATGTGGTTCATGCTTCAGAATGATGTAAAAATGCTCACATGGCAATAGTTCAAACATGTTTTTATTTAATGAGTCATGTCCTGGAGGCATTTGAACATTTTATCTTTATGCACATCAAAATTTTCTGGAGGTAGATCCCACTGTTTCCAAGTTGTCTAGTTTTTAAGGCCAGTTTAAGGCCAGTCATGTCATGCCAATGAAGTGAAAAGGGTTTTGTTTTTTTGTTTTTTTTTTTTGTTTTGTTTTGTTTTGTTTTGTTTGTTTGTTTGTTTGTTTTGTTTTATTTTCTGCTGTGGTCTCTTATTTGGAATACTCTCTTTTCAACCACCTTCCCATATCCTTTCTGGCCCCTTTCTGGGTGCAGAGGTCAGTCCATGCCTGGGCTGTATAGTACAGTCCCCTATGTCCAGAGCTCAGGAGACTTTGATCTGGGCATCTTCAGTATTTTCCAGCCTTGCTTTCTGCCTCCAAATGGATTTGGAGGGGGGAATATGCCACTAACACCCCCTTTCCCTGTTCCTTGATTTCAATATTCATATTGATGCATTTTTTGTGATAAAAAATGAGCAGTTTTGTAGCATATCCAGGGAAAGTCTTTTTCCTCCTCTCTCTCCCCAAGGTCTGGTTCTTGCTCATAGCATGCTGGAAACAGGATGGAAGCTGATGGTTAAGTTGCAACTCCTTGGATGTGTTAGGGTTCTCTGTATGCTGTAGGAAACAATTCTACACTGCCAGGTGGGTGGAAAGGATATTCTAATTGGTGATCCCTCTAATGTGAAGGATCATATTATGTAGACTTATTGTGTGCTTTTCAGGCAGGAAAAGGAATTACATTGTAGATGAACCATATGAAAATCAACTCAGAAAATGAGCTCCCGATTACTCAAAAGCCTTTTAGAGCCCTTTCCTGAAAGGATTTCAAAGCCTTCTTCAGAACAAGCCTGAAACATTTTTTAAGACACTTTGGACATTCTTAGCTTGTTGAAATTTAGAAATGGTTTGGAAATCTGCATGCCTCCAAGTGCTCAGGGTATGTCCAGATTTCAAAGTCATGTAACTAAACTCAAACCTGAGGTTTGACGCCTCTTTGAAGTGCTGAAAAGCTGATTAAGGAGCTGATTTTTGCAATCAGTATCCAAGTCTCCTGCAAACAAGGCTTACTGCCACACTGACTCCAGCCAAACTCTGCTTATATACCACCATCACACTTTCATAACTAATTAAAAATGGTCTGGAGAAAAGTCTAAAGAAGCTGATCTGTTAAGCTGCAAGTAAAACTTTCAATACAACAAATCAACTACTGGGAAAGAAATGTAAATATTCCCCTTCTCAGAGATTTCTTGGAAAAAAAGCACTTTTTCATCTTTTAATGAAGTAGTTCAGTTGCTCCTGCCTGAAAAAATCACTGCCATGTTTGAGTAAATGAGAAATAATGTCAGATTATAAAATTGAGATCTCTTTTTTGAGAAAAGAAGCAAAAATATGAATCTTCTTTATAAGCAGGTGCGATGTATCAAGTTTCAAAGGCTATTTAAGTCTCCTTAATGAATCCAAGGAAAGGAAATTCTGCCATGCATGCAAAAATATCCAGCCCCTGAAACCTTGCAGAGATAACAGAGCTGTTTATTACTGATCTTTCCCAGAGCAGTCTTGGAATCAAGCCAAATGTGGGAAGGAGCTCTCTTAGGCTGCAGTAATCAGGCTGCAACAAACTGCAGCTTAGCTGGGTTGATCAGTCACCACTCCTCAGTTGACTCACTGTGGCAAGGAGTGAGTGGCCACTCTCTGGTGGCTGCTCCTTGCTCACATATTCTTTCTTTACTCCAATATAAAATATTAGTCAGAAATGTCTTAGACTGGTATGCTTTCTTGGATATGAACATAGATGAAGTTGGCTGAGCATGCATCTGCTGCTCAGTTTTCAGCGTTCAGTGGCAGCCCTTGATATCACTTTTTTTCCTGCTGCCCCAGAAATATCCTTTGTATTGTGTATGGGGGTTGTTCAGCCTGTGGAAGAGAAGACTCTGGGGAGACCTTAAGGCTGCTTCCAGTGTCTAAAGGGGCTCCAAGGGAACTGGAGAGGGACTTGGGACAAGTGCCTGGAGTGACAGGACAAGAGGGAATGTCTTCCCACTGGTAGAGAACAGGGTTAGATGGGTTATTGGGAAGAAATTCTTCCCTGTGAGGCTGTTCATTGGAACCGGTTGTTTAGAGAAGTTGTGGCTACCCTATCTCTGGACATGTTCCAGGCCATACTGGATGGGGCTTGGGACAACCAGTGGAAAGTGTCCCTACTCATGGCATGGGGATTGGAACAGGCTGATCTTGGACTACATTGTTCCCCTGTACCAAGCACTGGTGAGGCTGCACCTTGAGTACTATGTTAGTGTTGCTGCCCTTACTCCAAGGCAGACATTGAGGTGCTGGAGTGTGTCCAGAGAATGGCTGTTTGAGGGGTCTGGAATATAAGTCATACAAGGAGTGACTGAGAGTACTGGCATTGTTGAGTCTGGAGAAGCGGAGGCTCAGGGGAGACATTATCACACTCTACAAATCCCTGAAAGGAGATTGTAATCAGGCTGTGGTTGGTCTCTTCTCCCAGGAAACCAGCAAAGGAAATGGCTTCAAGTTGTGCTGAGGGAGATTAGAAAGATTTTCTTCAGTGATGGATTCATTCAGCCTTGAAACAGGCTTCCCAGGGAAGTCACCAGTCCTGGAAGTGTTTAAAAAATGAATGAACATGGCACTTTGTGGTATGGTTTAGTGGACTTGGTGGTATTGAGCCCAGGGTTGGACTTTATGGTCTTGGAGGCTTTTCCTGAATTTAATGATTCTAGACTATGATGCTATGATCTCCAAAGTTCCCTTCCAACCCAAACCACTCTGTGAGTCTTTGTTTATGTAGGCAATGAAATTTTTTGGCAGAAGCACTCTGCCAAAAAAATTATTAAAATATGTAGCTGGGGAAGAGTAGTAGTTATGGGTAGACAACAGCATTTGATGTTTGTTTTTTGTTACAGCTTCTTTTAGTTTCTGTTAATGAGGGCACAGGATAAGATGAGCTTTGAGTGAGTTATAATATGTTCAATGATAGTCAGTTTTGGAACAGTTATCAGATACACTACCATTTTTTTAAATGAGATCTAACAAATTCTGAATAAGAAATAGCAAATAATGCTTTTGTGAGTGTCCCAGAAGAACTGGAGGAAACCTGCTCTAGCTAAAGATGCCCTTGTACATAGCAGGGGTTCAGGTGGACTAGGTGGCCTTTAAGGTTCTTTCCAACCCAAACTATTCTAAGATTTTATGAAAGCTAGAAAAACATTTGCTTTCTGTTTCTCCCACCTTATTTAGGTGTTATTCCTTCTTTCTCAGGGCAACATGCTTGCAGCTGGCACCCATTTCAGCTGGCCAGCTATGCATTTTTTTGTTATTGTAGTTAATGTGTGGGGAAGATTGAATTCTTTCTACTTTGAGAGACCTGGATTTGATCATAAAGTTTCCTGAACAGGTTTGTGAATAATAAATTTATTTGTAAAAAGAATAATTTCACACAGTAAAATTGCAATGGATAATGAATCTAGCTCTCTTAAACTCTCTCTTAGTCCCTCTGCAACCAAATGGCATTTGAGTTAGAGAAAACTGGGTCTGGGAATGATTTTCCATGGACCTTGATCTTTCCAGGAGGAAGACTGAACTGACACCACCTAGGCTGTTACTGAAGACATTTCTCTACTCTGGTCTTAAAAGCAGTTTCCCTAAACAACCTGATCCAGGGTTTTACTATCCTCAGTGTTAGGCTTTTCTTAATCAAAATTTAAATAAAACGTAATCTAAAATAAAACTAATAATTTCTTGTCCTCTTTCCTTGACATATAAAGAACATTTTTTCTCTCCCCTTGTAGCAATAATCTTTTATAGAGGGGAAGACACCTCTTTTAACATACTTCTCTAAATCAATTCCTTCACTGTTTTCTACTGTTTGAACTGCTCCTCTGGCTGGCCTGGGAACATTCCACTTTTAGCTGGATCTTTCTCAAAGTGTGTTGCTTACTTTGCACTTTAATCCACTGTCACAAAATATCTTCAACTCCTTCTTCCCTAGCATTATCCCCAAATTTTTAAGCTCACTCTCAACTTCTCATTAATGAAAATACAGGCTAATGCCAGGATCTCTCTTAACATCTCCTCACTGACATATGCTGATAATTCTTTCTTGTACAGTTGTTTAGTGCCAGTCTCCAGTCATTCCTTGTGGATGACAATGCAATTTAAAAGTAGATAAGATACTGCCCTCAAAATCTTACATGAAGCTGTGACCTTGATGTATTTTTAGGAATGTCCATTGTGTTATATATCTCCTGAGGGATTTGAATTATTTTTCTCTTTCTTTTTTTTATATACTGCTTTATTAATTGACATTGCTAGAGCAAAGGGCACCAAAGAAATAAATAGGAATTTGATTTAAAAGAGAGAAAAAAAACATTACACAGCAGTACTGTGTTCTGGGATTTGGGACTGCTGGAGTTCATGAAGGCAGGTGGTTTCCCTGTGGTCAGAAAGGGCTGAGGGAACCAGACAGCCAAGAGGATGAGATGTCAAGGAAGGAACATCCCTTCTATCATCATGCAACAGCTCAGGTGCTGGCAGTGCATGAGAAAAAGGACTACAGAAAGTGCTTAGGTTTATGTTTTACTCCTGTAACAGCATCTTCCTCATCCACTGGGAAATGCACTGGGACAGAAAGGCAGTTGCTGTGCTCCAGAATGACTTTTTTAATATCCTCACTAAAAAGTTCTTATCAATAGGACTGATGGAGTGAAGTTCCAGTGGGTATCTCATCCCTGTCATTATATGTCATAATCATAGGTGACAGTAAAGAGTTGGCCTCAATTTGGATCCCAGGTGCCAGCTGTGCAACCAAAAAAAAATTTGTATCCTTCTATCTGCTGATGGGACAGAGTAAATAGGGATTCACAATGAAGTTGTGTTACATTGCTAAGTTGGATTTCATCAATCTTAGAGGTCTTTTCCAACCAAAATAATTCTGTGATCTCCCCCTTTTAAAATTAAAATCCTTCCTCTCCATCTGGGGGAAGACTCTTAGAAGTTCTAGAGTGTTCTCCTTCACCTCTGCTGGGGAGCCACCCCCATGATGAGGCTGTATGGTGTATTGCAGTGCTTCTGCAAATGAGGGCTGGAAAGGGGACATTTTGGACAGGCATATTGAGTGGGATTTGTCTAGCCAATGCTGCTGACCTTCTCCCTTCTTGAAGAAGAAATAAGCACTGTGACAATGTAAAAGCCTGTTCTTGAGCCAGAACTGTGGCTGGGATTACAGCTGAAGCATAATTTCTCAAAAGTCTTCCAAGTGCTTCTAGGGGTTACAGTGTTGTGCTACAATGCAATCACCTGACTTCATGTTTTCTCTCCAAGGCTCAGGAGGAGGGCATTTCTCTGAGTTGCTGGAATTGTGCTGGACCAGGCCCAAAACAAATGAGATTGAATTTAACCCATCAGTGGGGAGCCTAGTGAGATCACAGCCGCAGGCTCTGAAAACTGATGTTCAGGGCCGCTTCTGTCGGTAAACTCTGGTCTTTGGAGTTCTTTGTCTTCCCTCACTGGCTGAGAAACTACTTGCTTCATCTTGTTTAATGAAAAATGAATCTAACTCATATCCAGGCCTATGCTTTAAAACAGAAAACAAAATCTCTACTTAGTGGCATTGTCAGGAAATTTTTCTAAAAGCCCATATAGGTTTATGATGGGGTCAAAACTTTGTTTTGGCTATTCAACCCACTCATTCTGAATGTCCCTTTGTCCTGATACTAAACTGAGGGAAATTTGAGGATTTATTTAATAAGATTTTTCTTTTTTCCTTTCTTTGTTTCAGACTTTGGGCAATGGGGAAGGTATATGGGAAGGCATATCTTCTACTAGATTCACTTTTTTTTTTTTTTCTTTTTTTTTTTTTTTTTTTCTTTTTTTTTTTTCTTTTTTCTTTTCCAAACCACAGGAGTGGATGGAGGGAAAGAGAGAATCCCAGGTCCCAGTACAGCAGGTAGAAAAGCTTTGCTTTCTATTTGAATGGGGTAAATATCACTGCTGTGTGCTTTGTATGTTTGGGGAGTGAATGTCCTCAGTGGTGAGCTGGAGTCAGAGTGGACCCCCCTTTTCTTGGCCATTTTAGTGAGCTCCCAGCATGAAGTGACATGGATGCACTGCACATCCCTTACCACGCTTCTGCAGATTCCCCATCCTTCCTAGGTGAACCTCTAGGAAACAACATTTCCATCCACTAGCAAAGCTGAGTAAGGTTGAAAAATACCCTTCCCTCTTCTAATGTCAACACACCTATACTTGAACCTTTGCTCTGAATACTTAACACATTTATGAATACATTTATGAGGAGTCATTTGGAGATTTCTTGTGGAGGGGCCCAGTTCACAAGGGCACTAACAAGGCCTTTGGTTCAACGTTAGGCAAACACATTCAGTGTGGCTGCACACTTCAGCTTCGGTAGAGGCTTTAAAAGGTTTTTAAATATTTACACACACTCCTGAATGAGAGTGGGTTTGGGGGACTTTAAACACTGAACCTGTAGAGGAATGTGAATCAGAATAACAAACAGGAGGCAGAAAAACTTAAAGAAGAGCAAGAACAAAATCTCAACACTTCACTAATCCCATAACTTCTCCTAAAGCATTATCTCATGAGCAATTCCTATAATTCTCATGGATTCGTTTTCACCTATTAACAGTTGCTTAGCTCAAGGGTCCAACTTACGCTGCTCTCCTCTTCCTGCCCCAAAGCAGCCTTAGAGTGTTTCTGTCCAAAATAGACAAAAAATAGCCACACAGAAAAAGATTTAGGAGATATGTCAGCAATTATCCCCTCAATAAACCACCTTTCTTACAGTAGTTTCAAAACTCCATCAAGTTCACAGCCCCATGGTGTTGGGTACACATCAAAAAAGCGCAAGCATCTGACCAAACAGGAACACTTACATCCTCGGTTGTCTTTACAGTCTGGAGAAATGGTGTCTCTAGGACATGGTTCATTGCATTCAAAATTCAATGCCTGGTACACTTTCATGTCCAGTGAATACTGGAGTATTTTAGGAAATGGGATAGATGATTTTTGAGGACAGATGTGAAATGGTAATGAACAGATCAATGAAAGAGATTCCTCAATTAAGGAGTTGCTTCTGAAAACCTCAAACCATTCACTGGCAAGCAGACAAAATGAGGAAACCCAACACAATAGCTGATTTATCCCACTGAGTCCGTCTTTAATTAAAAGCAGAAGCAAAACAAGCCATGAAAGTCTGTAATACTTGGTGACTCCTGTGCTCCTGCCAGACTTCCTGTTCCTGGGTCAGGGCTCAGGGTGTTTTGGGGCCAACCACCCAGCTGCTCATGCCATGATGGGAGAAAATCAAAGAGAAAAAGCTGCACAGTCCAGGCCTGCCAGTATCAATTATGATTTCCCTGATAGGATCAGCACTGCATAGTGACTGTAACAACCTGCTCAGGATTCTTCCCAGCCTGGAATCCTTGGCATGGAGCCTGTTCAAATACTATCTGGCTGTAGGGTTCCTCCTTCTCCCTTTTCAGATTAGGCAGTGGTGGACAAATACCAGTGTTTTTTCTTTAGGGTGTCATCTTCTTCCAGCTCCTTTCAGACAGTTTTGGAGCCTGCCTGGGAACACCAATTGTTTGGAATGATTGGTTCTTCTTGTGGAAGTATTCCAATAGCTTTACTTGTCTGCTCATGTGGAAGCAGGCTGGCCCAGCAGACAAGCAGCCTGGATGCTGCCAGGCCCAAACTGAGAGTCAGAAGAGTTATGTTATTTTGGGTATCATAGCAGGTTGTGTGATTGCAGCCCAGGGCTTCCCCTGCCACTCTTGCAGGCATGGGGGGCTGTTGGCTTGGTGTTTGCTGTGCTGGCTTCACCCAGTGCCTTGCAGAGCTGTCAGGCCCAGCAACACCACACAGCAGTGGTTTGGGAAACCCAGCAGGAATGTGCACTTGCTCACAGCATTTTCCTTTTTCCAGACAATGCAACAAGACTTCCAATGGGAGTGACAGCTGCGACTTGATGTGCTGTGGTAGAGGCTACAACCCCTACATGGACAAAGTGGTGGAGCGTTGCCACTGCAAATATCACTGGTGCTGCTATGTGACCTGTAAAAAGTGCGAGAGGACTGTCGAGAGATATGTGTGCAAATGAAAACTCTCCTCTGCACACCTGGGAGCTAAGACAGCAGCGGCACCCCAGCACTATTCAGAGAAAACATTACCCTGACTAGACATCATTTATCTTGTAAAGACACAGACTTGAGGAGAGATGGTAGGAGGAAAATCAACAATCATACCAGTAGAAATAAGAACAGAAAAAACCTCTCAAAAAGCAACAAACCCACAAATGTTTCTCCCCAGCAATAAAATACTCTCTGAGAAGACAAAACCTCATTTGGGATGGTATCTTCTTCCAAAATATTTCCTATGGTTGCCAATGATGTCCAGCCATCAAATGCCTTAGTATTCTGAGAAATAAATATAGAAACTTTCCCTGGGGGGAAAAAAAGGCACTATTTGTTTGACAGTAACTAAGGCTCACACCTACCTATGCCTTCTAGCACAGGTAGTGTCTCCATTAGGACCATCCCACAAGGGAAAATGCTACAACTTTTCAGCAATAACTGCCTTTGTTGCCAAAGACTTAATTTTCAGCAAGGAATCATCCACTCTATGTGATAAAAAAGTGAAAAGATTTCAGGTCAATCCTCTGAAATGAACAGCTAATTTTAATCTTGGTTTTACACATGTCTGCAACTTTGAACTGATTGCTGAAGGAAAATATATCCTTGATTTGTCCAGGCTGGACAAAATTCAGCCAGAAAAATCCCCTGGAATCCTGGAGGCAGTGAGAGTAGGGTAGGCTGAGAAGGACTTTATGGGGTCCACAAGACAGCAGTGGAGCCTTTAGGATAAAATAACTAAGTGAAATCCAAATCTAGTGGGAAAGTAAAGGAAAAAGGCAAGCTCATGCTCTCTATCTCTTTGCCCTTTGGGTGTGATAGCCTTAGTCACTGACATTCTTCCACATTGACCCATCAAGTCCTTGGGGAAATACGCCACTAGTTTCTTCCCCCACAAAACTATTGGTCCAACCTCTGGAAACTGCAGAGTGGAGCAGTCCAGGCTGTAGGGAGTACAGCTATGGAAGTCAGCAGCTATTCACAGCAGGAAGAAATGGGAATGTGTCAGTTCTCCATGTGGCTCTGCCCTGACACAGCAGAGAACCACTATCTGTGGCTGTACATACTTTCATTTGTATTTTTCTTTTGTATGATATTTATATCTTGTGCTTTCATCTACTTTACTTCCTACATAAATATATCCTTATATTATAAACAAGCATTAACAATAGTATGGAATAAATGCTGAAGTTACTGGTGCAACAGCAAAATGTTAGATTATTGTTTCACTCTTCTACTTGGAAAGCAATTCTGATTTTCTTCCCAAGGATGGGAAAAGAACATGGTTTGAGGCACTCACTGGCATAGGGATAGATAAGTTCCTTTATTGTCTGCCTCCTCAGCCTCTTAATGTTGAGGAGAAATAGCCAAGATACAGTCAAGACAATGAAACAGAACACTTGGAGAAAGGAAGAGTCACCATTGCTGTTTCATTTTTTTTAATCAGCAATCACTCTCATTGGTAAAATTTCCTAGTGCCCCTGAGGAGCTTAATAACAAATATGACTCATACCTCTCATGTCATGGGTGGTTGGCTTCTGGCTCCTGCACATGGAGAGGAGTTGATGTGCAGGGGAGTTTTTAACACAGCCTAGGCTCCCTTATTTGCTTTTTTGTTATTGTTTGTTGTTTTGTTTGGTTTTGTTTGCTTGGGGTTTTTGTGGGGCTTGTTGTTGTTGATGTTTGGGTTTTTTGTTGGTGTTTGTTTTGTTTGTTTACTTGGGGTTTGGGGGGGATTTTTTGTTTTGTTTTTTTTTAGTGGTCATCCAGCCCTGTGTATTGGTTATAAAAAGTGACGTTGGAGAAGGATGCTGCTCCAGGAACAGAAGGCAACAGAGCTTCTGATATCTTTCAGATCACTCTTGGGCACCCCAACCCCATGCAAAATGCTGTAAGCAGCCAAAAAATCACTCCTACACAAATGTAGAGGGATACTGTCACTTTCCTAGGGGGAAATATGTCAGTAGCACCACAATCTTTCTCCAAATCCTCTTTTTTTTTCTCCACTCAGTCAATCCCTAGGGGGCAACTGCCTCTGACATGTCTGTGAGCAGCCCTGGGAAACTGGAAAAGAAAAGCATCATGTGGTATAAGAGCAAAATTAGAGGTATTTGTCCTCTTCAGCTATTTTGCTTTGTTGTAATGGGTTTGGTCTTGTTGCCTCCTTCTGTCCCCCAGTTATGAGAAGGCAAAAAAAGACCTTCCATCATTTGACAGTGGTTTGTGTTATTGTCACCCCATAAAAGCTGATGCACTAAAACATCTCTGCAGTGCAGTGATGAGTGGTGGGTGTCTTTAGGCTGACATGCAGACAGGCTGGCGGCACAAATCCCACTGCTCTCCAATGCCAGATTTTGGCTTCATTTGATATGCAAAGAAACCATCTACTCTCATTCTTTTAAGGATTTTTATTTTTATTTCCATTTTCTGATGATGCCAACAAGGCACAGATGTTCTGACTGAAGAAAAATTTGAGCATTTCAATGTCATTCTGTAATGACTCTTTTTCTTGCTCCCTTGCTGTTGTCATGAGTCTTTCTGCTTGGTGAAAAACTAGTAAAAAGGAAGAAATAGTCTATACATACACTGTTTTCAGCTGCATTTCACTCCTCCCATGTCAGACCTGTGATCCTTCACTGGCTTTCTCATGTCAGAAGAAATCATCACCTGTAATTAAAAAAAGTGAGTAAACCAATTAGGCATCTGCAGGCCTATCAGGTGGGAAATAAACTCACAGCAGAACTTTAGCCATGGTGGCAATACACACTTTGTCATCTCATGCCACAGATGTCTGTTACTGAAGATGTTGACCTGAAATGGCTGAATTGTTTGGAGTTTTGCAGTTTGGAGCAAGCACGTTCAAAATCTCTGCTGGCTTCTCAAGATAATCCATCATGGGCTTCGTCTGAACTTCACTTCTTTGGCAAAAGAGTCTGTGTGGCTCCAACCCATGTCTTAGGCTGTTCGTCTATGAATTAACAGTGTTACATTGCTTTTGCAATAACTTCTAAATCTCAGGGCCCTATTCTTCTCTGGAGCAGCTGCACACTGTATTAGGAGTGTGCCCAGGGTGATGTACCTTCCTAAGGTGAGAATCATGCACAGGGCAAGGTCTGATAAACTGCAGCCTCCCTTGTTACACAGGCCTGCTCCATCCAGCAAACTAGGGTCATATCATCAGTTTGATGGCTTTAAGCTGAAATAAGGTAGGTTTAGATTAGATATTAGGAAGAAATTTCTCCCTGTGAGGGTGATGAAGTCCTGGCACAGATTGGCCAGAGGAGGTATGGCTGTCCCATCCCTGGAAGTGTCCAAGGTCAGGCTGGACAGGGCTTGGAGCAACCTGGTCTAAAGGAAAGTGTCCCTGCCCATGGCAGGGGGTGGAACTTCTAAGGTCCACCACTTCTAAGGTCTTACGAGCTTCTGAGGTCCCTTTCACCCCAAACCATTCTGTGATTCTATGATCTCCCTCTGGATGCTCTGGCATTTCTAAATTTTTTTTCAGAAAATATCTTTCTATGAGCAGGAGACAGTACTTTCTGCTTTCCTTTCCTTTCAATAAGAACTAGGAATAAAGAGAGTACCTATAATACAGGTCCATACTGGCAGAACCTCGCATAGTACATCTTTCTCCTTGCAACCTGTTTCTGATGCTTCACTCCTTGCATCAGCAGCAAAGCATAGAGAGGCCAGAAAAGTGTCACATCTCTCAATTTCAATTATCGATACAACAGGGATCCAAAACAGAATGGCCAAGTTATTTTGGCACCCTAGAGGAAGGTGTCCCTGCCCATGGCAGGGGGTTGGAACTGGATGATCTTCAATGTTCATTCCAATCCAAACCATTCTATGATTCTGTAAGTTTTTGTGCATGTGCTGCGTGAAATATATTTGGGAGAATATTTGTCACAAACCAGCTTTGCAAGGAAAATACATCCCTCCTTCCCTTTCTCAGGCCTTCAGCAAGCGGTTTTCAAGGCTTTGCTCTGAAACACTGAGATCCTTCAACTACTTCAGAAAACGGCTTTAATTACTGTGAATGTCTTTGTCAGGTGATGCTGTAGTTCCCTCCTTATAACATGTCTTACCACATCCCAACAGCTGATATAATTTGGCCCAGGTCCATGTCGTACTACACAGTACTGTTGATTTACACTAGCTGGCAAAATACATCTGATTTATTCCCACAAATACTATTATTTCACAGCTTTACAGTATTACCTCTGATAGAAACAGCCAAGCTGTCCTAAAGAGTATTATGCTGGTGGCCTTGTAGTATTTATTAATTTGAAAAAAAAAATCTATTATTTAATAAAACAGGACTTAATGCTATTTTCAGAGCTGAGGTTTTAGGCCCTATATACATCTGGCTGACTTTGTATTTTTTGATTAATCCCCCCCATCCTTACCCCTTCCAGTTTTATATCACTTAGGTTTCTCCATAAGGTAGGAAAATGCCATTCATTATAAAAAACTCACATCTGACTGTGTATTTTATTCTACAAAAATAGAAATTATCTTAATTTTACTAAAGCAGGCACAGTATTTCACATGCAATTAGAAAAGCCCATAGTGAAGGGAAGGGGAGTGATGGAAGAAGAAAACAATCTGAATACAATTAGAATTGTCTCTGTCAGGAAAGTGATAAAAATCGAGTCCCTGAGGGACCATCCCTTTTCCTGCTAGAAAACAAATCCCTGTAGATAACCATTATCATCCTCCAAGTGAGATAGACTTGTGCTGCCCAGCTCTGGGCTACCTGTTTGGGGAAAGTGATGAGAGGAGGCTCTGGAGGTACTTGGGAATAGGGGAAACAAAAGGAAAAATCAGGCCTGGGATCGACTGTTGTTAGACCTCCACCCCGTGACAAAGGATTTGCTTTTCCCTGCATCAGACTGGGGGTTGTGAAATACAGTGAAACACCATTGTTTTTTTCCCAAGAGCAAACTGGAGCTATAACAGGCATGACTTTTTCCTCTGCAAGGGAGATGGAGCAGAAAACAAAATTTGGGAGAGGGGGAGAAAGAACAGGAAACTTAAAATCCACCTGAGATTAATGAGTTTAACATGTACAACATATTTTGTTTTGTTTTACTCTCAGGACCAGTTTCATTAGTCAGACAGAGTTTGATTAAATATCTCAGCAGAGCTTTGGCTTATTCATCTAAAGAACAAATTACTCTCTCTTCATGGAAGCAGCATTAATTGTGCTTTCTAATTGTGAGAGCAACAATAATAATAAAAATAGTAACAATAGAATACATTGTGGATTGTTTTTATTTCCTCTTTTGTTAAGAGTAAGTGGACAGTATTTTGTCTGTATTGTAAATTAAATTAGTTTTAAATTTTAAAGATACTTTCTGGGCTTTGTGGAAAGTTCTCTCTTTTTTGCTCTTCTAAGTGGAATTTTTCAAGGTATTTACCAGAACCACATTGTCTTGAAATTTCTCTTAAGGCAGAAGAGGGTATCATGTAACTGAACAACTGCAAGAGCTGGGATATAAAGGGATACGCTGCCATGACTAGAGGCTTAGGAGAAAGCCACCAGATCCATAACATAGTGCCAGAACTCTTGTGCTGCTGTCAATGTAAGGACGAGATTCAGATCTAAAAATTTTCATTGGTTAAGTTGCTCTGTGAAGTCTACCCACTTGCATGACACAGCAACAACTCAAAAAAGGATAGCTTACATGCTTAAGGCTAGAGGTGTGTATAAGAGTTTTCCTGTATTAGTGCTAAAGCACTGAAAAACTTGAATAATCAAATCTTATAAATTCCAGTTATCAATAGATCTCTATAAGTGGTAACTGCTGACAAATGGGCTTTTAAAAATAGAGATCATGTTTTTTTCAGATTTTCTAATTTGCTCAGTCCGGGATGAGGTCTAGAGTGTTGTTCAGTGGTGATGAATGATGAACTGGAGCAAAGGTGGAGCTATAAAAATTAATCCAGGTAAAGGTGGGTGCTCACAATCCAGTGTTTGTCTGAAGGTCTAGAATGTGTGACACCATAATTTCAACATCCTTGAGGATTGGCTGCTTACTCAAAATTCATGCTGTATTTCAGAGGAAAGAGGGATTTAAGATCCGTTATTCTAAGAGGCATCTTTCCTTCTCCATTGTTTCTCATCCTAAATGTAAAGTTTAAAGTTATCCTAAAATAGTTTGAAATTTAGGATAAGATGCTATAATCTTTGTCATTATGAAAGCCATTAATAACAGCAACTGTGTCATCATCAGAGGAAAACAACTGGTAGGCATATTTCAAATCATAGAGTGGTTTGGGTTGGAAGGGACATTAAAGCTCATCTCATTCCAAAGCCCTGCCATAGGCAGCAACACTTTCCACTAGAACAGGTTTCTCCAAGCCCATCCAACCTGGCCTTGAACACTTCCAGGGATGGGGCAGCCACAGTTTCTCTGGGCAACCTATGCCAGTATCAGTCAAATACCCCCAGGTCAGTGAGGTCCATCATGCACGGGGAGATCCCAAACTTTCTCTGCTGCCTGCAGACACTGAAAATACACACCAATTGCAGCTACTTTCCACTCAAGATGCAATTAATTTTACAAAGTGCTGCACGTGTTGACCAGGGCCAGGCTTGGGCAGGAAAACTGTTTTGTTTTCTAAATATCCACTCTGCCCAGGGCTGCTCTCCTCATACAGCTCAGACAGATTAAAACCCCAACTCAGTGCTCACCTCTGCAGATGCTTTCTTCCTTGTTGCTGGCAGCGTGTGAGCTGTGGGGGTAGGGGGGTGAGCTGGAAGTACCATTGCTTTTGGGAGAAGTGGAGATGACAGCAATCCATACTTGAGAAGCAGCTCTTGGGTATGACAGAAAATTATTGAGATGACATCTGCAAAGAATGGCCTGATTTAAGACAGCAATAGCTCCCCAGCTCGCCCTGACTCCCACACACAACATTTCCTCCACTGGATAGAAGACTCCTCTCAGCAGTTTGCAGTGAAGCATCTGGTGCCATTTGAGGCACTTCAGAGTTACCTTGTCCTTGTGGGGATTCTCTGCCCACCAGGGCTGGAAGAGGAACATCCAAGGGACACCCATAGCATTTCAAGTAGCATTGACATTTAAGCAATTCAACTGCACCCCTGCATCTGGTGATGCAAGGACTTGAGGACAGTTTCTTCCCTTCACAGCACTGGTCCCAAAGGCTCTTCCAGGTCTACCATGAACCAACAAACTGGATGACACTCAAAAATTAGCTGTGCAAAGCCATCAGGCTCATTCTGCCTCATAAGCACCGGGTCTGAGTCTGACCTCCAGATCTTACAACCCCCAAATCACCAAGAGAGGCTTCTGCGTTAAACAGGACCTTAATATAAAGTTGCAAGTTGTTGAATGAATTGCCCCAGCAGGAATTCATTGGGCGGGTTTTGGAACAATCTGTTCTCAGCTCTCTGCAATAAAGATATTTTCAGAATGTAGAAATCTGGAATGCCTCCAAAGAGAGATTGGGATAAGATGAATTATGTCTATTGGGAATTAGTGTGACCCTTTTCATGTAGATATCCATTGAGCAGATGTTGAAAGTCAGGTGGGGCTTATCCTTAGCCTGATGCTTGTCATAGGGGTCCTTTTGTTTGGATATTTGGTTTTGTTATAAACCAAGCTAATTAGTTATTAAGTGTAGCTGGACTATTAGCATCAAAAAATGAGTCTACGTAACTCCCATGCCCAAAATTATTACAGCTGGAATCTGTTATGTTACATTAATTGCTTGATGACACTTCCAAATTAAACAATGAAACTCAATGAATGACATCAAACATTGTAAACATGTGAATTTAGCTGGTTAGGCTTACTTTTTCCTTTTCTCTCCATTGGAGGGAACATTTTCATCTTGGGATTTGCACAGAATTCCCAGGAAACTAAAAAAGTTACTTTTCATGGAGTTTGTAAAGAAAATCAAACCATTCAAGCACACTGCCCACTTCACAGTTGCAATCAAATGTCAGACTCAAGGCCCCTGAACTTGACTCATATTGATAATTGCACTGGTACAAACTAACTTTTCCCCCCCCCCGACCATTGAGGAGGATATTTCACATAATAAAGCATAAACAAAGAAACTTCAAAGAACAAAATTAATGCCATACAGTGACTGTGTTTTACATGAACTCTGAATTGCTGGCAGAGGAGTTGTCCTTGCAAAATATTTTCCATTACTCTATATCATCTGTTTAATAGCCTAAGTGCCCAAGCTTACCTTCAGGAGATTTAGATAAACTGAGAGATCTTCCTGCATAGGAAGACACTGACCATGCTTTCAGCATCATGCTTTTTCTCCTCAAAATGATCTTAGCCAGTGTAATGAGATTGACCTTCTTTCCTTTTGATATCTTGCTGGTGTTTCTGAACATTTCTGTCAGTGGTGTATGTACTGGATGAAATACATGAGAATAAAAGCATTGTGAAGAATAATCATGATATACTCCAAAGATTAAAAAAAAAACCTTTGGAGCTGTCAGGGGTTGATATACTCCAAGTGCCTTTTAGACACCTAAATTCAGTAGTGAGAATCGAGTCCCATGATTTATATTTTGGTTTGGTTTAATCCAGAACAAGTGTTCTTTCCCAGTTTTTTAACTAATACAGATGTATGAATAGGCTAGAAATAAAGAAATTTGGTATGGGAATTCACCAACATTTTTATTAAATAATACTCAGAACCCCCTTTTAGCACAACCAAATGTTACTCCACAGATCTTGAACCCCATCCATTTTCTCCTTCTGCACCATATCCCACATATTTTCAGCAGCTCTCATGCAGAGAGGCATCTAGAGTGAGAATCATCTCATCTTGGAGACCCCACACGTGAGCTAACCCAGCACTGTCTCCATGATGGATGGGTACAAGGAAGGGATGTGCTTCCTCTGCCATTCTACATTTTATCCCAGGCTGGACTAGGAACACATGATTTGTGTTTTAGCTGGTTTGCCTCTGAGATCTTGCCAACCTCACCTGGTTCTGGGTGATAACTGAATCCAGGACTGGTTCTGCTGGGTTTTATATTAAGGGGCTTCTCTCTGTTCTAGCTGAGGGTAGGTAATGGAGTTATGTTAGAAATACAGTGGAGGTGGGATTATGTTTATAATCACCCTGTAACTATGACTGACACAAAAAAGATTAAAGCAAAAAAGCCCAAAATAAAGGATCTTGCAGTTTTCAGAGTTATTCAGTCTGGGCTTCCCAAACTTTCCCATTCTTTCACAATGAAAGAACTGAACTCTCAAAATACATAAATTAGTTTCTCTCACTTTTTCTTTCTGTCTTTCCTTATTTTCTTCCCTTTTCTTTCTTCTTCTCTCTTTTGCTTTTCCTGTTTTTTTTTCCCTTGCATTCTCTCTCTTTCCATCAAGTGGCTATATAAAGTAATTCACAGTTACACTTCTATAAAGTCTAGCTTTGTGCTCAAAGAGAAGCTATTTAATTAGGCAGTTGTGACCTGCCTCTCAGTGTAAACCAAAAGCAATGATTTATACCAGCTGAACATAGGAATTCTGGTACTTGGTAGCAAATTTTTGATGGCCTGTCTTGTAAAGTGCATTGGACTATGTATTATATTAGCTAGAAGAACATTTTGTAAAAATACAGTTGTATTTTATGCCCTGATTGTTTTTTTTCTTTTCCTCTATCCTTTATGTTCTCACATTGTTTGCATGATTAAAAAAGTGAAAAGATGGACCCATCTTTGCAGAACAGACAGGAGCTGGGTGATAATGGCCTGAGTTCTCTCCTACATCATGGCCAAGTTGAGGTGCTGAATATCCCATACAAGGCATTGACAGCTGGAAGGTCCACAGTGCTTTACAGAGATCTAAGGGGCCTCCAGAGGCATCTGGATCTGTGATGGATGCAGCCCACAGGCTGGTTACTCGGTGGTAAGAAGGTGGAAATAGGTGTCCACCCAGCATAGGAAAGGATGGGAAGGACAGTACAGTATGAAGGAAAATAGGATGCAGCATTTGGAGTATTTAATTTTCTCACAAAATTGATGGATCAGTCCATGGGACAAATGAATTCAAGGAGTGAGAATCAATATATGTACCTCTGATTAGGAGCATCTGAGAACCCATGAGAATTTTCTGCTCCTCTCATGCAGTAAATTTAGGCCTGGCAGAAAGTTAGAAAAGGAATGAACTCTCAGGAGTGGTAATATCCTAAATCTCCCAGCAAACTTGGCCAGAGTTTGCCTCTCAGAGCCAGGAGCTGTAGGAGAGGTGGCAAGTTCTGGTAAGTTAGCAGAACTGCACTTTGGACTCTAATTTGTTAAGGATATGAGTATTTTTTAACATTCTTCTTCCATCTTCATGAATGTGGAATGTTTGTCCAACCTCCATCCTTTCAGATGCTGCCTTTTCTCCATGTCCAGTTCCAGCGAACTTCAGCAGTGAGTTGAGATTTCAAGAACATCCAAGGTGGACAATATTCTATCTGCCTAGATACGCTAGTTCTGTCATTGAGCTAGTTCATCCTGGATTCCCTTTAGAAACTGGCATCAGGTACATGATTTATCCTTGTGTAAAATAGCCCAGATCTTCTCTGATTAAGGTAGCACACTCTGCCAGACAAGTTCAGCATTAGTCTTCTAAATGATCAATTATATTTGGGATACTTAGAAGAAAAAACAAAGTACTTGTATTCCTTGTGGAGCTAGGTGAATTAACTTCTTTATTTGAATTAATTTAGTGATAATAATCCCAAACTCTTGGACCTGATAAACTCAGAAAATTCTGGCTAACTCACCTTTGAAACTTGCTAAATGTATGGACATAGAAAGTCAAAGAAAAGCATTTCTCTGAAACACCAATTAATTTTCCTGCTATCCTTTGTGCTTGGTTACAACGAGGACTTCAAAAGAGTGTGCTTGAGAGTGGAAAACCACAATATCCTTTAAATATGGTGTCCCAGCTATGGCTGAACTTTCTGTTTGGACTTTGACCAAGCTGCTGGGCTTAAATCCCAGCTCTGGAGCTACCAGATGGACCACATTATTCTCACTTGCAGAAACCCCATCAGACAAACTGTTTCTACCAAAACAGGTCTGTTGGTCATGGAAGGTGTGAGGTACTAATGGGACTCTGTATTCCTGTCACAGGTGCCATGTTCCTTTGGGTACCCATCCCAGCTTCTACTGTACTTGTTTTTAAACTTCCCTGGATCAGAGAAAGAGGGAAAGGTCTACTGGAGACACAGCCCTGCAAGCAGATGGAGCAAGGCCAGATGGACATGCTTAAATGAGGACCACACTGATGCCTGAATGAGACATCTCAGCATCACAGCAGCCTGAAGTGTTTCACAGGGGAATGTCTCAGTCCATCCAACAGGCACTGCCAAAGAGAGTGACACGTGCTGAAAATCACACTTTTTAAAACTCCAGTGCCTGTGCACAGCCCCGAGATACCTGCATTTTTGGCTGCCTTTGACTAGTAAATAAACCAGGCTGAATCCTATTCACTGGCTGCCCATAGCAAGTGACACAGCAGAACTTGTAACCAGATAGGTTTTATCACCTAAACAGATTACTTCACCCCCACTGAGTTTTGTCAATGGTCCTTGCCCTTTGCTACTATCCAATGTGCCTGGATGTTGTCTGGGACTCACTAGTGCTCAGCCACAACAGGTTTAAGCACTCTTCTGTAGTCATGGAACAGAGCTGGAGACATTGTTCTGGCTCTAGCTGACTCTTTAATAGAGACGTAGCCTTGGAAGCTTAAAGCATTTTGTAACCCTTTGATTTCCCTTTCCTGAAATTGTGCATTCTCCCCTTGGGCTCCTGTCACCTTCTTATATCCCAAAAGATGTTGGCTAAAGACTTTACTTTGTCCTGAACCTGTTTCCCAACAGCTTTATATGTTGTCCCTCAGTCCTCCTTCTACAAGATAAGGTTCTTGTACTGAAACAGATCCCTCTTCATCTCTCCTGGATGTACTTCCCAGACACCCTCTCATTTTCACTATCACCCTTATAATCCTCAAGGATGCATAACAGAGGCAGAAAAGGGACATCCTATTGTAGCTGTGGCCTGAAGTCAAGCACACACAGGTTGCAGGTCTCTCCTTTTATCATTCCTCAGGGAACATCTGCACCTCTATTGTGCTTGTTCCTCCTTCATGAAATCCCTTTATATGCTGTTCAGAGAGAGGAGAACACAATGTGGACCAGGGACTGATCACAAAATGCTTCAGAAGTGGTTAGTTTCCTTGTCTCAGGAGCTCAGCTAACTTTGGGAGCTGTGGTTTTAAGAAGAAACTTCTGAGAGTTTAATTGCATGAGAATTACCTGGGCCACAGAGGTCTGGGCTTAGGTGGAGGTCTTAGCCCCACCCCTGAGTGCATGGAGAAGTTCAGGTCTCACAAGAAGAAGTCTGCAGGGGAAATAGAGGCCTATCTGTCTTGAGAAACTAAGCAGGAGTCTGGTGAATCAGTCTGCAAGACCTTTGTGGCACCATGAAACCTTGTCAGTTTCTAGCACCCTCCATTCCTGCTGCATGGATAGGAGAGTGAGGAGTTGAGCTCCTCAAGCATCTGGGGAAATGAAAAACCAACTGGCTTTTCTGGCTTCACATCAAAACAGAAAACTGATAGAATCTTTGTACTGTGGTTTTCATCCTCACTGGCAAGCAGATGTTGTAACCTTTTCTAAAGTGGGTTGGAGAAATGGGCCCTCTTCTCTAAGATCTGGCCCTGCTAGGAGAAGGAATACGAAAAGTTACAGACCTCTTCTTAGCCCAGTTTGCAGCCTGCAGACTGCCTGACTTGCAAAGAAGATGGGGGGGGGGGGGAGTGTGGGATGGCGCCGGGGGGCGGGAACTGGCACCACTTTATCACTGCTTTGCATCCCTGGGAAAGGACCTGCAAAGGGGATCAAGAGTGTCAGTTGGCTCAAGGCAGACTTCCTCACACAGCCTGTGTGGGGTTTTGCTAAGCATGTGTAGTTGACTGTGACCTGGTTGTAGAAATGAGTGGGAAGTCTGGGTCCTTTGTGTGCACAAAATGGTAGGTAGTAAATTTAAGGGTGGTCTGGAAGGCAAAGGATTGGAAATCATGGAGAAAACTAAGTGGAACAACCAAGGAAAAGAAGGGAATAAAGTCACTGATTGCTTCTCAAGCTGTATTTTAAAATGTTGACTGATTGGTTTTCAAGCCAGAAAGGTTTCAGGTCCAGTGGGTTTCCAGTAATGATGGTAAAATAAGGAGGAGCATTGAAAGGAATTTGTAAACTTTGTACTTCTTTCCCAGTTTTTAAATTTTCATGAAAAGGACTTTTGTCCTTCCTGGCTTAAAATCAAACTTGGGAGTGAAAACCTGTCTATCTTCACCAAAAGAAAAGACCTTTATTCAGAAAGATTTCCAATGCTAGATTTGTGACATTGGAGACTTTTTAAAATGAAGAAACATTTCTATGTTTTTAATGGTGTGACATATGTTTCTTGGGGTGGTCTTGTGCAGGGCCAGGAGATGGACTTCAATGATCGTTATGGATTCCTTCCAACCCAAGATGTTCTATGGTTCTATGTTTTGCAAAATTTCATGTTGTCTTCACTGATCTATGTATCTTATCTTACGTGTGGAAACAGCCTTTTCACAGGCAAAGTCCCCAAAGTCACATGTTTTGAGCCTCAGGAACAGACTGAGACATTTACAAGGAAAATATGACCCTGCAACCTTGACCATTTGAAAGATAACATCGCAAAATGCATGACCATCTTCCAGTTGATCTGTGCTCAATCAGCTGGAGCAGTGCAACCACAGGTCAGGGGTTGTTCAGGGTCTTCTCTCTTCCAGCCACAGCTACTGCCAGAGCAGCCCACAAATGTGTGTGTTGGTGAGATTCTGGAGCCACCATTAATCCATAGCAGTGTATTGGATCATGGGCAATTCATTGCAGCATTTTTACCACACCACAGAGTGAAGGCAACTAGAAAACAAGAAGAGGAATTAGTGGGCATCTCAGCTCATGAATAAGAGGGCAAGTTTAGGCTAGACATTGAGAAGAAATTCTTCCCTGCGAGGGTGGTGAGGCCCTGGCACAAGTTGCCAGAGAAGCTGTGGCTACTCCATGCCTAGCAGTGTTCAGGGACAAGTTGGTCAGGGTTTGGAGCAGCTTGGTCTTGTAGAAGGTGTTCCTGCTCATGGCAGAGGTGTTGGAAGGTGATCTTTAAGGTTCCTTCTAACCCAAACCATTCTGTGATTTTGTGATAACTAGAGAGCAAGTTCTTATTAGCACTAAAACAAACACTGAAACCGTGTCTTGACCTAAATCACTTGTTAAATAAGTCACAGTCAGGCCTAGTTTCTCTTCCTTTCTAGAGAAGAAAATATGACTTTATCATTCTAGCAAATACCAGAGAAGGAATTGTGCACTGGGGTCTCAGGGGCATTCAGGAATTCAAAATATGCAGAGCCAGAGACAGGGACAGAATTGCTGGAATAGGGAAAATTTCATAACTCTAACCTGGCCGTTTGATCCAACTCCTGGAGACTCACATGCAAACGAAGTGGAGCACCACTACTTATGCAGACCCTGAAACAGAGGGAATCAGCTGAATCAGCTCTTATATGCTTAGTGTGGAATGGCTTGCAAGAGATTGGGTGAATCCAACTTAATTTCCATGCGTCTTCTGATGAAATCTGTATTGAAGTCATTATGATAGCACAGACTTTTCCAGATGTGACAGTAAATGTCTGCAGGCACACATTTTAACAGTCTGCAGGACTGGGAAGACATTTTATGATCTAGGTGGATGAGGCTGTTTAATATATCTGAGAAAAAAAAATTAATGACCAAAAGCCACCTAGCAAGCCTTTTTCTGAGTGATAGCTAGCCACGCTAATGTGTGTTTGATCATAAAACATCTGCAACATTTGGGATGTATTAGCCAACTTTTGCATAGCATAGGAAGGAAGATGCTGAGAAGATATAACAGGTATGTTATGATGTTGTTTAAAACTGTTAAGTTACATGGTAGAAAATTTGAGTTTCTTCAACAAGGTGATCTTTGTCAGTGATGTGGACAGGATTTACTTGAAAGGCACAGATTATTGATGTGCCATTTTCTTATGATATTTCATGTGCATTTCTGTTTTATCCCCTACCTTCAAGGTAGCATTTTTGCTTGAGGATAATTCAGATATAACAGGAATGAGAAACAGACACCTCCAAGAATGTGGGTCCACTTTGTTTTAGTGGCAGGAGAGCAGTGAATGCTTCATCATTGTCTGAGAAGTTCTGAGTCTGAAGCTCCCATGTGAAATTACACTTTTTAATTATAGCCTTGTTTAGTAATGGTATGGCCTGTGTAAAGGGCTATCAGAAGAAGTGATGATCTTCTCTTCTAGAGTGTCCTTATACTTGAATGTGAACAGTGCTGCTGCTCTTGTGTTTGATGAGAGGGAGCTGGGCAATCATTAAGTTTCAGATCAAATTTTATAACACAATCTGAAGTCCTTAGCAGTCCCCATAAGAAGGTCTTTGCTGCTTCTAAGCCATAGAGGAGTTGATTTAAATTTCCCTGAACTCATTCCTGGCATTTAGAAAGTATCTTTACTGCTAAATAAAAGAGGTTCCAGGGTGTCGGCTCAGGTCTTGGAACACTAGCTGTCCAAGCGGCTTTGCTGTTAGCTCACTCCCAAACCCTACTCTCAGTTGAGAAGAATTGAGGTGTTTGGACACAAGTTAAGCTGGGACACTATGCCTCAGGGCCAGCGAATCAGCCCTGATCAGCTTTATTTAGTAGAGTAGGTGTTGCTAATGACACCATACCAATTTCGACTCCCTCTTGGCCTGCACAATCCTTCAATACTGTCCCAGCAAGCTTTGCACCTTCAAATACCCACACAAGTCTTTATGCCACATCTCAGAGCTCATAGCACCTACCCTCAAATTCTTGTTATAAAAACATAGCTCTGGCAGGCTGCAGCACAGACCACTTAATATTTCAGACACTTTGAACTGAACCTCCCCTCCACTCATCCTTCAATAATTACTATGAACTAGAGCCATGAGGCATCACACGGGACTTGGAGGAGGTCAAATGCCATGTGCTGCGGACTAGGCAGTCTGCTAGAAACCCTGACCTCTGTGAGACAATAAAAACCAAGCTGTGCAACTGGACTTCAAGGCAAATAGAAGCACAACACTTTTTGGTTTAGCACTAGAAATTATTGTGGATTTAGGGGAACTATGTCCTTAGAAGACAATAAAGACTTTTGCCAGTAAAGACACTGGAAATAGTTTGTGAGATGTATATTCATCCAGCTTCCCACTTCCCTTTTATGTGATGAAAATTGTGGCTCCAAGAAATCTTCCTTTGGTAAGACACATGGCAAAACTCTAAACCCAACTAGTTTCCACAAATACTCCTGATTAAGTCCCCAGCACAACAAAGTTATATAATGGGGTTATCAAATGCAGGGTGAACCATGGCAGCCAAATGTGAGGTCATTCACAGCAACCTAGCTTACTATGCAGAAGTGCTTGCCTTGCATGAAGAGTATGCATTGGTATAGTTCCTAGACTTCAGCCAACACGTGGCAATGTCATATAGGTTCCCATAATTGGGTGGTGACTTTGAGCCCCAGCATCAAACTATTCACAAATAGTGAGTTTCACCTCCACAAAGGGGCAGTAGATATGGACTGCTCTTCAAGAAAGAAAACCCAGCTTGTCTTTCAACCATAATGCACGGGTTTAACATTCTAGGTGTATCTTGACATTGCTGCAGGTCTTAGAGCAAACTTCTAGGCCCCGTGCAGCATGAGCACAGATATCCTATTGTATATGTGAATGGACTTTCTGCCATAGTGCTTGTTATCTAAATCAGTTCAACAGCCTGGATGTGGTCTACAGGAAGATGAGTGACTTGACTATGAAGAGGCAGGTGGTTAGGTAGGAGCCTTACGCAATGGACTGCTATAAGAACATGGACACACTTTGGGTTCTGTTTGCTTAATGAATGAACGACTGAAAACTCACTACTGGAAAAGCAATCCAGGCTGTGACTTGATCAATTTGCATCTTTTGACACAATGTTCTTGCCTGGAAGAGCCAGCCTGTATAGGTGTGAAAGCTAACAACTCATCTCCCAGTCAGTCTGCTTCATGATCCTCTTCTTTTCACCCCTGAGATTACAAGGACACTGCTGTCCCACTTCTGCAAGTGTTGATATGAGACTCCTAAAACTTGCATGGCCCACCTCAAAGAAGAGAGCTGTGCCCATATTTTATCTTCGGGCATCCTTGTGGGAAGTGTCTCTGGAGATCCCTGGTCAGATAGGGCAAACAAAGCTGCTTCCCAGTTGAGTTCACCTGCAAGGGTCAGAATGGTGTGTCTCAGTCAAACAATGAGAGGCTTTATATGTCTTCAGAAATAATGTGAAAGAGGAAAAGCCTCTCTTGCCTGAAGGAGCCTGAAGAAAGCACCTCCTTCAGCACCCATCTCTCTGTTGACAAGGAGATCATACAGGGCAACTCTGGCTTTTATAAAATGGACATTTGTCTCCTTACTGACACTATGTAGTGAGGGGATGGCAGGTTTTCACTGCTGACAAACCAGGTTGGATTTGAACTAGCATGCAAAACATATGCCAGCAGACTTACAAGCCGCTGAATGTCTGCTTTCTGTACAGTGCTCTTCTCTTGGAGGCCATGTGTTATTACTATAATAAACATTGCTCATACTCTATCTGCCAGTTATGTTGCACTTCAGAAATGCCACACGTATTTGCATTCTTTAGGAATTTCCCCAAATCCTACCCATTCACAACAGATCCCACAGCTGCTTCCCCTAAAAGCTTCCAGCAGCATCTTCTGTTGTGCCTTTACAGTGATTATCAGATTTTTCTCCATTTTAGCAGAGCTGCAGCTTATACAATCTTGACCTCTGAAGCACAAAGAGAAAGGAGCAAATAACAGGGCACAGCATTTATTTTAGTTATTATTCCACTAAGGCCAGCCAGGCTACTGAAAGGGAAGTCCCTGCAAAAATTAAGGAAATTCAGATATTTCTTTCATATTGAGTGGCATTCTCAATAGACCCAGGACTTGTTTCCAAAGACATGACTGCATTCTAGCATCAAAAAGACTTTATTATGCTAATATTGATCAGCATTGAAGGAAACAGCAACAAAAGCTGTCAAAGGTGACAAAAGTTGTTGCATTCAAACTGCAACATTTGAAACCAAATTTTGAATGCACAGAATCTTGTTATTATCCAGGGCTTAGTCACACAACAATCCTGACAATGATCTGACACACAGACCAAAACTAATAAAGGCCTGCCTGGCAGGAGCATGAAGAGGAATATTATGCATTATGGACTAGTCCCAGGAATTAAAAAGCTGGGTGGAAGAATACTGGAAAAAGATGGGAGCTCCACTTCCAGTGAAGCTGATGGAAAAATCCAAAGGAGGCCCAGGAATGATGGGACAGGAACTCAGTAATGATATCCAAGTTGTAAGGTTTGAGGCAAAAGTCAGGAGTCACACAGATGTGGGTTTAAGCTATACATCAGTGAAGGACAGCCAAGAAGTCTAAATATGGCAGTTTATGTGCAGAGGGGCTGGAGAAGACATGCGCATACAGCACAGTCCTGCAGGCTGTGTAGGTGTGAGCTGGGGCTGACACTTTTTGGGCTGACACTGACTTCATCTTGCCTCCACAGGAGAATGAAATTAAATCTTCACAAGCTGGGGAGAGTCACTTTAAAAAAATCATCTCTACACAGAACCTTGTCCTACAAAAGTAATGATCCAAAAATTACTAAATTAGGCCCTATATACACAGTTAGTGTCCTACCCAGCTATTGTTAGAAACAGTTGTTTGAAAAAGTATTTATAAAGGCAAGTAATGATCTTTCCTTTGCAATACCATCCTGGCTTTTGACACAGGCAAGTCTAGGGTGTAGCAGAATTTCTGAGAGAAAGAGGGCATGATTCATATTTAGAAGGTTGAGCTACCCCAGCCTAGGCCTCAGATATAGGCCTTGGTGAGTCCTTGAAGCTTATGACGCAGTAGAGAAATTAGTCTGTGGCGCAGTTAGAAATTATGTTAAGGTAACCACAGTGTAATAGGTTTTCTTGGGTGTGAATTAGTACAGATCTGCAGTGTGGAACTTTGGCCACATTAAGACAAGGACAAACAATGTTTGCTTGCCAATGAGAGTGTAGTCATAATTGTAAACTATATTGAAGTGTATATAAACTGCCATCTTATAAACAATAAAGGAGAACGTATGATTAACCACATTGGTTCAGATCTGCGTTTGTCCTGTCCAGCCTTCCCGGAATTTATGAATCCCTAGTTCACTCGGGTACAGTTCTATTGTATTCAAATGCAAAAGTACCAGACCTACATTTCATTCTCTGGAACTCCTGCTGAAGCTGAATGAGCTTTTAGCCTTAAGATAAGAGCTATTTTAACAAATATTCCCTTTTTTTTTTTGCTGCTTATCTGCCTCTGTTAAATATGCATTTTCTTATGGTTCTGTATTATATCCTCATTTATTCATAAAGAGATCTCTTCCTTTTTCCTTCAAGTTCCCCTCATCATATATATTATAAACAGCATGGACAGTGTAAAAAATAGTTTATATCACATCTCTGAGCTGGCATATAAGTGAGAAGCCAAGGACAGGCATTGCTTCTAAACATTGGCATATAGACAAAAATGTTCTCCACATTCACCTAACATCTTATCTTCACTATTTATCTGTGGTGAATAAACTGTCCTCTTGCAATTGCCTTCTCCTTCCATTGACTGTAGAAGCAGTGTAGTTGGTGCTGCACCATATGCTAGTTTGTCATGACGATCAGCAAATTGGTCCAAGAATTCACAGAGTTTTCCATTACTCCTGTACTCTCTGTGCATAAAAGGGTACTACCTTGGTCAATATACAATATATCTCTTTTGGGTTTGACATCTGGGAGTGGTGTCTTTACAAAATGTTAAATAGGGCCTTTGGGAATGTCACAGACCCTTCAAAGTTCATGGAGTCTGGCTCCAAAACTTATGTTATGGTTTAATGTCACTCAGCAAGCAAGCACCATACAGCCAGTGGGATAGGAGAATGAACTGGAAAGGTAAAAGTAAGGAAACTAATGGATTCTTCTAACCCTGCTCTCTGTCAGTGGGAAGCCATTCCCCCTTGTCCTGTCCAGGCCCTTGTCTGAAGTCACTCTCCAGGTCTCTTGGAGCTCCTTTAGGGACTGGAAAGGGCTTTAAGGTCTCCCTGGAGCTGCCTCGCCTTGCCTCACCTCACCTTCCTTCTCCTTTCCTCTCCTCCTCCCTCTACCCTCCCTCAGCCTGTCTCCATAGGAGAGGTGTTTCACCCCTCTGGTAATTGTGTGGCCCTTATACTCCTGCCATTTCCTTTTCCTTTCCCCAGCTTTATATGATGAGGATGATGCCATATGGTCTGGGATATCCCTTGGGTCAGTTGGGGTCAGCTGTGCAGGCAATGTCCCCTCCTGGCTCCCTGTGCACCCCCAGCCTTCTCACCAGTGGAGTGGGGAGAAGAAAAGGCCTTGATTCTGTCTAAGTTCTTCTTGGCAATAATGAAAACATCCCTGTGTTATCAGGACTGTTTGCAGGACTAATTCAAACCATAGTTTGTGCTACTATGATGAAAATTAGTTCAACCCAAGCCAAACTCAGCACATTATCAGGTGTCCCTGCTCAAAAAATCTGAATCAAGAGTACACCCCTGGAAAATCCTTATCTACAACTATGCAGTCACTCTGTATTCAATTTTCTTATTGAATTGTCCAAAGAAAGCTTTGATCTGTCTAGACTGGTGCACAAGTGAGATCTGTGACTTGCAGCACTGAATATCTCATGATTCAGTAAAATGTGATGAAAAGTCAAACAAGTGCAGTAAAAGAAAATACATATTGGTGCTTCTTTTACGACTTCCAATATTTCTCAGTGCTGCACCTTCCGAGCTGGTGAGTGGAGACCACATGCCAGCCCACCTCCTCACAGCTTTTCCTCTCTCGTTTTGTTTATTGAGGTATAAAGAGCTGATGTGGCTCTGAGAATTCTGTCTAACCCTAATGTGGTCTCAGATGGGCAAAATATTTTACTTTATACTTGATGGAAGGCAGACACTGAACAAAACCCACTGGATGAAACCTTGTCCAAATGATGTAATGATGATGTAATGACAACAGGCACCAAATCGGCAAGCATATCCCCAGGACAATGCAATTTGGAGGGGAAAAGATTGTAGTATTGGGTATCGCTTCTTCCTATGTACCAGGCACAAAGAGGTCTAGGGAGATTTAGCAGTAAGAATAGTATACACAGACACATACACAAGATGCAGTGGAATCTAGACTTGTTAAAGCTTTTTCCTTGCTGGCTCTGTCTGGTAGAGCCTGAGTTTTAAAATACCAATGCATATTCTTGTCACTCTCAGCTTTAATTTATTGTTTTTTAAAATCAATAAATATCCTCCCACTCCTACATCTGGAGGATTCCATCTTCATCCCACAACTCTAAAGCTGATCAAAGCCACCTATGCAATGCCGTTTGTTCCAGAACATATTTAAGTCTTGGCCCATTCTCAGTCTCATAAATTCCTGACATGATTAAGGAGGCGTTTCTGTTGGAAAGAGCTCTGTGCTCTGCTGTCATATTTATAGAGATTGTTGCTGCCTCTGATCTGAGGCCAAACATTAGGAATAATTGCAGCAGGAAGCAGGACAAAGCTCAACATATTGTTTGTCTGGATTGTTTTAGTTTTAAGAATGTAGAAGTACCCCCACTTACTGATGTTAGAAGAGAAACAAAAAAATTACAGTTAAAAAATTGTTCAGGAATTTTCTATTTTTTTTTCTTTTTATTGCTTTTGTTAGAGGCAATGAGGAAATCATTATGCTTGCTGCTGAGGACAGGGAGGTGAATTACGTATTGAAGACTTATTAATTCAGGGATCCTGTCCCTGCAGTTTAGACCAGAGCTTCCCACTTTTTATTTTCTGCTTGTTGAAACAAAGTCAGGAAATGCACACAGCTCTGCATACACATATATGTTTATACATGTGTATACGACAGGAGAGAAAGCAGGTGCAGAGCTGTAGGATGGACCCCCAGAAAACTTGTCCACATTGGAGCTTCAGTCCTGACGAGCACAGCCACATTGCTGCACTGACCAGGGCTAAAGTTGCATATGGACAAAGTTCTCATGCTGGCAGTTTGGATGGAGACAGTCATTCAGCCGGTTGATGACCTGTACACAGGATATCAAGTCCTTGGCTACATGGCTCAGAGATGAATGGCTTTCGCTGCAGGACATGGGTGCCAGGAGCTTTCAGACACACTGTCTCTGAACTGGGATAGCTGTGTTTGGAAGTGAGAGACACATATACTGGAAGCCTGAACTGAAGCCTGTTAAAGTTGATTAAAAAACATGTTTCACTTCAGTAGGCTTTGGAAAACCCTGGAGGTTCATCTGAGAGGGAGGATGGTTAAAAGAATAGCAGAAGTATACCCACTACAAGGATGCCAGGCAATATGTGAGGTAGAACTGTGTGGCTCCTGGTGCTCAGAAGCACAATTGTAAACATCTCCCACCCCTGTCTGACCATTGACAAAGCTGCCAGGTTAACTGTAATGTCATTGAAGCACAGAGTGAGAAGATGAATTGAGACCCAAAGAGGGGCTACAAGAGATTTGGAGAGGGTCTTTTTACAAGGACATGTAGTGACACAACAAGGGGGCAATGGCTTCAAATTGACAGAGGGCAGGGTTAGATAGGATATTGGGAAGAAATTCTTCCCTATGAGGGTGGTGAGGCCCTGGCACAAATTGCCCAGAGAAGCTGTGGATGCCCCACCCCTGGAAATTTTTGAAGGCCAGGTTGGACAGGGCTTGGAGTAACCTGGTCTAGTGGAAGGTGTCCCTGCCCATGGTAGGGGTGTTGGAAGGTGATCTTTAAGGTCTCTTCCAACCCAAATCATTCAGTAATTCTATTACCTCACAGCAGAGAAGTAATAGGCTTGTCTTCTCTCACTGCAGTGTTTTCTGGGTAGCATTAGTCTGATACAGCAGGGGTTTAACCTTGCCTCAGTCTTACTGCTTTCAGAAGAGAGTAGTTGAAGGCTTGCTTAAGTACCCATTGTTCTGGTAAAACACTTAATGGTCTTCCTTAGGTACATGTTGAAATATGTTCATGAGTAGAAATCCTGAATTTGTACTATTGACTCCTGAGAAGGAAAACTGACTGTGAGTTCATTGCTGGGTAAGAGCTTTGGGGAAAAAAAAAGACATGACTTCTGCCAAATTCTGGGCCGTGCTGGTTCAAACCTACCCCATTTTGCTGATTATGGAACTCTTAATTGAGTATGATATGGGGTAAGAGCTAAGTTCAGAGGAGAAAACTGCTTCCACACTTTCAGCAACAGCTACATTCATATTAGCCCAACACAAGGGGATAACACAGGGCTTTACTCATTAAAGAAAAAAAAAATAGCAAGAGCCAACAGCTAGGAGCTGAAGCCAAAAAAACCATTGGTTACAAGCAAGTGAGCCTTGTAAATTGAAGGGGGATGTTGACAGCCTAGGCTGATATATCAAGGAATGCTTAAAGTGTTGGCCAATCATTAGGATGCCTTCAGGAAAAGATACTTTAAGCAAATCCATGTCATTGGGTTTAGTCCAGTTTTGAGGTGAAAGCATCTGTTCTGCAGTATGCTCAAGTCCAAATTAGGAGTTCCATAGTTTCTGCCACTCTTAACATCACTGAATAAAGAAATGTCAGGAGCAATCATGCACTTCTTAAGATGTTAGAGAAAATGGAAATCAAGTCATCTCACATTGTTTCTGGGACTGTCAGTGATATTGTGCATTTGTATTTTGCCCCCAGCAATCCATGAAACAGTTCAGGCACAGTTTTGGAAAATACTGCAGTGGTGGAAAAGAGATCCGGAACCAGCTGTGCTGTATGTCTGGCTTGACAAGAGGTGAAAGCAACTGACCCATCTGGCTGCTGACGTGAAGGTACCTTTGGGATTCTCCATTACTTCTTACAGGTTTGTTTGAGCACCCAGCATACAGTCATAGAATCTCCCTGAGTTGAAAGAGACCCACAAGGATCACTGAAGTCCAACTCTTGGCTCTGCAAGGATAACCCAAAAGTCACACCATGTATCACCTCCATTTCCTCAGATGTTGAGTCTACTGCCTCAATTAAAGATGCCAACAATGGAAGGAGGATGGAAAATTAACGTCTTTTAAGGTCCTGGAACCAAAAGAAAGCAACACCGAAATAGTTTTTGCTGTATTCATGCTTGTCACGAGTTCCTACATCTCAGAGATAGGAAAGAAAGGATAACCCAGTGCAGCCTTTCCTACATTATTATTTAGGGTAAAGCTCATAGATACACAGTAAGAAGTGCAGATGAAAGGGTGAAAAAAGGATGGATTCATTCTGGTTTTCATCCAGGGAGCTGAGACAGCAGAAGATATAAAGGCAAGCTATAGCAAAATGGCAAAAATATTTTGAGTCTAACCACATCTCTGTGATTCCAGTAGCACCTTCTCATGGAGTTGTCTACCTCAGCCCAAAGCTGCGGCTGGCTGCTATGTTACCCATGAGTCTTTGCCACAATTAAGTCATAATAACCTCCCTCTGGTAAAAAAAGTAGCCCTGAAAAAGTTAACAAGCTCAGCATTGCCTTGAAAAATTTAAGTTACCCCAGACATGCTCAGTCTCCCTCAAAATCTGATGCTGCTAAAAAATATTCCTTTTGTTTGAAAAACCGTAAGGATAATGGGAAAATGGAATAGCAGAAAGGAAGAATGGGACAGATGCCAGAAGATCTGACGGTAATCTAATCCAGATAATACCCAAATCCAGTATCACCTTCCCTGGGGGCGATACCCAGGACACAGTGCCAGGAGAATGTCAGTGCTAAGACTCCAGTGCTTGCCTGTACCATCAGGGAAAGGGAATCTGCTGATAATTAGTCTGCCAGAAAGAGTATTCCAATTAGTGGATGTCAGATTAAGGCTTGAATGATTCTGAAACACGTAAGGGTTTGGACAAGGCTTACCCAAGTCATGCAAGGGTGATCTCTTACTTAAAATTATTAGTATTTGACAAGCATGTACATCTCCAGGCACTTAAATCAGAAACTTAAATTTACACTAAGAGTTGTGGAATGGATCCCATTTAGCATGAATTTTTGTGTTCCCAAAGAGCTGAGCCTGTGCTGATTTCACTGCTTCTTGTCCTCTGGAAACTTGCTTATTCATAAATAAAAATCCACCATTGTTACCTGAAATGAGGGAAGGAGCCTTTGCCACAGAAGGCATGGTGTCATCACTCAGCTGTGTCATTGCTGGCTTCAGTTAGATCCCTGTCCTAACATGGGTACAGTTAATGCTTTCACCAACAGCTGTGGACAAGCCAGGACTTTTTTGGAAATGAAGGGAGAGTAGCCACAGAGCCCAATGGGAACATTCAAGCAAAGAGAGTCATGTCAGCAGATCCAGCAATGGTGGCATTACACTGGTTCTGGGAAGGGTGCTCCTCAGACCCTTTATATTTTTTCCACATTGCAGTTATTTCTTTTCCCTCAAGTAAGGGCAGGGAAACCTTGCAGATCAAGGAAATGACCAAAAAGAGGCCAAGAGCAATTGGCAGGGTAGAATTTAGGTCTCAGCCTTAAGTACAGACATTAGTTTAATCCCAGTCCCAGATCCAGAAACAGTCAAAATGTCATCAGCTATTACCCATTGTCCTGTCCCTCCAGGCCCTTGTCCAAAGTCCCTCTCCAGCTCTCTTGAAACCCCTTTAGCCACTGGCTAAGAGGCTCTAAGGTCTTTCCAGAGCCTTCTTTTCTCTGGAGACAGGCTGGTAGAGGCTGAACACTCCCCACTCTCCCAGCCTGTCTCCAGATCAAAAAGGCTTCAGCACTCAGACCATTTTTTTGGCCTCCTTTGAACTCACTCAGCAAATCCATGTCTGAGATAGATATTCACTCAAGATTTTGAATACTTTGTGACATCAGCTCTTGATTTTACTATTATTGTCCCAGAAAGTGAATGAAGATGAAGAACTTTGGCCAAGGTCACTCTTGAAGTGACTGACAAGGTGAGACATTGAGCCTGAATCTTTGAAATACCAAGCTGGTCTTCACAGCATCCTAGATGCAGAAGGAGAGCACTGGGGAGATAGAAACAACTATGTTTTAGTGGTGATGATCTGTCCAGACTATGGACAGTACAGTGTGTGCTGAGCTTGCTATCCAGTGACTGCCTTTCAGGCAGCTCCTAGCCATGGTATTTAAAAATAGAAGCTTTAAATAGGCTTATACAAAATCCTTGTTATGAAATGTGGTTTTTATGCCTGAGACCGGAAGAAAACATCCAAAGGTGATAGCAGAAACTGTTCAAACAGAACTAGATCAGGGTGAAGCTCCATAGGCAGCAATGCAACATTCTTGCTTCATATCAGCTGGGAATATGGACCATCTACAAACTTCTGCACATGACCACCACCAACTTCTCCCAGCTAGGAGCTCCTAGAGGTATTGTGTTAAACATTAATAGGGACAGAAATGGACAACAAAGGGGTAACTTAATTTTCGCCCATGTCAGCAACGTGTGTAAGTCAAAGTTGGGCATTATGTCTCAGGTCCTCTTGAAGGACCTCTTTGGAAAACATTAAATTTATGGGCTAAAGCTCACCAATTTTATAAAAAACAGAACTGAATGGATCCTTTGTGGCAGATAATGTTTCAGAATATTTCATTCAAAGGAGTTGCATGAAGTAAGTGTTGAAATGTTACATTGTTGTTGTTCAAGATGATTTGGGGACTACTGGACGCCCAGGACCGCCAGGGACAGTCCCTTCTTCCTGGCAAGCATGAGCAATGCCTAAAAAGCATCACAGAAAGCCCTGCTTTGTAAAGTCCAGCTGGACAAAAACAACAAAGCAAGGAGGATGACTGAGGAACACAGGTTTGTCTGAAATTAGTAAATTAGGAGTAGGTAGGAAACAGTTTCATTCCTTCTTCTCTGAAGTCAAAACAGGTTTTGCAACAATCTGTGGTATGACCAGGGCTTCATCAGTGCTGCTGCCCTTTGGCATATATTGCCTGTCTGAAATAAGAAGGTCAGTTTCAGAAGACTGGTTTTAGGTTCAAGATGCCTGCATTATGTGGACTTAATTGAATGAAATTAGTAGATCCAAACTGGAGAGACAAAACCACTGCTGATTGAAGGTGCATCAAGTTTCAGAGGTTGAAACTTCCACTTTGTACCCTGTGAAAATCAAAGCATCTTAAATGAGTGTGAAAAGTCATCATTCACGGGTTTTCAGACCTTTGCTTCTTCACCTTCATGGTAGCGTATACACAGTCCTAGAGAGGAGGATTTTCTGAACACAATGTTTATTAATGGAGCCAAATCTTAGCTGTGTGATCCTCACACCAAGAAACAGCACAGTTCCTTCAGGTCCCCTCACCATGCAGGCTTTTGGTGTTTGTAAAAATGATTCATCCAGAAGGGAAACTTTCATCTGAATTTCCCAACAGATGGGACCCAAATGTGTTTCATATTCCATTAGTACTAAACACACACAGCCAGGATGATGGATTCAATATCCTTTCTGGTCCATCAATCTAACAGATTGGAAGGGAAAGGGATTTTTTTCAATGCCATGCAGCTTTCCGTGCCTTGCAGATGATCACTTTCCTGTGCACCCCATCCTCCAACTGAATAAGGAAATTATGTTTAGATCTAAAGACCATGACTGACAGTCAGGCAGATAGATGCATATACAAAAACCAGACAGAGAGATGGATTGTTTTTCTACACCAGTCTCCAAAAACCTGCACTTGGAACAAGGGACTTCAGGGAGGGAATCTGTCAAATCTCCTTAATCTTAAAACACAAGCAATAAATTACTCCCAGACCATACATTTTTCCTCTTCTTTTGTACCATAACCCTCTTCACTTACCCTCCAGCAAATCTGTTATACCGGATGTCAGAGTTCAAGTATAAACAGGGAATTTCAACAGTCAGACCTAATCCTTTCTTTTTCCATTGCTGTCCTTTCCTATTTCACCATTTCTGACAATTAGAGATCCCTCCATTCCCAAAACTGGTTGAAGCATGCTATCATGTTACATTCCCCTGGGCAGATGTTACCTTTGGTAAAGTCCCCTTTTCCATGTGGCTTTGGGTTTGGAGATTTTTGTTTTGTTTTGTTTTTTTGTCAAGAGGAAAATTGGAAATACAAATAGGTGAGAGTAATCAATCTCATACATCACATTTCACCATGCTCCCTTTATTATTTCTTTTTATGTTATGCATTGTTTAAGGCAACAACTTTTGGAGGAAGATCAGCTGAATACTTACTACTTTTGAATTATTACATGACTAAATGTCAAATTCAGAGAGGTTTCTCTGTCTCTACCTAATCTGTGGTTTAGCTATGGAATGTTTAGGTAATGTAGGGCTCATAGCTTGCTCACAGAGAGATAAGATCTAGCAGTGGTCCAGCTGGTCTAGCTGGACCAGAGATTTCACCCTTTGATGCAAAGACCTTGACTATTTTCATGAATTTCTTAAAGTGAGCTGGGGCTGACCTTTGCTTTTAGAACAGGAAACTCTCCAGAATGTCTTTCTTGTGGGAGTATTTTGCACATATTTCTTTTTCCACTGCTAGCTCATGGCCCATCTTCTCTGCCCCTCTGGTCAAGTCTCAGCAGGTCTGTAATCTCTTATATCTGCATTTGAAGCTTGTATGTGCAACATGCAAATATACTTGTGGCTTCAAAGAACTGCTTTCTTATATGCTTTATACATATCTATCTTGGTTTGGAAAGACAGGTGTCTGCTAAGGAAGGCAGGAGCCTCCCCTGAAATGGAAAAATATAGACCTCTTCCCTCCAAATTGTTATAAATTTGAAATTAAGGGGGGCTCTCAGGCAAAAATATGGGAGCAGGAATAACAGGTCTTTATTAGGAAAGAAAATAAAAAGATAAAATAAACAGTGCAGTGAACCAAAACAACATGGACAGAGTCAGAACGCAACTTGACACCCTGTTAGACGGGGTGTTGGTAGCAGTCCAACTGAAATGGTGGCTGCAGTCCTCCTGGAGTGTCAGGTGTGGATCTGTTGGAGTAGTGATCCTGTAGAAAATGGGTGTAGTCTTCTTCTGGATAGGCAGTGGAAGAGGCAGCTGTTCCACTGGGAAAATCCAGCACGGAATCTCAAGACTATATATGCAGGTAGAAATGCTTGGCTTCTCCCTCTGGGTGGAGCATCTCACAATAGGATGTTATATTTCTTATCAGTCATGCAGTGACATTCAATGGCCAATTATCAGCAGATGTCTTCCCGGAGGGAGGATTGATTGTGGAAGAGATAAGGTAAAACTACCCACTTAACACAAGACAACTACCATACAGATGGCAAATAGAATACATTTTGCTTTTCAATCTCGGACAATGTTGTTATATGAAAGTCTCTTACACATTCATGTTTTGTTCCAAGAAAGTCTGGTCCTGGAAAAGACCCCAGAAAGATATTCTACAAGGTCTCTAGCTTGTCAGAAAGGTAAGCTCTGGGTTTTGGCTGTCTTCCTTCCCATCTTGTACTGTCTTTCACTCTCTTTGGTTCCTTCAAGATGTGCAAGTATTTGGACTCTGATGCTTGGATTAGAGAGTCATGCTGCTCTTCAATAAGAGTATTTTTCCCCTAGAGAATGACTGACCATGCACTGTCTTTGCCTCCTTCAGCATAAAATTAGCAAATAAAACCAGTGGTTCAGCTTTGCTGTTTGGTCATGCTTGGAGGACGACATGCTGGGACAGGATTTCTCTTCTTGGGTAAATCATGCAAAGTTACTTCAAGTCAAACAAGGTGCCCGCCTGAAATGCTCCTTTGCTTTCTTGTGTTTCATCTGATAGTTCACCGACCACCTTGCAGTCTGAACACTTGTCTGCAATGATGAGGTAGTTTGTGTGGCTTGTGGTGAAAAGGTCGTTTCCTGGTTCTTTCAATAATCTCCTGGGGATGCTGTATATTTTGGTTGTCTCTGTTTGTTGCTTGGCCAGAATTTCCTTGCCTGTATAACATCTGCTCACCAGACTTCAAATATACTTCATTGCATTTGGCCAGCATAAGGCACCTCTTAACTTTCTAGTGTGTTCTTAAGAGTACATCTGTTCCCAAAAATCTGGGCACTGGGATTCATCTGCAGTTCTGTGTGAGCCCTCTGTCCCATGCAACTAGCTAATCTCTGTATTTCCAGCTAGTACCATCTCTCTGTCTGGTAAATTTTCCGTTACTTTTTTGGCATCCTGTTGGTATCTGGTAAATTTTCTATCTGTTCTGCACTTTCACATAGGTGGGAATTCTCTTTTCCTACTCTCACAGCTCTTGGTAGAGTTCTCATGGGAGCACAAGGGTTCACAATTTAGAGATATTGACAGCTGGGGATGGCTGTGAAGAATTGTTCTCCTCTTTATCCAGGAATTCACTAAAGGAGCTTTGCCTCCTGTATCCTTTACTTCTCAGCCACATTATCTTCCTGCCTTGACCTCTATCATTCCTCTTAGGACTCCCTCCTCCTCCAGCCAGTCAGTGACCATTTCCACCTCCTTTGCTCTACCTCGACTTCTTCTTTAGTCTCTCAGTTTAGATCTGTGGATTTTAGATTTCATTTTACACAAGCTCAAGTAGCTAAGTAAAGTCAGGAGCACCCTTGACCCAACAAAGACAACGTCAGTGAGCATTTCAGCCCATTCCTTCTGAAAACACCTCTTTCTTTCCATGAACCACAAAATGAACTCTCCAGTGATGTGCTCCTATGTATGAGCTTTGCTTCTGTGCTAAGCATCAGAGGTCAAGCCCAATCCCTGTGTTTCACTGTGTGTCAGACAGCCTGGCCCTTGATGCAGTGGGCAGAGTAACTTCTTTCAGTCTCTGTGGCACCATCCTCAGCTTCTTCACCTGTTTTTCATAATTCAGAAGCTCTCCTCTACAAATTTTACCTGCTGCGGAGCAATACTAAAATCTAAACTGACCAGAGGAAAACCTGACTGTTGGTAAATAGCCTGAGCCTTTTATTTCAGACTCCTACATCTTTTGTTCCTATTACAAATTTTGTGTCATTTGGCAGTGGTTTAACCCATCGTTTCTCCAGATTTTTGACCTGTGTCACAAATATTTCATGCACAACACTTTCTGTGTGCTGACAGTGATTTTGGAGTACAATAAACTTTTTTTGGGGTCCTCTACTGAGTTGTGGATGAATCCAGATGAGGGCAGAGCATGTGACGGCCATTGCCTCCTAGAGGTAGCATTGCAGCAGTTTGTATTTAGCTGCATTTTTTAATGCAGGGCAAAGAACATCAAGGTGGTAAGCAGGGCTTGTTGGGGGCTGTCTTAGGTTGGAAATAGGGGTATTCTACTCCTATCTGTTAGAGGAAGAGCAGTTATCGTCTGTTCATTGGGCAATTTTCTTTATCTTTTCCACAACCAGTCCTCCCTCTGGGAACTATCTTCTGTTAATGAGCCATTGAACCTCACTGCATGACTGATAAAAATTACATCATCCCATTGTGAGAAGCTCCACCCAGAGGGACGATCCAAGCATTCCTACCTAGATATAATCTGAGCTCTGAAAGACCACAAGCAGACTTTTCACACTGGATTCCCAGAGGAGCAGCTGTCTTCACTGGATTCCCAGAGGAAGACCAGACCCATCTATACCACCACTGGATCTTCAGAGGAAGGCTACAGGATCACTGCTTCAACAGAACCACATCTGCCTCTCCAGAAGGACTGCAGCCACCATTCAATCAGACTGCTACCAACACCCTGACCCACAGGGTGTCAGGTCATAGTCTGACTCTGTCAGTAGGTCTTTTTTGTTTGTACTATTTCATTTGTATTTTTAGTTTTCCTAGTAAAAAACTGTTATTCCTATTCCCATATCTTTTCCTGAGAGCCTTTTAATGTCAAAATAATAATAATTTGGAGAGAGATGGTTACATTTTCTATTTCAGGGGAGGCTTCTGTCTTCCTTAGTAGACACCTGTCTTGTCAAACCAAGACAGGGGCCAGGGCTATAATTCAGTGCCAGACATATGATTTTCTCCTTTTTCCTCTTCAAATTTTCTAGATTTGCTCTTAGTACCACAGTCATAATCTAAGTAGAGAAGCACCAAACCCAAACACTGATACATTCTTATTTTATTCTTCCTGCCTCAAACACAGGCCTATCTCATGAAATACTCCAGGCAGTCCTGCCTGCATACTCAGATGTTGTCTGAATGTAAGTGTGCTGCAATGGCCCCATGGGGAAAAACACACCATAACTCTCCAGAAGTGATTTTTTTTTTTTCTTGCCTGGCCTTCCTACATCCTGACATCCCTACTCCCCTGTGCACAGCAGGGAGTGCAGCGACTCCTGAGGGCTGAGAGTGTGTTGGAGAGGTTGGAAATAACCCACAGAAGATTTTCCAGGGAACAGATCTGGGCTCTGGCTGCAAAGTCAGTCTGTAGATCAGCTTGTAGCTCTTTGGAGGTGATGAGGAAATGCAATTGCAACCCTCCGTCTAACCCTCTACTAGGAAGTAGAGGCCATGAGATTGAGTAAGTCACTGAACTGGACCACAGAGACTCAACTTTCTGCTTGATGTAGGACAGTAACCAAAGACGAGAGCAAGAAAACATCTTTTTCCTTTGCTCCTCTGCCACACTTACAGTATATCTTTTCCATTTAGAGATTATTTCTTACTATGTGTGTGTGCAGTGCATGAGGGGCTCATGTTCTCTACTTTCAAATGATGCTTAAGTACAAAGGAAATAGGAGAAATCTTTACCCAGAGCCTGGGACTGTGTTTGTGTGCCTCATCACCTTCAAAGCTCTGATCAACAGCTTGCATTCAGCTTGAATCCCTTTCTCCTTTGCAGTATCTCCTTCTCTGGGATCATACTTCATTAGTTTTTTCCCCAAGTGTCTCATTACAAAATTCATGGGCAAACCTGTAGGTGTAGCCAAATGTGTTTGTTTGCATGCAGGACCTTGAGAAGGGATCTTGGAGCAAATTCACTGCAAACAGTGTCAGCTTGCTTGAAAACGAGGAAGCCAGACTAATCCTCCCTGCCGTAATAGAAGAACCCTCAAGACAGATTATCTCCCTGAACTCAGAACTTGGGGACACATGGAAGGACATCAAATGCTCCAGAGCTGTGAACTTGGTGCAGCAGCCTGACCCCATCTGGACCCAGCATACATAAAGCAAAATAAATAGATTATGCTTGCCACACATCTGTCACACACCTCAGCACTAAAGACACCAGTCCCCCCTTGGGGCTATAAAACACCCACTGAAGAATACTGATAATGAGAAACCTCTCCCTTAGCTATATGTGAAAATGATGGACAGTAAACTGCAGAAACTATTGATGTGACCATCTCTCATGACAGCTTTCCCTCTTGTGAGATGCTGTGGTGGTTTCACCCCAGACAGCAGCTAAGTGCCAGGCAGCCACTCACTCACTCCTCCATCAGCAGGATCAGGTAGAGAACTTTAAAGGGTAGAGAACTTATGGGTTGAAATAAAGACTGTTCATTAGGGAAAGCAAAGAACATGCACACAAACAAAGCAAATAATTAAGTCATCACTTCCCATGGGCAGGCAGGTGCTTAGCAATCTCCAGGAGAGTAGGGCTCCATCACATGTAACAGTTAGTTGGGAAGACAAACACCATCACTCTAAATGTCTCTCCCTTTCTTCTTCTTCCCTCCACTTTATATTCTGAGCATGATGCCATGTGGTCTGGAATACTGCTTTGGTCAGTTAGGGTCACCTGTCCCAGCTGTGTCTCCTCCCACCCTCCCATACACCCCCAGCCTCCTCTCCTCTTTCTCCAGAAAAGGCCTTGAGTCTGTGTAAGCTCTGTTCAGCAATAATAAAAACATGTCTATATTATCAGCTCGCTGTTCAGCACAAATCCAAAGCACAGACCCATACCAGCCACTGGGAAAATTAACTCTACCCCAGCTGAAACAAGCAGAGATGGTAACTTAGGAGGAAGAGACCAAATTTTGTATAGTTCTCTGTCTTCCATCTTCACCCTGCTTTGGGCTCTGCTCCGTGTGCTGCTTCTGTACAGTCATTAACTGCTGTTAATGACAGAGTGCAGTAAGGAAACAGCAGCTACTGTGGCAGTGCAGAGCACTGATGGGGAAACTACCTACACTTAATGATTGCCTGAAGCCACAAAAGCAGCCTGTACTTTGGGCAAGAGATATACCAAGGTCCTCAAGCATCCCACTTCAGTGCCTTGGTGGGCTTCTCCTTCCTACATTTCACTACTTGGACAAAACCCGCAAGAGTTAAATGGAATGAGCATTACCCTGTTCTGCTGGAAAACCAGACCAAAGACAAGTGGCTCTGATGGTTTGGGTCTCAGTGGACTTCCATCTGCTTGCTATCAGCTGGAGGTGGCCTGCAAGATACCCTCTCTACAACGCAGCTGGAGTTGCAGGTCTTGCACAGAGGCTGTGCTGAGCTACTTCAGCATGAGTTTGGCTTATGTAGTCAGGAGTCAAAGCTTTTCTGTGATGATGTGGGTAAAAAGCAATCTCCTGCTAGAAACTGAGAGCTAAACTGCCCCTGCTCTGACACTTCCCTGCTGTGCCGATTAGACTTTCAGGAACCCAACATGAAGATTGGCAGGATGAGAAATGAGTTTTTTCATTTCCCTGGGGACTAAAAAGTTATGAAGGAACAAGTAGTCAGTACAGGAAAGATACAGACCTTTTAGTGGGTCCAGAGAAAGACACAAAGATTATCAGAGGGCTATGGAGACAGGCTGAGAGAGTTGGGGTTATTCAGCCTGGAGAAGCGAAGGCTGCAGGGAGACCTTATTGCAGCCTTTCAATACTTTAAAGGGGGCTTATAAGAAAGATGGGAACGGACTCTTTAGTAGGGCCTGTTGTGATAAGACAAGGAGTAATGGTTTTAAAGCATAAGAGTGGATGTTCAGGCTAGATATAAGGAGGAAATTTGTTACTATGAGAGTGGTAAAATACTGGCACACGTTGCCCAGAGTAGTATGCCCAGAGATGCTCCATTCCCAGAAACAGACCAGGTTGGACAGGGCTCTGAGCAGTCTGATCTAGTGGATCTAGTTCCTGCCATGGCAGGGTTTTTGGACTAGATGAACTTTAAAGGTGCCTTCCAATCTAAGCTGTTCTAAGACCAGCACCAGACCAGCACCAATATTCATCCAAGGCTCTGGAGGAAGTGTCTACTGAAACTATGAAGTCCCCTATAAGAACCAGCCTCCAAAATAGCAATTTGATGGTTTGATAATGCTGTGTCTGGTTACTTAGGATATTTTGCAAATTCTGCATGAGTCATTACTGAACACAGCCATAGCTGTTTCCCTGGGCAGCTTTAGAGGCACAACAAATTGTGCACTAAAAAATTTAACTCAAGATTATGCATAGAACACATACTTTACACTTGTATGTGTGTATTTTCTCCAGAAACCCATGCTGCTAATCAGCCCAGCAAGGGAACAACCCCCCTTGATTTTGCTGACTGATGGTAGCAAGAGTAATACAAGTTGTCTTTATGAATCCTCATAATTTACCTCTTGACAGCACCTTTCTCTCTTAGAAGCTCCTGGATATTTGCATACAGTTCTAAATTCAAACCCCTCCAAGCTGTGTGAGAATTCAGAGTCCAGATTGAACCTATCTCAAACATGAATCCTTCTTTAATAAACCAGAAATCTCCAGCTGCACACAAACAAAACCACCAGCAAACTCTTTTGGAGGAGCCCTATGCCCCACCTTAATTTTCACCTCACTGGTCCCCATCTTGCCATCTGTTAATCCCATGTATCATTGCTTTATATCTTGCTCATGCCCTTCACCTGACACAGACCATTCCTGCTTTTCAACAAAGGTAAAAACATAGAGGATGTGCACCAATTCTGTTTCCAACCCATCCCATCCTTGTGGCCCCGTGCAAACCATGCTATCAATCTGTCAGTCTCTGATGGTGGAGCCCACACGAGAACCTTAGATAATGGACTACAGTGGAGAACATGTATTTTTCAATGTGTTTAAGATGTCTGATAGTTTCTTAAGAAGGAAGAGAAGAAAAATAAAGTCAAATTAAGGAGAGAAAAATGTACCCTTAATCCATGAGAGCTTTTCAGAAAGAGAACAAGAAAAGTCCTCTGTCATGTTGTACAGTTGCACTTATCCCAGCACTGGAGGTGAATGGTAAAAGCATCCTTAAAGCAGAACTCCCACAGATGAGGGCAAGAAGACAAACATTATAAACTTTACACATGGTTTAAATTATCATTGGTAATGAAACCATTCATCATCAATGCCCATGCTAAAGATTGGGATAGCTATTGCTCCTGAGGCTCCAGTGACTGAATGAAACATTTGCTGCTTTCTTGCTCTCTTATTTTCTCTGGTCTCCATGTCTCTGGCTCAAGGTCTTTCTACTCACTGAAATAGGGCCTTCTGTAGCATGAGGACTGAATTAGTTCTCTGAAGCAAAGACTAATCACTCAGCATCACAGTTGAGAGAGAGATGGATATGTCCTATGTGCGATTTCCCTGAGGTCTTGTGCTGATGGCAAGTCCCAGACAGATCTCAAAAGGTTGAGGCTTCCTCAGCTGACCATGAAAATTCTGCTTTATATGGTATCTTTGTGTTATCATGTGTAACATGAGTGTTACAGTGCACTCGGGCTATACTTTCCTCCCTTTCGGGGACCCCTGTGATTGGAATCAGATAAACAGGGTCCCTTCCATCCTGCTCCCCTGGGGTTGGCGGAGAGCCAGAAAGCCCTCCCTGTCCAGAACCTAGATAAGGCCATGACCCTTCCTGTTCGCTCTCTTTTCCCCTCCATCTCATGGATTAAACAAGCTTGTAGAACCACATCGGGAATTGGAGCCTCTTTTGTACCTGTGCCCATCTCCTGACGTGCCTTCCCTCAAGGCCCTGTATATCTGGGCTGGCCTGGTGATTTGGGGGGCTGAGAGGGTAGGCTCGTCACATGAGGGTTGCAGTTTCTGGGAAGCAGAGTGAGATTACCTCTGAAGATGGACACAACCAGCTTCTGCTCACCCTGCATGGTCTCTCAGAAGTTCAAAAATAGGGTAGAGTCTGTGTTGTCCACTGCTTAAGATCATAACTCAAAAACTATCCATTAAAACCTTTCCAGCAGTGTCTAGCTCCTCATCTCCCTTACATTCGCCCTGTCACTTCTCTTCCATATGAATTGTCTCCACCCATACATCTACATATTCACTTCTCCTTTCCAGCTTGGTGAATTTGTACTTCTCTTCACATCGGTTTGCCCAAAGCAAAAACATTCTGGTTCAACATGGAGAGCATGCAGGGCTCTCCCAGTCATCAACCCAAAGCTGGACTGGGAGGATCACTGTCAATTTGGTGTATGTGTTCTGTCAAGGCTGGGGAGGGAATAAAATGATTGCCCTACTTGTGCTGGCTGGAATAATTTCAGGTTTCTTGCTTCATGCAGTGCTTTCTTTAGGTAGTACGGAACTGATTGAATAATAACAATAGCAGATTGCTGTGGTCAACTTCTTTCTGCAGCCAGCAATGCTCTTTGGGTATCCTTTTACCTCCTTGTCCACACAAGAACAATACATCCTATGCCATATCATGGAAAGAAAAGTGAAAATTATGGTATTTGGTTGCACCATGTTAGAGTTTGGGTGCTGTATAGCAAAAATATTAAGTAAAACTGCCTGAAAAGAGGTTGTAGTCCTATAGGCATCACTGACTCTAAGCCATTTTTTGTACACATTGAGAGTTTTTTATTACAGGGTATTTTATTGCAGATGAGGACACCATACAGCTCAAATGCTTTTCACACAGGTTTGGGGTTTTTTGTTTTGTTTTGTATTTTACAAATAGCTTCATTTACTTCTTTCTTTGTATCTGTTTTACACTGCTGCATCTTTGCAATTGAATATTGTTTAAATCAGTGATGATCACAAACCCTCTGCTGCTGGGAGAGCCACAGCCCTTTGGAGGCATGTGCGCATTTGACCCAGCTGAGAGCTTGGCCTAAGGCCATTACAAAGCTGTGATGCTGGGACAAGTGAGGTTGGAAAAAGGCTTGTGGTCATCCAGGTGTTTACTCTGATGCACAGCTCAGATAAAGTAGAGGTAAGCTCAGACCCACAGCAACACCTGGAGTACTGCAAGAGTATGGTCACTGTGGATCTGAAAGGGAAGGCATATAGACAAACACCAGGAGCACCACTTCATGAAGTGCAAGCTTACCCTTGCAATGTTATATTAACTGCTCTGGCTTCAAGTTGATGCAATAGCACATGGACCACATCATGTTGCTGGTGAAAGAGGGCAGGAGGAGAGTGGAGTCTCATGGGGTGTCCTCTATCAGCACAATCCGTCTACCCATATCTGCCTGGCGATTTGTCGTTATCATTTCAGCACTGCAGCAGGTAGGGAAATTAACAATAAAACGATGGTCATAAAGAGCTACAGAGATGCAGTGTGATGTCTAGTCTCTGCCCAGCTTGTTAGCTCCACTATAAAACCCCTCACTGCTCTGCCACAGTCAGCAGGTCCCAGATTTACAGATATCAATGCAGAGCTTTTGTTTCAGTGCTTTATTTGGTATTGAAATGAGTAAGAAATAAGGTGTCTAAACAAGAAGTCAGACACAGAAACATCTTTGTGTATTTGGCCATGCAAGTCTTGCCAATAAATACCTGAAATATCCCATCCCATGTTGACAGCCTGCTCACACTTCAGCTCTCTGAGCCCTTGCTGTTACTGCTGTCTGCAACAGCAGGGTGTGGGTACCAGGGCAAGGAGCACTTTCCATAAATCTGCTGCATTAAAAAAATAGAGATTATCCAGGCCCTCTTTATGATTTGTGGATTTGATGTTATTTAACACATTGTCAATTCTGTAATAAACTTGACATAGCACAGCAAGTTTTGCAGTAAATTTTATCCAGCAAATGAAAAGCAAGTGGTAGGGGGATAGCTTGTTTGTTGTCTGTAGCAGTGAGGTTTTTTGATGGTTTGCCTTTAGCTGATGCTTCCTTCTCTGAAGTTAGAAGGGTGAACTGAAGCTCTATTGGGCTTGTTCGAATGTCAAAAAATTACAGAAAATGTTACAATGCGGAGTGTTTTTTCCTTGAACAAATACAACTGAAGCAATGACATCAGCTCCCAGGGAGGCCTGCTACTGCCTCAGAATACTATTTTTTGGAGCAGATACAAAGCTGAGGTCTTGTTCTTTGAGATTTTACAAAGACAGTGTCCCTTTTGTTTTCTGAATTTTAGTGCCCCAAATGCCCTGGGAAAACTCTAGCTCCAGTAGGTACAGTGAACATTAATAGATAATCTAAACCAGCTGTGACAGATAAAGATGTTCCTAGTCTCAGCTTTTCCTTTCTGCCTGTCCTTCTTACCATACATATTCCAGTATTCTTACAGTACATATTCCATGCCAGTGTAATGCCAAAGCTTTTTTTACCCTGCCCTAAAGTGTGCAGGAATGATCTTGTGCAGGAAACTGCAGTATCGCACTCTTTCTCCCAGGTCTGGGGCAGCTCTGCGCCCTTCGGCACCACCCCTGCCCGGACTTCCGGGTCTGCCGCTTCTCTCCTGCGTGCCGCTGGCACTGGCACACCGGTCAGGGTCTGCCGGGTTCGGTCGCCTGCGCAAGGGTCCGAGGTAAAGAGGGAAGGAATTGTCCAGATCACCCACGAAGGAAGGCAGGAAGGCTTTATTGTTGCAGAGAGCTGCAGTTGGGGGGTAGCAACCTGTGCTTCCCACTCCATGTGAGGGAAATGGCGCCGGGACCCGGGAAGGAGTGGGATGATATAGGGGATGTGATAGGGAGGGCAGACGCCACCCCCCCAGTCTGTGCGGGTGCCGTGATGATGACGTAGGACAGCGACCAACCAGGGAACTGCAGGGGCGGGCACCGAGCCTGGGGCTGAGTGGGATTGTGGGGATGGGGCTGCGGGCACAGGGGTTCCTGGGGCCGGACAGGGGACTGGTCACAGCAGTGGTGGGCGGGGGGAAGCCCAATGGTAGGCAGCATGGGGCCAGAAACCGTGGGGGGGGGCGGGGGGGGGGAACAACATGAGAGAAGCAGGGGGGTACACAGGACTCAGCTAGCTAACACAAATAAGAACTCCTAAAACCCAATCCCAGGATGCAACAGGAAACCCCTCTGCTTCATTAAGGGTATTTCACTGGAGCTATGTAACTCTTGCACCTGTAGTTTTACAATAGCTTAGGTCTGCAATCCCTTCGCTAACTAGAAGAGTTTATTCTTGTGTTTATCCTGGTGTTTTCTTTGAGCCTACACTGAAAGTAGAGAACCCAGTGGCACTTCACTCTCATACTCAGCTTCCCCAAAAATTTCAAAACACATGTCTTGAAAAAAAAGTTTCAAGCTTAAATTTCCATTAAGGCATTTAGGCTCCCCTCTCCTGTGACCCTCCAACTGCATTCCTGAGATCTAATTATTCTCCTTTCACCTACCTTTTATACCACGTGTGATTTGCCAGAGGGTAAGGCAATGACAACTTATCACTCGATGATGCTACTTTTCAACAATATCTGCTCAGGCCTTAGGAAAGAGCTCCCCTCCCATGGCCAACTGTGATCTTACTTGTCCTGTATGGGGTATGGCTGCCAATCCTCCAACAGTACACAAACATGCCAGATGTTTTTGCAATTGAGAGACATTCTGCTCCAAAGCCCTTTTTTATTGTTATCATGATTAAATTAAAAACTACTGAAATGTATGGGTTGGAATCTGACAGGCCAGCCTGCTTCCCAACATTAGCCCACTCTGCTGTGATAATTTTTTTTTGTTGTTAAAAAATTAGAGGTTGGTTACAGGAGAAAGAATGCCAATGTGGTTATAACTAAACTATTACTGGCTGTTAATGGTGTGCCATTTGCAACAGCCACCTAGTGCACACCCAAACACTGCAAGGCAGTGTTTCCTCATCTTCACAATGACTCAGCTGTGATACCAACAGTCACACCCATTCTGAAGGGGGTCGTCCCTGCTAATGGGCCATCATGAACTCACAGCTTCAAGGACTCCAAAAATATTCTATGACTCATAGAATTACATCATTGCACTGTGTAACTCCCTGCCCTAGAGGAGGTACCACCTGAACCTGACCACATATAAAATTGGGGTTTGGGGACTTGGGACACCCCACCACTGGACATCCAAAGGGGAACCTGAATTTCCACAGCACCACTGCTTTCAACAAGTCCACAACCATCATTTCAACAGCACTGCAACCATTGCTTGATCTGACTGCAACCACCACCCCTGACCAACAGTTTAAGAGAGCGTTTCTGTACTATCACCTTTATTGTAATATTCCTATTAAATTGTAACTCCAACTTTAAATCTCTCACAAAGTATTTGTGTGGGGTTCATTTCTCCTGCTGGTTCACCTTCAAACCAGCACACATTTGCAGAAGGAAGAACAAACAAAAGAACTAATGAGCGAACTATTTCTCAGCTTGCAGAATAACAAATCTGAAAGTGTTTTCCTTAGACTCATCAGCAAAAATCCTATAAACTCCAGAGGAGAAGATTACCTCTGAAGAAATGGAGATCTGGGGGGAAAAGACAAACCAGAAAACAAACTCTACAGAATTTAGATCATCCTCTTAAGCCCCAACCCCCTGCTTCACAAGGATCTCTCTTCTTGTTCTAGCTCCATTTTTGATGCATCCCAGATGATGCCAGACCTGGAAGGGTGTTTCTTCACACCCTCACCACCCTCTGTGACCTTGTCCTCCCCGCTTCCATAGGGAATTTGGATCCAGTGTATTATGCTATGTGTCTCCCAGGAAGAGGTTTTCAGTTTTGGCTGAGAAGGTAAAGGTTCCCAACAGTGTGACAATACTACTGCTGTTCAATTAATAAGGAGTCAGAGTTGCATTATTGCCATGTGCGGCCTTCACTGTGTCATAAATCAGTATTAAGCAAGTTTAAATTACTTATGGTAATGAAGGTTTTCAAGCTCCAGTTTTTATTTCACTGATCAGCATCCTATCAATCATGAAACTCAGGGAACCAGAGAACAATGGAAGGGAGAGCAAAACAGCACTAGCAGATTCTCGAGGATCTATCAGTACACCTCTAGTTGGCATATGGAAAGTTGTGGAAGACACACTCCCACTGCATGTTATCATTAAAAACAAACAAACAAACAAACAGATGCCTGAAATCCATAGAGTTCAGAATAATTAGGAAGATACTTTGGGTAAAGTCAGAGACAGGGACAGAACATGGGATCTTCAGAAACCCTCTGTCTCTTTGGAAAAATTGCTTGTAAAGAGCCACTTTGGAAGAAGGTTTGCATTTTGGTGGTGATGAAACCCAAAACAGTGGCCTAGCCTCCTTCTCCTCCAACACTGCTCTGACTTCCACAGGCCTGGTCTTTCTTGCAGTCATTAAATTAAGCCAGGCATTTCAGCAAAAACTGCTGTCACGGTTTGACACTGGCCTAACACTAGGCACCCAGGAAAGTCACTTGTTCACCCTCCACTGCCATAGATGGGCAGAAGAGAGAAAGAAAAATTAACAAAGGCTTCATGAGTTGAGATAAAGGCTGGAAAAAAACACTCCAAGGGCAAATCAGGCTCAACTTAGAAGTACAAAGTGAATTTATTACTAATGAAATCAGAGAAAGATAATGACAACTAAAATAAGCCCTTAGAATACCTTTTCTTCACCCAGCCCCTTCCTCCTTCCCACTAACACTGCAGGGAGACAGGGGTGGGGGTTTGGACAGTTCGTCAGCTGAGTTCTCCTTCCGCTGCTCCAGGAGTGGAATCCTTCCCCTTTGAGACCATGCAGTCTCTCCCACAGGAGACAGTTCTCCGTGAAATTCTCCAATGTGGTTCCAATCTCACTGGCAGCAGTCCTTCCAAAACTGCCGCAACACGAGTTCCCACCATGTGATGTATTTTGAACCTGATTAGCATAAGAGATTTGATAATCAGGATGCCTTGGCAAGAACAAACAGAGCTTTGAAGATTGCAAGAATATTGGATCAGACTGGTGACAAGGGAAGAAGATTGAATCAATTTCTGCAAGTAGAAGAGATGTTGCAAAATATATAAGGTTTTCTGTGTGATGATTAACCCAATCACTGAAGTAAAAAATTAATAGCCTTCTTAGAATGGTATATAAGCATGTGCAGCCCACAGTAAAACTGGATTCTGATCACCAGACAGTTGTCTTCATTTCTCTCCATCGCTGATACCCATGGGGCAAACAGTCCTCCCAAAACTGCTGTGGCATGTGTCTCTCTTTCCACAGGGTACAGTCTTTCAAGGAAAGGCTGCTCCAGCCTGGAAGCAGGGCCCTCTCTCTCCACTGGATCACAGCCTCCTCCAGGCATCCACCTGCTCTGGTGTGGTCACCTCACCCATGGGCTGCGGGTGGATCTCTGCATCCCCTGTGGATTCCCATGGCCTGCACAACCTGCTTCACCATAGTCATTACCAGGGCCTGCAGAGGAATCTTGGCTCTGACACCTGGAGCACCTCCTCCCCCTCCTTCTCCACTGACCTTCTTGTCTCCATGTTGTTTTCTCTCTCATATTCTCACCTCTTCCTCTTCTCTGACTAAGAAAAAAGACTGCACCCTTTTGTTTTGATTTTCTTCTTAAATATGTTATCACAGAGGCATTACGACCATCTCTAATTGGCCCAGGCTTGGCCAGCAGCATGTTCATCTTCAAAGCCATCAGGGATTGGCTCTACCAGACATGGTGGAAGCTTCTAGCAGCTTCTCACGGAAGCCATCTCCATGCCCTCCCCTCCTGCCCCCACCAAGAATCATGCCATGCAAAACCAAGACAGTTCCTTTCAGTTACTAGAAGGCAGCAATTAAGTCACCCCAAAACCTTCTCTTTGCTAAGCTAAGCAATCAAATTTTCTTAGCCTTTCCTCATAGGAGAGGTGCTCCATCCCTCTAATCAATTTCATGGTGTCCTCTGTACTCACTCCAACACTTCCATGTGCTTCCTGTCATGGGACCTCAGAGCTGGATGCAGCTCTACAGGTGGGTATAACCTAAGCAGGACAGAAGGGCAGAATCCCCTCCCTCCCCTGCCTACATTGCTTTTGAAGTGCACGTGTCTGGTGCATGTTCAGCCTCTTACCCAGCAGCATCCCAAGGTCCTTTTCCTAGGAGAAATCCTTGCTCTGGATCTGTTCATACCCCCTTCAATTGATGCCAGGGATTGCCTTGACATGCAAGCTTCCACTTAGTGTTGTTAAACCTTATGAGATACCCATAGCCCCAGTTCTCAAGCCTATTCAGGTCCCTCTGGATGGCCCCATCCTCCAGGTGGGTCACCTGCACCACTCAGCTTGGTGTCATCAGTAAACTTGCTGAGACTGCACTCAATCCTTTTGTGTCATTAATGAAGACATTAAATAGCACTGGTCCCAGTACAGACCCCAGAGGGACACTATACTGTGAGTGACTACTGGTCACTGATGTCCATCAGGACTCTGAGACATTGACTGTTATGCTCTGGGTGTGACCATCCAACCAGTTCCTTACCCATCTCATAGTCCACCTATTGAATCCATCACTCCAATTTGGAGAGAAGGATGTTGTGAGGAACCATGTCAAAGGCTTTAAAGAAGTCCAGATAAATGACATCTGTAACTCTTTCCTTGTCCACTGATGTAGCCACCCCATCATAGAAGGCCATTGGGCTGGTCAGGCAGGACTTTGCTTTGGTGAAACAGTGCTGGCTGTCGAATCACCTCCCTGTCTTCCATGTGCCTTAGCACAGCTTCTCAGAGGATCTCTTCTGTGATCTTCCCAGGCACAGGGGTGAGGCTGACAGGGTGGTAGCTCCCAGAGTCCTCCTTTTTGGCCTTTTTAAAGATGGGTACTATGCTTCCCCTTTTCCAATCATCTGGTACTTCATCTGACTGCCATGATTTTTCCAACATCATGGAGAGTGTCTTGGCAAATAAATCAGCCAGTTCCCTCTAGACTCTGTGATGCATCTCATCGGGTCCCATGGACTTGTGCACATTCAAGTTCCTCAGGGGGTAATGAACCCGATCTTACAGTTTGAGGGACTTTGTTTCCCCATGTTATAGATGGGTAATGCAATGGCTGGCTCTCACAATTAAGGGATGAATTATTATGTGTATGCTAAGAAAAGTTTTATTGATGTATAGTTATGTTATGTTCTCCCCATAATCTTCTTTCCCCTCACATTTTACTGTTGTTACTGGATGGCCTTGGTAGTCGGGACATTTGGGGGGAGGGCAGGCTTGTTGCTAGGGGGTGCAGCATGGCAACACCTGACCTCCAATCAAATTGCAAGAAAGTAGTCTCCCCCAATGGATGGTGAAGAAGAGTTAACTGATGGACTTTGGGAGGGGTTAGGGTTACCCGATGCAACACCAGGAGTATAAAAGGTGGAGCAGCCATTTTGTTGTTGAGCAAATGGTGGTTTAGTCCCACGCTCCCAGTGCACTGTCCTTATTCTTCATTCGGTCCTTTGTTGTATTTTGTTAATGTTTTTAATATACCTTTGAAATTTTTAAAAGTGAGAATTGTTTTCCCACACCCAGTCCCCATCCTGCTGTCTATCCATTCAAGAGGTGCCGGAAGAGAGGTGCATTGAAGACTGAGGTAGAAAAGTTTCCAGGCATGGGGCATCTATCATCTCTCTGGACAATCTGTGTGAAAGTTCCACCATGCTTATTATAAAACAACCTTCATCCTTGTATCTAGTCTGTATCTACCTTCTTTTAGTTTAAAACCATTACTCCTTGTCCTGTCACTTTAGGTGCTACTAAAAACCCCATCCCCAAAGGCTGCACAGTTTAGGTGCTGAGCTTTAGGATGACTTCAAGTCCATCTCTTCCTGCATCAATGCCTCTTTGCTTGATGGAGATTACTTCCTTCCTGTGGTACTTTGAGGTCTGACCATGGAACTCATCCTATTATTCCTTCTGCTTTGCATCTGTGCACAGGAATCTGCAAAGATGTAGGATGAAGCATACCACAAACAAGAAATATTCCTGCACAGCACAAACAGGGCAAACATCCAATGGTAGGAGCACAAACACCTCATATAAAAGTATGAAGCAAGAGAACAAGTGAGAGAAATCCTGAAGTTTCCTCTCTGCTGAGAGAGATGGTTGTAAATACTGAATCAATTTGGGCACATTCTGCAAAATGAGACATTATGTCTTTCTTGTCTGGTCTCACCTGTTGTTATTTCTAATGTTTCCTCTTCCCAAGATGAGGCAGGGTTTTGCATTGAAGTAATACAGTTGCTTTTGTGCAAGAACCAAACAAGCTTCCCCATCCCATAACCAGGACTTTGTCATAAATGAGCAAACATGTTAAAGTGAACTGTACTTCATGAGAGGCTGGTTGTAGTTTTGGGTTTTTTCTTTTAAAGGGAAAAACCACCAAAAAATTGAATGTGTGATCAGCAGGATACACTCAGATGAAGGCAAGGAATTGGGTGATTGTTGTGGTTTAGTCCCAGCTGGCAGCTCAGTCCCACAGAGACACTCATTCACTTGCCTCCAATGACATGAGAGAATAGGGAGGGTAAAAGAGAGAAAACTCATGTGTTGGGAGAGAGACAGTTTAATAGCTAAAGCAAAACAAGGAGTTCATTTACCACTTCCCATGGGCAGGCAGGTGTTCAGCCATCCCCAGGACAGTAGGTCTCCATCATGTGTGTCAGTGATGCCATCACGCCAAAGGCTTCTCCATTCCTCTTTCTCCCCTCAGCTTTAAATGCTGAGGATGATGCTGTATAGTTCTAGGTCAGTTGGGGTCAGCTGTCCCAGCCACGTCCCATCCCAGTTCCTTTTCCCCCACAATCACCTTGCTGGTGGGGTGGAGTGAAGAGCAGGAAGGGCCTTGGCTTTAAGTCCTGCTCAGCAACAATGAAAACATCCTTGTGTTAACAGCACTGTTTCCAGCACAAATCCAAAATGGAGTCATATACCAGCCACTATGAAGAAAATTATCTCTATCTCAGCCAAACCCAGCACACTGATTTACAATTTGCAACACACTTCCGTTAAGTGTCTGAAAGAGAAAGTGAGGGGAAAGAGGCTGAAGTGATCTGTTCTTCTAATGAGTTGTGCTTCGCTCCAGGGGAAACATCTTAATTTCAGCTCAGCTCTTTACAACACAAGACAGCAAGATTTTTTTAGGGAAAAGATGTTTTTCAGGACAGGTCAGTGAGTGTTAATTGCTCAGAGATGTAATATTCTTCTCATGATTCTGGGGTTTTCAGACACAAAATCCCCTCAGCTCTCAGGTTCTTAGCTGGTGAAACTCAAGAATGCTTTCAGGATTACAGCACAAATTTTGCACCAGCTGAAAAACTGCCCACCCCTGGATGCAAAAAGATTAAAAAGAGCAATTCTGAATCAGATCTATATGCACACATATAGTTTGCTCTTTGTAGTCCAGGCCCATAGCAATCAATAGCAAAGCTACTGATTCCATGGGCAATACAGCAGTGTGAACTTGCTAGCCCTGCTTTAATTCTATTCCCAGAAAATTGCTTTGTATTTTTCATAAGTAAATCTTTGTCAGGTCTTTGCTGGATTCCCTGTAGTACATCTAACAGCAGCAATGCAGTTCAGTGACCAATTTGTCCTACAAAAAACTTAGTAAAATCTTTGTACAAAAAAAGCCCCAAACAAACCTCTTTCACCTCATCTTGCCAGAACTGAAAGTCTCCTAATACTGCCTTAGGCACAAGAAATCTGGTAGATAATATTTAAATCTCACCTACTGGAAAGGGGGAGGCAGGGAGGCATGTTAGCTTTGACCTTGTTTCTTGTCCAAGTTTTTACTTTCATTCTGCAGAGAAGTCCCTGTGGGCAGAAGGGCCCACCCAGACTCTGGCAGAAAATTATTAGAAGACTTAAGTGTAATGAAAACTATTTGCTGATGGTTACATCATAATGGAGGCTGTGCCTTCTCCCCAAAGGAGTCTGATGAGATATCCGACATACAATCTTGTTCTTCATGTTCAGTCAGGAACAGATCTGAGGGTAGCTAATAAACCTATCTGCATCAGATTAAATTGCCAAACCTACCCTCTCCCTGCTCCCTGCCCTCATTCCCTCCCCAGATCAGTTAGGTACATCAAGCCAAATAAATGCATGACAAAGTGCTTGAAAATCAAGATGGAACAGCATATTTTTTATCAATTTTATCCCAGGAAATAAAGATAAATTCCCCCTCTTCATATTTTAACATAGGTTATCATAATCACTGATAATAGCTACCAAATGTTTTCTTTTGTTGGGTTTTAAAGGGCGCTGGGGGAACAGTTTGTTGGTTGAAGGCTCATCAAGTCTAACTTTAAATTAGTGTCAGAGGTCACTTCTACTTTATGTTGCATTTCTGATGAGCAGTTGTATTGTTTTGGCACTGCCTGGTTTTTGGTAGCGGGGAAGGCCACGGAGGTAGCTTCCGTGAGAAGCTGCTAGAAGCTTTCCACCATGTCTGGCAGAGCAATCCCTGATGGCTCTGAAGATGGACATTGTTATGTGTATTTCGGATAATTCGTGCTTATAAAAAGATATATATATATATCTATATAAAATATGTTATGCTGGTGAGAAATATTCTTATAAGGTTTTAAACACGCAAGTCAGAGTCGGGAGATTGCTTCACGGTACGTCGAAACCACTGCTGACAGGAGGGAGGAGGACCTCATTTGCAAATGAATGAACATAGCTCACCCGGAGATGGGTTGTTCTCCAAGGTGATCCAAGGAACTCCCAAGCAATGAATACTCAATAAATATCTCAGATTGAGATAGCCAGAGCCATCAGAAGGATACATCTCAATGCCAAGTTCCAGTAACTCAATGATGGACATACATCACTCCCTGGACATGGTTTTGTTCAGCTCTACGTGGAGAAAAGAAACTACATGAATATGTGGGACTCTGAAAGGAAGAAAAGAAATACTGCCTTAGGCAGAATAGACTGTATAAGAACTGCTCGGACAGAACAGTTGGTGTGAACATAGTGGACTCTATGCTGTATAGGTCAGACCTGTGTCTCACCCAGCGCTGATCCCGGGCTCAGCACTGTCCTTTTGATTGTGGCTATCTTAGACCGAATCTCGGTCGCGAAATAAAAATCTATTTTATTAATTATTAATTTGGCTTGATCAGTTTTACCCATAACAGACATGCTGCTGGCCAAGCCTGGGCCAATTAGAGATGGTGGTAATGCCTCTGTGATAACATATTTATGAATGAAAGAAGAAGATTAAAACAGAGGGGGCACACACAGTTTTTTCTTTTCGTCAGAGAAGAGGAAGAGATGAGAATATGAGAGGGAAAACAACATGGGGACAACAAGGTCAATGGAGAAGGAGGGAGAGGAGGTGCTCCAGGTGTCAGAGTCAAGATTCCTCTGCAAGCCATGGTAATGACCATGGTGAAGCAGGTTGTGCCCCTGCAGGCCATGGGGATCCACAGGGGATGCAGAGATCCACCTACAGCCCATGGGGAAGGTGCCCACACCAGAGCAGGTGGATGCTGTGATCCAGTGAGAGACCTGGTGGAGAGAGGGGACCCCTGCTTCAAGGCTGGAGCAGCCTTTCCTTGGAAGACTGCGCCCCATGGAAAGAGAGACCCACGCTGCAGAAGTTTAGTGAGGACTATTTGCCCATGGGAGGGAACTCACGTTGCAGCAGTTTTGGAAAGATTGCTGCCTGTGAGATTGGAAGCACATTGGAGAAGTTCACAGAGAAGTCTCCCATGGGAGGGACCACATGGTCTCACAAGGGAAGGACTCCACTCCTGGAGCAGCGGAAGAAAAGCTGAGCTGACGAACTGACCAAAACCCCCACCCCTTGTCTCCCTGCGGTGTTAGTGGGAAGGAGGGAGGGACTGGGGGAAGAAGCTTCTTTAAGGGCTTATTTTAGTTGTCATTATCTTTCTCTGATTTCATTAGTAATAAATTCACTTTGTACTTCTAAGTTGAGCCTGATTTGCCCTTGGAGTGTTTTTTTCCAGCCTTTATCTCAACTCATGAAGCCTTTGTTAATTTTTCTTTCTCTTCTGCCCATTTGTGGTAGGGGACAGTGAATGAATGACTTTCATGGGTTCCTGGCATTGGGCCAGTGTCAAACCCCAAAAGGAACTTACAGGAAAGACAGGGTAAAACTATTTAGAAGAGCCTTTATGTCAGAACAAGGGGGAATGGGTTCAAACTGAAAGAATAGGTTTAGACTGGATATTAGGAAAAAGTTCTTTAGTGTGAGGGTAGTGAGGTCCTTGCAAAGGTCGCCCAGGGAAGTTGTGGATATCCCATCCCTGAAGATGTCCAAGACTGAATGGGGCTTGGAGCAACCTATTTATTCCTGCCCATGAATGGGGGTGTCCATCCTGCTGTAAAAGGGGAGTCATGGAGGATTCTCCTTGATAGCTTTCTTGGACAAAAATAAAGCTCAAGTACAACATTATATCTGAAGACTGTTTATTTGATAAAGAGAGATAAATGAAGGGGGAGAGAAAAGGGAGCAAAGAGGGGAAAAGAGACAGAAAGAGAAACAGAAGGTGCTCTACCCTGGGCACCCTGTTAGTACCAGCTCGGCAGATGGAGAGTGTGTGCTGCAAGCTGCGATGAGTCTGCGTGACTCCTGTGGCGGGCTAGGTGCAATTTCCAAACAGCAGCGGGCTGCTGCATTGCCATAGCTGCATTGCCAAAGAACAGGTTGTTGTGGCTACGGGTGCACTCGTGCAGCAGCTGCAGGTTGTCAGGGTTGGGGTATGGTGGCTGCAGGTGGCTGCAGCTGCTCCGTCAGGGAAACAGTGGAGCACTGGGTGCCGTGGTGTCGAGCTGCCTCGGAGAAGCAGTGAAACAGGGCAGACGGACAGATGTGGACAGAGAAGCAGGACTGCAGGAAGAAAAATATGAGGGGGGGAGAGGGGCCAAGATGACCACCCAGGCAAGCCCCCGCTCCCTCCAAGAAACTGAAAGAAAAATGGCTGGGGGTTGCGGCACAGTTAATTGGTTAATTGCTTTTATGTGCTAAGGGGCGGCGTGGGTTTTCTCTCTCCCCGGCTGCACGCGGCTCTTGGGAGCCTGGCTGTGGCGTAGCTTCCACGTGCTGCCGGGGTTTTCTGCTGTGGGTTCCCGGACACGGCTCCGTGTCTCGGGCGCGTGGGCTGGCCAGCCTCTGTTACCGTGTGCTAGGGATCCGGTAAAGAGGTAAGGAATTTGTCCATTTACTCTGTGCTTGGCAGGAATGGTTTATTGATCATGTGGCGCAGTTCAATGGAAAGACGCAACTGCTCCCGGCACTCGCATGGGAGAAAATGGTGCCTGGGTGTCGGCGGGGTAGGATTTTATGGAGGGGTGGGGCAAGAGGATCCACGGCCTGCTGTCCAATAGGGGCGGCTGCTGTGGCGGTGACGCCAGTGACAGCGACCAACCAGAGAACCCCGCAAGGGCGGGCACCGAACCTCGGGCTGAGCAGGATCGTGTGGATTGGGGTGGCAGGCATGGGGTTTCCCGGGGCCAGACGGGGGGGTGGTTACGGGAGCGGCAGAAGGGGAAGATCCAGCGGCAGGCAGCTTGGGGCCAGAAACCGCAGGGGGGGGAAATGACACGGGGGGTGCACGGGGGTACACAGGACTCGACTAGCTAACACAAATAAGAACCCCTAAAACCCAATCCCAGGACGCAACACTAAGGCTCTTCCTGTAGCCTGATTTCCCAGGCATTTTTTCCTGAGCATCTGGAGTTATAATCCACTGGTCAGGAGGTGGGGGGTTGAGACAGGGCATCGCTTGCAGACTGATCATAGACGCTTTCTTTCCCCTGATTGGCTGCTAGGCAAAGACTTGCCAGGGTCAGGGCTCCCAGCATGTGTACAGCCCCTATAGTAATGTTTCACCTCATGTATAAAACATATTGCGGCATAAATAAAAATCAAATTGGTCCCTCTCAGGTGGGTGTGACTAGATGGCCTTTTAATGTCCCTACCAACCCAAAGTATTCTGTGATCTATGACCTTCATAAGAGTGAAGATGTGTGCTAGTATCTTTACAAACAGTTCCATGGGTGAGGGTATAAGTGTTAATGTCTTTGAAACGGGTTTTACTAACTTTAAAGCAGCAGGTTTGTTGCAGAGCCCAGACAGCTTGGCTCCTGAAACTGATAAGGGGCTCTGCACAAGCCTGAGTTTCTTAACTTTGGGGTAAAAGAACAGGTTCAAGGGGGGATACGTGGTAGGCGGTTTGGGTAGTCTGTACCTTCTTAGTACTTCAGCCAATGAGGAAAGGAAGAGGGTAACATGCGGCCAGGAGTTTAGGATAAAAGGAGGCTGTGCCCTCTGAAACCTCGAGAGAAGGTTGCCCTGGAGGACTTTCTTCCTTTACTTGAATAAAGTTGCAGGACTCCTCTGTCTCCTTTATGGACACTGGCTTTTCATGGCGTGATTTTCTGTACACTCATGGAGAAAGAGAGCTTTCCCAACTGCATCATGACATGCCTGACTGTACATCATGAATTCCCTTCAACTCAAATTAGCTGCAATGGATTCAGAGCTTGGCAGAAAAATGCAACATCAGCTGGTTTGTGTGGCATTGTGCATGTGCAGTAAAGATGCTTTCAGCCCTTTCTGCACTGATAGAGGAATTTTCATGGCAACAAATGTTCCCACAGTGAGGACAAATGCACCCACTGTAGATTAGCAGTGATAGGATGGAAAAGCATATCCCACTCAGTATCAAGAGCACTTCTCTGGTTAGTGTTAAATGTCTAGCTCAGGCAGAAAGGGCCTCCAAGCAGTGAGGCTCTTCTGTGAGGGATTTAGCAGGTTTTGTTTCCAGGTAGATCCCAGAGTCTTTCCATAGCATGAGCCCCCAGGAAAGAGAAGCAGAATCTGGGGGAATGTGAGAAATGATGCTCACTTCTAAAATTTCAAAGGTTTATTAAACCTTAACAAAAAAACAACAATGGACTAAATAAGAAAAAGTTACAGTGCTGGGAGCATGGAACTAAACCACCATGTGCTCGCCTACAAAATGGATGCTCTGCATTTTATACCTCTAGTCCCTCCCAAAGTCTTGTCATTTGACTCCTTCTTTGCTGTCTAGTGGTGATTACTTTCTTACATCTTGATTAGAGGTCAGGTGTTACCACAGTAACAAGCCAACCCTCCCCAAATGCCCCAACTACCAAGGCCATCCTGTGATAACAATGCAAGGGGGAGGACATATTACAGTAATGTAGCTATAGATTTACAAAATTTCTCTTAACATATACATAATATTCACCCATTAATTATGAGAGCCAACCTCTCATTCCTCATTTTTAACAGGGAATAAAGGAGAGCATTACTGCATAGCAATCTAGTAACAGCCTCTCTGATGACATTGTTATCTTCTATGGTGGTTAACCCACAGCAGATTAATTAACCTGCTACATGTTTACTTGTGCTCTTTTTTACTTTTTCTCACTAACTAGATACGGGCATATTTGCTTCTCTAAATATAATTAAACTCTATCAAACTCAGAACACAGCTTTTTCCATTACTCTTTAAGTTGCAATTTTGTTTTGCTTTTCCCCCTCTGTATCAGTTTTTATAAGTGGTTGCATGTCTCCAGAGTGTTTATAAAAGGTTGCGTGTGCCCCAAGTGCTTATCAGCAAAAATAACTTCCAGGAGTCTTTACTGCAGGGATGTGATCCATGTACACATGAACTGAGATCTAGATTAGGATGTCATGGGCTCAGAAGAGCCCACTTCTGGAGACACAAATTTGGCACCTGCTTTGTAGCTTAGTGGCCAGAGCTGAAATCCTGATGCAGGTAGGACAATGGCAAGATATTTCTCCTCCCCATGACCAAACTCCCAGTGCTGGAGAACTAGAAAAGTTCCTCTCTGCACCCATCAGCTATGCTTGGGACTGTACTTTAGGGCAAGCAGGACTTAAGTGCCCCAACTTGAAATGCATGGAAGACAGAGGTGGAGGAAATCTCCCAGTGCTTGCCCTTGACACAGTCCATCCACCACAGCTTTGTGCAGTAGAGCATAGACAATCTGAGAGGTCTCGCCAAGCCCCAATAATCAACCTGGCTTTCAAGAGCCCAAAACAGTGTCAAGTAATGCAATCTCTGTAAAACAAGAGTACTGCAGGGCTCATGCTCACATGAAGCACTGAGTTGTTTATTTAAAATAAAGGGATTGATGCTTTGGCATCTCATTCTCCAGGGCTGCAACCTGCCAGGACCACAGGTCCCCTTCTGACCAACCTAGAAAAGAACTGTTTTCAAATAAACTTTCACACAGCCTGGCCCACTGCAGGACTTCACAGCTCTCTTGTCCAACCATGGGCTAGATTGCACATTTTAGGTGCAATTCTGGCTTCCACTCAGGCCGAATAAGGTTTCAGTGTAAAGAAGAACCCCAAATCACTTATTCTTCTATGTTTTTTTCTGTGTTCAGTGAATTATAAAAATCAGCAAGCACCTTTGTGTCCTCACCAGGTTTCAGTGGAGGTTGCAAAACCATCATAAGTGCTACCAGGTGCCATAACTGGAAGCAGAGACCAGATAAGTGAAAAAGGGTGACAAGACATGTTTATCTTTTCACAAGAAGCATAAAGAACTCTTTGGATGGCTTATCTATAGATGTGTTGAGTCCTAAATCAAGTGTAAATACCTTTCTAAAAATATTTATTAAACAGATGAGTGCTGTGATCCCTAGTAAGCATCTGATTTTGAAATATCTAGATGTGGCTAGGAAAAAACGAATATGAATTCAAAAAGGACTAAATCCCTTTCTTGTGGTATCTATGGTTGTGGATCTTTCTGCAGAAACCACAAGACTCTGTATTGTTTTGAAGTGGTTTTAGTTGTTTAGTGGTAATTTGAGGATGAGACACACATTTGTACATCTTGCTTTCTCCAAGTAGTTTTTCTTTCTCATCCTTGCAGTTTAATGAACTCCAGAGCAAGGACCTGTAATCAGGCTGCCAACATGACATACACCAAAGCCTGCTGCACTGCTAATTGCTCGGGAGGACTGAGATAGATATGGGCACCTCCTCCAGGAGGCATGGTCCACAAGAACTACAGAGAGGCACAGGCAGCTCTTCTTCCCAAAGCCAAGAGGTGGATGTTACACAAGGGTCTGGCTGCAGCCCAGAAACTGCTGCATGGAAAGGATGTATTGGCCAGACTGGATTTTGCTTTAGAAGATTATAGGAGAGTTTTGAGACTGGCTCTGAAATAGCCAGTGCAGCCAGGATATGCAACAGACAGTTCAGTGCAATTCAATTCCTATGATATGAGCAGCTGAAAACTTTAAGCCTAGTAATGGCAGTAGTGAGCAAACTTCTAGAATGAAATAACTCAGGTTTTTTGCTGCAGGTAGCAGAGGCTTGTCATGCAAGTACACACCCACCGCAGAAACTATAGCAGCTGTTTTTGAGACCAGACACTGAGAGGACAGCAGGCAGACAGATGAAAAAACTAATGGCACACTGCAAGATTACAAGTGTAAATCAGTGTGCATATTCTTCATACCTATAAACAGGGTGTCTTCTGCTCATTGAAAATTACCCCCTATCCCTTTAGCAATTAGCTGCTTGATGGGTCTTCTCAGTGTTTTGTACAGGTAGAGAACTTATCCTGCTTTTAAAAGCCTCTTTCAAATGAGAACATTTGAAAAAGGGGCTAGAAAAGCAGTTGCATAGAAATGGAGCTGCCCAAAGGTAGTCTGAGATAATGAAGGATCCCTTCATTTTCCACCCCTACGCTTGAGGTTTTGGGCATTTAATCACTTTTGGCTGGTGACATCCTGTGGCCCTCTCCACTTATCTCCAAGACCTGGAGGTGTCCACCGTGGTTAGTCACCCCCTAGAAGAGCCCTTCTGAATTCAACAGACAAAAACAGCACAGGCAAGCCCTCAAATAAAAATTTCAGCCTCACTTTGAGGCAACACGAAGACCAAAGAGAAAGCTGAAAGAGCTTGAAGAGTCTTGAAGACTTTTCAAGCATTATCTGAATTACTTGATTTGGCATCATGTAAGGATGGATGTTCCAGGTCTCCTAAAGAACAAACATCTGCCTGATATACTGATGCAATTTGTTATTGGAAAAAGTGTTAATATTGAGTCACCTATAAAATTGCACATTGAAGCAGCATAACAACATCTAAGCCAGCATCAAAACCAGAAATTGCTGTGGTCGTGGCACAGCCTCATTTTCTAAGCCAATGAATGCACCTACGTCTTCCACTGTATAGTCATCCAAAATCTTGGGGAGACTTTTCAGGTGAGTCTGGTACTTGAAGCATACAATCTTTTGGATGGCTCTTATCTTGACAGCTCTGAGCTTCAGTAACAAGCCGTCACAACGATGACTTGTGTGGTGCTGCCAGCAGCAGGGCCAGGTGCCCAAGCCATCTTGCCCGAGACACGGAGCCGTGTCTGGGAACCCGTGGCAGAAAACCCCAGCAGCACGTGGAAGCTACGCCACAGCTGGGCTCCAAAGAGCTGCGTGCAGCCGGGGAGAATGAAAGCTAACGCCACATTTGGCGCCTGAACACGGGGCCGAGGCCAGCGCTCAGCTGATTGCATGGACAGAGGTTCACCTCGGAGCTCCGGAAACAGTGCTGGGAGCCACCGCTGCTGGCCTGGGGCTGCGCACTGCTGCCAGTTATGGCATTAGCTTTTGTTCTCCCCGGCTGCACGCAGCTCTTGGGAGCCCAGCTGTGGCGTAGCTTCCATGTGCTGCCGGGGTTTTCCGCCGCGGGTTCCCGGACACGGCTCCGTGTCTCGGGCGCGTGGGCTGGCCAGCCTCTGTTACCATGCGCTAGGGATCCGGTAAAGAGGTAAGGAATTTGTCCATTTACTCTGTGCTTGGCAGGAATGGTTTATTGATCATGTGGCACAGTTCGATGGAAAGATGCAACTGCTCCTGGCACTCGCATGGGAGAAAATGGCGCCTGGGTGTTGGCGGGGTAGGATTTTATGGAGGGGTGGGGCGAGAGGATCCACGGCCTGCCGTCCAATAGGGGCGGCTGCTGTGGCGGTGACGCCAGTGACAGTGACCAACCAGAGAACCCCGCAAGGGCGGGCACCGAGCCTCGGGCTGAGTGGGATTGTATGTATTGGGGTGGCAGGCACGGGGTTTCCCGGGGCCGGATGGGGGAGTTGTTACAGGAGCAGCAGAGGGGGAAGATCCGGCAGCAGGCAGCTTGGGGCCAGAAACGGCGGGTGGGGGAAATGACATAGGGGGTGTGCGGGATTACAGAACTTGCCTTATTTTAACAAAAATTAAAAACCCTAATCTAAACCCGAAGTCCAGGATGCAACACAGAGGGACAGGGATGTGTTTGTATGGTCACCGATCGCAGAAAGCACTGGGCGACCTGAAAACAGGGGAAGCTGGTTCATCTCTCCTTGGGTCACTGCACAGGGGGATGAATGGTGGATTCCTCTGACATATAAGAGAAAGGAGGGAAAGCTGGGGGAGATGACCCTTGCAAGTCTCTGCTTCATAATGCAGATGGCATGAGAAGAGGTTCCCTGTTACATGGACTCTTCCAGGGCATTTCCTTCATGAGCAGGACCCATAGGAACAGTTGCCTGCAGCTGGGATGCTGAGACACTGCCACAATGCAAGAGGTAGGTCCAGAGTCTTCACAAATGATAAGAGGGATGGAAAGAGCTGGTGGGACACAGAGGCACTGAGAGATACCTACACAGACAAACTAAGAATATGTAAAAATTTCCTGAGTTATCTGGCCATACCCCAAGATGCAACCAGAACACTTAGGAGACAGTAATGAGCCACCTTCATGAACATGAGGAGAGCTCAGCCCCTCCATGAGCAACAACAGTTGAGATCTCTCAATCTCTGCCTCTTCACTAACTAATTCCAAAAATACTCCCAACAGACAGATTCCCCCAGCCCAACTTGCCCAGCCCTGGGATGAGTTGTGAAAGAGAAGAAGCCACCACAGGCAATGGAAACGTGATTACTTTTCAGGTTCATAGATCTATGACATATATCACACTGATATAACTACTCAGTGAGACAGGTTTAGCTGGATGACCACCCCATGTGAGTAATTAACACATTACAGCCCTGATCCCATGGCTGCCTTAGAAACTTACATGACTGCAGTTGATTCTTTACCAGATCCAGTCATTAATACTGTTTTTGTCTTTCCTGTAGCATATGAACTGAACTGACTGACCTTTCATAGGATACAGAGATTTTAGTATGAAAGTCTGCTTAATATTAGCACATTTTTCAAGTCCTCCACAGGCCTTGTCATGATTATTTTTAACAGATTTGAAAAGAAGAGAAATGTTTTTTTGGCTTCACAAACCAGAGAGGAAATATCTCATCTGGGGTGATGGAGGGAAACAAAAGTAAAGAAAAGGCTGCTTGGGAAAGGCAAATTGGGAAGTTAGCTGACACCTTAATTTAGACATTTCTGTCACCCATGTCCTAATCCTAGGATCAGGGAGCTGTGTGGAAGTCTGGGGTCTGGCTAATGAGCCAGCTCATAGAATCATAAAATCATAGAATGGTTTGGGTTGGAAGGGATCTTGAAAAACATCTTTTTCCGACTTTGTGCCATGGGCAGACACACTTTCCACTAGACTGGGTTGCTCAGAACTCCATCCAGCCTGCTGTTGAACACTTCCAGGGATGAGGCAGCCACAGCTTCTTTGGACAACCTGTGCCAGGGCATCAGCACCAGCACAGGAAGAATTACTTCCCTATATCCAATTTAAACTTATCCTCCTTGATCTTAATGCCATTTCCCCTGGTCTCATCATTACATGACTTCATGTAAGCCTCCTTTAGAAATCCTTGCAGCCTTCTCCAGAGAAGAAAAGTTCCAACTCTCCCAGCCTATCTTCATAGGAGAGGTGCTCCAGTTCTGTGATCATTTAGTGACTCCTCTCTGGACTTGTTCAAACAGGTTCATATCTTTCTTATGTAGGGGGCCCCAAGCCGTACACAGTGTTCCAGGTGGGGTATCCAAAGAGCAGAGTTGAGGGGCAGATACCCCTCCCTTGACCCACTGGTCACACCTCTTTTGATGTAGCGGAGGATGTGGTTGGCTTTCTGAGCTGCAAGTGTGCTTTGTTGAATCATATTGAGCTTTTAATACACAAACATGCCCAAGTCTTTCTCCACAGGGCTATTGTTGATCCATTCTCTGTCTAGCCTACACTTGTGCTTGGGATTGCCCCAGCCTATGTGTAGGATCTTTCACTTGGCCTTTTTGAGCATCATGATGTTTGCATAGGCCCACCGCTCCAGCCTGTCAAAGCCTCTCTGGAAGGCATCCCTTCCTTCCAATGTGCCAGCTGCACCATGCATTATGGTGCTGTTGGGATCTGTTGTCAGATCTTTCCTTACAATGAGCTAGGGAATTCATGGCAGTTGGACTGAGAAACTAGGTCTAGGTAAAGATGTTACCAAATTTGTGGAGAAAAAGGAAGACAGTATAAATGGAAATTGCAAATCAAAGCACTAAAAATAAATGTGCACTTGTGCAGAAGTGTTTCCAATGAAACACCTTACCACCACTAAAACATCTGTGGAGCATCAGGCAGAAACCTCCAAGTGTCAGCAATATCTTGGCACTATTTGTGTCAGACCTGGGTGAGACCCTGGTACGATCATGCTTCTTGGCTCTAAGGCTTTGTATCACACTACATGGATCTGAGCTCCCTACAGCCACGGCCCAGGCAAAATTTAACTCAGAAAGGAAAAAAAGGGCTCATGCCTGAATAAGAATTAACAATATCATGAAAACATAATGCTTTCTGCAGAGTTCACAATTTGCCTACACAGCAGCAGCAGCTGGCTGGGTACATAGCAGTTGTGAACTGCAGACATCAGCCAAGAATCTTGACCATGTGAATTAAAAAAAAAAAAAAAAAAAGACATTGGCAAAACCACTTAAGGTTCACAAGCCAAGGTTTTGTGAAAATTTCACACCACAAAATCATCCCAAGGCACAGGAAATGTCAAGTTGAGCTGCTGAAGTGTGGCTAAGTCACTTGCAACTTAAAAGAGGTTTGTAATGGAAAGGCAGAACAAACTGCATGGTATGTGTTATGCTCTATTGCCAAAAAACATCCTGAGAGACCTTCCAGTTTGGACTCAAGTGCTTCAGGGCTTTGGCGAGCTGTAATATAAAAAAGGACAGCAGTCTGGCTCCTCATCATGTAGCACTGTGTGTGTGACAGATGGAGCAGTGCTGAGAGTGAAAAGATGATGGATTTTCTCACTCTACCCAGTAAATCTCCTCTTGTACTTACCACTATATTTTCAGAGATGTGCAAATTCTTTGAGGCTCCAAAGCTGGACTAGCACTCCTATGAGGAAAGGCTCTTCCTGGTTTCCTTGCATCGCCCCTTTCTAGGCCCACCATCCTTCCAGATGAGATTAAAAACCACTAACTACTGTGAAGCTCCCAAGGTGGTCAGGCACTTGCAAGACCTACAAGACGAGCCTAAGGAGTTCTGCTTCTTTAAGGGGAAGATTTAAAAGCAGCCTCCAGCTTCTGAAGAAATAGCTAGATGGATGGGTAAAGCCTAACAATTTTCTGTAGTGGCAAATAAAATAGGCAATAGCTTATGCTGCTTTTATGTTTGTATGGATGAGAGACCTCCAGAAGTCCCTTTCTACCAGCACGTCTTGGACTGTGAATAATTTTGGACTGATTTTGTTTAGCTTTAAAAGTTAAATTAACTTTTATCATAGGATCATAGAATATTTTTGTTTGGAAAAGCACTCTAAGATCATTGGGTCCAACCATTCCCCCACCACTGCCAAGGCCACCATGAACCCGTATCCCCAGGAGCCACATCGACGCTGCTTTTAAATCTTGCCAGGGATGGGGAATCCACCACTCTGGGCAGACTGTGCCAGAGCTGGATAACCCTTTCAGTGAAGAAATATTTCCTAATATTCAATTCAAATCTCTTCTGGCACAACTTGAAGCCATTTCCTCTTTTCAAAAGACTTGTTACCTGGGAGAACAGACCAATATCCACCTGGCTGCACCCTCCTGTCAGGGAGTTGTAGAGAGTGAGAAGGTTCCCCCTGACCGTCCTCTCCTCCAGACTGAGAGCTCCCAGCTACTCCTCATCAGACTTGTGCTCCAGAACCTTCTCCAGCTCCATTCCTTTCCCTGGACACCCTCCAGCACCCAGCGTCTTTCTTGTTGCAAGGGACCCAAAAGCAAAGACAAGATTCAAGGTGTGGCCTCATCAGTGCTTGAGAACTACTCTGTCAAATTGGAAGTGGTTTATTAGCAGCCCTTATTTATCTATATTTTTCTACTATTTATTTCTTCAATCAATTCAGTTCAAGAACTTTCACTCTTAATTGCCAGAATTTAGTCCTAGAGATATAAATTAACAGTGATGGACAGAAAAGTTAGCACAATCATCTGAGCACGCATCTGGCCAACAGAGAAGGCAGGCACTACTGTGTCCTTGAGAACCAAGGACAAGGAGGTCATGGTCTGGAAGAGTATTTTCAAGTGGAGGAGAACTGGGACCTAGATGGTAACCTAAAGGCATTCAGATTCAGGAGGACCAAGTGATTAAAGTCCTCCTAGCCCTATGAGGTACTTTCCATCGTAGAGAGAAGGTAAGATGGTCTGAGATGTCCCAGGCCCAGATGGCAATACTGCAAGCCAGTAAGCCATCTACCACAAGTCAAGGAGCAGCTAAAACTGCCTCTAGTTGGGCGTTACCAATTTGGGACTAACATGGGATGATAAACAGAAGTTTCACAAGCAGGATGTGCTGAAGGAATGCACTGTGAAGCCCTGAGATGCGACATTACAGATCCACAGTGGTACTTTGTGCCATTTTCCCTCCTAGCTGACTCCTGCACAACATTCCAGGTGAAACTCTCAGTGCAGCTTGAGAAAAGTGCTTTGCAAATGTCTGGCATGAGACCTCATGCTGCAAGAGCTACAATAAATTATTACAGTGGAGTGATTCAATTTTCATGTAGCTACCCTGCAGCTGTTTGGCTTGGCTGATGGGTCCCACCTCTCCTGTGTTGTTTTGTCAGATTTCCACCCAGATGGCAAACCTTTTCTCTTAGGAAACCTGTGAAAAACAAAAAATTAGGTCACCTTTTATTCTCTACTATTTTTGTGCTTCTTAATGTGCAAAAAGGCCATGCCTGGGGCAAAGCCTTGTTGCAAAATCTCTACTGAGCAGGAGGCAAAAAAAGAAACAAAAAGGAGATGGAAATCACAGAGTGAATAAAATACAAGTGGAATATTATTCAAAAATTTTCTGAAAATGTTATCAAACTCTTTGCAGTTCTAGCCTGCCATTTATACTTTTGCAAAAGTAACAGGCAAGGCAGTTCTGGAGAATATACTGAAGCACAGAAGAATTACTGTAAATAATTGTCTAGTGCACCCCAGCATGGAGAACCCAGTCAAACAAGTTACCTTTCCCTTTTCTTCCTCTCAGCTCTTTCTTATATTCCCTTTCATTTCTGCCAACCATGCCAAAATTATGAATCTGAAGCAACAGGCTCATAAATTCTAAGGCTGGCCTAGAAATTGTGAGGATTAATGTACTGTGGATTCTTTTTCTCTGATTCCTTGGTTTTGGTACATTTAGGCACACTCAGGACATATACTCCAGCTATTTCAACATCCATGAGAACAAAAATAAACTTGATTTTTCCCCCAAGGAGGAAAGAAATGAAAGCCCACATACTCAGCTCCTGGAACTGGGGCTTTAAGAAAAAACATAGACATTATGACTTGCACAATGAAGTCACAAGAGTTGGCAGCTGTCTGGACTTCATTTTTCAGGAGTTATTTTTCTGCTCTTACAATATTCAGTGTGGTTTCATTGGAAAGGAAAAAGGGGAAGAGACACTAAATATGGGGATTCTTTCCCCCACCATAAGCATGTTATTGCCATGCTCTGGACAGACTGTTCTTGCTGGTAGCTCTTTCTTCTGCCTTGGTTGAGCTCTGGAACAGTGTTGTTTGCAATATGGTAGATCAGTTGCAATAGGTTACATCCCTACTTGGGTGTAATGAGCAAAATTGTATTGGAGCATCCAAGCTGCTGTTACTGCTTCAGATCTCTTAGAACAATTTAGGTTGGAAAAGCCCTCTAAGATCATTGGGTACAACTGTTCCCCCAGCACTTCCAAGCCCACCACTAACCCATCTCCCCAAGTGTCACATCCAGATGTCTACTAAATCCCTCTAGGGATAGGGACTCCACCACTGCCTTGGTGTATTGATTTGGCACAACCTGAGTTTTTGGTAGCGGGGGAGGGCCACAGGAGTAGCTTCTGTGAGAAGCTGATAGAAGCTGTGACCATGTCTGACAGGGCTAATCTCTGATGGCTCTGAAGATGGACATGGTGCTGGCCCAATTAGAGACATTGGTAATGCCTCTGTGATGACATATTTAAGAAGAAAATCAATACAGCACAAGCACAGTTTTTTTTCCAGGGGTGGCAAAGTGCTGCCGCCTGGGGCCACCACTGCTGCAGCATGTGGCAATGCACTGCCATGGCAGCCGCCATCTCGGCATGGCCCACAGCAAGCCTTGCCTACCTGGCTGCCCCTAGCCATCTGTGCTGCAGGTGAAAAGGGCAGGGGTGGTGGCAGCTTCTCCTTCCTGGTGAGCCTTGCCTGCCTGGCTATCCCTAGCCAGCCACTGCAGGCAGAAGGTCAGGGATGGCGAGGGCAGCTTCCCCTTCCCAGCACGCCACATGAAGAGAGATGTTAAATAGCACCAGTGCTGCGGTGACCGTGCAGTGGAAGTATGACAAGTGATTCCCGACATGGAATGTAGGCAAGATAAACTTCTCGGCGCTGCAGGATCCTGCAAAAATCTTTGAATCAGTAGAACTTGTTGACAATGGTACGTACAGGCATAAGTTTTACTTCTGGTCAGAGAAGAGAAAGAAGTGAGGACATGTGAAGGAAAACAACATGGTGGCACAAACATCAGTAGGAAAAAAGTGGAGGGAGGAGGTGCTTCAAGCATTGGAGCCAAAATTCCTCTGCAAGCCATGGCGAGGATAGTGATAAAACAAACTATCCCCTTGTAATGCATGAAGTCTATGGAGGATGCAGAGATCCACTCACAGCCTGTGGGAAAAATGCTCACACCAGAGCAGGTGGATGCTAGAGAAAGATATGGTCTAGTGGGAGACCAAATAGAGAGAGAGAGGGGGGGCCCTCCTTCCAGAGATAGAGACATAGGGCCCTTGCTTCCAAGCTAGAGCAGCCTATACTTCAAAGACTACACCCCTGTCGTGCTTTGACAATGGCCCAGTGCCAGGCACCCAGGAGAGTTGCTTGCTCACCCTCCCCTGCTACAGCTGGGCAAAGGAGGGAAAAAGAAAAAAGGTTAACAAAGGCTCCATGAGTGAGATAAGGACTGGAAGAAAACCCTTCAAGGGCAAAACAGCTTAACTTTAGTTGCAAAGTGAAATATACTACCAACAGAATCAGAGGAGGATAATGAGAAGTAAAATAAGCCCTTAAAAGACCTTCTTCCCCCCAGCCCCTCCCTCCTTCCCGCCAACACCGCAGGGAGACAGGGCATGGGGGTTTTGGTCAGTTCATCACCGAGATTTTCTTCCACTGCTCCAGGAGTGGAGTCCTTCCACTGTGAGGCCATGGGGTCCCTCCCATGGGAGACAGTTCTCTGTGAACTTCCCTGCTGTGGGTCCACTCTCACAAGCAGCAGCCATACCGCACCTGCTGCAAACATGGGTTCTCCCCATGGGCAGACAGTCCTCCTGAAACTGCTTCATTGTGGCTCTCTTCCACAGAGTGCAGTCCTCCAAGGACAGGCTGCTCCAGCCTGGAAGCAAGAGACCTCTCTCTCCACCAGGTCTCCCACTGGATTACAGCATCCTCCAGGCATCCACCTACTCTGGCGTGGGCACTTCCCCCATGCACTGCTGGTGGATCTCTGCATCCCATGGCCTGCAGGGGGACAACCAGCTTCATCATAGTCTTCACTACACCCTGCAGAGGAATCTCAGCTCCAGCACCTGGACCACCTCCTCCACTTCCTTCTCCACTGACCTTAGTGTCTCTGTGTTGTTTCCCTCACACATTCTCACCTCATCCTCTTCTCTGACTAGAAGCAAAACCCCTTACTTTGTTTTGATTTTCTTCTTAAATATGTAAGAACAGAGGCATTACCAGCCTCTCTCATTGGCCCAGTTTTGGCCAGCAGCATGTCCATCTTCAGAACCATCAGGATTGGCTCTGCCAGACATGGTGGGAAGCTTTCAGCAGCTTTCCACAGGAGCCATCTTTTTGCCCCCTCCCCCCCCGCATCAAAAACCCGGCTGTGCCAAACCAGTACACTCCACCCCTCACCTCTGCCCCTTGTGGACAAGTGACTCATGCCACAACAATTCTGGGAAGACCATTTGCCTATAGCATAGCAGAAAAAACACTCCTCTCCCTGAGCAAACAGAAAACAATATTAAGTGATGAACTGAGCAAAACCCCCATGCCTTGTCTCCCTGTGCTTGTCGGTGGGAAGGAGGGAGGGGCTAGGGGGAAAAAAGGTGTTACTTCTCATTATCCTCCTCTGACTCTGTTAATAATAAATTTACTTTATACCTTTAAATTTAAACTTGTTTTGCCCTTAGAATGTTTTTCTCCTAATCCTTACCTCAACTCATGAGACTTTCATTAATTTTTTTCCCTCTCCTTTGCCCAGCTGTAGCAGGAGAGGGTAAGTGAGCAACTTTCATGAGTGCCCGGCATTTGGCCAGTGTCAAACCAAAACACCTGGGCAGCCTGTTAAAATGCTCAGTACTTTTGATACTTTGCACCTTTCTGTGGCAGGATATTGTCCTTGGTTTGTAAGAAGAATGGATAGCACTGGGCTCTGGGCTGAATTGCATCATCTGGATTTAATAAAACAATACTCTGAAAAAGCAAAAGTCATGTTCCCCTGTTACTACATGGTGAAACTTATGATGAGATGATGACATGATGAGATGGCTCTGCAACACAAAAGGCCCAGAGGCACTCAACTCACCTTCACTTCCATAAGTGCATTCAACTTCAGTGGAAAACAAAAGCTGAAATATATTCCTGGAGGTGGGCCAAAATGACTGTTTTATCATGATCCCCTCTTGCTTGCTTGTGTCCGTAGAACTATAGGATTGCTGAGGGGTGGAGGGGGAGGTGATGCATTTTCTTGTTACTGGTGAAAAAGGACATTATTTTAACTGGGCATACAGAAAAAGAGAACTCTTTTCTCCCTGTGGTTACAATAAAAAGTTCTCTGGCCTTTTCACCTTGATACTACAGCATCAAGCAAGCATTAATGGGGCTCCATGGGTTCATAATCCAATAGCATTTGGCATCATGCAGATTCTGTGGATTTCTTCTAGGTTTTTGCTACTGCAAAGAATCAGATCCCCAATGCAGCTTCAAGAATGGAGATTAAGGAAATTGTTTCCTAAAAGACAATATATTTTTTGACTTATCTTGCCATAACCTAGCCAATGAGCTAATTCCCCCACCTGGTTTATTCATGGCTGATCATACATGCCTCTTACCAGCTGGTATATAAGTAGCTGATCAGTGTACATTCTCGTTACTTGAACTAATGTTTCTTTATGCCATTAGGGTTCCTAATGTGTTGCATGTGGTTTTCAGCTGGGGCTTTTTGGGATCTTTTCCAGGAAGGTTTAGGTCATTACCTGTCCTGGTTCAGGGCAAATTTGAGAACCCCCAAAGGGGTTCCTCCAGAAAGTAGATTCAATCAGCCCCTCCCCTGGTTTGGGAAAAACACCTCCTTGGAGAAAAGTAGAAAAAACTGTTTATTAAACAATGAAACCTAAACAATATTAAACAATAAAACCTCTTGCCACTCCAAGGAGAGAAAAAGTCAGAAAGTCCCCTCCATGGGATGTAGCTTGGCTCACTCAGTCTCTTATCAGTCCCTCCAGTGCTGGAAGTGCTGCGGCCCAGGCTCGGTCCGGTGGGCCAGAGGTACGAGCTGCCGGTGCTCTTCTGGGTGTTCAGTCCAGAGCAGGTTTGAGCAGGTCCAAAGAAAAAAGAAAAAAAATCACAGTCCAGGGAACTTCTTTGCCTCAGCTAGCTAAAACTAACTAAAAACAAAGGAGAGCACTGTCCCGCTCTTTGTCCACCCGCAGACAACACAGTCCAGGAGGAGGAATGTGGAGGAGTGAGTGCAGTTTCTGAAAACAAACTGCACACTTCTTCTCTCTCCCCCTTCACTCTCAGAACAAGTCTTAAAGGTGCAAAACTTATTATTCAGCATAAACAGAACAGACAACTGGGGATACAAGCATCATATAGTCAACCCAGGACATTACCTCAAACCTTTCTCAGCTGAAAAGTATTGAGGTAATAACCGACAATAATAACAGTAATTACCTTGGGGGAGGAGACAGTTATGAGGAGGTGATGGCTGCAGGCAGGCAGGTGGGCAGGCAGGTGGTTGAAGAGAGAAAAAAAGAGAAGGAAGGAAGATTGGTTTCTATAATGCATTGAAGACAAGAGAATGAAAATTGCATGCAGGATAGATGGAAGGAATGTGGCCTTTGGCCCTCCAGCAAGATGTCATGAAACGTGTTGTTTTGAAGCAATATGTCAAAATGCAAGATCATAAGCAAGGAAAGCAGATAGTGCAAAAGCGAAACCACTGTGACCACCGCAAAGTGGTGGGCCTGATCCCCAGCCCCTGGTCAGCTTTCACCCACAGAGCTTAACACTAATTAGTTAAGAAGTTTCATTAGAACAATGGCTGGCTTTTTAGGATGAATGAGAAACAGAAAGTTCTATGTGTTAAGAAACCCCTTTAAAAGCTTCCGTCATGAGAGGGGTGGCTTGAAAAGATCATGAGGAATCACTGGCGAAGGAAGGTGAGTTTTAAGTTTAAATGTAAGTTATGTGACCTTATACTCCATTGCAGCCAACGCTATACCTCACTCCGCTATTCACTCCTTTTTCTTCACCTCATCTGAAAATTGCCTTGGCTACAGAAATTGCCATTTACATCCACTTTGTCTTTTCTGGATGAGAGCCAGCTATCTGCTGACCCAGCTAAATGACCCAGGTTCTGCCAAAACTGTTCAACACCTACATCACTTTTCCAGAAGGGGAAAGACTACCTTGCAGGGCGTAAGGATAGGGATGCGTGTTTGCACGTGTGTGTGTATTTATAGCTTCAACACAGGAAAATTACTTTAAAAGTGGGCTTTTCCAAAGTTCTGAACAGTGTGTTCCTCCTGCTTTCACTTAGGGTTAGGGGTGGTCAATAGTTTTTATGACCAATAGTGAGTGCCTCAGATGCCCTGGATATTTTGTGAAGCTTTAACTCAAAAAATATCTACAAAACCCTTTCAAATACATCTGTAATTCTCTATTTGAAATGGTTGAGGTTGAAGCCTCCCTGAATGGAAAACTCTGAGTAGAAAAGACCATATCAAATTAGCTTTGGAAGTGGCTTAAAGTACTGATTCTGCAAAAGGGTAGATGGAGCTATTCTCTTTTGCTACATTGTTTTCTTGTTGCTAGCCCGACAGAATAAAAGTGTTTCCCTTCATGTCAAAGGATGGGGTCAGCTGGCTGGATTTTGAGGAAAATGATGGTGGTTACTAAGTCTTCCTCAATCCATCTGCATCTGATGTCCTTCAAGTGTTAATTAAGATATTAAAGAAACATCATGACAATAGATGGAGGTGGGGGCTGAATTTTACCCTGCAAGTCTCGGATTTCCAAAACCTCAAGATGATTCTGCATATATACATCAGAAGACTTTCTGGCAACCTTGTTTTCATAAGGTGTTGAATAACCCATCTTAGAATCATGTCCCCCATTTTCTTCCCTCTTGTTCAACCAAAGCAGGGATAATTCTGTTGCTGCCTTTTGCCTCTGTTTTTGTAAAACAAAACATCACATACAGCCAAACATTGTTATTTCATCTGTGTCTCTGAAGTGACAGGAAGCAATGCACTGAACTCCAAAGCACTGAATATCTCCATCTTTCTAAACATTTGCAAAGATGCCTCTCCTTTCTCCACTCTAGTCTACACCACCTTTAAAGATAATATATTATCTTAACATCAAGAAATAACTGCTGTATAATTCCTGTACATTAAGGACCAGCATCTTACAGCTTTCTGAGATTTGACTCAAAAGACTATGTTTTGTATCCAAGGGCAGCATGTCTTTTCCTTCCACTTTTTCCTCCTGTAGTTCAAGGTGCTTGTGTAGTACCTGGCAGTACTATACAGCACAGCTATCCAAAAAATCATGATTCCACCCTATGAAGTTATGAAATCAACACAAGATTCAGGAAGTGTTTCTGGGACAAGATGCACCTCGCTTTTCCTTTGCCTTCTGGTTTCTACAGAACACCGACCAAGTACAGAATGTTATTTTGCACCTCTGGCATTTTGACTGCTTGAACATCCATTTGTGTTTGAATGATGAGTGATTCTCACAATAAATTTCATTGATGACACTCCAGAAGGTACTTTTATTGACGGAAAATCTTGTAAATCACTTGCTTCTCATTTAAGGCTCCTTTCTCCAGAAACCAATGCATGTTTTCTCCTTAAATGCAGGGTCGAATTTCAGGACATCTCTCCCCTTGTTTGTCCTGTGCTTCAGAAACACCATAGAACATCATTACATTCACACATAAAAGAATTTCTGAAAACCGGTAAAATAATTTCCCAGACTGTGTACTGTGCTTTGTAGATTTGGGGGAGGGGAAAAAAAAATCTTTCTGTTGTATGATGCATTTTGAAGCCTCTATCTCTGGTTCTGGACACCCTTTCAGCAATTGTAATGAAATCCACATGCTTTGCACTAATATCTGAAACCAGAATCATGCCAGAAAGGCTGAAGATGAAGTAGTTTCAGATTAATAAAGAATTTTAGATCATGGTGTAACTCCAGGAGTGATTTATTAGCTCATCTGACCTGTATATTGCAGGCTGTTTAATGTTACCCAGTGTCCTGGTTTAGGGCAAATTTGGGAAAAAACCTCCAAAGGGGTTCTTCTAGAAAGCAAATTCAAGCAGCCCCTCCCCAGCTAGTTCAGGAAAATATTTCCCTGGAGAAAAGTGGAAAAAAACCCTGTTTATTTAGCAGGCAAAGCATTCACCAGCACAAAAAAAAAAAAGCCCAAAACAAAACAAAAAACAAAAAACAAAAAACAAAAAAAAAAAAAAAAAACAAAAAAAAAAAAAAAAAAAACAAAAAAAAAAAAACAAACCAAAAAAAAAAAAAAACAAACCAAAAAAAAACCCCAAAAAACCAAACCAAACCAAACCAAAAAACCTCTTGCTGACGACAAACTCAGAAAGTCCGCTCTGTGGGATATAGCTTGGCTCACTGAGTCTTTCATCAGTCCCTCCGGTGCTGGAAATGTCATGGCCCAGGCCTGGTCTGCTGGGCCACAGGTACTAGCTGCCAGTGCTCTTCTGGACTTTCAGTCCAGAGCAGGTTTAAACAGTTCCAAGAAAAATTAAAAAACACAATCTAGGGAACTTCTCTGCCTCAGCTAGCTAAAACTAACTAAAAAGCAAAAGAAAGCTCTGTCCTGCCATCTGTCTGTGCTGCAGACGACACAGTCCAGGAGCAGGATGTGAGGGAGCAAGTGCAGTTTCTGATAACAATCTGCGTGCTTATTCTCTCCCCGCTTTGCTCTCAGAACAAGTCTTAAAGGTGCAAAACTTATTATCCAGCATAAAACAGAACAGATGACTGGGGATACAAGCACCACATAGCCAACCCAGGACACCCAGTTACCTGTATATTAAGCTGAATAATCTGTGTTTGAGTGCAGTTCTTCCTGAATAAAAAACCTGCCCATTTTCAAAGACTCAAGAGGTATCTTCCACTTACTTTTGTTTCTGTTCCCAGGACTAACTGTACACACTTCCATGCTTTTACAACCTGAATTTGTTGTGCCTTCTTTATGAGACATCTGCTTACATTAGGTTTGCTCTTTCTCCATTGCATGAGAATTTGTATTCTCTTCTACAAGATATTTTATACAGTAATCAAGTCCATTTGTCACTTGATGGCTAAACAGAATTAATATTTAAGTTTCTTGTAAGATATTTCTCTTTTCTCTTACTTTTTCAGTATCACAAGCATAAATTCTCCACTAACTCCAACAATCTCTAGAAGTCAGGTATCAACACCACCTAAATTATCCAGGTCCTTTTTGAACAATGCATCTGCATTGGGATTATTTTTATTTGTTGTGGGTTTGCCTACTATGTGAATGAAATCTGCTGGGAGAAGTCCCACTCCTGAGGCTTGGAGAAATTTCCTGTAGACCTGAAGAAAAGCCAAAACCAATTTATGAAGAAATTGCTTTGTAGTGAGAGATTTAAATCATTGATCTGCTTGGCTACCTAATACTAATTCTAGTGGTGATACTAAAAACTTAATATTCAAGAAAGAAAAAATATGCAAAGCTTAAACAAGTAATCTCTCCATTCTTGCTCTCCAGCAGCTTTCCCATTTCTCAGATAGAAAGGATCAAAGCTGAACCAGAGATAAGCAGCCTTTTTTTTCCCCTTTGAGTCACTTCTCATAATAGTGAATGCCTGAATAATATTTTTAAAAAAGGAAATAATTTCACCTCTCTTTCTGTTTTTCTCTCTTTCTCCTCATTTTTTAATTTTCTTGACAAACAACAAATTTGAAAGAAATTACCACAAGGGCTTATTCTACTTCTGTTGAAACCACAGGAGTTCTTCAGACAATCAAAATCTATCCTGAACCAAATATAGCTAGGATCACAAGCCCCACAAGTCCAGAGTGCCTCACTATGGCCTAGACAGTCCTTTCCTGACAAATAAGCTTTGAGATTAGGTCATGTTTGAGGAATTGTGTAGGCATAAATAAAGGGGTGTCCTCTTGGCCGGGAAGGGCTTTGTGAAGAGAAGCACTGGAGTGCCACAGCTTCTTAATTAACTTCTTCAGGAATTAGAGTCCAGACCTCACAAGCTGAGAGATAACCAGAGGTTTTGATGCATCACCAAGAATCACCTGCTGATATTTAACTGCCTGTACAAAAGCCTGTACATGAGGTTTTCCAAATTTAAGATCCTGAAAAACAAACTTTCTGGGGTATCACCGAGCACGTGACTCTCTAGGAGTATCATTCCTCAGTCTTTCCTTTGCAATTTCAGAGATTTGCAAGGAGATCCCCGAAGCTAGCTCAGGTTCCCTCCACCCTGAGACGTACTATTGATCTCCCTTCACTCATCTTAAAATATTCTTAAACAATGTGTTTTCCTTAGCAGTCTGTGTAGCACAGTATTATCTTCTTCTTCATGTGTTTCTGTGCTTTCTCTAGTGAATCTCTTTATTTCTTTATTGAATTATCCTTTGAATTTGCTTCTGCTTCTTTTCAGAGACCTCCAAATTATTCTTCCTATGCTAATCTTCACCTTCCTTTCACACCCCACACTGGCCTGTGCTGCCCTTTAATCCTACTGGGGCTTAACGAAGATGAAACTTAAACTGCAAGCTCTTCCAACGTTTTCCACTTTTCTGCAGTAAAAGTCTCTGTGCATTCTAAGATCACAATCACAATTCCTCTGGGAATTTTACATTCCCTCTGAGTCAGCTGAGCAGAGGTCAAAAAGTTTAGTATTGCCTCTTCCAATATTTAATTCCTCCCACACCCTCACAACACAGCAGCGTTGTGATTCTTCTCTGTCTGAGATGGTCTGCCTTCAGATCTTTCTTTTTGCTCTTATCTACAGCTCTGGGACAGAGATTGGGTGTTACCCAGGTGGCACCATGCACAAATGCTTCTCCTCCAAACCCTTGCTTGCAATCAGCAATCCCCCTCTTGCTCTCTCCTGAGTTTTGATTTAAACCATTGAACTTCCAGTCTCTTTTTATACTTCCTGTCATCTAAGTGTAATTTTCTTTGTGACTACAGTCTCAAAAGGAGACTAGAAATAGGCCACAAACTATCAGTTTTGGCACGTTGGTCATTCCTTCAGTCCAAGTACTTGGCAACTGATAATTTAAGCTTCAGCATGTCCTGTCTGCTTTCGTAAAGCTGAGTTTGCTGCAAAATGAACTGACTTTTTGTTTTGGATATGTCAGCCCCATGTGCTATGACAGGAACTGGCATTCCTGTGACTATGAAATAAGAGAGTTCTCAATATTCAGTTAAGCAAGGAAGGGCATCAACAAAACTTCCACTCTGGACTTCTGGAGGGCAGACTTTGGGCTATTCAAGAGACTAACTCAAGGAGAACCTTGTGAAACATCCCTTAAAAATAAAGGGGTCAAGGAAGGATGGACATATTTTAATAATGAAATCTTGAAGACTGTCCTAGTTTGACAAGGAAGTGAGTTTTCTTGAGAAGTTAGGGTCAAACTAATTAGTGTTAAGATTTGAATATTGACACCTAGTGTGACTACTGAAGACTTAGACACACTTCTGAGAACACAGGGGGTTAAAAGCGGAGAACTCCCAGGGGAACTTCTGTTCTGGTCAGCAGAAGAGTGCAGACCTCCCCTGCCCAGCCACAGGCTGGCTGGGGGAGGGGAAGCAGCCTAAGAAAGGTAGGCCAATGTGTGAAGGCACTGAAACCGGGCCAGACAGAAAGGTGGAGAAAAACGGAGATGTCTTTGCTCCCCCTCCCCTCCCTCCCACCCCCCCCCCCCACCAGAGGGAGAGAGAGAGAGAGAGACAGAGACTGCAGCCACCTGGAAATTTGATATCATGTGCTGGCAGTATGCTGGCAGAGGAGAAAGAGAAGAGGGGGGGGAAGGTGCCCAGCCATGGGAGTTCTGGGCAGCCGAAATTCCATCCTGGGAGCCTGAGATGTTTAACCCCTTCTTAGACAATGAAGGCTTTGTGAAACATTAATCCTCCTTGACCTGAATGAGAAGAGAGACAGCCTGAGACCTGAGATGTTAGAAGAAGAAATCCTAAGTGAGAAGAGATGATAAAGTAGCCTTAGCTAGACTTTTCTTGTATAGCCATAGACTGAACCAATTTCCAGTCATTTTCATTCTTAGGGGGATGCAATAGTTTGAGCCAAGGGAGTGGCTGGCTGCAGTGACTGCCAGGGCTGGAGTGAGAGTGACCTGCTGCAGTGATGCCAGGAGACTTACAGGAGTGGAGTAACAGAGAAAAATGAAGAGAGTGTAGTGCTGCCCTCAGTCTTCAGAGAAGAAAAATATCTCTGTTCTCGAGACCCGCAGCCCCAGGGGTGGAGAAAATGAGGGGGACTGTTGTCCCAAAATGAAAAACTGTTGTTCATTAGTCCTTAGCAAAGCATCCTTAAAAAGAACCCTGTGAGCAGTCTCAGTCCATGCACAGTAGTGAGAGTACTGTACATGGAAGGAAGATGTCACACTGACAGATTTTCTCCAGGCAGTGCCATGTGTGACATGGAAACACAAGAGATTGCAATTGTATTTTCTGGTGGTGGCAGGGAGGGGGGTGTCTCTCCCCTGATAGACTGAAAATTGATTATCTGAAGGGTGGTAACTTGATCAAGAGTCCAAGTTTTTTTGTCTCACTGTGTTTTGTTAGAAATTGGGTGGGACGAAGAGGAATGTTTTAGAAAGTTTTCATTTTGTTTTCCTGTGTGTTCCTTTTACCATAGTAGAAGTTAATAAAGTTCTTTTCTTTATTTTTAAGCTCGAGCCTGCTCTGCTCTGTTTCTGGTCACATCTCACAGCACTCATTTGAGAAAAAGATAATTTCATGAGTGCAATGGCATTGCGCCAGCGTCAAACCATGACAAAGACGCAGGAGCAGACTGTCTTTATGTGCTAAGAGATGAGCCGGCAGGGAAGACAACCAGCCTGGATGGGCAAGGAGATTTTTAAGGAAGGAAGGGAAAAAAAGAGGGTGTACCTTTGGAAAGAGGGGCAGATAACTCAGGAATTGTTTAAGGATGTTGCTACATCATGTAGGAAAAAATAGAGAGGCAAAAGCCCAATTAGAACTTAATCTGGCCACTTATGTGAAGGATAATAAAAATTTTTTTATAAACACATAAATGGCAAAAGGAGGAGCAAGAACAACCTCCATTCTTTATTGGACGCAGGGGGAAATATAGTAACTAAAGAGGAGGAAAAGGCAAAGGTACCTAATACCTTCTTTGCCTCAGCTTTCAATATAAGATAGGTTATCCTCAGGACAACTAGCCTTCTGAGGTGGTAGATGGGTACAGGGAGCAGAATAGCCCCCCTGTTATCCAGGAAGAAGCAGTCAAGAGACCAGGCAAGCCACGTAGATGCTCACAAGTCTAAGGGACCAGGTGGGATCCATCATAGGATGATGAGGGTGCTTGCAGATTAGCTCATTAAGCCCCTCTCCATCACTTATCATCAGTCCCGGCTCACTGTGGATGCCCCAGATGACTGGAAGCTGGATGCCTATCCACAAGAAGGACTGGAAGGAGGATCCAGGAAAACTACAGGCCTGTCAGCCTGATCTCAGTGCCCGACAAGAATATGGAACAGGTCACGTTGAGTGCCATCACACAGCACCTGCAAGATGGCTGGGGGGATCAGACCCAGCCATCATGGAATTAGGAGGAACAGGTCCTGCCTGACCAACTTGATCTCCTTTTAGGTGACTGACATGGTGGATGCGGAGAAGGCTGTGGATATTGTCTACCTGGACTTCAACAAAGTGTTGACACCATTTCCCACAGCATACTCCTGGAAAAGCTGGCAGCCCATGGCTTGGACAGGAGCACTCTTCACTGGATTAAGAATTGGCTGGATGGCCAGACCCAGAGAGTGGTGGTGAATGGTGCCACATCCAGCTGGCAGCCAGTCACCAGTGGTGTCCCTCAGGGGTCTGTGCTGGGGCCAGTCCTGTTTAATATCTGTATTGATGATTTGGATCAGGGGGTGAGTCCACCATTAGCAAATTTGCAGATGACACCAAGATAGGAATGAGTGTGGATCTGATGGAGGGTAGGAGGACTCTGCAGAGGGACCTGAACATACTGGATAGATTGTCTGAATCCAACAGTATGAGGTCTTACAAGACGAAGTGCTGGGTCCAGCACTTTGGCCACATCAACCCCCTAAAGCACTACAGGCTGGGGACAGAGTGTCTGGACAGTGGTCAGGCAGAAAGGGACCTGGGGGTGCTGATTGATGGCAAGCTGAACATGAGCCAGTAGTGTGCCCACATGGCCAAGAAGGCCAGTGGCATCATGGCCTGTATCAGCCTGGGCAGCAGGCCAAGTGGATTCTTTCCCTGTACTCGGCACTGGTTAGACCACACCTTGAGAACTGTGTCCTCTTCTGGACCATCAGTTTAGGAAGGACATTGAGATGCTCGAAACCATCCAGAGAAGGGCAACAAGGCTGGTGAGGAATCTAGAACACAAACACTATGAGGAGTGACTGAGGGACCTGAGGGGGCTCAGTCTGAAGTAAAGGAGGCTCAGACCTTATCACTCTCTACAACTCCCTGAAAGGAAGTTTTAGTCACATGGAGGTTGATCTCTTCTCACAGACAACCAGTGACAGGACAAGAGGACACAGTCTAAAGCTGCACAATGGGAAGGTTTAGGCTGGATATTATGGGGAAAAAAATTCACAGAAAGATGATTGGGCAATGGAATCAGCTGCTCAGGGAGTTGGGAGAGTCACTATCCCTGGAGGTGTTTAAAAACAGACTGCATGTGGCATTTAGTGTCATGGTTTAGTTGATGAGGTGGTGTTAGGTCATAGGTTGGACTTGATGATCTCAAAGATCTTTTTCAACCTAGTTAATTCTGTGATTCTGTGAAACTATCTGTATTGCTTCTACTGCTGCATTGGCCAGAAGCCCCTCTTAGGACATATCCATGAGGATGTTTTGCAGTCCTGGGCTGATCTGAAGCCTGTTGAATGCAATGTCTTCCAGTGACTCAATGCCAGTTCCACAGATGTTATAAAGCACAGTATCATATCTGGGGTGGGATGCACAGGTTTAGGCGCCTTTTTTTGATTGGTCCCTAACTTTCATTTACACAAAAGCAAGAATATTTAGCAGATAACATCCAACATGGTACTTTGTTCTTGCAAGTCACCCGTTTTAAGTTTTGGTTTAGCCATAGCATTGCAATATCAGATGAGGGTGAGAGCTGCTGAAACCTGGTAGCCTGATAGGAGTGAGATTGTTGCAATTTCATATTCCCACACCCAGCATGTGCACATATACACACTACAGATATATACATACATAAATATACATGTGAACATCTAGCCCATCTTTCTGCAGGGAACTTGCAGGACTGTCAGCCTGACTTTGTGCCAGGGAAGGTGATTGAGCAAATCATCCTGCATGGCATCACCTGGCACATGCAGAACAGCCAGGGAACCAGGCCCAGCCATCATGGGTTTGTGAAAGGCAGGTCTTGCTTGACCAACCTGATGGCTATCTTGGCAATGAGACCTGCTTGCTAGATGAGGGAAACGCTGTGGGTATTGTCTACACAGACTCTAGTAAAGCATTGTCTCCTACAGCATTCTCCTGGAGAAATTGTCTGCTCATGGGCTGGACAGGTGCGCTATTTGCTGGGTAAAAGCTGGCTGGATGATTGGACCCAGAGAGTGGTGGGGAATGTGGCTAAATCCAGTTGGTGGCCAGTCACTTGTGGGATTCCCTGAGGCTCAGTATTGAGGCCTGTCTTGTGTAATATATTTATTGATGATTTAGATGGATTGAGTGCACCCTCAGTAAGTTCACAGACAACACCAAGTTAGGTGGGAGTGTTGATGTGCTGGAGGACAGGAAGGCTCTACAGAAGGATCTGTGCAGGCCAGTGGTATGAGGTTCAACAAGGCCAAGTGTCAGGTCCTGACCCTGAGTCACAACCCCATACAGCTCTCCAGGCTTGTGCAGAGTGGTTGGAAAGCTGCAGGGTGGGAAAGGATCTGGAAGTGCTGATCCACAGCAGCTGAACCTTAGCTCAGGTATGCCATGGGGGGAAAGAAGGCCAGTAAGTATCCTTACTTGTGTCAGCATTGGTGTGGCCAGCAGGATAAGAGAAGTTATTTGAATGATTGCGTCTCTTTGCTGGCACTGGTGATGAGAGGTGAGGGAGCTGAGGGCTCAGCCTGGAGAAAAGGAGGCTCAGGCAGTAAATTCTCGCTATCTACAAATCCCAGGAAGGAGGGTGGAGCCAGGTGAGGGTTGGTCTCTTCTCTCAAGTAACAAGTGACAAGACAAAAGGAAATAGCCTCAAGTTGTGCCAGAGTATGTCTAGGTTGGATATTGGGAAAAACCTATGTATGTGAGACAGTTTAACACCAGCAGGACTGCAAAGTCCTCCTTCAAAGCAAAGCTCTGGGTACAATTTGCAGCCAACATTTTCCTCACTCTGCTCTGTGTGGTGTCAATGTCCATCACATGTCTGGCAATCACATTCATATAAATGGGATTTTTGCACATAAAATAAGCTGAAGCACAAATCCTCACTGTTGATAAAAACCTAAACAAACAAAGCAACAAATCAAGGTAAGGAATTGTCTGGAACATCTAAAATGCAGGATCTTAGTCTCCTCATGAAATTAAAATTTCTCACCTTGGAAAAATCCAACAGAAACAGAAAAATTCCTCTAACCTTTGCGGAAATATGTTCCCTTTTGCCAGTAAATGCCATTCCTTCACAGCACCATTTGGATTATTTGCCTCTATATCTTGTTCATCTGTCATCTCATAGGCTTCAGATTTTTTTGTGTTTTCATCAGTGGTCTGTATATAAGAAAATGAGTGGGGGGAGAAAAAGAAGGCACAGATTTTGGCAAGAATCCTTGCCTGGAATGAATATAAAACTCTGTTTTATTTAACTGATCTGGTTGTGTGTGTGATAGAAAGGAAACAAATAAAGATAGTTTTTTAAAAGTGAGTGTGAAAGAAATTCCCCAGACAGACAAATAAAGAACTTTTTTATTGCTAATAACACGTGTTCTGGCATGAGTTTTTCACGTTGTTAATCCACCTTGAAACCAGTGAGTTTAGTTGTTTTGGGGTGTAGTTTGCTCGTTTTTCTTTTTGAAATCTTTCTTCTGGCTTTTTAATTGTCATAGTAAGAGGAAAAATTATTTTTAAAATGCCACCTAACACACCAACACACTGATACACACCCCAAAATCCCATCTCTCTTCTTGCTATGTATTTTGGAAACCTGAAGAGTGAGAGGGTGATTTCATCCCTTCTTCTCGTTTTATAAGTAAATCTCCACAATGGCCTGGAGTGGCTTTATCATAGCAGATGTGTGTAGCTTTAGGCTAGACAGTGCTAAGATGGATGGTTTCAACTGCTGTCATCTTGCAGGATGACATTTGCTCAACCTGGGCGGATCTGATTGTAAAGAGCACCTCAGAGTGGAAAGAGTGGGAAACATTGCAAAGGAAATAAAAAGGAAAGTACATCAACTATGCTCCCCACTCATGTCTACCAAAAGATATTATACATAATGCATCAATTCAAGACAGAAATGTACATATACCTATCCTTTGAGCACACCTTGGACCAGGGAAGGACCAGAGCATTGAATCACAGAATACTAGAATGGCTCCCATTCCACCCCCATGCCATGGGAAGGGACACCTCTCACTAGACAAGGTTGGTCCAAACCCCATCCAACCTGGCCTTGAACACTTCCAGGGATGGGGTAGCCCCAGCTTCTCTGAGCAACCTGTGCCAGAGCCTGATCACTCTCACAGCCAAGAATTTATTTCCATTATCCCATCTAACCCTGCCCTCTGACAGTGTGAAGCCATTTCCTCTCGTCTGGTCCCTGCAGGACCAAAGTCCCTCTCTGTCTCTATTGGAGCCCCTTTGTGTACTGGAAGGCTGCTAGAAGTCCTCTGCTAAATGTTTTTCATGGCCCAAATTCTTGTGACCTATTTTGAACCAGGTGTAAGTAGGATGTGATGCATACAGTCCTTGTATGGGAGTGAGGAGTGTGCAGTCCAAATGGATCTCCAATATAAAAAAAGAAGGAAATAAATAAATTAATTAAAATTACCACACTCCTTGTGATAGAATTTTCACCATTAAAGTTCTCAAAAATGAGTAATTTTGCATTAGTATTTCCCACCCATGCTGACCCCAGGTCTCAAATTCAGCCCCCAGTCTACTATGCCATCTGCTGATCATCTCCTTGTTGGACACAGAGGTGGCCCTATATAATCTATAAGGTTGCAGAGTGGGATTTGCTTCCACCTATCCTGGGAGCAGCTTGTGCCCCCCTTTTGCCAGGACTGAGCACATCAAGTCTCATCAAGAAGGATGTAGTCACATCTGTCCCATCCTGTGGTCTTTGGAATCTCCTGGTGGCAGGGTAAGCCGTGTGCCAGGATGGTTTGGACAAGCCAAGGTTGCTCTTGTGCCTTTGCCTGTTTACCCAAAAGCTTACAAAAAGCCAGTCCAAGTAAGCCATGCAGCTGGTGTACTCCAGAAGCCTCATACTCCTTTCTCAAGGCAGAAAGGGTCATATAAATATGCAGAAGATTTCAGGGCTTTTCTAACCCAAACCACTTTCATTTGAGCCTTTTTGAATATTTTCTTATACTACTTCACCTCTTTCAGCCCCATTTTTCCCAGACCCACAAGGATTTCCCTGAGCAGGAGCTGCCAGACCAGGACAGCGTCTTTGTTATGATAAGTATCTGTCATCAGAGTTGGAAGATGAAATAAGGGAAGAGTAAGGGTAAAGGCTGCCAAATTCTTCCTCTCGTGAGTTGAACGAGATTTGGCCTTCTCCCCATGACAACCCAGAGCTTTCTCTGGGGGGGTGATAGTAACAGCAGACATTCAGACAGGATCCTGTTCTCCTCTCCCGTGAAGGTATCCAAACACTCAACACTGTGCCATTTGATTGAGGCTGTGATCACAGAAAAGCTGAGCCCAGAGGTATCCAACTCTTGTACAGAGTACTGAAGATGCAGGTGACATGAGGAATGGTGACACTGGTGTGCTGCCTAGAGGGTATCTGTTGGGATACTGGGACAAGACAGATGATGGACTTTGGACCCGGTAAGCATAAGATATTTGATAACAGGATGCCTTGGCAAGAGCAAACAGAACTTTGAGGATTAAAAGAAGATTCAATCAGACTGGTTTACCAGAAAAAGAAGATTTCATTAAACTCTGCAAGCAAGAGATGTTGTGATATGCATAAGTTTGTGTATGTGATTTTAACCTAATCATTGTAGTAAACATTACTAGTCTTCCTAAAACAGTATATAAGCATTGGTAGTGCACAATAAATGCGGATTCTGATCACCGAGTCAGTCTTCCCCATCTCTCTCCATTGCTGACAGGTATCCCCACCTGCAGCCAAGAAGAATATCTGGGCCCATCATGTCTCCTAACCTACAGCCTGAGACATTTTTGCCTCACATGCTGGACATGGACTTACCAAGGAATTCCACAATACAGGAGCATAAGGCAGAACGGAACCTATCCCCAAGAAGGGAAGGGAGAAGGCAATCAGCCTCTCATCAGAACAATCCATGTCACACAACATGAGACCAAAGGGGACATGGCATAGCCTCTCTCCCGCTTTAGACAACCATGTTTTCTACTGTGGGAAGAGCTCCTTCATGGCAAGGGAAAGCTGTGGGGAACAATTTGCTTATGGGACAGAGCGGACCAGAAGCAATGATGACTTTCACTTCAATATTCTTTATTCTTGCATGGTTTTAAGACAGTTCTGCTCAGGGACCACCACTGTCAGCTAAAGCTTCTGTTGCACATATGGTGAATGCATTTTTGTGGTCATCTGTCATGAACTGAAAGATTTAGCTGAGAGTATTGTATTCTATCTGCCATCTATTAGAGGTAGTTATGTTCTGTTAATTAAGCAGTTTTCTTTATCTCTTCCACAAACCAATTTTCCCTCTGAAAAATATCTTCTGTTAATGAGCCATTGAGTGTCACTGCATGACTGATAAAATTACATCATCCCATTGTGAGATGTTTCACCCAGGGGGAGGAGCCAAGCATTCCTACCTAGATATAATCTGAGATTAAGGACACCAAAGCAGCCTGTTTCCACCAGATTTCAAGAAAAGCAGCTTTCTTCTCCTCTAGATTCCCAGAGGAAGACCAGACCCGTCTATACCACCACTGAACTGTCAGAGAAAAACAACATCCATTCTACAAGATCACTGCTTCAACAAAATCATACCTATCACTCCAGGAGGACTGCAGCCACCATTTAATCAGACTGCTATCAACACCCTGACCAACAGGGTGTCAAGTTGTATTCTGACTCTGTCAGTAGTTTTTTTCCATTTGTACTATTACATTTGTATTTTTAATTTTCCCAGTAAAGAACTGTTATCCCTATTCCCATATCTTTGCCTAAGAACCTCTTAATTTCAAAAATTATAATAATTCATAAAGAAGAAATTTACATTTTCCATTTCAAAGAAAGCTCCTGCCTTCCTCAGCAAACATCTGTCTTTTTAAACCAAAACAGCATCACCTTCCACCTTTCCATCAAATACAATCCCATAAAGGTACCAAGATTTACAAGCAAGCAGAGAAAGACTTTAACCTAAAAAAACAACTCAGTCCTCAAACTGAAGAGCAGACTTTCATTAACTGGGTTATTCCTCAGCCATTCATCTGCAAGGGGACTTTTCATTAATCCCTAACCTGCTGGCTGATTCGGGGGCCAGAGTGATTATTTGTGATTTTTTTGCCCACTGAGGTGTTTGAAAATTATTTTATGGAGAGGCAAAAGTCAGAGAAAAAGCCATTCTTCTCCAGTGCTCAGTAAGAAAAGCCAGACATTACCAAGGGAGAAACTTGTACAGCATTTTTTCAGGCTAGCTGGAGCTCAGCAGCTCTAGTAGATACAGCGCAACTACTGTCTTGCTACACCCTCATTCTTTCCCTATGGTCAAAGGCAGATGAAGAACAGGGTTCCTCAAGCTGACAGACAGTAAAAGTGCTGCTTCTTCAACTGTTGGAAAAGTCTCTTAATAAAGCAAGAGCCACAGGTTAGCCTTAAAACCGTTAAACACTTCCAGAAGCCTAGTGTGTCCCAATCCAAGAGATTGATGTGGCTTTTTAAGAGGTATAGCACAGCCATTTCATTTTTGACTTAGCTTTAGACCTCACCTTCCTCAAAACTTCGTTATTTTGAGGCCCATATATCACTGTTTTCTGCCCAACCAGGGGGAAATCACTATATGTTTGAAGAAGCTTTTCTGGTTTGGTGCATTCCTCAGGCTCTGCCATCAGGTAAATTGTGCAAATGGGCCACAGATCATATTGTCAGCTGATAGTGACCATCCCTGTCTCAGTATTGGTCCCCCTCTACTACACTACATCCTGAGTTTACAACAGCAAACCTGGTTATCTTTCTGAAGTACCCATGTCACTTTTCACTTGTCCAAGTAAAGAATGTTACTTGTCCCTTTCTTAAGATCTCACATGTAGCTCCTCACTGTGATCCTATGGGAAAGGCAAACAGAACTCTCTTTGACTAGGAGGAAACTGAGGCACAAAAGGTACACAAAACTAAACAAATTCTTGGGAATGCTCTGAGGTACTTGGTTTCTACTATTTCTTTTCAGAAGCCAAAACAAAGAAACCCACCCTCTGGTTACTCAGATCCTTTGAAGTTCAAGGTATGTTATCGTGGGAGCCTACATCTTAAGTTTCCAGCTTTGAACATTTTTGTTCTACCAACACATCCATGGCTGAACAGGGAACTCTCAGAGCTATCAGGAATCCCTGACTACCAGCACAATTATGTACAGATCAGAGCATCCTGAATCTATTCCCCTGCCAAAGCAGCACAATCTCACCTTCCTCACAGCTGTCCATCCTTTGCATCCTTTGCAAGGCAACAGGAATGGCTTGTAAATCTGAGCCCTGTAGCTGGCCTCACCCACCTGGCTGACACCCATCAAACTGGAGCACTGACTCTCACACACACTCTTACAACTTTTCTATCCATCTCCAGTGAAGATACCAGTGAAAGTGAAACTCAGTATTAAGCAGATGCTGATCATAACTGAATTTCCCCAGACAGTATTATCTCATCTCACAGCTAGTAGCTTTTTAATCTTGGTGATGCTCTGATGTTCCTCTCCCTTCCTTCCTTTTCCCTGTGGATCCATATTCATGCCTCCTGTCCCTGTTTTCTCTTAGAAGGAAGCCAGTTTCCTGACTTCAGGCACAAAACGTATTTCCATCCTCTCCTCTCCCCTTTCCCGCTTCTTGCTTGCAGTGATCCTCCAGCAGTTTGGCTACTGCATTTTCTGATCTCCTTTACACCACTATGGCAGCAGTGACACAATCATAATGAAAAAAATTAACAATGTCAAAAGAATGGTAGTGCTAAACTTCAGAAAATCATGTAACAAATACAATGGAAATTTGGAGTGTTGTATCAGTGACTTAATGTCTTTAAGATGCATTTGGCAAGTTTTTTAAAGCTACTTAGCAGTGCACTTGAACTTTGGCTTTCTTCCTCTCTTCATGTCTCCCAGGTATAAATATCACCTCATAAACATCTCACACCACTGCAAGGTTTCTTTTCATACAGCAAAACACCTGGAAGACACATGTGACCTCACACCTCGATTTCTGCAGGGATATGCATGCCATCAGGTTTCTGTACAGAGCAAAGCAGACATAATGATAACACTTAATGAAGTGCAGCACATATACTATCTCAAAAGTAACCCATCTGACTCCCTTATTATCTTAGCCAGCTACATTATCGTCCCTTGGTAGTAGCTGCTGACATACCAGGAGTTTCTTAGCTGAAATTTGATGGCAACCCATCACCTGGATCCTTCTTATGTTCATAATACCAACATAATGACTTAAACCTCTGTTGGAGCAAGTCGAGAGGAGGCAACTGAATCGATCAGAGGTCTGGAGCACCTTTGCTCTGGAGACAGGTTGAGAGCTGAGGGTGTCCACCCTGGGGAAGAGAAGGCTCTGGGGAGACCTTAGAGCCCCTTCTTCTGCCTAAAAGGGATCCAGGACTTTTTTAAACTCAGTAATCAGACAGGTTGTTCCAATTTCTAATGGGAATTGAACTCTGGCCCGCCTGGGTAGCCTTGGGAGAAATTAGCTGGTTAAAAATGTCCAAAGGGGAAGTGGCAAGTGGGAAGAGTTTTATTCTTCAAACATGCAATTGACAATGCACTGAGTTAGTGAATAATCACAAGGCATTGCATAACCAGAATATTTCATTGAGGCATCTCTTTTTCTCTAATTCATTGTCTTTCCAGGTTTCATATACTGGTATTTCTCCAGCCACACTCCCAGGGAAGATCTGATTGGGTTAACACAAAGTCCTTTCTGTTTCTAAGCTCTAGGATAGAATTTGTCTTCCTTTGCCTCTGAGTCATAGTGAGTTTGGTTTTATGCATGCTGTTCCCACTCTACTCAATTCTTTTTTCCTTTCAGTGCAAAGAATGCACTTAACTCCTAAAAAATTAGACCTAAGATATGGTGTGCTTCACTGTCAAGCACCTTTACTGTCACTCTGGAGGAATTTATCATGTCCGTCTTACTTGGCTTTCCATCTCTGTGCCTGCAGACGTCTATCTCCATTGGAGCTGCAGACCCCACATTCACCAGAGATTTGAGTCAAGAGAGGAAAACAGGCACTTCTGAGTTGCAATTCATCTCAGCCTCATGTAGACATTTCAGCTAGGTCAGAACCATGCTCTGTTTCTCTTCACTGACTATAAAGACAGCCTGGGGGTGACTAGCTTACATGGAGGCCTCTTTCACATAGTTGCCTGTGTTAGATGAGATGAATTTTGTCTTTTAGGTCTGTTTGTGTGGAAGTCAGACACCCAGTTTTATGTCAGAGCTTTGATTTTGGAGCACCACCTGCAAATTTTTGTCCCTCTCTTGCAGCAGGTGCAGAAGGGCTCTGATGGAGGTTAGTCAGCCTGCTGTAGTTTTGATAAGCCTTGAGAGCTTCAGATGGTTGGTGTCTGCTTTGGCAACTCGTCCCTGCTTTCTTTGTATTTTCAGCTTTGGCTTGTCATGTAGTAAAATATATACTTTCTTAGTATGTTACACTGGAGTTGTAAGGATGGTTAGTAGCAATGAAAAGAGAGTATTTTCCTTGTCCCTGTGTTTTCATACTGAATGTAATGGCAATAAGCTGAGTTTAAATCCATAACCATTAGCTGAATACTCATTGATGCTACAGAAGAAATCAATAATGTAGCAAGAAACTGGCTGTCCTGGTGCTGAGAGTGCACACAACCACAATCAGAGAATTTGGCTCAAGAGAAGTATTTACACATGTAGATTTAGGACCAGATCTGTGTGAATGAAGCAATCCTCTCTCACAGGACTGTTGGGATGGCTCAGACATTGAAGTCAATACTTGTCAACCTGACCATGAAGAAGACTGTCAGGGATGGAAATGGTTCATGCCTTAAACATTGCTATGAAGGAGTTTTGCCCATTATAACAAAAACTGTATAAAGAAGCTACAACCACAGAAGCCTCCTTGAAGATGCCTGACTAGAACTTTGGACTGTGAGTTAAGCCGCCTAGATAAGATAAAGTGGACATTATTGTTTAATCATCTCAGGTCTAGGGAGAAACAAACAAGGCGGAGGGAAAGGAATGCATCCACAAGAAAGCCAAATCCAGCAGCTGTGCTGAGAATAATCTCTGGCTGGGTTTGGGATGGGGGAGACCACAGCCCACAGAAGCTAGGTTTACACAGACTTCCCCCGAAACAAGTGTGGCATAACCTCTGGTCAGAGGCAGTGAACACACCTCCACCCTCACACAAACCGGCCCATTTGTGGAACCCATTAAGGAACCCTCAACCCCAGGAAGGCCACATCCATGGGACATTCACGAGAGGCAGCTGAAGGGGTGTCATAATCCATCAAAGACCCCCTGGAGTGCTCCCCAGAGGCCTTGCACCACAGCATTGCACGTGATGCAAAGTGATGCAACAGATACAAGAGTCTGCTGCAAGAGACTGGTCCCGCTCCCCTCCCCCCTGTGGGGAGGTACCTGGGCATTCCCACCTGGCCTAAGAGTATATTAACCAATTGGATTCTATGCTTTCTGCGGGCCATCACCAGCAAGAAGACCAGCTGGTGAGAATCACTGGGACACTGATGGGATCCACAGAGTGGTGATATTTTCTTTATTCTATCTCTGTCACTCTTTCCTGTCCCCCCATCTCTTTTCTACTTCTTTCTCTTCCTTCTTCTCTCTCTCGCATATTTACTATTAAATAAAACCCGTATTTTTGACATTGGCTATGGTCTCATTTGCACCTTAATTCAGGCAGAGGCATTTCTAAAAACTTTAAAAACTGGACCATGACAAAGACCTTTTTTCTTACCACATAAACACAGTAACAGGTTCTGTAACAACTCAGTCCTAGTCCATAACCTTACAATCAAAGAAACAAAAGGTATGGGGGACTTCATTGCTTATTTCTCTGTCCTAAACCTAGTTCCATGCTTTCTTTGCATTCTGTCAGATGTTTTTCAAAACTGGCATTACAAGTTCTGACATAAGAGCATCACTGACTCCAGGAAAGTTGTTGTTATCCTCTCAATAGCAGGTGTCTGCATCTGCTCCAGTGAAAGAATTCCTGCATGTTTGCAAACTGAGTCCTCAAGATGTACAAAGATGCCATAAACAATGTGTCAAACAAAGCTTATTACTGTGGCATGACAGACACATTTGGAGAACATGCAGCTGTATAGCATGATAGCAATGTGTCAGCTGCATAGGAGACATGAATTCTCATGATGACAATGTAAATGTGCCTGGATGGATATGTCCTCCTCAGATGTATCCTCCTCCTTTGTTCACCTATTGTCTCATTTTCTTCCCTTTGGTAACCCACCTTGTAATCTTTCTGAGATGAGGAGTGCCTGTTGAGGAATTTTTTCAGGACAATGGACACATTCAGGAGATGCACAATCCAGCCTTCTGGTAACAAAGTAACCAGTTCAAGGACCGGGGACAGTGAATCCTTGAAGACAGAAGAAGAGTCAGCGAGAATCAGCAAGTTGTCAGCAAAGTTCGAGAAAGTGAAAAAAAGAGGACTAAGGGTGGGCCAGACAACCACAGCAATACGTGTGTAGAATTAGGTGATCCAATTAGCATTTAGTCTTAGACATGTGGACGGTTAGGATTGGTCAATTATGTATTAGCTAGAGGGACATGGACATTATATTATAAATAGAGGTTTCTGTATAATAAAGTTGGCTTCACTTGATCACATTGATCATAGCGTGATGTCGCATTACTGATCCTCTGCACCGCAAGTGCCTTCAGCAGGAGTCCATGCAAGGCCTCAGCCTATCTGTGGTCATATCCCTTCTTTGAACTATCTGGTGCTACTATGACACAAATAATACACTCTGTATTGATAAACAGTTAAGAAATTTCATAGGTCTTAATCTGCCTCTTCCAATCACATATAGTCCCACCAGAAACTCACACAGTTTCTTACACATGAAAATAATATTAGGAAAACATTTAGTGTAAGCTTTGCTTAATTTAGTAGAATTTAGAAGCTAGAAGTAACAAAGAAGAACTAGCATTTTGCAAGGGGCCAGCTCTGCACAGACCACCAGCAAGTGCTCCATACACCTCAGTTTGGAAAGACACATGGAAGTCATTATTTTGTTTTGAACAAAATACCATCTGGGGCCAACATTTGCTGTCTGTTATTTGTGAGTAAATCCAGAGAAACTCCATCATGGTCCTTAATAATCAGTCCTGGGACCAATCTTTATTAAATAATTTCCTTGTTGAAATTGGCAGAACAAACTAGGCACCTGGTCATGAGATCTTCTGAAGACACAAACTTGAGTGACTGTGTGGCTAGTGCAGAGGAGGATTCAATACTATATGCGAAGAGGGAAGAGCTGGATGACCTTGAAGGAAAGCTGAGAGAAACAGGTGAATTTTAATGGTAACCAAGAGTAAGACACCGCATTTAGATAATAAGGTAGAAGCTTGTTGATTCAAGGAAATGGTAGAGGAAAAAGGACCTGAGTTAGTCTATCTGACAACAGTGACCTTAAAAAGAACAGCTGCAACTGTAATATATATCACAGAAGATATTTCCAACAGACACAGGGAAATGTTCATATCATGGCACAGAGAACAGCTGAGACATCATCTAAACTGCAGTTAAGTCCTGGTCACGCAAATTCAAGCAAAATTAGTTCAAAGTGGAAGATGTACAAAGAGACCAGACTGTGCATCTCATGAACAGCATGAGATGTTGGCTTATTCAACTACAGAATACAAGTAGGTTCATAAACTACACCTGTACTAGTAAATGAAATATTCCAAAGATGGTTCTATGACACTGAGATCAACCAGAAAGGACTAAAAAATGCCTAGGATAGTTATATGTATCCTGCTGACTGGGCAATCCATGGTCCATTAAGACTTCAGGAACATCATGAGCTTGAGAGCATCCCAGGTGGCACCAGCTCAAACTTTGCTATTGATGTACCAGTGACTGAACTGTCATGACTCAGTGATCCTGGCAGTGCTTACACATCAACTAAGGACAAAAACCATTCTAGTTGAAGGAAAAATTGGCACAAAAAAACACCCAGCTTTTACACAGACCAGAGCAAGTTAGGGGTAGAAATTGAAGACAGGGATTTGCACTCCTATGTTTAGGTGTGCGTGTCAGTACACATCTGCACTGAACCGAAGGGACCCTACACATGGGGTGACCATTTCACTCTAAGAGGATGCCTAGAGATCAAGATCATCAAGACAGTTGCCCTCTGGAGGTGCTTAGTTCTGTCCTTTGTTACCAAATGCCACAAATGAGACTTACACATCTGATTTACAGATATCTGTGCTAGGGGAAATTAAACCACCCTTGAAATTCTCCAATTAATCAGGGAGCATATTCTGATATTCAGGAAGCCCATACGGTCACGTGCCAGTGTTTGCCTCCTAGAAGAGGACAGTGCATCAACACCTAAACAACATGAGCCAGTGGAAACTGATGTGATCTTGGGAGCTATACTGATTCATAATAGTGATTATCTTGTCTATCACCATTTCTGTGGGAAAAAATAAAGTATCCTCTTTTTTTTTCAGAGCACACTGTCTTGTACCTCAGTATGACTTCTTCCACTTACATTGGGGATTCTTTCATTATAGTGAAACTGCTCCTTCTTAAGAAGCATCCGGTAAAAGAATCAGAAATCAAAGTTCTAATAATTAACTCCAAAACATATTATTCTGTTTAAAAACTCATTGCTCTTTTAATACAGTGACAAAAGGGAAAATTGCCTCAAGTTTGTGAACAACCTTTGAGGTTTAAAATGTTAATATTTTTTACAACAGCATAGACGGTATGACACTCTGCAACATGGCTCTGTTCTTCCTGTCACAGCTTCCAGCCTGAGCATCCAACCAGATGGTTGCCCATTAGCACTTTCACGGACCACTCAACCAACTCAGTTGTCTGCCTCAAACATGAAAATTGCTTTGATCTAGGCAGCCTCTAGCATGGGTCAGAGAACTGCTGGGACTGTAAAGACACTGAATGACTTTATTAGTCTCAGTCAGTTTGTAGGCAAAACTAAGCTGAGCAGGAGCATTGAATGGCTTGAGGGCAGGAAGGCTCTGCAAAAGGATCTGGAGAGGCTGCATCCCATGGGCCAAAACCAATTGTGTGAGGTTCAAAAAGGCCAAGTGCCATGTCCTGCACTTGGGTCACCACAACCTGTGCAGAATTAAAGGCTGGGGGCAGAGTGGCTGAAAGTGCCCATTGGGAAATGTCCTGGGGATGCTGATTGACAGACTGAACCAAGGTGTGCCCAGGTGGGCAAGAAGGCCAAGGATGCCTGGTCTGTACCAGCAGTGGTGTGGCAGCATGACCAGAGCAGTGAGCATCCCACTGGGCTGGGCACTGGTGAGGCGCCTCCAATCCTGGGGGCAGTTCTGAGCCCTTAATGACAAGAGAGAAAGTGAGGGTCTGAAGGAGGTCCAGACAATGGCACCGGGGAAGGATCTGGAGCACCAGGAGCAGCTGAGGGAGATGAGGGGACTTAGTCTGGAGAACAGGAGGTTCTGGGGGACCTTCACACTCTTCATATTGGCTGCCTAGAGAGCAGTAGCTTCATTTCTAGATCTGGAGATGATCCACAGCACAACTTTTGCTTGCCTTTAAGGTGGAAAAAAGGGAGGCAGCAAAGCTAAAGTTGGTTATTTGCTGTTCTACATGTCCATGTTCTTCATTCCTCCAGGCTTCAAGAATTGCATAAATGGGACTTTGGTATAGCTGATGGCCTTCACATTGAGACAAGGTAGGAAAAGAAATTTGCAGATGCACAGAAGGAAGGTTGAAAAGCCCATGACAGCAATTCCCAAGATGTATTTGGGCCAGCCCTCCTGGACTCCCACATTTCCTACAAGGAAATGAGAACCTTCTAGCTTCTTCAGTGGGGTTTTCTAGACAATCTGCTACCATGAGATCTCCCAAACTGTTCTCCTCATACCTTCAACTTTGGGAAGCCAACAGGTAGCGAGGCTATGAAAGCAGAAGTCTCTGGCTATTGGAAATTTGCGTGGCTGAATTGCTCCAGAATTCTGGGTTGTGAAAGCTGCAAGAATCACTGGTAGATTAAAGTCTTTCCAAATCACCTGAGGACAGGGCACAGTGACATTTGGGTATTATTTCTTCTAGTGTCTTCAGGGCTATTTTACACACAAAAAAAAGGTTTAATATGATCAGATTTTCCACTAACTTTATTTCTCATGGTAAGACAACACAGTCTATCTGGAAACAATCTCCACATCTCTCATTTTCTGTGTCATCTTTCATTTTATTCTGTGTTCACCACGTGGAGACACAAGTGAGAATCTGTGATTTTCATTTACTGGAATTTGGATGCGGCACCTCACTCTTTCTCCTGGGTCCGGAGCAGCTCCGGCGCCCTTCGGCGCCACCTCCCCCCTGACGCCCCGGTCTGCCGCTTCTCTCCCACGTGCTGCTGCTGCTGGCACGCCAGTTGGGGTCTGCCGGGTTCTGTCGCCCATGTGAAGGTCTGAGGCAAAGAGGGAAGGAATGTCCAAATCACCCATGAAGGAAAGCGGGAAGACTCTATTGTTGCGGAGAGTTGCAGTGGGGGGGTAGCAACCCGTGCTTCCCACTCCACGTGGGGGAAATGGCGGCAGGACCCAGGAAGGAGTGGGATGATATAGGGGATGTGATAGGGAGGGCAGATGCCCCCCCGCCCAATCGGTGCGGGTGCCGTGGTGATGACGTAAGACAGCGACCAACCAGGGAACCGCAGGGGTGGGCACCGAGCCTCGGGCTGAGTGTGATCATGCGGATGGGGCGGCGGATACGGGATTCCAAGGGGGGCAACAGGGGAGTGGTCACAGGAGCGGCAGGGGGGGAAATCCAACGGCAGGCAGCCTGGGGCTAGACACCGCGGGGGGGGGAAGACACGGGGGAAGCATGAGGGTACACAAGACTCAGCTACCTAACACAAATAAGAACCTGTAAAACCCAGTTGCAGGATGCAACAATTCCCTTGTTTTTCAAAATATAAAAAAGAAGAACAGCTGCTTGATCTTCTTTGCTGCGCATCTGACTACTTCTTCGTTCAGCTTCTGCTCCTGGTGTTTCTGCTGCTGCAAAGGCTGCCCTTTGCAGATGGAGAGGGCTTGCTGTGATGATGCCAGGGTGGTTCTTCCCTGGGTGTTTGGGGATAGGGGAAGTTGGACAACAACTTTATTACAAACATGGGGACTTGGGACACACACAGACTGGGGTGGCTGGAAGGTTTTTATGGGACTTCGGGGAAAAGCATTTTTTAAAGAGATTGTAGGGTCCTTTTTATTTCTGCATTGCCTGCAGATTGATGCAACCCCTCGATTGGTGGGGTCATCTGCCGCACTCACAGGCACCCTGATGTCTTGAACTACCACCTGCACAATTACTTGATAAATTACAGCTCCCCTTAAGGTGCTGTAGCCTGCCTTATTTTTATCTGCATGCGAGGCAGATGCCCGTTGTTTTTTCAGGTTTTTTTGGGGGGGAATGGGGTCTCCCTCCCTCCCTCTCCCCACTCCCACTGTCCCTGGGGGTGCCCTCCCCAAAAATGGACATTGGATAACAAAATGTCCTCTCTGATTGCAGTGGAAGCATTGGTGTCTTGATGGAGGCTGCTTCGGACCAGCGTTTTTTGGAGGCACAACATCCAAGGCAACCACGTGGCTTCTGGGCCTTTTAGGGATCTCAAGCTGTGTGTCAGTGTTCATGGATGCTGCTTCCAGGTCCTGGACCTCTGATCCCTCCACATGCCTCTCAGCTGCCACCTCGACCCGTTCCACAGAATCTGGAAAATGCTCAGAGACCTGCCTCTGCTTCCCCCTCCCCCTGCTTCCCTCCCTCCTGGGTCTCCGGGAACCATGGGACTGGAGAGTCGGGGGCTCTTGTTCTCCCCTCCCTCCTCTTCCCTCCCTCCCGGGTCTCCAGGAACCATGGGCATGCGGAGGCAGGGGCTCCGATTCCCGCCCCCCTCCTTTTCCCTCCCGCCCGGCTGTCCAGGGCCCATGGGAACTTGGAGGTAGGGGTTCCCGTCCTCCCCCCTCCCCTTCCCTCCCACCCAGCTCTCCAGGGCTCATGGGAAGATGGGGGTAGGGGTCCCTGCTCCTCCCTCCCCCGTCTTCCCTCCCACCCGGATCTCTGGGACCCATGGGAAGATGGGGACAGGGTGTGGGGAACAGGACAGGGGGCTACCTCCCTCAGGCAGCGGGGTGGAGATGGCAGAGCTCTCCCTGGTGGGGGAGGGCAGGGTCGATGACTCAGCGGAGAGAACATGCAAAGGACTGGATGGAACGCCCATATGAGGGGACCAATGGGTGAGGGGGTAACCTGACCTCTCGAGGGGGTGGTGCCCACGCCCACAGGGAGGCAGGTGGGGGTTGGGTCAAAGGCAGAGATACAGGGAACAAAGGACAGAAAGGGATTATGGGAAGAAGAGACCCTGCCATGTGGCTGCCCTCCATCTTGGGAAGACAAAGGGATCGAGCATGTGGCCTTGGCCTCCCCAGGGAGACAAAGGAAGGGGTTTAAAGAAACAGAGCAGCGCGGGGCAACTCTAGAACCAGGATTTTCAGCAGGGAAAAAGGGATTGCAAAAGGGGTTTAGGGTTGTTCCCTCAGCAAAGTGGCCAATTTCGCTAAGGCAGGGGTGCCAGGGGAGCTTGGGGGAGCCAGGAGCATGGCTCATGCTTGTGGGGCTGCCCTGCGCCTTTGAGCGGCGAAGGACTCCCCCTGCCCACCCAGGTTAGGGGAAAATGGGGTAGGAAAGGAAGACGGGGAAACACGTTCAGGGGAAACAACATATTTGTACGATGGCTCTTTCCCCTCCCTGCTCGCTTCTCACGCGGATTCCGCTTTTACCACTTCCGAAATCCGCAAATGGAGGGTGGCAAAGGAATCTTTCACGGAGGGATCCCTGCGTTTGATCCCCTCTGCCAATTTTGCTCCCACCCGCTCCCAGAACTCTTTTTTGCGAGCATCCCCCATGGTTACACATGGGAAGGAAAAGTACAGCTACCATACAAACTGTTTAACTGAACTTTTGGGGTTGAGGCCCTTCACCAATAGAGTTCCCTTAAGTAGGGTGTAAAATTCCTTCTGGTCGGCAGATAGCACGGTTCCCATGCTACTTCTACCCACACAACCTCACCCCTGGTGCAGAAAAAGAGAAAAAAACCCCAAAAAACATGAAAGACCCTGGCAGCCGCTGCTTCACGCTGCGCGCTGCGTGTCCGTACCCTCGGAAGCGCGGCAAAGCCCATCCAAGTGAAGGAGAATATAGCCCGGGTACCCTCCTGCTGCTAAGTACTCACCAAACCGGGATCTCTGCAAACAAAAAGCTGGCACCAGGGTCCTCGGTCCCAGGAAGTTTCTCTTCTTTGGCTCTTCATGGCTGTGAAGAGTTTCACTTCCCCTCCCACACGGGGGGCACCGCGTGCCTCCCTGTGCGTGGCGGAGAGTTCGCTGACCTACTTTGGGGAGTCTCCTCTCCCTTTTTCAGTCTAACAAAAAGCACAGTTCTGGCGCAGCTCTGTGCCTGCGCGGCAGCGCTCCGCGTGGACCAGGCACGCTCGGCTTGGCGGCAGCACCCATTGATTGGCTGCGCGGCTGTGCGCTGGCGGTGACAGCTCTCCGCGCGGCTCCCGGTGCTTCGCGGTGAGTCTCCGTCTGCGCAGGGCAACTCTGCCGGCTCAGGCACCACTGTTGGGCATCATTTGCAGCATCGTACTCTTTCTCCCAGGTCCGGAGCAGCTCCAGCGCCCTTCAGCGCCGCCTCCCCCGGACGCTCGGGTCTGCCGCTTCTCTCGTGCGTACCACTGCTGCTGGCACGCCAGTTGGGGTCTGCTGGGTTCTGTTGCTTGCACGAGGCTCCGAGGCAAAGAGGGAAGGAATGTCCAAATCACCCACAAAGGAAAGCAGGAAGGCTTTATTGTTGCGGAGAGTTGCAGTGGGGGGTAGCGACCCGCACTTCCCACTCCACGTGGGGGAAATGGCGCTGGGGCCCGGGAAGGAGTGGGATGATATAGGGGATGTGATAGGGAGGGCAGACGCCACCCCCCCAACTGGTGCGGGTGCCACGGTGATGACGTAAGACAGCGACCAACCGGGACACCACAGGGGCAGACACCGAGCCTCGGGCTGAGTGGGATCGTGGGGATGAGGCAGCGGACACGGGATTCCCGGGGGGACAACAGGGGAGTGGTCACAGGAGCAGCAGGGGGGGAAAATCCAACGGCAGGCAGCCTGGGGCTAGACACTGCGGTGGGGGGAAGACACGGAGGAAGCATGAGGGTACACAAGACTCGGCTAGCTAACACAAATAAGAACCCTTAAAACCCAATCCCAGGATGCAACATTTGGACAATACAGAACGGCTTGATGCATCCACTTCCCCTTGAGAAAACTGCCTTCATATTTGGCTATCCCAGTAGTGGAACAAGATCAGTGCTAAGTGAATTGACTATTGCCACAATATATGGCTGCTGACAAGCCCATAGGGCTGAACTGAAGGTTTCGAAGCCCTGGGCCTTGACCAAGGCACTGTGCTGACAGTGTACATTTCTAGCTAGAGAGATGGGGAGGCAGTAAATAGGTATCATGATATAAGCCACCATCTCCAAAAGGTCACTAAGATAGAGGTATACCTACTCCATCACTAGGAACATTAATTCTGCTCCATATTTTAGATGTCAAGTCCCTATTTCCCGAGCTTTTTAGAGGCAGGTAGGTTGTTATGCATTCCTACAAGTGGTCAGACTGACAGACTTTCCATGCTGGGGAAAGACTAAGTCATCTGCATAGTGTGCAGAAATCTTGTTTACACGCACCTGGCATTTTGGCTGTTTGCAGTTCTTTCTGCACTCTCCAGTCTGCAGTGTTGGGCTTTCAAAAAAGAGTGCCCAACAAGGATTTGGGAGAGTGGTAGTGTGCACTGGAGAAAGGAAGATAGGGAAGCATCAAGTACAGGCCCTGAATTTGCAAGGCAGTAATAGGGCTAAGGAGGGGACAGAAGAGGATTGGAGGTAAGGGGATCAGATATGTTATGTTAAAAGGCCTGAAAAGGCCTTTTAGGAAGGAAAACTTAAAAATAAAATGAAGAAACCTGATTCTAAACATTGACTAGGGAGTGTCTAAACCCAAGAGCTGGTCATGGGATAGATGCTTCCTAGCAGCATCCCATTTCCACATGCTGCCGAGTTTATGACTCCACACTGAACAATACAATAGCTACAGATGTTTAGCTCCAGGGAATAAACTTGGTACAATTTCCCAACCCTGAGCACAGTTAGCACAACACATTTTATTTCCATGTAGCTGAACTTCCTTACCTTCTATCTCAGGTAGCTTGGAGCGGTGTCCCAACTTGCTGGGCCAGTCTATCCTGAGCCTGAAATGTACTGGCTTGACAGTCATGGTCAGGCTTTCTTCAATCTCCTTGCAAACCTACTAATTAATTAGATTGCCATGGAGCTCAACATGTTTTCTCCCTCAAGGACATGGCCTTTCTGGAATGCAGCTGAACTCTTCAGGGATTCACGGTGGATTACAGCACATGAGATACCAGCCAAGATAGTTTCTGCAAAGGGTCCCTGAAAACACCATTACTCTGGTTGCATCCCCATTCACCTATAGCACTTCCCTCACTGCCACAGGGCAGACAGCAGCTCCTGTAAGCCAGGAAGATGGAGTCACTCACCAGCCTTTGCACTGTCCATTGAACATCTGGTTGTAGATAGGGGAATGAATAAGCTAGAGGACTGATGTGAACCAGATTGTTTGCACTCAGTGTGAAAAATTGCTCTGCAAGCTTCCAGTGTCAACTTTTTGCTTATCTTTCACACATAGCTTCTCTGAGTACCTTCTGGGAAATCAGGAGAAGTATAAGTTTGCATTATCTGAGAAAAAGGATTTGCCATGCTCATCATGCTGTGCTTTCATCCAAGTAAGCAGATTTGGGCTTGATTAAGAACACACTCATCCCTGTTGTCAGAGCCAGATAACGCACCCTGACAAGCAAGTGGAGCAAGAAGGGGCATGAAGGAAAGGACTGTGAAAAGGACCCTACTTTGCACAGGGGATTGAGAAGGAATTCAGAGTGTGTTGGAGAGAGAGAAAGCTGGAGTTTGGCTCAAGAACTGCATTCAAAGCCCCTGCACATTCCAGCTTTTGTGCCTTGTCCACTGTGGCCAGGGGCTGAGAGCCAGTGTTTGCATCTTTCCTGTTCTCATTTTCCTAGACTATGACAATTATTGCATAGCACAGTCTGGCCAGAAGCAGCAATTGACTGCTGAACCCTCTCTGTAGGTGAGGCATGTTTTTATTGTTAAGCCCTCTTCCTCAATAGTACGTGAACCAAAAAAGTCCAAGCGCATCAGGAGGGATTCCCATATAAGTTACGCAGTCTCCCTCTCATTCATGAAGAAGATGGGCCGTAAATTCTGCACAAGCCCCAGTGCAAAGCAACCCCATTTTCCTGCCCCATTTTCCTGTTTTTTTGGCACATTCAAATTATAAACTTGAGAACAGATACATTGTGAGGTTTTAAAAACAATATTAAAATTTACTTAATCACTGGCTGGGTGATATTCAACATTAAAAAATACCTCCAACTAGGAAAGAAGGGGTGTCTCTTTCTTTAACTAGCCACTATTGGCATGACTTAAAATTGCAGGACCTCTGGAATGACCACTGTGCAAATGGGTTTTCAAAATTGACTGCCCAGCATCCTTTTAACTAAGAAATAAAGGCAAGCAATTCCAGGAAAAAATCCATCACGGGCTGCTCAGTTTATCAATAACACTATCTGTGTCACCTGTGGAGGACAAGAGGTAGAGCCCATCTATAGAATTAAAGCCACCACAGTCTGATCCTTCATGTCCAGATGCCTCAATGATGATCTTAAGGGCCACAGTGCTCAAGATCTCAGTGCTCCAGTAGTTGTACTGCGTGGCCACAGCACCTTTTTCTGCCTTCCAGTGTTGAGGAAATGCTAAGGGTCTACAAATTCCAATTCCAGCATAGGAAAATAATTAAAGTCCCAGTATTATATCTTACAGAGTCCATTTGGAATTGCTAATGGAGGGGACAGGAGGAAAGGAAAATCATTATGCTATAATTCAATGTATGAAAGAAGCCTATGAGAGACCTCTTGAGACATCTGATCAAAATGTTGTTGTCACAGGTACTCTGCCATATGTTCCCATTCACACCTTTAATGCCACTAAAAGTCTTTTCCAGAATTGCATGGACTTTAGTCTTCATACTATTTGAGAAACTCAGATTTGGTGCCTAAAACTTAGAAAAAAAAAAAAAAAAGTCATAACTGCAAGTCATTGTTGGCAAAACTGGCAGTAGTTCTTAACATCATGTCATATAAAACAAGCTCATTTTAGTGTAAGAGTTCTGTTTCCTTCCTTCCTGTTCACGCCCCTTCTCTAAGCTGAAACTAAAGATTTCTGTAATTATTACTGCCAAGGCCAAACAACTAAAAAAGAAATCAAATCTGGCATGCAGAACGTCTTTGCCTACCATGTCTTTCAATGGCTTAATAAATATTTCATGTACAAACACTCACACACACATACTTGCACAGGAATGCCTATAGTTAACATTATTTTATGAACCCCCTCAATGCCAAAGAATGAGTAAAGGAAGCTGGCAAATTCTTTTGCATCATGAGGTCAAGGAGATGTAATCCTTGAAATGTCAATGTCAAAAGTCAAAAAGATCTGTCAAGTCAAACTGAGGAGGTTCCTGGAGATGTTGTCTAATAACTTAAATTCATGATGCATATATATGCTGAGGTGCTTCAACCCTCAGACTGTGGTTGTTGATTTTCTTTGGTAATGCAGCTCGACAAGAGGGCAGTAGCCAAGCCATGCCAGTGATGCAGCTGTTTTCAGGAAGAAATGCAAATACATAATGAAATTTAGTAAAGAACTTGAAGAGATTGTGTGGGATCCATCTCACCTGTGTTCGGATGTATGAAGTGTAGAAGCCACCATCCTAACTGTGTGCCCTGACCTCTTATTTCAGTCAAAGAAGAGAATTTGCCACATGTATCAGAGAGACTATTTAGTCTGTTTGAAATATTTACTTAAGGTAAGGTTAATTATATCCTGCAAATCCCTGCTTCTCTCCATTGACTTGCAACATAAACATATACGATAGCATTTAAAAAATGTATTTTATGTTTACAAAGTGCACACTTTACTCTGAGATAGAAATCTAAGTTCCATTCAAGGCAATGGTGCAAAATCCATACAACCAATGGAGTCTTAGGGGGCAACTCAGCCAAGTTATAGATTTTAAACATCATCTTTCTTTATTACCGTATTTACCTTATTCAGTATTGCTCTTGAGTCCCAGTACTGGTTAAATCCCCATTTACTGTCATAAAAGTCTGAATGTTCAACTGAGGGAAGAGTGCACTGAAAACATTTGCATTTATTTGAGATTAATCCCATTGTTAAAGTCAGGTGAGATGAATTCCCACAATGAGATGGTGGGATGGTCTCTTAGGACACATTAACATTTAGTACATTTTATACCGTGTTTTAATCACAGAATCACAGGATGGTTCAGGTTAGAAAGGACCACAGCTGGTTATCTGGTCACACCTCCCTGCTCAAGCAGGGTCATCCCAGAGAACATGGCACAGGATTGTGCCCAGGCAGTTCTGGAACATCTCCAATGAGGGAGACTGCACACTCTGTCTGGGCGATCTGTTCCAGTGTGTGGTCACTGTCGAGGTTTGCATGGGTCTGGGGTCTTCAAGGAGACATGAGCAGTTGTCGGTTGCCATAAAGCTGTTTATTGTGTGAATACATCATTCTTGAAGGCAAAGAATTCAAGGTATTAAAGTCCGTGTTAAAAACTTTCTGGCATAAGGCTCCAAGCAAAGGTTGCAGCTGCAACAGCTGCTCTCTGGGACAGAGTCTCAGGTTCCGTGCAGGAACAGCAGCAACAGCAGCAGCAGCAACAGTTGCTCCCTGGAGCAAAGTCCCTGGCATAGAGTCCAAGGAGAATGCAGGCAGGAACAGCCTTTTTTCTTCTTTCTTCTTGTTGTGTTGTGCTCCCAATACAAGGGGATTTTTATACATAAATCATCCAATCAACTAAAAACACTTCTAAAACATGATTCTAAAACATTCTTTCTAAACCAATCAAAGCTTAATTCTAATGTGCAAAAGTAGTAGGAAAGTAGTGTCAGTTCTTACCCAAAAACTACGTATATATTATCTATTTACGCAAATGTACTGTTTTCTTACTTAAAATTTATGTATATAAGTTTATCTATTTATGTGAATAATTCTATTTACGCATATAGTTCTATCTGTTCTTAAAACACAAGCAAAGTTCTGCTATGTTTTTGTTATGTCTGGAACTAAGTTAATCCTGTGAAAAATAACACTACTGAACTTTAAACTAGGCTATAGGGCCTTTTCTAGCTAACACAGTCTCTTAAGGCATTTAATATATATTTCTATTTACTTAAAACTAGAACTTACTCTTCTACTTACTTAAACCTACACTTCTACTTCATATCTATGTGGCTTAATATATCTTAATTTCTCTAAAGGCTTTAATTCAACCCCTGCATTAATTTCTCTCTCTGAGGGACTCAGGCTTGCATTCCAATAGGTCACTACACAGGAAAGTTCTTTCTCATGTTCAGGTGTGTCTTGGGGACAGTTTGTATCCCATAACCATTTTTTGGTTTTGTTTTTGTTTTGTGTCCAGAATGGTCACTGCTTCCCCTGGTTCCAGAAATATCACAATGGGTGAGGGGCAGCCCAGGATCCTGCAGGGGTTGAGGGCGGGGGAGCAACTTCCTCCTTCCAGTGGGAGTGATCAACTCATAAGCCGTGAGGAATGGTGCATCTGATTTGAGATCCTGTTGCCCTATGGGTTTTGCCTTTTTCTTTTTTCCCTCTTGTTTTTTTTCTTCCTTTGGCACTGTGAATAGGGCTTGCCAGCTTGCTTCTCTGTTCCTCTGCCACTTGGGAGCCCAGAGCTGGTGCATGCTGTGCCAGGACCCAGGAGTTGGGAGCATGCCCTCCCCTGCCAGGCCCTTCCCTCTGTGTGGTAGCCAGAAACCAGCCATCACCCATGTGAGAAATGATACTCACTTTCAAAAAAATTAAAAAGGTTTATTAAAACCTTATCAAAAATACAACGAAGACTACAGCACCAGGAGCAAAGGATTTTATCACCATGTGCTCATCCACAAAATGGATGTTCCGCCCTTTATACCTCTAGCCCTTCCCAAAGTCTTGTCAATCAACTCCTTCCTTGCTGTCTAGTGATGGAGATCACTTTCTTACATCTTGATTGGTCAGGTCAGGTGTTGCCATAGTAACAAGCCGACCCTCCCAAATGCCCCGAGTACTAACGCCATCCTACGATAACAATGCAAGGGGGAGGGGAAACATAACTATACATCTACAAAACTGCTCTTAACCTATACTTAATATTCACTCTCTAATTGTGAGAGTCAATCATCATTACTCATCTATAACACCCAGGAGCTGTGCAAAGGAGCAAACCCCTGCCCAGCTGTGCTGCTTACTGCTGCTGCTTCAGGGCTTTTTGCTACACTTTAGCCTGACATCTTGCATTTGCCAGGACCCCCTTGCTTCGGCCACCGCTTAGGGTTTAGTGCTACAATTCAATTCACTGCCCCTGTGAGGGTCTGCTCGCCTCTACTGTTCCAGCCGCTGCTCCAAGGTTCCTGCTACAGTCCAGCTGGCGACCCAGAGTGGCTCCCCATGAGTTTGCAAAGGAAGCTCCCTTTCTCTCTCACCCACTCTCCGAGCCATTACCATATGGTGAGGTGAGCTCACATCTCAGCACCCCCTGCAGCTGTGGAGGAATCATCGCACCTGCCCTGCCCGGCCAGGAACCAACAGCGCCCCTGCCAGCTGTGGCCGTAACATCTCCCCAACACCGAAGCGGATGTTGCTTGATGTCTGAGAGAAGGCTGTTGTTGGGATTCTGTTTTTTGTTGTGGTTGTTGTTTGTTTGTTTTGTTATATATATCAGTAAATAACTGTTATTCCTTTTCTTAAATCTTTACCTGAAAGCCTTGTAATTTCAAAGTTATAATATTTTGGAGAGTGGGTGGTTACAGTCTCCATTCCAAGGGAGGTTCCCACCGTCCTTGGCAGACCTTGTAAACCAAGACAAGGTGGAAATTCCTAGGCATTAGTTTCTGCCCATGGCCTCTTGCTTGGCAACACAGAGCAGAGTCTGGTCCATGCTCTGACTCCTCCCGGCAGACACTGACAGACATGGATGAGGTCTCATCTCAGCTGTCTCTTCGTGAGGCTGAACAGCCCCAGCTCCCTCAGCGTTTCCTCATAAGAGAGATGCTCCAGTCTCTTCATCATCTCCACAGCCTCCACTGGACCTGCTCCAGGAGCTCTATGTGTCTCTTGTGCTCAAGAGCTCAGAACTGGACATGGGTCTCCAGATGTGCCTCATCAGGGCTGCATAGAGGGACAGGGACCTGCTGGGAAGTGTTCTTCCCAATGGACCCCAGGACACCATTGACCTCCTTAGCCCTCAGGGCACTGCTGGTTCATGGACAGCTTGTTGTCCACCAGGATCCCCTAGTCGTTCTCTAGCAGTTCAGTACCCAGCACAGGATGATTCCTCCCCAGGTGCAGGACACTGCATTTGTCCTTGTTGAATTTCAGAAGGCCCCCCTCTGCCCAACTCTCCAATGTCTTGAGGTCCTTCTGAAGGGCTGCACAGTTTCCTGGGGTACCAAACACTCCTCCCAGCTTTGTGTCGTCAATGCACTTGATGAGGAGGCATCTGCTCCATGATCCAAGTCATTAACCCAGCTTTGATTCACATATTGGTTTTGCTTTCTATTCAGAAGAGGTAAAACTGGCATCTTCAACTGTAAAAACCTGTGGAGTATCCAGAACCCAAACATTTGCTGCATATAAACAGAAAAGTTGTTTTGTTTTATAGCCTGCATGGGCTGTTGAAGTTTAGAGCAGATAGAAGAAAACGTATGTGAATCATAATGTAGGTTATATTTATATTGCCTAGTGTTCAGGTAGGTTTGTTTGGCATTAGCAACAACTCATGGCTTCCTTTTCTATAATGCTGATTTATTTTTAATAAAATCACATCATTTTAATCTGCATCATCTCAGCCAATTGTCCTAGAATGGAGTCAAGAGCAAGGAAAGAAACCTCTGTGAAATGCATTACAAATGTTCTCCCTCCCTTGTGCAGTGCTGTTTGGTTTTTTCTCATTATAAACAAGAAGAAAGAAAGAAAGAAAGAAAGAAAGAGAAAGAAAGAAAGAAAGAAAGAAAGAAAGAAAGAAAGAAAGAAAGAAAGAAAGAAAGAAAGAAAGAAAGAAAGAAAGAAAGAAAGAAAGAAAGAAAGAAAGAAAGAAAGAAAGAAAGAAAGAAAGAAAGAAAGAAAGAAAGAAAGAAAGAAAGAAAGAAAGAAAGAAAGAAAGAAAGAAAGAAAGAAAGAAAGAAAGAAAGAAAGAAAGAAAGAAAGAAAGAAAGAAAGAAAGAAAGAAAGAAAGAAAGAAAGAAAGAAAGAAAGAAAGAAAGAAATGTGAAATGTCCACTGATTCTTTTTGACAAAAATAAGGCAGGAGGATGAGAAATTGTTGCCTGGCTTTTCCAGAGCTGTCCTGAGATGTATTTGGCATGCCATAGTGAGAGTTGGCAACAATTATCAGCACAGAAATTTTGGATCCAAAGATGTTTCATGATTACTAGAAAGAACAACTTTGCCCTTCTCTGTGGTGATAGTATTTGAAGAAGTATATGGGATAACTTAAAGAAAATGTGGAAAAGTACACAGAAGACAGGGGGCTTGCGCAACTTTGAGGGGACTGGACCCAAATTTGTTTGTAGGCATTTGGGGCACATCACATGAGGATGGTTCTTCTCATTTGTCAGTAAAAGCTTTGATGATAGCAGAAGTTCCTCAGATGCAAATATAAGCCTGGCAAGGGGGCTACATGCAGTTCCAGCTACAAGTAAGGAGCCACGTGAAGAAAAAGGCAGGGTCTCCTATATCACAGACCTCATTTGTGCTGCAGTAACACACTAAAAGGCATCAACCACAAAAGTGTAGCAGAGCAGTGTAGAGAGCTTGGCAGAAGAATGGTTAAACAGCAAGGGACATGAAACTGTAAAATTGGTCAAAGTATGAGGGGCTACGTGACTGCTGCAACGGTCAGCATGACCCTGGGTGTAGAAATCAGGATATGTAGAAATCAGAGTCTGCAAGAATCAGGATGCTGAAACTGCTTGGTATGTAGAAATAGATAGAGAAGAACCAAAAAGTATCAACCACAAGAACAGCAAGAGCAACCGAACAAGACAGTTGCGCAAATCACACAGCAACCAATCATGAGCTTGGCTTTTGCAATATGCATGAGCTAATTAACGAGTATATATAAACTTTGTAATTTGTTGCAATAAACTGAGACTTGATGATCATGATATCATGAGTCTTGTCTCCCGCGGCACTTCTCCAACAGAGCAGAGATGGCTGAACAGCAGAGCACAAAATAGTCATCATTCACAGGCTCACCACAGTCTGATAATATGGATGTGATGGCCTTAGCAGTTACCTGCAGGTCCTCTGTTGTAAATAGAGACAAGCCAATCTGAATTAATTAATAGCATAAATTTATTTTGCAATCATGTAACAATTTAGAGTTTGAATTTCCTCAACCGCAGCTCCATTGGGTCAGCCCACAGTCTACAGAGCAACTCTGGGTGCAAAACGGAGCCCGACAGAGTCAGTGCCTCCTTCGAGTTTTTGCACCCCATTGTATTTCTGAAGAGGGTTTTTATACTTTTTATTCCGCCTTTGGCTATAAGTCATTGTGGCAAGCTGCATATTCATGCAGTCTTCCCTCACAGAGAAGGCATTTTGGCAGCTGATGTCTTCCTGAGCAGCAGATCCTCAGCCAGTGATGAGTCCAGATGTCCCCCTCCTTGTCCTCCATCCTGGTTTTGAGTCTGGGTCCCGGCATCAAAGCCACCTGCCTGAGATTCGCTTGGGTGTGACCTAATAGCCAGTTTTTTCAGTCATTGTTTTCTGCTGGCTAGGGTTTTTTAAATGCTAATTATGTGCCCGGCAACTTAATCTGCGAATTTCCTTTCGCCTTGGTTTTTCCAGTAACTCTAAAACATTTTGTGGCTACAGTGTATAACATCTATAACTACAATTTATTACATGCAACCCCAACTGCACGAATTATACATATATAATCATCCTCCCTTTGTATTCCTGGCATTAGGTTTGGCTGCATGTCATGGTTGGACACTGGCGCAATGCCAGCATCCCCATGAAAATGCACCTTTTCTAAATAAATGCTGTGAGATGTTATCAGGAACAGAGCAGAGCAGGCCCAAGCTTAATAACAAAGGAAAAAAACTTTATTAAACTACTACTAATACAGAAAACACACAAACTAAATCCAGGATGAAGACCTTTTAAACCACCCCTCCTCCTCCCAATTCCAAAAACACCCAGCCATGAAACATCACCCGGGATTCTTGATCAAATCACCACCCTTCAGGTAATCTATACTCAAACTATCAAGGGAGAGAGAAGTCTCTCTTGTACCACAGACCCCCAGGAAACACAGCTGCCCCCCTGTGTTTCCCTGTCACACATGGCAACCGCCCGGAAAAAAATCTGCCAGTGTGACACTCTCCATTCCATGTCACAGTGCTCTCACCACCGTGCATGGACAGACTGCTCATAGGGCTCCTTTAAGGATGCTTTGCCACGGACCCAAAGATATAACAGTTCAGTTTCTCATCCTGGGACTACAGTCCCCCCCATTTTCCCCTGGGGCCGAGGGGTCCAAAAACAGGACTCATCTTCTTCCCGAAGACAGAGGGTATCACCATTCCCTCTTCAGCTTTCTTCGTTTCTCGCCATTCTTGTGCTGCTCGAAGCTGAAACAGGTCTCCTTGGGTCACCACTGCATCCCCCTAAAATGCAGTCTCTATTGCAGGAGAGTTTGGTTCAGTCCATGGCTAACAAGAAAAGTCCAGCCAAAGCTACTTCATCATCTCTTCCCACCTAAATATTTCTTCTTCTAACATCTCAGTTCCCGGACTATCTCTCTTCCACTACAAATCAAGGAGGAGTAATACTTTTAAAAAGCCCTCATTTCCTGGAAAGGGTTAAAAGTTCAGACTCCCTGGACGGCTGATATCTCAATCCAGCATTCCGCCTCCCACGGTGGGCATCCCCCCCCCCCCCTCTCCTTCTCCTCTGCCGGCAAATTTCCAGGTGCCGCCAGGCTCTCTGTCTCTTTCCCTCTTGGGGGGGGGGGCAAAGGCATCTCCGCTTCTCTCCACCCTTCCGTCCACAGGAGCTGGCTTGGTTCCAGACCCTCAGCCCCTCGGCCTACCCGGACAAGGCCGCGTGGCTTCCCCTCCCCCACCCAGCCTGAGGCCGGGCAGGGGAGGTCTGCACTCTCTGACGACCGGAACCAAAAGAGAGAGTTCTCCTGGGAGTTCTTGCTTTTAACCCCCTGTGTTCTCAGAGGCGTGTCCATACTTTCAGTGGTCACTCCAGGTGCCAATATCCAAACCTGACCACTGATTGGTTTGACCCAACTTCCTGGAAAAAAAATTCACTTCCATGTCAAACCACGACACTGCAGAAAGAAAAAACATGTAGGGACTTGTGCTGCTGTTTTCACAAAGTTTTCACAAAGAGACTGCTGGAAGCAGTGTGTTGAGGCTCTGATTATACAGAGATGAGCAACTAAGTCCCAGCATCTTGGTTAGTATTCAGGGTATGTCATGAAACATCTTTGGAGGAACACTTTGAGCCCATTCTCAAAACCAAGTTCATCATGTTTACAAAGTTCTTGAAATAACTTCTGAACAACTCAAAACATGCTGGACTTCCAGCCTCAGAAGCTGAAATGCCCAGAGAGTGTGAAAAGAAAACCCTTGGCAACCTTTCCAGATGTCTTAGAGCTGCCCTGGAAGGCCTAATCTTGAAATTTTTCTGTCTTCCGATATTTTTGCACTAACACAAAAGATGGGAATGGGAAAACATCAGCTTTTGCCCAGTTCATCCTACTGTACTGAAACAGGATCAAGTCTTCCTCATGCCTGACTACTGATTAGATAATATCAATGACCATGGGAATTGCAACCTTCCTCTGAGGGTGATGAGGAGTGATATTCCATGGGTCATTGGAGGAGATGGAGGTACAGGGAAATTAAGAGATATTTCTGAGAGATGTTCACCTAGACAGTGATGGGGATTCCAGGTCCTGGCATTCAGTGTCTCCTTACCTCTGTTCCACTCTCAAGTCAGGCTTCAGCATGCCAGTGGAAACTGTGAAATCAGTTTGGTCCATCACCTTCTTTCTCAGAGACATGGGAAGCAAAAGCAAGTAACTTTATTCTCACAAGCCAAATCAATCCCCATTGCTTCTGCTCCATTAAATGTCAAACCAGCTGTGGCAGGAACAGAAAATGGGCTTTGCATCATGTCCATCTTTTAGGCAAATCATGGCATAGAAAGACCACATTTGAGATCTTTCTCCTTTTCAGTGCTGCCAGTCATATAAAACAACAGGTCCCTAAAATAGTTATTAATAACCATTAGTAGGAGAAGACTTTGAAAATGTTCCTTGCTTATACATTTGCTGGAGGGTCTAAATCCTGGTAGAGCTTACAAAAATACACTGTTTTCATTAAGCTTTCAACTCAGCTTGGGCAAGAGCTCTACAGCACAGGATAATAAATGTCATGCCACATGTATACACATTTTCTTCCAAGGCTGTTTTCAATTTCTCTTTTCAGGCATGTTTTTTGCTGATGGTTCCCTTTGCTGGTGGTATTAGAACAGCTTCAGCACCTCTTCGAAAGCTTTCCCAAAGAGAAAGCTCTTTCACGTCCTCAACTCTGAGATGAGTAACAGTTTGCAGCTATGTACCTTAGGCTTCATAAAGCAGAGTAAACTGGATTGGAAGATCACCTGTGTCCCTTACCATATTTTTCATGGAAATAATAGTCGGAAGAAACAAGGGGTTTGAAAGCAATGCCAGAAGGGCCCTGAAGAGTCTGAATTTAACAGCCTCAGCCTGATGTGTTATTTCTGCTACAACTTCACTTCCCATATCACAAACTAAATCCAGTGTTGTATTCAGGACTACTACATAGATTTCACCATCAGAGCTGTGCTCTCTCAAAGACAGGGAAGTATAGTAGCTTAACACATGGTAGAACTGCTCACCTCACCATGTCCTTGCTGGTACGACAGCTCTCAGACATATTGCATGACCTTCAAAAGCTTCCCACACAGGCTGCTGCCAGCAGATATGTCCTTCAGCTGGGGTTTGGTCTTTGGTCTGTGACAGAAAGCAGCTTAACAAAGAATCATAGAATCATAAACTCAGAATTATTTGGGTTGGAAGGGACTTTTAAAGACCATCTAGTGCCAAGTTGCCTCCAAAGAGTAGGGATATCTTCAACCAGATCAGGTCTGCGTGTTTCCCATGCCCTTGCCTCAGCAGAATCAGTGACTTCTCAATATCTTGCAGCAGATTAGTCCTAAACCAACCAATTCAAAGCCCTTGAAAATACTTCCCTGCTATGGTCCATGTCAGAGAGAAGTGGAACTCGGAGATGATGCAAGACCAAACAATAAGATTGTTTGAGCATACCATTGATGCTAATGATTTTTGGATACATTTAGCCTGAACTGTAAGCAGAGACAGCCATACTGATGCCTTGCAGACAGCTCATGCTGCCAGGTATGGTGACCACCCCAAAGTGGCAGACTTGGTATTTCTTCTGTGTCTTAGGGGAGTGACCTGAGGGAAGTTTATTTGTCATAATTTGGTCTTGTCTCCTCATCTTGAGTGGTGTTTCCCTTAAAACAATAAACTAATATTGCTTTTCCCCTTTTTAAAGTTCTCTCATAGCAATAAAGCACAACAGAGTGAATTTTATCAGACCATTAATACATAGCATGAGTGGGTGTCTTGGGGATGGTTTATTATCGCATATTGTTTTTGGGGCGTTTGTTCTGTTTTGTTTTGTCTTGTTTCCAGGGTGGCCGCTTCCCATACCCCCCCCACCCCCCGCCGCCCTCATCCTCCATGGCTCCAGGAGTACCGTGATGAGTGGGAGCTAGGCAGGGGGGTCTGGAGAGAGTTGGGGGTGGGGGGAGGGGCAGCCCCTTCCTTTTCCGGGTGGGGTGTTAAACTGACTACGCGGGTGGTATCTCTGACTAGGGATACTGTTACTTTCTGTGAGTTTTACCTATTTTTGGCTTCGGCACTGTGACTGGGCTTGCCGGCTTGCTTTTTCTGCTGCTCTGCTTTGGGAAGCCCAGAGCCAGTGTGTGCCACGTCAGCACCCTCGTTTCCTGCTAGGGGCTGCCCCCACCCCGCACAACCCAAACCCAGGGACCAGCCAGTGCCGGTGAGAAATCCCAGGGAGCATCTCCCTGCCCTGTTCGAGAGCTAGGCTGCTGCAGCCCACTCAGTGAGTGCTCCGGCTATTTCCTTTTTGCTACGCTGTAGCCTTTCACCCCCTGGCTGCCCCTGGCGGTTTATAAAGGAAGCCCCACCTCCATCCTTTTCTGCCAGCTGTGTCCGCCATTGTCCACTCTTGCCACAGCGCCCCCTGCAGCTGCAGGGTAACCATCACACCCACCCTGCCCGGCAGAAGTGCTTGCAGTCAAGAGAAGAGTGTTACTGGGTTTCTTTGAGGGGGATGGGAGTAAGGTTCCACAATTTCAATATCTAGCATTTATTCAATTTTTTCCTTTTTTTTCTGTGCCTTGCAGGCACCCTTTTTTTTCCTTAATAAACACGGTTTTTTCACTTTCACCCACTGGTATTAATTTCTCTCATTGGCAAAAAGGGATTACTGGAGCCCTTCTCTTTAGAGGAAACACTCATTTCAGAGCATTTTCTCCTAAGACAGTGGGTGAAGGCAGAGGCCACAATGCAGTACACCCTCTTGGGCATATACTAACAGATACTGTAGATAGCCTGTAGAGAGACTCTTTTAGAGGGTCTACGTTCATTAGGTAGCATCAAAAGCAACAGCAAGTGTTGGGAAATGTTGAGAAATTCCTAATGGGAGTTGCAATTTCAAGTTCACTGAGACAATGTTCATGTTTCATGCTAAATGTTTTCCTACATATTGGCCCAACTCAATTTAAAAATAAATTTAAAAAGGAGAAGGAGAAAGGGGGGGAAATCACCAGCAGACAGAAGCGGAATGCAGAAAAATTAAAAATAATTTTCTTTCCCCCACCAAAGATCTACTGATGCTCTGATAGCCCTGCCTAGCTCTTTCCTGCTTGCTGAATTATGTGTGAGAAAGCACAAAGAAAACTATCTCAGTTTGTTTTGTCTTCCTTCCCCCCCCCCCGGCTGGCTGCTGGCTTGCTGCTTGGCTTGCTTGCTGCTTTTGCTTGCTGCTGGCTGCCTGCTTTGCTGGCTCTGTTTTCCTCTCTTTTTTTTTCTTTGCTTTTTCGCTCGCTTGCTTTTTTGCCATTTTTTTCCTTTTTCCCCGGTTTCCATTGTTCCCTTCCCCCCCCCCCGAAGATATCGGACCTACTCTGGGCAGGAGCTCCCCCAGGGTCTGCGAAAGAAGCTTCGTACCCTCTGCGGCGAAGAGAGATACAGCTCAACCCCCTTGGACTGGTGAAAACACCTGTGGTCATCTCGGGCTATTTCTCTTGTGCTGGGGAGTGTTTTTTGTTGTTCCTTAATAAACAAGTTTTTTCCACTTCCCCTCTGAAGAAATTCCTCCTGAACCCGGTGGTGGGGGGAAGTTGCGGAGGGTTTGGTTTCCTATAAGGGGCTCCTTTGGAGATGTTTTCCCCTAATTTGTCCTAAACCAGGACAACCACAAATCTCCCATTTGTAGAAAACATCACCTATAAAATGACTGATAGTTACAGTTTTTCCACAGTCCATATTCACTCCTCTTTTTCCCTCAGGTTTTAGACACCAGGCACAGCTATATAAGCAATATAAACAGTTTCAAGCATTTCTCAGTTTGGGGAGATAGAAAACAGGAAAAAATAATTTATGCAGTAATCGTATATACAGTCTCTCTACATTTGTAGCTGACCTGTGGAGGTCCATGGTCACAGATAGTTACTTCAAGACTATCTGTGTCATTTTTAGGTAGAGGAACAAAACAATCTACTCTCAGTTTCCTAATGTAAGTGTATAAAAACAGATTGCCACAGTGCCTGCCTGAAGCTTCCTGGATTCGCCTGCCCAGCTGAGGCACGGTCAGCAGCGGGGGACACTCCCCTGTTTCTCAAGGAGATTCAGGGAGCAGCTAAGACAAAGCGTTTTGCTGTTTGCCTTGTAAGGAGGAGAGGCGGCGTCCGAGGAGGTAATGAGGGAGTCAATTCAAGGCCGGGGAAAAAGTCTCAGGTTTAATGCAAGCGCCGGGGAGCTTTGAATGCCATTGTCCTGGCAACCAAAAGTGGCCTTGAGGTTCTCGCAATTGTCTTAAGTACTGGTGTGGTAACCAGAGGGAAGAGACGCCCACCACCCAATGGGGTGATTCAGGGGAGTGGAAGGTGGAGGGACAGACAGACACACAAACCAATGGGGGAAGTTCAAGGGAGGGACCCCTGGCCCTCGTCCACTCACTCAATGCCCAAGGTGGAAGATTCTGGGAGAGTGGGATGGGGAGCCAAGTGATGGACAGGGTACCAGGGAGGGGACAGGGGAATGACTGAGCACTTTCAGGGAGGTCGGCATTGAGGGAAAGGCAGGAAAGCTCAGGGTGGAACCATTGGGAGAAAATGGGGGGTGAAGGGGCAAACCATTACAGAACTGTTAAAGAGATATAAAAACACAATACAACAACTCCTCCTTTTTGTTTTAAAAAGGAAGGAGGGAAAACTTAACAAACAAAACTAAAGGTTCAGTTTTTAAAATTGACCCGACCCAGCCCGAGAGTCCCATCCTTTAAAGAGTTCAATCAGCCAGTCTGAATCGGCAGTCTCGCTGAGATGGAATGTGCTGAGTGGGAGCAGCAGCTGCAGGATGAGGCTCAACTTGATGTTCATGCTGGCTGGGTCCAGATCAGCAAAATCTGAAAGGAATTTTGTAAACAAAAGACATTAGGATAGAGGGAGGAGTTAGGGATTTAAAGGGTGAGACGTCTCTTCCTTCTCCAGCAAGCTCTGGCCACCTGTGCCGTGGTCCTGGACTTGGATACTTTGGGAACGTAAGGTTTCACCCACTTGGAGGGGACCCACTTCAAACCTGAGGGGGTGGACACGCAGGTGTATCCCCTTCCCCAGGTTATAATTGCATAGGGTCCCTCCCTCTCCCGTGTTTCTTTATCAAGACAGGTGGATGAGCCTTTAGGCTGGTCTGACTACTTTCCAGAAAATGCTGGGATAATAGGTGGATTCAAGTTCTCGTATGTGCAATTTAAGAAATTGATGGTAAACAGAGCTTTGGACAACTGTACTTGAGGGGATTCCACCTTCACTGCCTGTTGCTGTTGATGAAGAAGCCTTTTTAGGCTCTGGTGAGTCCTCTCCACCATGGCTTGGCCTGTCAGGGAATAGGGGATGCCAGTTTTGTGCTCTATTCCCTATTGTTGCAGGAAGCTCCAGAACTCCTTGGACTTGTACGCTGGGCTGTTGTCTGTTTTGATGACTTTGGGGATGCCCAGCATGGAGAAGGCCTGCATCAGGTGTTTTTTGGTGTCGGTAACCTTCTCTCCTGTGTGGGCTGAAGCGTAGACTGCACTAGAGAAAGTATCTACTGAGACATGGACATATTTGAATCTGCCAAATGACTGGATGTGTGTCACATCCATTTGCCACACCTCACAGCTTTTCAAACCCCTAGGGCTTGTTCCTGAACTCAGGGAAGGGAGAGAATTTTGTTGGCAGCTGGGACATGAGGCTACAATGGCCCTGGCCTGTTCTCGAGTGATGTGAAACTGATGAACTAGGCCGGGTGCATTTTGATGGAAGAGTTGGTGACTGATTTTGGCCTGACTGAACACACCTGGTAGTGGGGCCATCTGTACAGGTGCTGCGAGGGCATCAGCTCTTCGATTGCCCTTGGCGATGAACCCTGGCAGGTCGGTGTGTGACCTGACATGCATCACATAAAACGGTTGCTCTCAGTGGGAGACCAATTTTACCAGCTGAGAGCAACTCATAAAATGCAATGTTGGAGACTTCTGGCAAGACTGCATTCTCTGCTCTGGACACTACATCTGCTACGTAGGCCAAATCTGTGACCAAATTAAATGGTCCAGAGAACCTCTCAAAAGCTCTGATGACAGCGGCCAACTCAGCTACTTGAGGTGATCCTTCCACCTCGGCAACATCTGCCTCCCACTGCTGAGTCTGAGGATCTTTCCAGGTCATGACTGACTTGTGAGATGCCCCCGATGCATCTGTAAACACTGTCAGTGCCTTTAGAGGTCTTTTGCTCTGAATAGGTTTTAGTGACAATGTAAGTTGGACATCCAAATTGAAAATTTTGTGGGCCGGTCCATGAATTGAAACTTGACCGGTGTAACTGTCCAATGCAAATTGCAGTGCTTTGTTTTCCTGAAGCAGATGTTCCAGCATTGCTTTGGATTGATGGCCCGATTCTAATTTTAACGGAATGTGGATGCAGTCAAAGTCACACCCTGCCAACTCCCTGATCTGGACCCTTGCTTTCCGGATCAGCTCTGCCACCAGCTCTTGTGGCCATGTCATCCTTTTGGACCTGTTGTGACTGAGGAAGACCTACTCTATGATTAAGAGTGGGTCCCTCTGGTCTTGGTCCTTCTCCCCTACTTGGGTGACCTCCCATTGAAAGATCACCCTGTGGAGGTGTGGTAGTTTACCAAGAATGATGAATTTGAAGGACAGGCCCGATTGGTAATGGTGGGCCTGCCTGGCAGACATCATGTCCTGCACTTTCTCCAGTGTGGCCCTCGCTTCCTGGGTAAGGGTCCTAGGAGAACTAGGTTCCTCTCCCCCTTTAAATAAATTGAAAAGGGGGGCTAGGTCTTCAGTGGAAATACCCAGCCAAGGCCTCACCCAGTTCAAAGAGCCACACAGTTGCTGGACATCAGCCAAAGTCCTGATGTTATTCTTGATGGCCAATTTTTGCAGAGCAATGGTCCGCTTCCTGATCTCCAGGCCTAGGTACTTCCAAGGTGGCATCCTCTGAACCTTGTCTTCACAGAGCTCAAACCCTGCAACAACCAAAAAATTGATTGTTAGGTCAAGCGCGTGGGTAAGTATGTCTTCATTTGGAACACACACTAGGATGTTGTCCATATAATGAAGGATGATGGCATCCTTCACGGCTGCATGGACTGGGGACAGCAAGGAAGAGACGTACCACTAGCAAATACATGGGCTGTTTTTCATTCCCTGAGGAAAAACTTTCCAGTGGTATCTCTTCCTTGGGGCTTCTTGGTTAATGGTGGGAACTGAGAAGGCGAAGCGTGGGGCATTGTCAGGGTGAAGGGGAATTTGAAAGAGCAGTTCTTAATGTCAATCATGGCCAGATTCCAATTTTGGGGGAGCATCGCTGGGGACGGCATTCCTAGCTGGAGAGAGCCCATATCTTCTATTACATTGTTGATTTGATGGAGGTCGTGGAGGAGCTGCCATTCGTCTTTGCCTGGCTTTTTAATTACAAAGATGGGGGAATTCCAGGGAAATGTTGTTTCCTGGATATTCCCCTTTTTTAGCTGCTCATCTATGAGCTCCTCGAGCGCCTTTAATTTTTGTTTATTGAGCAGCCACTGTTGTATCCAGACTGGTGAATCTGTTTTCCAGTTGAGTTTCTGGGTAGCGCACTTTTCAGTGACCGCTGCCCAAAAAACCTGGGGGATCTCGGTCTCTGGGATGTCAATTCTGACCCCCCACTGGGCCATCAGGTCTCTCCCCCACAAGGGTTCCGTGTAATCTAAAACAAATGGGCGTATAGAAGCCAATTGCCCATTCATCCCCTCAATTTGGATGCTTTTTGATTATTTTGCTAATTAAATGCCCCCAACACCTTGTACATGTCCAGCCACGTCCTGCAACTCCCAATGTGATGGCCATTCCCGGGAGGGAATGACAGTCACATCTGCCCCCCTTAGGAGTCCTTAACCAAGGTTTTGTACTCCCCCCACCGGTGTAACCCGCATGAGATCTTTGAGTTTTCAGCCCCCAGTACCTGAGTCCAGGCAATAGTATGATATGTGTTTTTCCTCTGTTCCTGGTTCCACGAAGGCTCAGGCACTTGGGATGGCCTGGGCGATGACCTGGCCTTTGGGCAGGTACACTGGTGGGTGAGTACAATGCAGCCAAAGGACAAGTTTCCCTGGGTCTGATGTCACGAGACCCGGGAGGATGTGAATATCTAAAGGTGTGTATTTGGTGTCCCCAAGGATGACATACTTACTATAGTTGTCCGGCCAAGTACCAGGTTTCTTGGGGTTCACAGGCACAAAATGCCACCTGGTATTATGAAGATAGAGGAGCTCTGTCAGACCCAACCTGAAAGGCACATTATGAAAATCAGTGGTTAAAACAGGTCTTGGTTGGTGTGGGTGAGTCAAGTCCAGTGAAGAAGCAATGTTAATGTTTGGTTCCCCCCACCCACCGCAGATGTTCTTGGCCCCGCCCCATTTCTATCATCGCACAGGGAGGGACTGCATTTAGTTTTTAGTTTTTTGATAGCCCTCCTTCGGAGGCAACCTTTTGTTTTTGTTGGGCCTTCCTGAAGTTAAGAAATTGTTGCCTCAATGGGCAGTTGGGCATCCAATGCCCTGGATCCCTACAAAGATGACACCATGGGTCTGCTGGAGGATGTCTCTTAAATGTCCGTGGAGTGTGCGGCAGCTGGCTGCTGGATGGCAGGTCAGGGACATTGACAGCTGCCACCCTCCTCAGTTCCCTGTGTTTGTGATGTTGATCCACGGATGTGATTGTGACCTTCCTCGCGCACACTTCTAACATGGATTGCAGGGTCAGCGGTGGGTTGCCGCCGTTATGCTCTCCCAGAAAACCTCCATAGGAATTTTTGTGGCTTGTTTTTCCCCCTCCGCCCATTGCCCCTCCCCACAAAGCTGATCAATGGACAACACCAACTCGTCACTATCCAGCGCTATGTTATGGTCAGCCCATAGTATTGGTAAAGCTGCCCGTGCTTCCTTTTTCCACACTGCTTCCCATATTAAAAACTCTGTTGAGGATAGCAAGCACGAGAAAAGTGCACGGAGATCCACAGGAGTTAAAACATTTCCCAAAAAGGTGGCCCTCAACAGTCCCTTGAAATATTCGCTCTCCCTACCAAAACTTCTTTGAGCTTTGCAGAGCTCTTTCTTGGTCTGGTAGTCAAGTGGGGACCACTGGGGCAGGGGAGCCCCCTCCTGCCTAGGGGTATAGGTGACTGGAGCAGCGGCGAGAGCAGGGATAGAATCAGGGTTCCAGTTCCCAGGCCCCCCCCACCCCTGCAGAAGCCCAAGTGTGGGAAATGGGGGAGGGGTCATGGGGACCGTGGGAAAAAAAGATTACATCAGAGGGGGTGTGGCTAGGGCACGGGGAGGAGAGACATGACTGACACATCCTGGAGTGGGTGGAACTGGGGGGTGTGGTTTGGGGGGAGATGGAAGGAAAGGTGGGTCGGCAGAAAGAGGGGAGGAGTCAGGAGATAGGAAGGGGTTGGTTGATGGGCAGAAAGGGTTCAGGGGAGGAGCAGGAAAAGGATCATGGGAAGAAGAAGGCCATGTGGTGGGGCCCGCCATGTGGCGTCTGCCACCTGGTGCCTCATGGGGAGAAGAAGAGCACGTGGTGGGGATTGCCACATGGCATCTGCCATCTTGCGCTTCAGGGGAAACTTTATGAAGGAAGGTAGGGTCTGAGATACTAAAACAAACAGTGGACTTTTGGGACGGGGCTGTACAATGCAGAGAAGTAGGGGGACAGGAAAGATCTTGAGCAGTCTGGCCAGGACTGCTCGGGCTGGGGTCTTGGGGATTCTGTGGGGAACCAGGGAGACAAAGGCAGCCCTGCGGCTTTTGCCAGGCTGTTCCCTTTAGAACTCCCAGTTTGGGGCAGATGGGGGAGGTATGAGGGTTAGGACGAGGAGAACTGGGGTTGAGTTTGCTCCTGTGTGGCTGTTCCTGCATTTTAGAAGAGGCTTTGAAAGTATTTTTAATTTTTATGGCTAGGAAAGCAAACCTAGAAAGGGAGGAATCCCCTAGCCGCAACAACTCACTATCTACTAGATCCCAAAACTTCAAATTATGAATTTGGCCAGCCGGAACATTAGAAAAATGTAGGAACAACCACTGAACAAACTCTTTAACTTCTCTTTTATGAAATGGAATCCCGTTCCTAAAAAGGACACTTACAACTTGGTAATAGACTCCCTTTTTCAAAAGAGAAAGCCGAGCACCCATCATGGCTGATGTTAAATCTGTCTCTTAAAAACACACTTCTTAGGGAAAAAGCAAAAGGAAAGAGAAAGTCCCGCTGCTGGCTGCCTGCTGAAAGGTGCTGCGCAGCAAAATAACAGCTACTGTAATAGCGAATCCTCCAGAGAGGGAAAAAGTTGACTCTCTTCCCAGAAACATGCAGGGAAAGAGAGTACCGAAGAAAAGCAGGCAAAGAAAGCTCCCCACTACACCGAGAGGGAGAACAAAGGAGGGAGAGAAGATACTCACCACTCCGATGCTGACAGCAGGAAAGAAAAAGTCCTGAGTATTATCCTCCTCGTGCAACTGACCACATGGTGGCCCATGGCTACCAGTTCCTTCCCTAGGAGCGTTACCCACCAAAATGGGGTCTCTTACTCCTGGGGTAGCTTGCCGGCCATGAGATGGAGTCCAAATGCCGCTGCAGAATAAATCCAACAGGGCGTCTGGCCGTCTCCTTCGTGGGGTCTGGCGATGTCCTCAGCCCCCATGTGGGTGCCAAACTGCTGCGGTGCCTGCCTGAAGCTCCCTGGCTTCACCTGCCCAGCCAAGACATGATCAGCAGCAGGGGACACTCCCCTGTTTCTTGAGGAGATTTGGGGAGTGGCTAAGACAAAGCGCTTCGCTGTTTGCCTTGTAAGGAGGAGAGGCGGCACCCAAGGAGGTAATGAGGGAGTCGACTCAAGGCCAGGGAAAAAGTCTCAGGTTTAATGGAAGCGCCAGGGAGCTCTGAATGCCATTGTCCTGATATAAAGACACAATAGAACAACAGATGACTTGCACTCTGGAATTGCCTCTTTGCCTCTATGAACAAAGAAGGGAGATTTCTGTGAGTGCTTCAGACTGTAAACTATCCACTACACACTGAAACTTCAGTGTCACTTATTGTTACTTCAGTCCCTGCCCAAGCTCTTCCTGAGATGCACAGCAATTCCAAAAGGAGGTCAAGTAACAAGGAAACACATTGTGCATAAAAGGCCCCTTTGTAAAGTAAGGCTGATAATGCTTTCTTTCTTCACTCCCCTGCCTCCCATATCTAGACATGCTAGACATTCTCTTTTCCCCCCACCCCAGGATGTAGTTCTTTACACACCATGGTCTCAACCCTCATTCAGGTTACGAGCTGTTTTTCTAAGACCAGTCCTTTGCCCAAACAGTAATGGTGGAAGACACACCTTGTAATTCCTATTAACTCTTGGCCTGACTGTGTTCATGTTCAAATCACAAAGGTGGTTTGAGCTAACAGTGACTGATAACTGAGTTTAGTGTCTTTTAAGCTCAAGATGTTCAGTGAGGAGCATTTAGGAACATCCTCAACTGCTCCTGTTAAGGAAGATGTGATCTTGTTACCAAAAACCCCTTAACACCGGTATAGTATTAAGAAGCAGGTATTCTTTATTCGAGCCGATGCACAAGGGGATAGCTTCTCCCAAAAGCTGTGCATGCTGAGTACAGGAAAGTTTCTGTTTATATACTGTATTTTTCATACATATTCATTGATTGTCCCAGACTAAACATACATATGATAATAATTTCCCCAAAATCATTAACATATTTCCCCTGCCCTTTATGCATTTGTTCTTCTCTCCTGGGGGTCTTGCTGGTGGTCCCTGGTGGTCATGGACCCCAGTGTTCTGTTGCTGATGTTGGAGACAGGCATACGACCAAACACACTGAGGTTCATGTGACAATAGCCAACTTTTATTTGGAACAATATTTTTTATTGAGAACAGTACTTTTATTGAGTATTGTTTTCCCTATATAGCACTGAAGGTCTGCGTAGTTAATCCTGATTGGCTGAACCAGTTGCCACCCAGCCAACCAGCCAAGAGCTTCCTGTGTCCCCAACAGCCTAGGCCTCCTCACCAACAGCCCAGACTGGTCAAGTTATATAATCAAGGTAATTATATAATTAGTTATATAATCAGTTATGTTTCAGTTATAAAATTATACTTAGCATTATTTATAACTGTGAGGCCTTCAGGCCCACTGTTAGCCACTACAGTGTTCCAGTTGACCTGGCTGAATTGGCAGTGAGACAGAATGAAAATTTAACAGGGTAGAAATCCATTTGGATTTAGGTGAAATGTGCAGCTTTGAGCTTGCTAGCGTAAGTAAAATATGCTGTTTAGCCTGGTAACTTTGCAGCACTAGTAAAACTGCCCCAGCTGAGGAGAAAGAATGCAAATTTCCAAGCTGAAGAGATAACAGATAAGAAAGACTCCTCAGACCTTGAAACAGACAGGGCAGAATGACCCAGGAGTTCTTTCTGTACTTTCTGACAAAAACTGGATATGAGTGTAACTAGCTGTAAGTGTAACACGAAATCAGCAGAATGAATATGCATGAACCTATTGTGAAATTCTATGCATATGTAAATTAGTTAAGGGTAATAAAAAAGGATTGGGAGTCCTCAGGGGCACACATGTCCTTTGAAGGGGAATGATCCTTCACATGTGTCCAGCGCTGTAATAAACATACTGTCCCTACAAATCTTTAATGGAATTGTGGGGTTTTGATTTTTTGTCCACATTTTATTATGGCGAGCCAGGCAGGAGGTTTTCTGTCCTTGCAGGGTCAGAGGGGAGAACAGACCTCCTTGGTGCACCCCGGGGAATTTCCCTGGAGGGGGCTCCACTCTGCCTCGGCTTGCCACCTGCAGAGACAGACAACGACCTGCTGGTGTGCGGATAAACGGTATGTATATCAAAGGGCCCCAGGGGAGAGAGACAGGACTGCTTGTCAGTCACTCAGAGACGTCTGAGTGCACAGCCTCATTCCTGTGCCTGCAGTCAAGGCAGCCCAGCTGACAGAGTGGCTGGAGATGGGTTCATTGTTTGATAGAGCAACCACGAGCAGCTCTGGTGGTGAGTCGAATGACCCCGAAGTTTGTATGCTTGTGGTGGCTGGACATTGTGTGGTGAATGTGTTTGTAATTGTGTGAGTGCCTGGTGTATAAAGAGAGTGAACAAGCAAACGAGTGAGTGTACCCGCAGCGCAGGGGGGTGACATTCTACTCATCTGTAGCGGCCGAGTGAGGCCCAAGGCTCCAGCTGGGATAAGCTGTGGGGGCAGGAAGTGCCCCACGGAGAAGTGGAACAAGTGGAGAAACGTGGGTGAGGACATTTATTGTGTTTAAAGGTAGTGATTTGTGTAGACTGTGCACATTTTAACCGTGGCTAGATGAACTCAGGGGGTTCCTCTGCCCCAGTGGTTCAGACTTGATTCCTGGAATTTTACTGTGTGCTGTTATTCTGATTGTATCTAGAGTGTGTAAGGACCAGAGGAAGCTGATGTGGGTAGATGCTGAAGTGTTGTATGCTGTGTTGTGCTGGAAAAGTGGGCACTTTAAGAGGTATCACCTTTCCCAGTGAGTTTGTGTGGTTCTTCCCCCACATTGTGGTAATTTTATTCTTGGGATTGGAGGGTTGTGTTTGTGGGGATTTTAGGATTTTGTTTGCAAAAAGTGTAGGATTTTCTGCAGAAAAGCTACAGCATGGTGATTTATGTTTAACTGTGGTAAAACAAATTAAAGGAATTCCAGGAATTCTTCTCCCACAGCAACTTAAACCCTTACTCTCGTGAATAAAGAGAGGGGTCTGTGTTTGTGGGCATATCAGTTTTTTTGCTGTAACAGGCACAGCCTTTTTTAAGGCAGCAAAGTGAGTGTCAGTAGAAACAATGCTTTAATTAGATTGTGTGGGAAGAGAACAGGAAAAGACTGAGATTTTGTAAAAGAGAGTTTAAATAAAGGAGACAAATGAGTTTATATAAAGGGGCTTTATCAGACTTCAGCTGGTAATATAACAAGACTAAAAACAACCCGTCGTAGTGGTTAAGTGATAAACGCTGAAGTGATAAATGGAATAGCCTGCAGGCAATTCCCGGAAGTTTTTGGTGCATTGAGAGGCTGGCACCTTGCATGAGTACTATTGCAATGCAGGGTTTGTGAGAGGGGCTGGTATTGCTGTTTTATGCCCCAAGTGTAAATTGAAGGTTCCTGATCAAGCCAATTCAGAATCTGAGATCTTAAAGCTTACGTGTGAAGGATCGCATCTGATATCTGCCACCCAGAGGTCTGTGTGTGAGAAAAACTAGAAAAGCTGAGAAAAGACTGTGAGGCTTGAGTAGAAATAAAATAGTGTAAGGAATGAGAACTAACCAGAGCAAAGAGGTTCCCAAACTAGCCCCTTTGGCGGGAGGGCTCACTGGCAGAAAGCCACCGGTAGGGGTGGCTCGGAAAATAAAAATATTTATAATACTGTATTGCAATCAATGCTGTTTTAAGATGGGAAAGCAAATAAGGTGAGGTCTTGTATGCTGATATGTTTTTTGCCTTAAAGAATCACCCAGAATGGCAGAGTAACTGTGGGTTCAGAGTTCCCTCTGACACACTGGTGTTAGCTCTTGAAAAAGAAAACAGAGCAAAGAGGAGGCAAAACAAATGTATTGTTCAGCATGCCATATAAGGCAGCGATGTATGAAATCAGACAAAGTTTATCATGCTCAAACACAAAACCATACATGATTTGTTAAAGGCTCCTCCTAAGGTAATGGAGGATGAGGAGGACTTCCCCAAAAGGGAAGAGGACTCAGGTTCTGAAGGGTATACCCACTTGAACCCATCCCCCTCCTGGCAGTCCAATCTCATCCAGAACTAAGAAGTAACACACCCCTTTACGAGAGGCAGTGGGACCAGAAGAAAGGAAAAGGGTGGAATTTTGGTTGATACAGGGGCCATATATTCAGTTTTAAATAAAGCTTTGGTACCTGTGGAGAATAATTATGTTGTAGTGTGGGGAACAACTGGCCAGTCTGAGAAGGCATACTCTTCCAAACCTTTAAAATAACAATGGGGTATTTACAAGTTTTTGTATATGCCCAATTTGCTAAACATTATAGAATGGGGATGTTACTCTGGAGGTAAATGATCAAAGGTACATAGAGGTGTTCAGTTTAACATTAACAGCCATTGAAAATAAGGAGTAAATTAGTGAAGAGATATTAGGACAAGTATTTTCAGGGGTATGGGCCTCTGATGTACCAGGGAGGGCAAAGAACACCCCCCATAGTAATTAAGCTTAAGGAAGGGACACAACCAGTGAGAATTAAGCAGTACCCCCTGAAAAAGATGACAGGGGAGAAATCCGTCCAATCATTGATAGTACAAGATTGAGGGCTGTCAATAAAATAACAAAGGATTTATATCCTGTGGTAGCAAATCCATATACTTTACTAACTTGTTTAACACCTGAACTAACCTGGTTTACTGTTTTAAATCTGAAAGATACTTTCTTTTGCCTCCCTATCCATGAAGCCAACCAGAAAATTTTTACATTTAAATAGAAAAGCCCTAAAAGCGGGTTCAAAACCCAGCTCACATGGTCCATGTGCCTCAAGGATTCAAAATTCCCCCAGTCAGTTTGGAGAACAACTTGAAAAGATCCAGAGTCCTGAGAAACTCCACAGGAAGAAGGAAGATTAAAGAAAAAGGCACAGGCATGGCAGGGTGGTGCCAGCTGTGGGTTTATAATTACGGACTGTGTGTCAGATAGAGATCTCCAGTGGACAAAAAGAAGTCATATGGGCCTTTCACCAGCTAAAGAGTGCCCTCATGTCAGCTCCAGCTTTAGGACTTCCAGATGTAAGTAAACTATTCTTTCTATTCTCCCATATGGCTCAGGACTTGAATTCATACCTGAGGGCAGCTGCTTACTTTTCCAAGCAACTAGATGCAATGCCAAAGATGGCCAGGTTGCCTCAGAGCTGTAGCAGCAGTCATGCTGAATATACAAGAAGCACGCAAGTTTACCCTGAGACAGAAATTGACTGTACTAGTGTCCCACACAGTGTCCACAGTACTGGAAGCAAAGGGCAGCGACTGGCTCTCACCACAGAGGTTCCTGAAGTACCAGGCCATCATGGTAGAACAAGATGATACAGAGAGAGTGATAACTAACATTGTCAACCCAGCTTCTTTTCTCAGTGGAAATCAAAGAGAAGCAGTACACCACGATTGCCTGGAGACTACTGAAGCTACTTACTCCAGCCACCCAGAATTACAGGACACTCCTTTGGATGATGCAGAGACCTGGTTCACTGACAGGAGTAGCTACGTTGCCAGTGAGAAGCGAGAAGTGATATGCAGTCACTACCTGCAGAGAGGTAATGGAATCTGGACCCTTACCAACAGGCACTTCTGCCCAGAAAGCCGAGATTATCACACTGACCTGTGCTTTGGAAATACATTCAGAGCTGTGTACACACATGGAACTCTCTGGAGAGAGAGGGGACTGCTGATGAGATAATCTGGCTGCTGGAAGTATGCATATTAAAGCACACCACAGAGTGAGCTCAGAATTGGGAAAAAAAGAAATGAGCTGGTGGATGGAAAGGCAAAAAAAGCAGTAAAAGGTGAGGTAATTATGGACAGATTTCCCTTAAAGGTAAGCCAGAATATAATAATAATACTAATCAAAAGGGACATATAACCAAGAGGGGTGGGCTACCATTGAAAAGGGGCTGATAATCCCTTCCCGTATGTGTGGTCACTAGTAAGGGAGGAGCACCAGAAAACACACTGGGCCCTAACAACTTAAAAGCTTTTAGAAAGGTGGCTCCTTTCCCAGAATGACCAAGACTGCCAGCGTTACAGAGTGCATTGAAGTGTTGACTTTTAAGTGGTAGCTTCCACAGGCTTTTTAGAACACATATCTGATTGAAAGGATCATTGCCAGGAATTTATATGCCACTATCACTCAGGTGAACTGACAGTGTGATCCTTGGCTCCAGACTAGCCCCAAGAATACCCCCAGACAAAACTTGGTCAGATTGGGAGGGGCTATGGACCCAGACAGCAGTGGTAAATTGGCTTTTCAAAACTCCCATGGAAAGTGGGTGTCAGTATTTATGAGTATTGACAAATACATTTTCAGGGTGGCCAGAAGCGTTCCCCACCAGAACTGTCAAGATGACCAGAGTAAATAGTACCACTTTCACAGTTCCAGTCACAATATTCCCAGACAAAGAATCACATTTTATTTCCAGAACAGTGCAAGAAACCTATATAGTGGCTTTAAGTAGGCAGGTCAAAGAAAATGAAAAGACGTAGCTGGAACTCAGAGCAGGGAGCTAAGTGAATCAGTACATAACATACAGACTGGGAATTATGTATACATTAGGTGTCTTACAGAAAAGACTTTGGAACCACAGTGGGAAGGACCATTCCAAATGCTTCTCACCACCTTCACTGCAATCAAGATTAAGAAGTAGAATGCCCAGATCCACCACGCTCGAATGAAGCAGGCCCCAGAAGCCCCTTGTAAATTGACACCGAGAGACAATGAACTCAGACTAAAACTTTTTCAGGCAAAATGAGTGTATTGCTGAGGGTGGGGAGGTAGTTTGTAAATTTATTTATAGAATTGTTTTGTGTATAATTGTAATTGAAGTCCTGGAATACCTCTAGCCAAAACAATGCTGAATGTCCTTAGTCCCAGATTCTAATCAGTACACTGGATCTATGACAGAGCTGGTCACTGTAGCAGGTGGACTGGCAAACTTAAAACAACCCCTACAGTTATCCCTAAAAGGCTGGGGTCCAAGATCACAAATTAATAGTAGAAGCGCTTGATATGGTTCAAGACAACGTGTCTTTAGCTTTCAGTTTTATACAAGTACAGTTTTGGATGCAGGCAACAGCAGCTTTGATCATACGGGAGGGGGTGAAGATAATTTTACAGCTGAAATTTGAAGGAATGTGATTGATTCTGAAAGTAAGTTCCAATCCTGATGGACTATGGTAAACCTATGATCCTGCTTCTAATGTGGCCACTGCCTTTGTACTTACTGTATGCAATGCCACTGTTTATGTTATCCACCCAATCATCACACTAGGATTAAATAATGAAAAATGGTGCTCTAGCCCTCAGAACATAAGGTGTGGGCACAAAAGGTGAATGAAAAGTGGCAAACAGTAAACTTAGAATATTGTGCTACTAGGGAACAACTAGGATACATTTGTGAAAGCAATACTATTAATGCTCAAAATGTGTGTCTTGACACTAAACAAAGTATCTGCCACTTCGAGCTTCATCCAGTCACTGATCAGAAAACTGTGCTTGTATATACTAGTAAAGATTGTGTATGCTTATGAACTCCTTGTGCTATTGTAATTGTGCCTAGTAGGTCAAATGTACATAGTAAAGCATTAAGGGACACTTATTAATGTAAGGATTTGCATTAAGTAAAAGAATTTACTTATCATCTTCTGGAAAGGGGGGAATGAGACAGAATGAAAATTTAACAGGGCAGAAATCCATTTGGATTTAGGTGAAATGTGCAGCTTTGAGCTTGCTAGCATAAGTAAAATATGCTGTTTAGCTTGGTAACTTTGCAGCACTAGTAAAACTGCCCCAGCTGAGGAGAAAGAATGCAAATTTCCAAACTGAAGAGATAAGAGATAAGAAAGACTCCTTGGACCTTGAAACAGACAGGGCAGAATGACCCAGGAGTTCTTTCTGTACTTTCTGACAAAAACTGGGTATGAGTATAACTAGCTGTAAGTGCTCCTCCTCTCTGCAAGGGTCCTCAGATGGAGACATTTCCGACTTATAAATTACTTGCTGTAGCTGCCATCTATCAGTGCAGCCACAGAGTATTGTCTCACAGAGAGTGTAATTCCTTTTCTCCCCATTCCTTTCCTATCAAGAGTTTGGTAGCTTTCTGGTGTCAGTCCGCATTGCCAGGCAGGAGGCTTTCCTCCAGTTCCCAGACTGCTTATTTACTTCAAAGGCCAGCAGTGAGTGGGAAGCACAGCAGACCTCATTCCTACAATTTATTTGCCTTGCAGACTGGTTGCTGCACTCGGTTTTCCCTGTCAGAGGTACTAGCAGTCCCCTCAAAGACCTCATCTCACAACTGGGCATATAAAATGGCTCCAGAAGAGAAAACAAGAATATGTTATACTCTGGGAAGGTCACCATCATCTCCTGGGTGATGTAGGCTTTAGCCTGCATCTCTGTTTAGCAGGAATTAAAAGCCTGTTCCATCTACCCTTGGTTACATTTGCACTCCAACTCATCACTGGATGATGAGGCAATCTGAGAACAAAGGCCAATGTACCTATAAAGTGCTGGGAATGGGGAATTCACATGTTGCTGGTATGAGAAAACAAGTCATGAGACCCAAATGTAAACCTGGGACAAAAAGACACCACTCAGATAATCCACAGTTTCTGAGGCTCCCCCAGTAACATTCACTTTGATTACAGGTCAATGCATGGAGATGAAACTACTAGTCACTCTGGTCCTGAAAGAAGACATAATTCAATGAGGGGCTTCTGGAGTCAACATTGATTTCTTACCTGTTCCTGAAAAGTTTTAGAGAATTTTTTTGGGCATGGAGACATGTTCACATGTGGTTTGAGACCTAACAAAGGCCAAGAACCATTCCCAATGAGCAGTTCACATAAAGTTACCTACTCAGATTTGAAGGTGTGGATGCAAGTTCTTCCACACCAGATGACCTGAGTCACAGGGCAATCTTGTGCACATTGAATTTATTTGCACAGACACAAACACTGAGTTAAGCGCTTGCTGTTTCAGTTGCCATGTCATATAATCCTTCTCAGAAGTACATGGAGCTCAAGTGTCCAAGATTTCCATGAAACAAGTGGTTAACTGGTAAGGACCTCTGTAAGCTTCTCAGCAGACCTTTGAGGCTTTTGCTAGAAATAAATTAGTGTAAGTTATTTGAAGAAACAAAACCATAAGGAAGAGTTATAGAGGGAAGATACCACAAAATCCTTAGATTCAGAACTTCTTACTTTTGACTCTTCTATTTAGCTTAGTATCAGCACACAAGTTTATGCAATTTATCTTTGCTTTGAATGCATTATAGTAAACGGTGTATTCCTTCTCATTTGTATTAATGCATCTGACTAGTAGTGAGTAGGTGATTAAAAATACCCCCAAGCCCTTGAAACATTGCTCTTCTGACACTGACCTTGTTGCCATTTTGCTCTGGTTTGTGGTTTCTCTCCTGAAGAGCACAAACCATTTCAGTGGCTGGGATTTTCTAGCTTATCCCTACCTTTTCATAGGACTGTTGGTCAAATCCCATGATATAAACATCCCAGACTGTAGTAAAAAGTTTGTCTCCGGGGGCTCTCTGGGTTCCCAGCCAGTCCGGGGAGTGATCCACAGCTGACTGGTCCGCAGGGAGGGGTAGGTGAAACCCGGATAGCTCCACCAGATAAAGACGAGATGTCTCCCGAGCAGTGAGATCCGAGAGGTTTATTGTAGGGTGAAAGAAGGAGCGGGAGGAGAAGGCAGGGAACAGCAACACTCTCGGAGGGAAACTGGCTCCGGGAGGCCAGAACAAAGGCGGGACCGAGAATATAAGGGCAGGGGAGTAGGAGTGGCTAGGGTACATAGCAACCAATGGGTAAGGGGCAAAAGGGAGGAGACAGGATGGGGTGACATACAATGAACCAATCGGGATACAGGAGAGGAGTGGCATTCTAACAGGGTCCAATGGGGTTAACAGAACAGGGGAACTTTCTAGAACCGGGGAATGTGTTAAACTTTGATGGGCAGCTCAACTGGGGAGAGGAGCAACATGTGATTGACAACTTTTATCTATATTGAAGCTGCCTCCCAAGCGAGGGCGGGGACCCCTCCCACAACTCCCCCTTTTTGGTTTATTAAAAAAACATTTCCCATTGTTCTGGATAACAATTTCTTAAAGATGGTTAAAGCAATAGAAATTAAGAAAATGATAATTAAAATCCAAACCAAACCCTTAACAATTGGAATGGCCCACCCAGGAACACCCCATTGCGAGAAGATCTTGTTCACAGCGTCCACAGCCCCAGTTTCAGTTTTTAAATCTGTCACCAACGCCTGGATCCGCTGGATGCTGGCTTGGATGGATGTGCTCCTCGATGACAAATTGAAGCAGCACATCCCTTCAAAGTCCTCGCAACTGTGGCCATGGGCGAGCAGCAGGAAGTCGATGGCCGCTCTATTTTGTAAGGTGGCATGCCTGGTGGTCTCTTCCTCCGTCAGAAGATCTGATAAGGCGGCAGAGGTAGCATTGGCTTGCTTACTCACCCAACACCCTAAGTGAGAAATCTCACCGAGGGCCTTTGCTGCCGCATACCACGGTAGAAAGATGGATGCGGCGACCCTCTTTCCTTTGCCCCAATCATAAATTTCCGAATCGCAATTTGGGTCGAATTCACCATAGGATCTCTTTTGGCGTGCCGATTGACTTTCCTTTTTCCAATCAAGAATTTGTGTCTTGTTGGGGGTTAAGGTAGTAAGCTTGCCAAGGCTACAGGGACCCCCTTTGATCTTAGAGGGGATCCCAGCCCACACCCTGTCCCCACAGATCAAAAACACCCCCCGAGGGAGCTCCTTAGAGTATGAGTAGGACTTGGACAGTACCGGGCTCGTATAGTTGCACCACTTGTTAATGTATTTTTTATTAGTTGGTGTTACTTCCTTGATGTTATAGTCTATTTTTCCTTGAGGGGCCTTAGTGTAAAATCTAATGCAAAAGTGAGCCCTTGTGGACCCCAGTAGATCCAATTCCTGGGGTTCCTGTGGTGCCTGTGGTAGTGTCCTTATCCAACCCACCCAGGAGTCCGCCGGGTTGGGCTTCATCCCTGTGAGTGGAAAGTCATTTTCCGACAGGAGGACTCCCACCAGGCACGTAGACAACGGGTTGTCTACACCTCCCATGGCCATGCAGAGTTGTTCTTGCCCGATGGACTTTGCCAGCGTGACCCAGATGTTCTCTTTGGGCTGTGGTACGATCCAGCTTCCTGCCAGGTGGAGCCACACAATGGTGAAGAGTGCTGCTGCAGGAAGCCGGTCACTGCGGGGTGCTCTGGCTGCTGTGACTGCCATTCTGGGTGGCCCAAAGTCTAATAAATAGATACATAAAGGAAATGAGGACAATGGCCCCTTTGAATCCCCATCCTCCCCCGTTTAAATCAAAATAGTAACAAAACAGGAAAATTTAAATCGGGTCAGGTATGAGGGAAGAGGGGGTGAGGAAAGTGGTAGGACGGGAAAGGGTAAGGGATGGTAGGGGGTGGGGTCAGAGGGTAAACAGTCCAAGCCGGGGGGAAGTGTCTGTTATTAGGGTCCTGACGGCGGCGCTGACTGGTCTGGTCTTCTTCCTCTTTCTTCGACTCCACGCGACAGTGGTTTCTGATGTAGCTGGCGTCTCGGGGGGGTGTTCCGGGGGTTGGCTTTCTGTAGAGATGTCCTCCCGGTACGGTTTGATGAATTTCCCAGGGATCCACCTGGGGCCCTGTTCTGTTGAAACACATCCATACCCTCTCCCCCACGTTATTAGAGGGCATGGGCCTTTAATGACTTTGGACTCAGGGTCCCTCACGAGCACAGGAGGTCTCTCCTTCAACTGCACCCTACTGTTGTTATGAAAATGGCGCAGGATCGGGGGGTTTGGCTCGCGGTCCGAACAGTTCATGAAATTGAGAACGTACAGGGCCTTGCACAACCTCTCTGCAGGGCTCGTGGTGATGGCCGAATCATTTTGTTGTTCTAATAATTTCTTAAGTTCTTGATGTTTTCGTTCCACGATTGACTGCCCTGTGGGGTTGTGTGGAATTCCGGTAACATGGTCAATGCCCCATAGTTGCACAAATTCCATTAACTGTTTGGACACAAACCCTGGTCCATTATCAGTTTTGATGGTTTTTGGGACCCCCAGAGTGGAGAAAGCCATATATAGATGTTTAATGATATCTTTGGTTTTCTCCCCTGTGTGTGTAGAGGCGAACACTGCCCCCGAGAACGTGTCCACCGACACGTGAATATATTTGAGCCGCCCGAATGAAGGAAAATGAGTGATATCTGTCTGCCAGATGTCCAATGCCCCCAGTCCCCGGGGGTTAACCCCCGTCGCTATTGATGGTAAAGCGTGGGACTGGCAGTTGGGGCAGGTGGCTAAAATGGCTTGCGCCTGCTCCTTGGAGATCTTAAATTGGCGACACAGCGCCGGAGCATTTTGATGGTAAAAGGCGTGGCTCATCTTAGCCTGCATGTGGACATCTGGCAGGGTAGGTGTTAAGGTTGTCAGGTTTGCCATGGTAGAATGGGCAAACATCGCCAGAGTGTCTGCTCTCCGGTTCCCCTCGGCGATTTCGCCTGGCAGGTCTGTGTGTGACCTAACATGCAAAATATGATAAGGTTGCTCTCGCTGGGAGATCAGCCAAATTAATTCTGAGAGCAAGCTATAGAGTGTTTTATTCTGAATTTCTTTGAGCAGGGCATGTTCGGCCCGCTCTGCTATCCCGGCTACATACGCCGAATCGGTGATCAGATTGAAAGGTTGTTGGAATTTTTTGAAGGCTCTCACGACCGCTGCAAGTTCAGCGATCTGGGGGGAACCCTGAACTATTTGGACGTCAGACTCCCACTTCTGACTGTCCAGGTCCTTCCAAGTGATCACTGATTTGTGGGATCTACCCGACCCATCAGTGAACACCGTGAGAGCGCCTTTCAGTGGTGTTTTACTTTTGAAAAATTTTGGAGCCAAATACAAGGTGTCTTTGAAGAATTTATGCTTGGGATAATGTATAAGAATCTGACCGGGATAGCTGTCAAGTGAAATTTGTAAATATTCATTTGTTTGTAGAAGGAAGTCCAATTGGTCCAAATTTAAAGGTAAATAAATGCATGCTGGGTCACACCCTGCCAGGGTCCGGAGGCGCTGGCGGGCCTTAATGATTAGTTTAGACATTAGTTCCGGAAATGTGGTGACTGTCTTGCTGGGCTGGTGAGGGAGGAACAACCACTCGATGATGAGGAGTGGGTCCCTCTGGCTGTCGTCCCACTGGAATAACAGGGCATGTAAGTTCGGGGACTTACCGAGGATGGCACACTTGATTGGGAGGGACCGCGTGACCCGATGCGCCTGGCGGGACTTGATAGCAGCTGCAACTCTCTCCAAGGCCTCATGGGCCTCCGGGGTGAGATGTCGTGGGGATGCCAGGTTGCCGTCGCCTTTCAGCAGGTGGAAGAGTGGCGACAGCTCCTCTGTTGTGAGTCCCAGGAGAGGTCGGATCCAGGTGATGGTACCGCAGAGCTGCTGCAAATCCCGCAGGGTCCGTGGGTCGTCTTTGATGACAAGAGACTGGGGCGCGACAGTCCTTCCCGTAATCAGGAAGCCCAGGTATTTCCAGGGGGACGACAGCTGGATCTTGTCCTCCGCGATCTGAAAGCCCGCATCCTTAACAGCTTTGATTGTCTTGTCCAAGGCTGCTTGTAGGTAGGTGGTACTGGCAGCACAAATTAAAATGTCATCCATATAATGTAAAATAATGGCTTCAGGAAAGAGGCGCCGAATTGGGGAAAGGACCTGTGCCACAAAGGTTTGGCAGAGCACCGGGGAATTTTTCATTCCCTGGGGCAGAGTGGTCCACTGGTATCGTTTGTATGGCTCACCTCGGTTGATAGAGGGAACCGAGAATGCGAACCTGGGAGCATCTCCGGGGTATAACGGGATGTTGAAAAAGCAATCCTTGATATCAAGGATTGCGAGCTGCCAATCCCGGGGCAGCATAGAGGGAGAGGGAAGGCCTGGTTTCAAGGGGCCCATGTCCTCAATAACATCGTTAACCCTGCGTAGGTCTTGGAGCAGGTGCCACCTGTCTTTGCCGGGTTTTTTAATAACAAAGACAGGCGTGTTCCAGGGGCTGGTGGAAGGTATTAAATGCCCCAGGCGCACCTGCTCCTCTACAAGTTCGTTGAGCGCATTAAGTTTTTCGGTTGGCAAGGGCCACTGGTCCACCCACACCGGTGTATTAGTTTTCCATTTAAGCGGTGGGGAGGTGCGCTCTGCAGTGGCCCAGACTAAAAATCCCACGCAGGGCTAGGGATGTCGAGACGGGCACCCCATTGGGACAAGACGTCCCTGCCTAGTAATTTGATGTTGGATGTTACAACAAAAGGCCGAATTGTGGCAATCTGGCCCTCCGGCCCCTCTACACTCACGAGGTGCTTACTGCGTCGGGAATTGACGGCTCCTCCCACACCGGAGATTGTGCCACAAGGGGACACTAACTCCCAGTCGCGCGGCCACTCTGCCTGAGGGACGATGGTAACGTCCGCACCGGTGTCTGCCATCAGGTCCAATGAGATATTCTTCCCCTGAAAGATAAAAGTAGTTTTGATAATTGGTCTTTGTCTATTAACGTTCTGTACGAGAAAAGCAGTAAGGTCTTGTTTAAGTGGAAAGTCCGATGAGATGTCACGGTCATCTTCTTCTTTGTGGCTATGAAGAATGTAGCACAGGGCTAAAGGAGATCCTTTTGGCAGAGAGAATGGAGGGTGATGGCAAACCACGGAGACGTTGAGCTCTGCCCCCGGCTCGAAGTAGACGACCTCCGGGATGACAGTGAGGTCGTCCGGCATGCTGATGGAGTCTCCGATGAACAGTACTGTGACAGGGTGGTCGCGGTATGGCAGCGGCAGGAATCCCAGCGGGACATGGACCAAGTCCTCATCCGGAAACATAATGTGGATGGAACTCTGGAGGACTTGGCGACAGGCTCTGTTCAGTTGTTTAGTCCATCTGAGGAGCCGGAGCCCGTCCTTCTGGCTGCGGACGTCCGGAGAAACGTGCTGTTGGGGCAGTGGTTCTCTGGGAGCGATGGCAGCGCAGGGCGCTGGGACGGGCCATTTGTTGTCGTAGCGCGGCCCCTCAGCGCGCTCCACCTCCCGTTTCCCGGCCGATGATAACGGGGATTCCGGTAAGGTGGTCTTGGGGAGGGGTTGTAATGATGGTAGGACCTCTCTGGCGGCCAGTGTGGGCAACTGGCTTGTATGTGGCCCAGCTGGCCGCAGCCGAAGCAACGTGTATTCATGAGGTCCACCATCGCCTCCCCCACCCCTCTGCTCACCGCGAACGCCACATTCTGTTCCATTGATGCCGCTTTTGTGCACGCCTCGACCATCTTGGCGATGGTCGGCTCCGGATCCTGGGGGAGAGCTCGCAGGATCTTCTTTGTCTCCGGGTTGGCGTTGGTCAAGGCCATCTTGCGCAGCACTTCTTCTCGGGCCTCGACGTTCTCGATCTGCCGGTCTATAGCCTCCTTTAGCCTGTCTATAAACTTAATAAAAGTCTCATCAGGGCCCTGGAGGATGGATGTAAAGTTCTGGAGGGGGGTGGTTCCATCGGGGATTTTTAGTAGGGCCTCCTTCCCGGCGTCTCGGATGTCAGCTAGCAAGTTGTCGGGAAGGAGGATCTGATCTTCCGGTTTACTAAATTCCCCTTCCCCTGCCAGTGCCTCCAGGCCCTCGGCACCATCTCCCAGCACCTCTTTGAGGTCATATTTAGTTAAAATAGGTTTTATTAACTTTTTCCAATGGATCTCCCACAGAAGAAATTCTGTGGGAGACAGCAGAGACTTCGCTATGTAGCGAAGGTCATGCTGTACTAGGGTAGGTCCGGTAAATGTAAGGTCCAGCATGTTTTTGAAAAACGGGGAATTTCTCCCATAGTCTTTGGCTGCCTTCCTCAACTCCTTCACCTCCGCATATGGCAGTTGTTCCCACTGCGGTTCCTTCCCCCTCTTGAGCCTGACCGGTGCCGCGATTGGGCCTAGATCCCTGGCGAGATCTAGGTCCCCATCCCTGATGGCTTTGGCCCTTATCTGGGCCCAGCCCTCCCCAGGCTTGGTTGTTGGCCGGGGGTCGTCACTGTCCTCATCCTCTTCCGAGGACGAGGCAGGACGGGCTAGGGCACGAAGCCTCTCCCTTGCCGGTGGGTCCTGGTTATGGGAGACCCTGCTGGCCAAGATGGCCTGCTTCCGGCAAGGCCTACTTCCGGTTCTGGTGGCGTGGGAACAGGAAGTGGCAGGAGAGGGGGCATGGCCTAACCCACCCACTGGGGCGTGGCCTTCTGGTAGGCCTGTCCCACCCACCAGGGGCCCACCCAGGGGTGTGGCCAAGGGAGCAGGATGGGAGGGTCCCGACGTCACCGTGATCGACGCGTTTAGGGAGGCGGGACCCGACGCAGGGGCGGCAACCGACGAAGGGGGTGGAGATGGTAAAGTGGCGGGAACCGGAGGGGTTGAGGAGGAGGAGGCGCCATTTCGTGGTCTGAGGCGATCGGCCGCGAGGCCGTCACCATTTTGAGATGGTATTAAAACGGGATTAGAACTGGGATTGGGGGTCTGAGGAACGAGGGAATGGATAGAGCTCGTGCTGGGGTGGCCAGTCCCAGCACAAGAGGAGGACAGGGTGGAACGGGAGGCAGCAGGGAGACGGTAGCAGCCCTGTGCCTTATTTTGGCAGGATCTATCTCCCGATCCACCCTTAAGGGAAATGGGGTTAGGAGCGAGGGGGGCGGAATGAGGGGTAGGAAAACTGGGGCCCGAACTTTCCCCTTTTTGTTTAACTAAATTAAGAATAACATCATAAATAGGAAAAAATCTCCCAACCCAAAAATTCCCGGAAACTTGTAGATCATAAATATAATGACCTACTTTCCCCCAGAACGAAACAGAAAAGACGTCCTCATTAGAGGCGTCAGGAAAATGATCAAAAATAAAATTAACAAAATATTTTAGGACCCGCTTATTAAAAGAAACATTCCTCAACCGAAGGGTAGCTTTAACTTGGGAATAAAAGTCCCGTCTTGCAGGGGAGAGGCGGTTACCCATCTCCGCGCTGCAGAAGAGAATCCCTACCAGAGCAAAGGAAAAAGGAAAAGAGAAGGGCCTGCATTGGCTGCTCTCCTCGAGCAGCTGCACTCACCAAACCACGACGCGGCGAAAGGAAAAGCTGAGGTGGGGTGGTGGAGCTCTGCTGGTGTCGTGGAATCCGGAGCTTCCCTCGAAGCTGCAGGATCGGATGTCCATGACTTGTCAGCAGGTCCAGGAGATAGGAGTCTTCTTAGAACAGAAGAACAGCTACTCCTGGGATTGGCGGCGAACGGCGCTTGCAGTCCCGCAGCGCAGGGTCACGGATCCTCATGTGGCAGGAGACGCTCGTCGGAGACCAGGGCAGCGACCACCGTGTTCGAGGCACCAATTGTAGTAAAAAGTTTGTCTCCGGGGGCTCTCTGGGTTCCCAGCCAGTCCGGGGAGTGATCCGCGGCTGACCGGTCCGCAGGGAGGGGTAGGTGAAACCCGGATAACTCCACCAGATAAAGACGAGACGTCTCCCGAGCAGTGAGATCCGAGAGGTTTATTGTAGGGTGAAAGAAGGAGCGGGAGGAGAAGGCAGGGAACAGCAACACTCTCGGAGGGAAACTGGCTCCGGGAGGCCAGAACAAAGGCGGGACCGAGAATATAAGGACAGGGGAGTAGGAGTGGCTAGGGTACATAGCAACCAATGGGTAAGGGGCAAAAGGGAGGAGACAGGATGGGGTGACATACAATGAACCAATCGGGATACAGGAGAGGAGTGGCATTCTAACAGGGTCCAATGGGGTTAACAGAACAGGGGAACTTTCTAGAACCGGGGAATGTGTTAAACTTTGATGGGCAGCTCAACTGGGGAGAGGAGCAACATGTGATTGGCAACTTTTATCTATATTGAAGCTGCCTCCCAAGCGAGGGCGGGGACCCCTCCCACACCAGACTTGACTGAATGCTTGACACCATGCTTGACAAGGCACAGGCACATAATAAAGTGACAGCCTTTACCCTTAAGAGGTTTTACAAAGCAGCATTGAAGTTAATGAAGGGTACATGGAAGAGACTAATTGCATAACACCTTTATTACTTGTGTTACCCATCAGTTCAAGGCAACTCTTCTGAGGACATTTGCTATGGGAGATGGTGCATGTGTTTATGTGTAAGCATGCATACCAACTGTTTTATGACTATATGCTTGGAGGTGAGATTCATGTCTTCAAAGCTCACCTGGACACTTGAGTCTCACCAGCCTTCTGCTGTCACTCAGCCTCTTTATCTCCACTCATCTTTCCTGCCAAAATCTGGGCATTTGGTGGTTGCCAAGCGTGTGATAAAAATATCTGCCTGCCAGAAAGGCATGTGCACAGAATCTGCTGCTGCTGCAGCAGCTTCTCCAAGGAAGCTGGCATACTCCAGAGCTTGGAAGGGGTTCCCAGCTCCTTGCTGCCTTTCTACTGTTAACTACTTCCTCTGCACCCAAGCTTTGCACTGCCTTCCATGGCCATAGCACTTTCTCACCACTTTCAGACTCCTGTTTAAACTCAGACAGAGCCCACTTCTCCATGTGAAGAGCACTTCTTGAGCTCCTCTATCTATGTCTCTCTCCCTTGATCATTTTCATGACTCCACAGAAGTCTCCATGCACTGCAGTGATAAAAACATGTTGAGCTGCAATAATGCAAGGGATTAGGGAAACCCACAATTACAAAGAAATCATTTCAGGACACTGAGTACCAGAGGGAGGCACTGGGATCATGGTGCTGAAGACCTAGACTGCTCAAATCTAATCAAGTCAAATCAAATCAAAGCTTTTGTTCAAGAAGTCTAGTTTCTCTGACCCTCATTTTCCCATGGTTATATTTCCTTTCCCTACTCTTCCTATCTGTTGAGATAATAAGTTTGGTCAAAATAACAAGCATGTAGGTCTTAGCCTACATGCCTAGTGCTCAACACCATGACATTTTGACCTTGCAGGTTTCATTGCAGCAAAAATAATGTCACTCTAGTCAGACAGAAGCACATTTACAGAGAATCCCCTTCGTATGGACTTCTACTCACATCTCTACCATGAGATTGACTCCTTTGAGTCAGAGTATTCGGATACCATAGCACAATGGCAAATGAGCAAAGCTGCAAATACTCCTTTTCCTCTAGGAAAGTGGAGGTGTTTACCAGCAGTCACTGTGTCTGTTTTGAGACAAATTTAGGAGGAGACACACTGCAATGACTAGTTTTCTCTAACCCTTTCCTCTAAAGGGTTTCAACAATTCTCCTCCGCCAATAAGAAGATGAATAGACGAAGGTGAAAAAAAAAGCCAAAACCAACAGTTTATTAACAAAAGAATGCTCACAGAACTCACCCCCTACCCCACACACACAGAGGAACAAAGACCCAAAAATGTCTGGAGAATGGGGCAAATATTGGAGAAATGCCCCTGCCCAACACATGGTGTGAGATGGCACCAGCTTTCATGCTGAGGAAAGTGGAGCTATCACAAGAGTTCCAGCAGGATGCAAAATACCTGGTGGCTGTCTGGCATTGACCTTCTCTCCACAGCAGACAAAGCAGTTGGGCTGGAACCTTTCTGTGTGCTTTCTCTCCCTGGCTCAGCTTCCTGAGGTTTGGGGCTGGAATGGGGTGGCCCCGTTCCTCCAGCCATGGACCAGCAGCTGTTCAGTTCACCTTGAGGCAGGTGAAAGATTGCTGCTGCAGCTTCTCCAAGGGCAGGGAAGGGAAAAGTTTCTTGCCTGGGCCAACAAAACCATGCTAGCCAAGCAAAACTAAACTGCACAGCATCACACAACACTTGGGTGGTGAGCCTTGAAAAATCCTGCCAAAGAGCCCAAAGCTCCCTCTCCCCCTCTCCCACACACACCCAATCCCAGGCCTTTATACCCTTATTTTTGGGCATAAAGCAGAGGATCGTGGAATAGACTGTCATCATAAATCACTCCAACACAGTCAGGAAGAAATCCCCTTTTCTTTCAGTGGCCAAGAGTTAGTCCTGGACAGGAGTAGTGAAGCTGCAATTCCGAGCATGACTCACCTTCTGTGTGCCCAATCCTGCTGAGCATCCTTCCAGCATGCGGGCACAATCACACCCTCCCCTGAAGTTTTGGGGGTTGGAGATTTTTTCACTGGTTCCAAGCCAAAAAGGGCTGAAAACCAGTTCTTGCAGTGGTTTTTATGGAGCAGGAGTGAGGGAAGATAAGTAACACCTTTTGCAGTAGGACATCTTATCTTGGACCAATTCATCATTGTCCACCCACCCTGCTGAGCCCTGGCGGCAAGTCACCAGCGAAGGCCCCAGATCCATGGTCTCTCTAGAAGTGATAAAACAGTGAAATTGGGAAAGTGTAAACTTTCCTGGATGGGATTACAGCCCAGCCAGAACATGTAACACTGAGAAATCCTCCTTTTCATCCCCCTCTGGGTTGGGTTAATTCTAACTCCTCTCCTGCTGTGCCCAGCATCCAAAGCTTATGAGAGGCACAGTAGAGATGATTTGGGAGGAGTAAACAGTGTACTTTCAACCCAAAAGCCTACAGTAAACTGGTGGTGCGTAAGACTCACCCTCTGCAGCAGCTGTCCTTACACAGAAACAAATTTATGTCAAATTTAATGTTCAGACCCTAAACTCTAAATAAGGTTTAAAGGTGAGGTGAGACCAAAAAGCATTCAGAAAAAAATTACAGCAGAATAATTCTACTAAGACAGATGAACAGAAGCACACTCTGCTTCTGTCTCATGGTATCTCATTTGTGTTGGGTTGTCCTGGGTGTCCAGCAAGACAATGCCAGGCACTGGTCCTGTGTGGCTGCCCTTAGAGAGTAACTGCGTGGAAAGGGATGACTCCCAGGCTGGGTTTAGGGCTCCTCAGTCTCCACTTGGGATTTCCTTGCCAGAAAAAAACACTTTGCATAGGTCCTTTCCTCTTGAAAGGTGAAGACTATATGTCTGGGCTTAATAAGTTTTCTTGGTGTGGTGCAGGCTGCAGTAGGGGCTGGACCAATGGTTAGTGACAGAAACATAGAAAAGCCACACATCAGCTGAGACACAACTTTCAAGACAGAAAAGGGACTTTTCTTCCAGAGAGGGAGACCTCCAAAAGAAAATGCCACCAATGCCTGGTAAAGTTACATTCAGTTCATGGCATGTGTCAGGGTCAAGAGGGGCAGCCTACGAGGTTACATGTGGAGTGGCATCCCAAACACTCACCAGCTCTGGAGATGAGCCATGGGGATGCTGAGCTTCTCAAGGAGCTCCTGCTGTGCCCTCACAGAGACACAACTGTCCTGCAGTTGTCCACAGGTGTTGACTGTGCCTGTTTTCCTCATGCCATTTGTAGGGAATACCTTAGGCACACAGGGTTAGAAACCCCATCTGCTGCTACCTTAGCAAGCACATGTTATATTCCACAAAATAATTTTGGCCTCCCCAGCTAGAAACTGACTTTATTACCCCTTTTGCCCTCTTCTCCTGTAGAACAACCCTGGGTCTCTTCTCCCTGTGACTTCATGAAACTTTTCATCCTCTTTTCCTGCCTCACTGGCTTAGATGAAAGGCTCAACATGTCAGCCATGCACTGGAGTTGTCACGGCTTCTTGTAAGCACTTCATATATTGTGAGGAGTGACTCCCAAAAAGGCTTAAGATCCATGGCAGTGTTTTCCAGCACTGCCTTGTTCCTTCCAATTACCCTGACATATGGCTGACACAGAAAAGAAGATCCATGTCTCTCATCCAGAGACTCACTAGAAATTTTTCCCCGACACCCTTGTCTGTCATCCTCCTCATGGATGACTCCTCATCTTCCCCATCCACCTGCTTTGCTGAGCAGCCAGAAACTCACACGTAAGGAGGAAATATGCATGCACACTGTTCAGATGGTAAGGGCAGGCAACAGTGTGGGATGTGGCACGAATCACAGCAGTGGCTTGCCTGGAGGAGGTGGGTATCCTGGAAATGGCAGCAGACGTTGATTATCTGGAGAAGCTTTTATTTTTTTTTTATGCCTCCATGCCTCCTGTTATAATAGGATCCAGTAATTCATCCTCAGCTTGGGTTGTGTGTCTGTTCTCTCTAAAGAAACATCCCAGGGTTGGGTTAGTAATCCAGCACAGGGGGATACTGAACTTTCCTTCCTCTTTGTATTTCCACAGGTGATTTCATGGCAGCCAATGTACTTCTAATGCCTTAAGTTTTAGCTTTCATATTTTCAAGATTCTGTACTGCATTAGTATATAATTGAACTTCATATAAAGGGTTAGCAAGTTCTCTTCACAGTTTAGTTAGACAAAACAATCCTTTTCCAGCCTGAGAACCAAGGACAACATTGCAGCTTCAGGCCCGAAAAGTACAAACAACAGCAAGTTGAGGAGAGCAATCTGGGAGGATAGGACTTCATAACCTGAAGCTGTAACTGGACAATTAACCCTAATATGTAAATGAACCAAAACTTACAGAAGTGTGTCCATCTTGGGTGGAGCCACAGCCAGGCTCTTGTACTGCCCAAGGTATATTATCTTTTGAAGGCCTTTTAATAAGTATTTACTTTATTCCTTTAACACTGTCTAGCCTCTGTTCTAGCTAGCTTCTCAAAGCATCACTTCTACCACCTGAGTTACATGGAGAATGTCCTGGTGTGTTCTGTCTCTGAGGAAAAATATAATTAAACCCAGTGTTTCTATTTAAATAAAATGTAAGGATAAGAAGATTGACAAAGAGGTGAAATATGAAAGGGGAGGAGGTCTCCCAAATGTCTTGCAGTGGAAAAAAGTATCTCATATGATGGCAGATCCCACAATGATATAAATCATATTATGGATGATCAGCTTTAAAATGCAGCTCAAATACCTGTGTGTCCTTTCTACTGTCAGCTTTCACCCTGAAGGACATTAAAAACCTTTGCAAAACCATGCATAGATGACAATGATGGTACTTCCACCTAATAAAGGAAGCATGACACTGCCTAGGACCAAGCAGTACAGCTATCCAGATGTCTGGAGCAAGGAGCAAAAGTGTTTCATGCCTCTTTGAAATTATGCTTTGAGAATGTAATGAGCAGCATCAAGCTGGGAGATTGCATTTTACTGGGCAGCAAAGTGAGCAATGAATGCCAATTACTGAATGCCATCTTCATCTCCTAATGAGGTGTTAAGAATGTTAAGAGGTTAAAATGAACCTTAAACACCATCTAGTCCCAAACACCCCTGCAATGGGCAGGGTCACCTTCCACAAGACCAAGTCAAGGCCTCAAAGCCTTGTCCAACCTGGCTTTGAACAATTTCAGGGTTGGGGCAGCCACAGCTTCTCTGGGCAACCTGTGCCAGGGCCTCACCACTCTCACAGTAAATAATTTCTTCCTAACATCTAATCTAAATTTCCCCAATTAGAGTTTGAACCCATATCCCCTTGTCCTATTACCACAGTTCATTATGAACCTCCTGGCTTCCTTCAGATACTGGAAGGTGCTATAATGTTGCCCCACCTTCTCTTCTCCAGGCTGAACAGCCCCAGTTCTCTCAGCCTGTCTCTGTAGGGGACGTGCTCCAGTCCCCTCATCAACTTTAGGATCTCCTCTGTGTCACAGACAGGTAGAGAAATTATAAAAGAAAGGCCTCATAAAATCAGGCCTGCTCTGCTAAATTAAATAGCTAGCCTGTCACTTCCTCTAAGTGCAGCTAAGTATTTGTAAGTTCCATGTGAAAGCAATCTTGGTATGAAAGGTTCATTAACACAACAACCCATTCTTGGGGAGAGAAACAACTGGCACCTGCATAAACATTAAACCTGTCCCATGAGAATCAGTGAAGAAAATATGTAAATTTTGTAAATCTCAATTCAAGAATAGAGAGATTTGATGGACAAGTAAAATACCTGTTACTAACCAACAGATTAATTGGCAAGAAAGCTATTAACCAAATAAAGCTGCACACGAGGTCTATAAAACCTGTGTAAAATGAGTTGTGAACAAAAAATGGGCTTTTCCTGCATGAAGTAAATGGAGTCACAGCTGACTTATTATAACACCTCTGGGCTTGCTCCAGAAGTTCCATGTCCCTCTCTGTGTTAGGGGCAGCAGAACTGGATGCAGTACTCTAGGTAAGAGCACAGTAGAGGGGGAATCACCTCCCTCAACCTGCTGGCTGTGCTTCTTTGGATGCAGCCCAGGATTTTGTTGGCTTTCTGGGCTGGGAGCATTCACTACCAGCTCATGGTGAGTTTTTCAACAACCATCACCCACAAGTGCCTCCCTGCATGGCTGCTCTCTATCACTTCTCTGTCCCACCTTTAGATGTGCCTGGGACTGACATGACCCAGGTGTAAAACCTTGCACTTGGCTTTACTAAACTTCATGAGGTTCACACAGACCCACCTTTCCACCTGTCTAGGTCACTCTGGGTGCCATCCCTTCCCTCCAGTGTGTGACTGCAGCACACAGCTTAGTGTAGTCAGTGGACATGATGAGGGTGCCTACGTCCCATTGTCCATGTTGCCAGCAAAGCTGTTGAACAGTACCACCTCCAGCACCAGTGATGAGGGACCCCACTTGTCACTGGTCTCCACGTGGACAATGAGCCGTTGATCACAACTCTGCATGCGGCCATCCAGCCAGTTCTTTGTCCATCGAATGGTCCATCCATCAAATCCATCTCTCCAATTTGGAGACAAGGTTGTTGTGTTGGACAGTGTAAAATGTTTTGCAGACAAGGTTGTTGTGTTGGACAGTGTAAAATGTTTTGCAGAAATCCAGGCACATGATGTCGATCACTCTGCACCTATCCACAAACTCTGTAGCCCCATCATAGAAGATCACCAAATGTCACACATTATTTCCTAATTTCCTAATGATTTCCTAATGCCATACACTGAATACACTTTTTCATGGCAAAAGCTATTTGTAAGCAGCATTAAAAAAGGTGTTAAAATGAGAGGTGCGGCAGCATCTTAACCAGACCAGTCTGTCATAATAATACAGCATAGCCATGTTGGTTTTGATCTCCTTCTAAGTATGTAGCAGTGGTCAAAGCAGAGACTAAGGTAAGTATACAGTTGCATCCCAACTCCTAGCAATCTTGTTTCATTTAAGATATTTTCTAATACCACAGTTTATACTTTGGGAGCTCTAACGTGGCCAATACACAAGGTACACACCTGGGAGGAAGCAGGTAGATCTCACCAACTGCTGTTGCATGCATCCCATTTCTCTCCACCCAGCTCCTTGGCTCATTCATCTTTGCAGCCCTGCTCCAGATTTTTACAAAGCTGGTGTGTCCAGCCACAATAGGTTTTTGCCAGTGGCTTCTAATGCCTCAACAATCCATGCCATGTGGTTAGAAAACATTTCAGAGCTCTGAAGTTCATAAAAATTCCTAGATTATTAGCTTAATAATAAGTCTTTCCGTGTCAGTACATTATAGATCCCCAGTGAGGCATTTTAAATCCAGGACTATGAGAAAATGTTGTAAAGTCTTTAGCCCACAAGACTGTTTTTTTTTCCTTTGAAAAGAGAGTAAAATTAATAAGACAATCTAGATAATGGGAACAAATCCAGGAGACAAAGCAAAGGAATGAGATAAAGGGGGGAAAAATGGGGGCAAAAAGGTGGAAAAAACTAGAAGGGAAAAAGGTGGAGGCTGATACATGGCACTGTAGAAAGGCATATAGAAGCTTTGTTCGTAGTCTTATGGTACCAGAGCATGCAGTATTAATAGCCTTCGGCATCTTATAAACTCAGCAAATCTAATTTTGCAGAAAATAAGACCTTTCCCAGCATTCTCCTCTTTCTTGCTTAGCATGCATTTTCTAGGGCTGACATGCCCCCTTTCATCACAATGGCAGAAAGCAAAAAGGAAAATTTGCTGGGACATCTGGGGTGATGCCCCATCTACTCTTGCAATGGGAAAACACAAACTCCATCAGATCTTCAATGAACCCAACCATCCCGTAACAGTATGCTAGGACAATAGCTGTAAGGTGAAGTTGTAAACTTTACTTGTGAGGTAGCCAGTCATTATTGTCCTATTCTGACAGATAAAGAAGCTGAGCAGAGTAGTTCAGGGTTACACAGAGAGGTGATGTCAGAGGTGGAACAGAAGCAGTGGCTGTGACCTGTGATCCTAATGGCAAAGCACGGGCTGATCTGTACAGCGTGTTCTTTTGCCACCATGTTTATGCACCTTTGAGGCATAGCCACACCAGTGTACCCAGACTGAAGTACTCTTCCTAATTCATCGACTTTACCAAATGTGTAGCATTAAACAATATCTAGCGTCCTAGGACCATGAACCTTCCAAGGACCTTCTGGCCAACTCACTGTTCAGCATCAACCACAAGATGCCCAAAGGCCCTTAGGGGTATATGAGGGTGGCTGGACAATGTGAGTCACTCCTGTACCTCAAATGAGGTTGATATGAAGAATGGCATGCTCCAAACTTGTCCCCTAGTGCACCTCAAAGCTCAGCCAAAAGCCCTGCTTCATCAATGGGTTGCCTAAAAGCAGTCTGTTCTCCAGACACAGAATCATACAATCAAAAAATGATTTGGGTTGAAAGGGACCCTAAAGATCATCCAGTACCAACCTCCTGCCTTAGACAGGGACATTTTCCACTAGAGCAGGTTGCTCCAAGCCCTGACCAAAATGATCTCAAATAATTCTAGGGATCAGATACAACATCTCAACTTCTCAACATTGCACAGAGCTATTGAGCCATACTGTGATGCTTGATACATTCCCTGATGCTGAGGTATGGCAGACCTGTATTAGCATTCCCACAAGAAGGAACCATCTTTGGGTCTTTCTCACTTATGTGTGATGTCCTCCCGAAGGACAGAAGCAACCTTTCCACCAGCCATGACTGTGGGGTACAAACTTCAAAGGTTTCCATCCTTGCCAATCCTGAGATTGCAGGAGGCAGGAAGAAGGGATTTTGAATAATGGATGCTGGAAGGCTTATGCAGGAGCACCAGCAAAAGAGGCAGGGAAGGGTATAGGAATGGTTTTTACTAAATGTATCTAGCTATTGAGAGAGACCAATCTGATTTTTATTTATGCCTCAAGATATGTTATACATGAAGTGAAAGATTCCTATGCTGGCAGCCCTGTCCCTGAGGAGGCTTCTCCTAGCAACCAATCGGCAGAGAAAGCCTCCACAATTAGACTGCGAGTGACCACCCCCCACTTGCTGGTGGGGCAAATGCCCAGTTGCCCAAGAAGAATGCCCACCAAAAATGCCTGCAAAGTGATACTGTAGGAGGAGTCAGCACATAAACCAGCTAACTGCAATACAATGAGGGCTTGGAGGGAGAGAGGGCTCACCTGTAGGGTCTGCTAGGTTGTCCTCCCCTAGTTGCCTTTTCCTCTCTGTGGCCCTGCTTGCTTGCTTTATCGTTCTCACAGATGAGCTTGTCATCACGACGAGCTCATGCTCCACTGCCTCCCCTATGGAGCGGATGCTGCCGCAGCCAGAAGTCCCCATTGTGCTTCCTGGGCACAGCTGCCACTGCTGACCTGCACTAGCCAAGCAAGCAGCACAAGCCTGCTTGCACCTGACCACAACTGCCACCACTGCTGCTGTGTTTTCTGCGCTGCCAGCCTCCACCAACTTGCCATAGCAGTAGCCCATAGTGACCAGCCTGCTGCCACCACCTGCATTCGGTCATGCACAGAGCCATGGCACCCCAACCCTGAGAACCTGCAGCTGTTCCAGGACTGCACCCATGACTACAGCAGCCTGTTCTGCACCAACGGAAGGAACATGCAGCCTGCTGCTGTTTGGAAATTGTGTCCAGCCCACCATGGGAGAAAGGCAAATGCACCGTGGTTCGCAGTGCACATGCCTCCACCTGCTAGGCTGATGCCAACAAAGAGCCTCTCTCTTTTTCCTCTCTTTGCTCCTTTTCCTATCCCCCTTTAGTAGGAACACTAACTCTTTTTTTGTCAATAAACGGTTCTCAGATATAATAGTGCTGTATTTATGCTTTATTTTCATCCAAGAAATCTATCAAAAGCATCCTTCCCAATTCCCCCTTTTATAGCAGAATGGGATACTTTCTACCTAAAATTAAATTTTGCATTAAATTTCTCCTTGTTAATATTCCCTATAATGATTTTTTTCATAGAGAGTTTATCTGATGATTGTTCAAATTTTCCATTCATTCTGCTCCAGTGAATATTTCCCTGTACTTTATGGAACACTATGAAAAAGAGAGCAAGGATAGCTACCCTGGATTTTGGAAATGACAACCACCTGCACTGCAGGAAGTTGACAACAAGGGTCCAGTTAGAAGCTGGTAAACCAGTATTATCTGCTTCCCTGCCCTTCCTGGGCTTTGTGTGATCATCTGTTCTAGGGCTGATATTTGTCTGTCTTTGGCTTGGGGAATATTGTCTTCTGTAGAGTGGAGAAATCATGAAGGTTCACTAAAAGAGTCACATTTTCATCAAAAAAAAAAAAAGTTGAGTTTGAGGAAATATTTTGTGCACAGTAGAATTTTATGATCAAAGCCATTTATGAGGGGAAAGATGGGGCAGGTCCCAACACCTCCCTCTTCCAAGAAGGGGATGTAGTAACTGGGTTCAAGAAGGAGCTGTCCTTGAGGTGCCTCCTTTCAGGGAGCAAGGGATTGACTCCAGCAAGTTGTAAGAAGATCCAGTTTATGTGTGTCTCAGTTTGAATGACAGATGTGTGCCAAGGGAGGTAGGAGCCTCCCTTGAAATGGAGAATATGACCTGCTTTCCTCTGAATTATAACTTTGAAATAAAGGGTTTTCAGGCAAAGATATAGGAAAGGAATAACAGTTCTTTACAAGGATATATGTGTAAAATAAGGAAAACAAACAACAACAATGGCAACAACAACAAACAAACAAACAAAAACAACAAAACAAACAAAAAAACCCCACCAAACCAATAAATATTCTCTTCCCTGCTCTTCAGGCAATTTCCCCTTTGGTGTAGTTACAATAACAGCCAGCAGGGGAGCTGGCAGGCACCCAGTGGGCAGGGTAGGTGCAATGATTGCTCCGCGACTGCAGGGGGCGCTGCAATGCAAGCTTGGAGACTACGTAGTTAATGGCGCCTTGGCCAAGACTGGAAGTCACAGGTAGTAGCTGGTCTCAATTGCTGGGCTACTGCGCAGAGCCACATGCCAGCTCTGGACCCCTCCCACCCACAAATGGCTGAGGAACAAAAAAAAAAAAAAAAAAAAAAAAAAAAAAATTAAGCAGACTTGCAGTGCAGGTGACCAGGATCTCAGAGTCCAATGCACAGGAGTGGCTGTGGCAACGCACTGTGCGCAGAGGAGGCAAATCTGATGTTTCAGCACCACACAGGCTGGTTCTGAGCTCCAAGTAGCTAGGTGGCAGGGAAAATAGCAAACAGCTCCCAGCTCCTTTCTTCTCTGAACGAGGAGACTGGACTGACCAAAAACCCAACCCCAAACCTCTGGGATAGCCTTTTCTCTCCAGCTATTACTTGCAACCTGCCCCCAGCCAAGGCCATTTCAATGGAATGTTGGGACACCCAGCTATGTCTTTGTTTTCTTAACTCGCAAGGTATTGTTTCCTAACAACATGTGTGACAAAATTCCATGAGGGAAGGAAACAACAGGAAAAATCCTAATTCCCAACAATGGGCCATAGTCTGCTTCCAATTATGGGCTATTCTTGCATCCTACTGCTGGTAACATGAGCTAGATTTGCCCACAGACGGATTAGCTGACAGCCATAAAAATCAGTCTCAAAGCATGTCTTGGCTGTGCTGCCTTTACCACGCACACCTTCCCTCCAGGCTTCCATCACTGTTGCAAATCTCACACATTGGTTGACTAAACTTTTTTCCCCCCCAGCCTCCAGTGAAGTTTGGCTGGAAAATTTCTGAACCCTTTGGTAGCATGGTGACTGTTATAAATAAACTTGTTTTAGTAGGCGGGTTTAATAATGGTTAATTGTGTCAAATGAGTTGTAAGGAATTACCAATTAATGTAATGAATTGTTAATTCTGTAAATTGTTGTAAGTTACAAAGTTAAATGTATTGTTAGTCAAGTGTGTGGGCATAGCTGTCAATCCAGGGGGAGGGGACAAGGTGCATCGGAGAGTGATATCACCAGCTCAGCCTGCGATTGGAGGCTGATCAACCAACCAATAGTGTCTAGTAGTTCCAGAATGATTGGCCAGGAATGCACCACCTCATGGACCAATCAGTGACCAGAAAGAGGGCCAATCAGCAAAAGGATCAAGAACGCACCAATCCGGCAGCTTCCAGAGACTTAAAAAACCCCCAGGTGCTGGCCTCCCGGGTTTTTCTGTGGATTCTGTACCCTTGGAAACACCCTGTGCACACTGATACTTGTTACTCTGACTTGCCACTGAGGTCCTGGGCTTATCCTGGGGCCTCACCCTCAGTTGTCTTTGTTTTTAATAAACAGGCCCAGGCTTTTGAAAACTATTTTGGCTCTGATTCGCCTGCCTCTAACAGTGAGTGTCAAGACAAAATCAACTCTCCCCATTTCCAATGAAAACAAAACAAAGCTACCCATTCCCTGCTCTCAGGCTCTCCTGAGGTCACAGCAGTCTTGCAGATATTAACCCTCCCTTTTCCACCACTGCTGTGACAGCACAACAAGCTCTGTTCTGCAATGAGCTTGACTCAGCAGGAAGGAAAAACACCAATTTCTGTGTTGAAACTTTCTTTAAAATTTCTTTCAACAAATTGTTGAGTCCTTTTTTCAACTGGAAAGGTCACTTCTGGGTCTTAGTGGTTCACTGGTGGAAAAAAACAAAACATGAAGCAAGAAGCTCTGCAGGACACTGCCCACCAAGAGAAACCTTATTTCAGATACTTGTCTGGTTTCAATGGTGCTGTAGACCTATCCCAAACTCGGCAGCAGGAAGGTGATACTCATGACCCACATACCAAATCATCAAGAGCATTCAGTTCTTCTGCCAACAGTTGAAACTAGTTTGATTAGCAGGTGCATTGGGTTAGTTGTATATACATTTTTTAAGTTTTTACATGCTTGGTATTACTGAAGAGACAGTGAAGTTTCTAATGACAGAGAGGAGCAGCACAAAACACATAGCAAAGAGCTCAACTGTACATTTGCAGCAGCACAGTGTAATCACTTCAGAGCCTTGTTATCACTGGGTCAAAATAGGTGATTGTCCCAAACTATTCAGCTCTTGTGAGAACCCACCTGCAGAGCTACCTCCACTTCTGAGGCCCCCAGCATCAGAAGGACATGAAGCTGCTGAAGTGAGTCCAGAGGAGGCCATGGAGATGCTTCAAGAACTGAAGCCCCTCTGCTCTGGAGACAAGCTGGGAGAATCGGGGGTGTTTAGCCTCAAGAAAAGAAGGTTTCAGAAAGAGCTTAGCTCTTCTTCCAGTGCCTAAAGAGGCTCCAAAAGAGCTGGAGAGGGGGTTGTGAAAACAACATAGAATGACAGGACAAGGAAGAATGGGTTCAAGCTGAGGGCAGGGTTAGATTGGATATTGGAGGAAATTCTTCCCTGAGGATAGTGAGGCCCTAGCACAGGTTGCTCAGAGAAGCTGTGGGTACCCCATCCCTGAAAGTGTTCATGGCTAGGCAGGATGGAGGCTTGGAGCAACCTGGTCTAGTGGAAGGTGTCCTTCCCATGGTAAGAGGATGGAGCTGGATGATCTTTAAGGGCCCCTTCTAACCCAAACTATTCTGTGATTCTATACTCACCTTTGTTATGTCAGCATGAGATGGGACTACATACCTAGCAGAGATTACCTGGTGAGAAGGACATGAAAGAGAGATCCTGGTCATGGAAGAAATTTTGGGGTGAAAAATGGATAACCTTTGGCTTGTAAAATACAGAGAGAGTAGAGAAGGTTTGAGGCCCTTCTAAGCCACTCTTTTCCAAAGGGGTCCCAGTATTTGTGCTGGGTTACAAAACTATAGCATGTGCAAGAGAACTAAAAAACTCCAAAAATATGAAACCACCTAGTCTGCTCCGAGTAGTAATATAACAGGACATATACCTTTCTAGTGCTGAGCTCCACCACAGATGATATTTGTTTTTCTTTTGAGGGGACTATATGGGAAACAGAGATTTCCAACCTACTGAGAACTGACCTTATGAAACTGGAAAGATGTCCAGAAATATCTGCCATGTCAATGGAGGGTGAAGAAGAAAGGCTGGGGAGATTTTGACATGCAGAGATGATAGAGCAGGATCTTCACACTATTTGCTGGGCTATGTAGTTTAAGGGCAGCACAACAGGCTCATGGCTTCTCCTACCTGCTTAAGACCTGGTGTAAGAGACGGTCCGAAGTTCCCCTCATTTTTGCCTCACGTTTGCCGCAATAGCAGAGACTGAGATCCTGGAGACCCCAATTGTAATTCCGGCTTGGGAGAAGTGGATGATTATTTGCAGGTGAGTTTGCTGTGCCACCATGGAACACTGCTTTGAGCAGGGCCTGGCAAGGACCTGGCAAGGAGTGGCTTGTGCTACAAGCTTACACTTTCTTCACGATACCTACCCGAACCCATGAATTTTCCCACCTCTTGGCCAAATGAACTTTCTGGGGTAACTTTGGTGATCTCCCACGGAAGGTCCCTCATCTGCCTCACAACCACCGTGACAGACGGAGATTGAAGCTCCCTCCCAAGGATTGAGACTGAGACCCCTATAATCCTAACACAGGGGTGCTGGCCTGAGTGAAGCAGGATGTCTGTCAAGTGGTGCCTGCAGGTGTGTTTGCTGGACCAAGAAAACAATGGATCTCACTCACTGCTGAAATTGACTTGCCCTGCTTCAGAACATGGATTGTCTGTACCCGTTTTTCTGTAGACTCATTCCTCCATTACCTGTTCCCCCCCACTCGCAGAGGACTATAAAAGACCCCTAAGTTAACCAAGACTTTGGTGAACCCCCATGGATGACGGCGAATCTACGTGGCTGGACCATTGAGGATTTTGTCTCTCCGTTTGGTACCTATATCCCTCCTCCTCCCATTCTTTATCTCCTTTCTGATTTCTTCTATCACATTTGCTGTTGGCACTCAATAAAAGGTGCATTTGTTGTGAGTAAACTGATGGTCCCCTGCTGTTTGCCTTTTGCACTTTTGGGATTGGTAAAACGAACCATCATGACACCCCCCTTGCTCTAGCAGATCGTGACACCTGGCATCCAACTTGGCAGCAGTGGATTTGGTATCTCAGAAAGGATTTGAGATAAAACCATGCAGGGTTTAACAGTTAATGAGATAGTTGTCTAATGTCTCTGGAATATCAACTCATCAGAAACATATTGAGCAACAAGTAACAGAGACTCATCCACAGCTGTTCTTACAGTCAAGATTAAATGTTTTCAAGCAACAGTTTAGGCGTGATCCTGAATTTCAGCATGCATTCAGACTGGGAATTGGTGATGCTCTGCTCTTCAGAGAGGGAACATGGGTCCCATCTTGCCCCAAAAGAGCTGTCTCAGTCTGTCATCTCTTCAGTTGAGAAGGAGGAGTGGACAGCAGGTATTTGTTAAGTCCTCCAGACATCAGCCTGGCAGAGAGGAGATTCAGCCATTGAAAATCTTTGTCAGAGTCTCCCTTCAGATACCCAGGAATCTCCAGATGCCTTTGGATTGATGTCCTTTACCATGGAAAAGGCAAGTACAGTCAGTGCACTGTAAAATCCCAATTTGTCAGGCCCACCAAACTTCCAGTTTGGAGCTGAAAGTACTAAGTTTAAAAAGATGACACCCACAGTGGTACCTGTGTCATTTACATCAACATTTAGTCCCTTATGTCAGATCTTCAGTCTTGTCCAAAGATAATTGTATTCAATAACCTTGTAGTCCTTTAGATTGTGCAGGGCCTTTAACCAAAATTTGATCCTTTCCTGTATGTTTTCTTGTTTTCCACTTAAATAACATATATTATAACAAGTTTCTGATCTTTCAGCAAGTTTCTGCAGTGATGCCCTCTTCTGATGAGTCTCTGTGGCTCAGAATCAAGAGGAAACACATTGAGTACCACCATCTCATCTAAACATTCAGGAATGTAATCCACTACTAACCTTTCATTTCAAGATCTACATTTTATGCTTGTTCATGAAGTCAAAAATATAATCCCAAAGCCTATCTGCTCTTCCAATAAACACTTCAAAATGTGCTGGGTTTCATACTTTTATGTGGAACAGTGCAAAAGAGTCCCTGAAACATCTTCACCATTAAGGGGCTTTTCCAGAGCCACAGAAACATGCAACCCCAAAGGACTGGGAAATTCTGGAGTTACATGACTCCACAGCTCCTGCTTTGAAAGGCTAAAAGGAGCCTGGCAAATGAGCTGCAGAGAATGCAGCAACATGTAGACACCCAAGGAATTCAGGGACTGTTGGTGAGAAGCTTAAGAACTCGGGCACCTCTGGCCTTGGTTCCACAGCAGTCAATTTGCCCAAGATGAGAGATCCTAGAAGATGAGAACTCTTCTTCAACCCACCAGCTGAAAAATGAAGCAGGATGAGCTAGACACATGCCAATATTCCGTCAATCTCTTGATGAAATCCAACTGTCTCCATGGTTCATTTAGCTGTGGGATCTATGGAGGTATTGTCATGGTGGAAGGTATGAATAAAACTGAGGAAAATCTCACAACTAACAATCCCCTGTAAGCAGAGGGGGAAAAAAGCTGAGGTTTTATAAGGGAAATAGTTAGTGCTGGATCCAACCAAAGTAATTTATTTAAAATCCCATGTATCTCAGGGGCCTTCATCTGAAACAAATGCATTTTTTTTTCTTTCTGTTGTTTTAACCAGACTGAAGCCTACAAGACAAAGATTTGAGACACTAATAACTCTGGCTGATTTCTGCCTGGATTTGTTTCAGCCCTGTCTCTTAATGCTAACCAGGAAAATGAAAAATAATAACAATCAAAATTCTCCATGCTAAGTGTGAAGTGCCATTGTTTCCCTTGCATTCCTGGTGCTGATTCTGCAGGGCCCCACCCCAACAAAGCAATCAAACACATGTGTAACACTGACAACGTGATTAGCAGCTTTGGCTCCAAGGAGATCAAGGCTAGTATTTCATCGAAGAAATGGTGCAGAGCCATTAGTTGACAAACTATATGGACATCTTGAACAGGTTCTTGCCTTATTTTTGAGTATGACCACTTGTGACTTGATCTTTTGTGTGGGATTCCGTGTTTTCAAAGCTGGCCATGATAATCCAACCCTAAAGCTTTAGATGAGCTTCCAAAATAGTTTCAGTATCGGTTGATGCAGAAAGAGTTGTGGTGTTTTCTCCAAAGTTTCTTTTCACCTGTGTCCATACAAGAAAATCAAAAAGCACCTGGGATTCTTTCCAGACATGAGAGCTCTCTTCTCCGGATGGTTTAATTTTTAGGATGCTCTTGGGACCATTCAGGTCTGGACAATCAGACTGTTCTATGCATGCCTTCCAGGCACAGCTCAGAAGGCAGCACAAGTCGACAACTCCAAACAGGCAGTTTGGAAGAAGCCACTTAGTTTTGGATAGCAAGAAGGGATAACAATGTGGACACAACCCTCCTTTGCTGTTTGGCCTCAGGAGATCAGCACTAGGCACATTTAATTTACTGGTATAGACCCAGTGACTAAATCCCTCTCTTAACCTTTCTGTTGCCCAGTGGTAATGTATCATGTGGCAGAGATGTTTATAAACCTTAATCCATCTGGAAACTATTATCTCAAAATGAAGTTTATTTGAAGAAATGGTATTAAATGAGTACATGTTATTTTTGCCTTGGCTAGAAAGCAAACTGCTGAGAGCCTCTCTTTGGTCCAGATTTGTTTTAGTTTTTTATCTAGACCATCAGCATCAGGCAGCTAATTTGGCTGCTCTGCTACAGTTGTCTGGTGATTGGACATAATTTATTAGGAGTTTAACTATTTGTTTATGTTTATCTGTTACTGTTTCTCTTCTCCATCTTCTGTTAGGGCCTGTATTACCCGTCTGAATTGTCTCTTTATTTACTTTTTACTTTTCACTGTGAAGATTTGAAACACATATTAAAGTCTAGAAGAAGAACAGCTAAAAAAATATCACAGATAAGTTGCCAAAATAGTGGCACTTGTGTACTTGGAAAAAGCTGGACTAGACAGTTCTGGGGCTGATTCTTCTCCCAGTGATAATTGAGGAAAAAACCCAGGGAGCCCTAAGGCAAAGCAATGACCTTCAACAAATGCATAGATTTGCAGACAAGTGGTCAACTTCTACAATGGTGCAATCTTACAGCAGATCTCTATGACAGATTAATAATTCATGATTGAACAAGAGCTTTCATTTTGAAGGGAAAAATAACAATTGGGTTTAAATATGTTAACTAGTGGGGAGTCTGATAATTTCTGGCATTTGTGTTCAGTTCTGGCTCCTTGCCTTACACACACTGCCTCTGCAGCATGCCCTTTCCAACCCATCTCTACCACCAAATCCTTGTGTGGGAACCTCTTTTCCTCTAATCTTGACAAAAGCCATTCCATCCCACTGACATTAATCCTGAGTGTATCTTGGATCAAGTCTTTTCCTCCCCAGACAGCTCTTCTCAGACTCCTCCATCTGTGCCACATCCAGTGTGAGCTGCTTCTCCTTGCTTTCATCAGGCCTTCCCTAATGCCAGGTTTTGCATCTACTGCCCATTTCAGGTTTCTCAGATGTGTGCTCTCTCTTGGTCAGAGCCTGGATTCATCAAGGCACATGAGTAAATGAAGTTCAGGAGAGAATGCTACTCAGTCTGGGGCTGGTGGGTTCTTCCACACCCCTTCTGGGTTGCACCTCAGGAAGATAAAAGGGAGAGCTTTTGGGGCCCATGATGGAAGGGGCACCTTAAGTGACTGTGAGGTCCAAGACATGAAAAAGTTGTGAAGTGATTGACCTACCAGTAGTTAGAAGTAGTGTTAAACCATAATATATTTGTTTTCTGTGTACCATTTTTCTCCACTACTAATCTGGTCAGTATGGTTGTTTTGTAGCAGAACTTTTTATTCCCCAAATCCTGGGAAAACCAGAAATATTTCTTTTTTCCCTGCATGTTACAAATTTCCCCCTGGGATGGTGTCACAGACCAGATCCACTGGTGTGCTTCCCTCTGACCAGGGGCCATATCCCTCTGCTATATTTGCACCATGATAGGCACAGCAGACAACATCTGCCATATAAAAGCTAACTAGAAACATTTGCTTTTATATTCTATGGCCACACTTCCATAGGCTTCACAGTGATTCCTTAACTCTTTAGTTAAATGCCTTTAACAAGCAGGATAAATGTCAGCCAGCTACTACATTGGGTATACTTTCAAGGTTACCAAGCCTAACCTTATCAGTTTAATTTTTCTCTTTATTTCTCTTCCTAATGACATATTTAGAAAGGAATTCCACATTCTGGCAGGTTTAGAGGCATTTATTAATTACATCCTGCTCTTTGTTTATTAATGAGATTGGGTTCTCATTTTCCCCTGTTATGACTGTGAAGGACTTTTATTCCCCTTTAGCCCTAACACTCTTAACATTAGCTCATAAATGTTTCCTTTCTTATGCCCAGAGATTTAGAGTAAAAGTTTAATTGACCAATGGTTCATCTCAAGTAGGGAACTGACTCATTTTGCTCTCTACAGCTGTCAGCAAATCAGGAATGGATAACATGCTGGGCCCAAGCTCAGGACAACTGAAGAGACAGAGAAAAGGAAGTCAAGACTGGAGTTCTCCAGTATATTTGCATAATTTCTGGCATGATGTAGGCCAGAGTAGCCGTAAAGTTTCCAGGTGTTACCTCAACAATAATAAATAATAGTTATCATTAGCAATCAGCAATTATTATTAATAGCATAAAGTAACAAGAAATAATAACAAACAGTATTAGTTATTTAATAACATGTGGGAGGTGATGTTTGAAAAAGATGGGGAATTATTTCCACAAAAACATTTTCTAGATGCTTCCATTTTCCAAGAGTTCAAATGACCCATTTTCCACATGGCACTGCAAATTCTTCTAGTGAAAATCCCAGTAGTACTTGAGAAACTAGTCCTCTGGTTTAAAAAAAAAATAAATTGTTAGTGGAGATGTCAGAACAAGGTTAGCATTGTTGGGATGATGGTCACTGAAGGAGCTCTTGTGTGAATGCTGCAGATCAAAAGGGCCAGCATTGCCCTGGATCAGGAGTTTCTTTGGTGATCAGTAACTACGAGAGAGCAAACCACTCTGCCCAGAAGCCTTCAGGAGAGGAAACAAGCCACAAACTGACAATGAAGCCATTCCTTAAGACATCAGCAACTCATTCAAACATAGCATAGAGTCACAGAATGCTTCAATTGGAACGGATCTTTTAAAAGTCATCTAGTCCAACCCCCCTTTCCACTAGACCAAGTTTCTCTAAGCCCTATCCTACCTGGCCTTGAACACTTCCAGGGACAGGGCAGCCACAGCTTCTCTGGGCAACCTGTGCCACAGCCTCAACACACTCCCAGCCAAGAATTTAATTCCAATATCCAATCTAACCCTGCCCTCTGTCAGTAGGAAGCCATTCCCCTTTGTCCTGTCCCTCCAGCCCCTTGTCCAAAGTCCCTCTCCAACTCTTAGAGCCCCTTTAGGCACTAGAAGTAACTCCAAGGTCTCCCCAGCGCCTTCTTCTCTCCAGGTGAACACCCTCAGCTCTCCCAACCTGCTTCCAGAGCAGAGGGGCTCCAGCTCTTGAAGGATCTCCATGGACTCCTCTGGACTTGCTCCAAAATTCTACATCCTTCTTATTTTTGGAGCCCCATAGCTGGACATTCATGCCCTGTGTTAGTTGCCTTGGGGCAACAGCATCCCTTAGCTTACAATTCCACATGCTTCAAAGTGCTTTGCTGATGCCAAAGATGTATCTTCATGTGGCATGAAATCATGAGCCCTTACTTGGGCTCATCAGTGGGGTGGGATGGAGCTGTGCTTCCCTGAAGAAGGGTACAAAGCCTAAGCTTGATGCAGCTCTCTATGTTCATCACCAACAGGGGGACAATTTGGAAGTCAGAGCTAGAGTTCATGGTGCATCATCTGTGTTAAAAGTTGGCTGTGTATCCCTTCAAGAAGAGCTGAGTAAATGTAATCTTGTAGGATATTGGGGTGTTAGCAGAGAGCTGACCTAGAGTTTTGAGGTCACAGAGTGGGAACAGAGATCTCTTTCCATTACAGATAATAGGTGATTCTGTCATCTGCCTTTGCCAGTTTTCCCTCTTGGTCCTTCTTCTCCCTCTGGCCCTCTCCACATCTTTCTCATTATGCTTCAGACCCAGAGAACAATCTCCTACACCAGGTTCCTCCACCGACAGATTCAACTGGCCCAAGAAAGCTCCTTATGCAGGCCAAAACATGCCCTCAAATGCATCACAGGAACTTGGAGACCATCCTACACATCAAAGGAGACACAGCTCTTCTGCCTGTTTTTTTTTTTTCTCCCTAAGCTGCAAGATTCCTCCTTTAGACTATATCTTTGATTTATTGCACTTTTGCACTTATGAGCACTTGTAAAGTGTTCTTGTCCCATTAATTTCAACTTGGAAGTTTCAGTGTTTCCCAGAAGAAAAATACATCACTCAGGATGGGAAGACATGCCCCACAAGCCCCCTCTCTTGTCTTCCACTTTCTTTTCCCTCCTACTGTTCCCTTTCCCCCTATTCCAAGAGGGAAGAGGGGTGATAAATGTGCCACACAAGGTATGCCAACTTCACAAACCAGGAGCAAGGTAATCCTATCTATCCAAACATTGCTTTGCTGAGCACCTAAATAAGGCTCTCTGCATTTAGCACATTTCCTATTGCCAAAGATGAATACTGTGGTCCCAGAAAGAGGACAACCAGCTGCAGGGGTCTAATCTCTGCAAGGATCTGTGTCCACTTTCTAAACACTTGTTCCCAGAAGTTTGAAACACTTTGAATACTCAGTATTCAGCTGAAATTGTGTTTCCTTTAAGGTCTCCCCAATGGTCTCAAGACTCTCACCATGCAGTATAGATTCTCTCACTCTCCCAGGTTTTCTCTTAGCTTATAATCATCCTCCTTGCAAGGAAACAACCTACAGAAGCACTCACTGGTCTTCTTGAACAGATGACATACCCCAGATCAAGTCTTTTCCCATTTTATCAGACATTGGGAGATAGTAATGAAATGTATGTACTCTTGTTTTTTATGGCCAGTCTTATGCACCTGCCCCAGTCTTCAAAGAACATAAATTGTCAGGTTGGACAGGGCTTGAAGCAGCCTGGTCTAGTGGAAGGTTCCCTATCCATGGTAGGAGGTGGAGATGAGAGGAGATTTAAGGTCCCTCTTAACCTGAGCTATGCTATGATTCTATTATTCCTTGCTGGAATCCTGCTGTGTAAGTTAAACCACTGGTATCTGCTACCAGGATAACTCCTGCTCTGCACTGGGGCCACTACTCCTTTGCTTTAGGCTAATCAACAAAGACTCAACAATTAGGGTTTTATAATATCCTCAACACATGGACAAGTCATTCAGATTTCTTCCAGTGATGAGCACATTATGGACAAATTACATACGCTTGGCACTAAAGGAAGTGCTTCAAAATCTATGAAGTGTTTGTCTTATCAAGACCTGTTGTAAAAAACTGAATTTAATTGAAAAATATCCTGTCTCCAGATTCAAACCTGGGTTAAGGTTTTCCACAATTCATTTCTCCTCCATTCAGTACAGGAAATACAGTGACGGAACCCCCTGTGAATTAATTTCCCCATTTATTATATAAACTTCCCCACAAGAATTTAAATTTACTGGTCATTCAGTCTGTCATCTATCTGCCCCCCAGAGATTTCTCCACTTGTTGATTTTTCAAACAGTTTTGACAGGAAACTGAAGGTCTCCAAAGATACTATGTTCCTATTTCAACATTAAAATAATTATTCAGAGAAAGGAATGATTTCAAGCTAAACAATTTCTTCTTAATTTTTATCTTATTATCTGATTTCTACAGGGCAGGTGATTGTAGCAGACAATCAGGTGATAGCAGATTGTAGTAGACAAAATGTACAAAAACCCCAAGGGAATTTTAAAGGGGAAACAGAAAAAAAATGGACAATCTTAAAATAAATCAGTTTAACAAGCCATCAGCTTTGAGACAGAAATTCATCACAATCAGACTCTGCTTCCTGTCATTCTTTCTTCTTCTCATTTCTGTCTGGATTTGAGTCCACTCAAACCCTGCTGGAAAGGCAATTCCCTCTGGTATTTCCAGGCTCTCTAGAAATATCTGAATAAAAAGCATCAGAAATTCTTCAAGAACACACATATTCAGGTGGTTTTCAGTTATATTTTGCACACTGCAGTCTCTAGGTAGAGTGTGTACATCACAACAAGGAGGCAAACCATTCACAGTGATATCTGGTGCAGCACAGAGGCCAGAGCAACCAGTGCCTAACTGGTGGTGGCTTGAACATCACCACCTGTGCTGATGGTAAGAAAAAAAGTGTGTGGGGGGGAAATGGACATTTTCTTCTAGGCTGGAGTTTTGAATTGCTGAGAGCTATCATCAAGAGTATATGTAGCATATAGTTTCTCTCAGCACAGACTCTGGCAGTACGTTGAATGAATTACATCACCAAGTTTCTCTCCCTTAAAGGACCAACTTCAAAGTAATGAAAATAAATGAGACTAGAAAGATAAATTACTTCAATAAGAAAATTGCTAAGAATCCAAGTCTCCTCACTGTATTATCTTCTGCCCTTGCAAAGGGTGGCATTCAAGAGCATCAGAAAGAAGTGTCTTGTGCAATTCTAGAAGTACAGCTCAACAGAACTTTATTTTAGTCCTGCCTCGATCAAATTCCACCAGACTGTGAGGATTTCCTGAGGGAAAACCAGCTTAGGAAAGGGGAAAAGCAGGCAAGTGAGTTTTATGAAGCAAGACACACATAAGTGCTCTACCTCCAGTGTCATGAAGTTGCACAAAAGACATTCAGCTCCAGAGGGATGTGGGGAGTGTGGTAGTTGAATGTCAAATATGGTGCTAGAATCACACTACTTGCACACTACATTGTTAAGGGGCCCACTTGAGAAAGCACAGTAAACATGATTATTTAATAGCTCTGTAGTGCCTTTTCATTCAAATATCTCCCAACACTGTACAAACATTTGCTACAAACCCCAGGCGAAGCCACACTATCTTTGCTATGTGACAGATAGCATGTGAGCCATTCAGGAGCAGGAGGTGGAGCTTCCTTCGTTCCTGAGTGACTCATTATAAGAGGCCTCTGGGGAGCGCGGCGAACAGGAGCGAGCAAACAGGGTCACAGCACTTTGTGCAGCAGTTCGTGCAGGCAGGGTTCAAGGTTCTTGCTAGTTAGGTAAGGTGTTTTTTTACTGGTTGCTTGATTTTGGGCTTTCTCCTAGCAATGGTTTTAACCCAGTCTAAATCTGTGGTTGGCACAAGTGTATGTGACCAAATAGAGCCCTCCAAAAAGGATGTGGCTATGCAGATCTATTCCTGCCTGGAGTGTTTGAGCTTATCCATGGTTTCAGGGGATGCTGTGGAGAAGGTCTGCCTACGGTGTGAACAAGTGAATGACCTCCTTTCGCTGGTGGCCGAGCTTAGGGAGGAAGTTGAAAAATTAAGGAGTATCAGGGATAGTGAAAAGGAAATAGACTGGTGGAGTTCAGCCTTTACATCTTTAAGGGAGGCCCACCAAAAATCAGAGGACTCATATGCCTCTCACTCTCAGGCAATAGAGGGGCACCTGGTAGATGAAGGTGAGTGGAAATGGGTCCCTTCTTGGGGAGGTAATAACAAAAATTCCTCCTGCCCCCCATCCCCTAGCCAGGTGCCACTTCAGAATAGGTATGAGGCCCTGGATCTAGAGAGCCAGCCAGATGGTTTAGAAGAAAATGATCTGCCCAGTGAGCCTCCCAATTATGACTCGTCTAAAAAATGGATTACCACCTCTAACATCAAGAAGAAAAAGGTAATCATAGTGGGTGATTTCCTTCTGAGGGGGACGGAGGGCCCTGTATGTCGACCAGACCCATCCCACAGGGAAGTCTGCTGCCTCCCTGGGGCCCAGGTATGAAGTATCACTGAGAGACTTCCTAGGCTGATTCAGTCCTCTGATTATTACCCACTGCTGATACTCCAGGCTGGCAGTGATGAGATTGAAAAGAGGAGTATCAAGGTGATTAAAAGGGAGTTTAGGGCACTGGGTCAAGTGGTTGATAGGACAGGTGTACAGGTAGTGTTCTGCTCAGTCCCTTTGGTGGCAGAGAAAAATGATGAAAGGAATAGGAGAACTCACATCATTAACAAGTGGCCCAAAGGTTGGTGTCATCAGCAAAGTTTCAGATTCTTTGATCATGGGGCAACCTTTACAGCACCTGCTCTACTAGAATCAGATGGGATACATCTCTCTGTTAAGGGCAGGAGGTTTTTAGCTCATGAACTGGCAGACCTTGTTGAGAGGGCTTTAAACTACGTCTGAAGGGGGAAGGGGATGCATCTGAGATGTCTGGAAGCAGGCCCAAGGATGGTAAGACTGTGTTAGGGGAGAAATCAGCAGCCCAGCTGAGGTGCATGTACACCAATGCACGTAGCATGGGCAACAAACAGGGAGAGCTGGAGGCCATGGTGCAACAGCAGAACTATGACATAGTCGCCATCACAGAAACGTGGTGGGATGACTCACATAGTTGGAGCACTGCACTAGATGGCTACAAGCTCTTCAGAAGAGACAGAAAAGGGAGAAGAGGTGGAGGGGTAGCCCTTTATATCAGGGAAGTTTTGGATGTCATAGGTATTGAAACTAATAATGATGAAGTTGAGTCCCTATAGGTAAGAATTAAGGAGAAGGCCAACAAGGCTGATATCCTACTGGGAGTCTGCTATTGTTCACCCAACCAGGATGAAAAGGTGGACAACTTATTCTATAAGCAACTGAACAATATTTCAGGATCATCAGCCCTTGTTCTTGTAGGTGATTTCAACCTACCAGACATCTGCTGGGAACTTAATACAGCAGAAAAACAGCAATCTAGAAAGATTTTAGAGTGTGTGGAGGATAACTTTTTGTCACAACTGGTGGGCAAGCCCACCAGGGAGGGACTATGTTAGACCTATTGTTCACAAACAGAGATAGACTGGTGGGTGATGTGGATGTTGGAGGCTGCTTGGGGCACAGTGATCATGAAATTATAGAATTCTCGATAATTGGTGAAATAAAGAGGAATATCAATAAGATCTCTACGTTGGACTTCCGCAGGGCAGACTTTGGCCTATTTAAGAGACTTATTCAGAGAGTTCCTTTGGTAACAGCCCTTGAAAACAAAGGAGTCCAGGAGAGATGGGTGTGCTTCAAAGCAGAGATCTTGAGGGCACAAGAACAGACGGTCCCTGTGTGCCGAAATATGAGTCGACGTGGCAAGCGTCCAGTCTGGATGAGCAATGAGGTTTGGAAGGAACTTAGAAATAAAAAAAAGATGTATAATTTTTTTAAGGAGGGACTGATTTCTCAGGAAGTATTTAAGGGAGCTGCCAGGGCATGTAGAAAAAAAATTAGGGAGGCCAAAGCTCAGTTTGAACTTAACTTGGCAACTTCTGTTAAAAATAATAAAAAAAGTTTTTACAAATATATTAATAGTAAAAGGAACGGTATAACCGACCTCTATTCCTTATTGGATGAGGCAGGCAACCTAGTAACTAAAGATGAGGAAAAGGCGGAAATTCTTAATGCCTTCTTTGCCTTAGTCTTTAGTGGCAAGACAGCTTGTCCTCAAGACAACTGTCCTCAGGGGTTGGTAAGTGATGCCAGGGAGCAGAATGGTCCTGTTATCCAGGAGGATATCCCAGTCAGAGAACTGCTGGGACACTTGGATATTTAAAAATCAATGGGACCAGATGTGATCCACCCTAGGGTGATGAGGGAGCTGGCAGATGAGCTTGCAAAGCCGCTCTCCATCATTTATCAGGAGTCGTGGCTCACTGGTGAGGTTCCAGATGATTGGAAACTGGTCAATGTGACACCAGTTTACAAAAAAAGGTAGGAAGAAGGATCCTGGTAATTAGAGGCCAGTTAGCCTGACCTCAGTACCAGGTAAGATAATGGAACAGTTCATACTGAGTGCTATCACACAACACTTACAGGATGGCCAGGGTATCAGACCCAGTCAGCATGGGTTTACGAAGGGTAGGTCATGTCTGACCAACCTGGTCTCCTTCTATGACCAGGTGACCTGTCTGGTGGATGCAGAAAAGGCTGTGGATGTTGTCTATTTAGACTTCAGCAAGGCCTTTGATACTGTCTCCCACAGCATACTCCTGGAGAAGCTGGCAGCCCACGGCTTGGACAGGAGCACTCTTCGCTGGGTTAGGAACTCTGGCCAGGCCCAGAGAGTGGTGGTGAACGGTGCTGCATTCAGCTGGCAGCCAGTCACCAGTGGTGTCCCTCAGGGCTCTGTACTAGGACCAGTTCTATTTAATATTTTTATAGATGACATGGATGAGGGCATTGAATCCTTCATTAGTAAATTTGCAGACGACACTAAGCTGGGAGCTTGTGTTGATCTACTGGAAGGAATAAGGGCTCTGCAGAGAGATTTAGATCAGTTGGATAGATGGGCAGAGTCCAACAGCATGAAGTTTAATAAGTCTAAGTGCCGAGTTCTACATTTTGGCCACAAAAATCCCCTACAACGTTACAAGCTGGGGACAGTGTGGCTGGACAGTGTTCAGGCAGAAAGGGACCTGGGGGTGCTGGTTGACAGCCAGTTGAATATGAGCCAGCAATGTGCCTTGGTGGCCAAGAAGGCCAATGGCATCCTGGCCTGCATTAGGAATTGTGTGACCAGCAGGAGCAGGGAGGTCATTCTTCCCTTTTACTCGGCGCTGGTGAGACTGCATCTTGAGTACTATGTCCAGTTCTGGGCCCCTCAGTTTAGGAAGGACATTGAGATGCTTGAGCGTGTCCAGAGGAGGGCAACAAGGTTGGTGAGGGGCTTGGAACACAAGCCCTAAGAGGAATATTTGAAGGAGCTGGGGTTGTTTAGCCTGGAGAAGAGGAGACTTAGAGGTGACCTTATTGCTCTCTACAACTTCCTGAAGGGAGGTTGTAGACAGGTGGGGGTCGGTCTCTTCCACTGGGCAGCAACCCACAGAACAAGAGGACACAGTCTCAAGGTACATCAGGGAAGGTACAGGCTGGATATTAGGAAGAAATTTTTCACCGAAAGAATAATAAAGTACTGGAATTGTCTTCCCAGGGAGGTGGTAGAATCACCATCTCTGGATGTGTTTAAAAAAAGACTGGATATGGCACTTGATGCTGTAGTCCAGTTGAGGTGTTATGGCATAGGTTGGACTTGATGATCTTAGAGGTCTCTTCCAACCTCATTATTCTGTGACTCTGTGATTCTGAGATAAAGGAAATAGAGGTTTCATTATTTCCAGGAGGCTTTGACAGGGGCCAAAGTAACAGCCAAGAGTCCTTCCATTTATTCACATTTGCCACTTGGGAATGATGGAAAAAAGTGAAAATGGAGGTCTGAGTCTGTGGTTAGCCTGTGCTCAAGTTGAGGGACAGTCCAGCTATGTTTTCTTTTATTCCTCCATCAGGGCTAATTCAAGTGACAATACAGGGAATAAATGGAAGATATTAGGACAAGAAGTAAAGAAATCATAATGGAAATGTAGTCAGATCAATGCATGGTACATTTATAAATACTTAGAGATAGTAGGCATCACCACAGACCTACAAGACACAAATGTTCTCCTATGTTGGAAACTGGAGACCAAGGAGAATGCTCTACAGCCATCAGCTTGCACTAGATGCCTACAAGCAGACAGATGAACCCTTGATGTTGAACTAGGTGCCTGGATTCTGCTATAGAGCAAAGAAGAGGCTGGTCTGAAGCATAGAGCATCTAACCTGGTGGTTTTCCCTCTATTTGGATGAATGATGACAGGGTGACTCTGGTCCTTCCCATGGAGTGCAGCAATCATTTAGATGCCGCACTCAAATGACAAGTACATTAAAGACACTAAATTTGGGCAGAAAAATTCTACCTATTGCAGAGAAAACAGGACTGAGATTAGAGAGCATCTGTCCTTCAGACCTATCCATACCTCCCGCATTGCAGCAGGGAGTGGAACATCAGATGCAGAGGCAACCATGAAAGTTCTGTATGGGGAAGCTTTAGCATGAAGTGCCCTTATGAAGGTGTCACCAAATGCCTGGTGGTGCCTGTGCTTACATTATGGCAGAGGACAGTCAAACAGACTGTGGAACTTATGTCCACCTGGAGCAGGACACTGTTGCCCAGCAGAGGTGTTTAATCATTTGAGATGCCTGAAGAGCACCTGACCCAAGCTCCAGATAGCACTGCAGAAGGACAATAGCCTTTCATGTACATTTTTTGCATTTTCAGGGTCATTTGGGTATCTTAGACACTCCAAGCATGCTCTAGGCACTAAAGCTTGCATTTAACCAGTTGGATTAAATAAACTGGGTTAAACAAAATCTGTAGGGATGGTTGACTACATAGATCTCCATCAAGAATAAAGAGAGAACAAACATCACTGAGGCACCCAAGTTTACATGTCTGAATCACACCCTGCCTCTCAAACCTACAGATTTATGAATCCTTTTTGCTGGCAGGGGCTAAGTGTCCACACCAAGGACACTCTGAACTAAGCAGTAGGTCAGTATCAGTTTGTGACAATAAGACCTTTATTAAACAGTTGTGAGCTGTGAAGCTGTTTTCCACAGAGATTGGTGGAAACTAACAGAAATTCTTTCCAGTTCCAAGGATGAGGCCCATCCATGGGGGATAGCCCATGCCTTGGTCCAGTAGCAATGGCAACATCTGAGTGAGCAAAAACCTATGAGCACCAGTCCATTTGCATCAAAGCCATTATAGTCTGCCCTTCCCAAGCTCTGACTATGATAAAACAGACTGTTAACTTGAAGTCGAGCTACCTACTAATAAAGGAGGAATTCCTATTGTTATGTTTTCTGACCTATAGCTAGCAACACATAACCTCCACTCTCTCTGTGTAGTTCTAAAGTGTTGATCTTAGTGTAATATAAGACACTGAGGATATCACAAATACTTTGATGGGGTTGTCATGTTGCAGTTCACATGGAGTGATATATGGACTGAAGAACAAACTGACCTGCTGGTGATGCCTTATGAAGGCTGACTTAGAACACAGGCTAGACGGAGTTAAATAATAAAGTAGGTATTTATTAAAAGACCTCAATGGATACACCTTGGGCAGGACAAGAGCCCAGCCAGGGCTACCTCCAAGATTGATCCAAAATGGTCACAAAATGAATGGTCATGATGTCTCTCACTTTTAGAAGTTCTGGTCCATTAGCATATTGGAGTTAATTGTCCAATTATAGCTTTAGGTTATGAAGTCTTATCCTTCTTGTTTTTCTCTCTTCAGTCCACGGTGTTTATGCTCTTGGGCCTGAAATTTGGATCAGTTGTCCTTGGTTCCAAGCTAGAAAAGGAATTGTTTTGCCTCTGTGAAGAGAGCTTACCATCCCTAAATATGAAGCTCAGAACTACACATTAAAGCAGTACAGAATCTGATAAATATAAAAGTTAAAACCTAAGGCATCATTTCTTCCCTTTAGAGGCTTGACAAAGGCCTTTACCTTGTCGAGTCTCTATTCTAAATATATAATAATAATAAGTATTTAATAACAGATAAGTATCTAACAACAGTAAATAACTTTTAAAATAAACATTTAATAATAAACATCTAACAATAGATAAATATCTAATAGTAAATCAACATATAATGCTAGATAAATATAACAGTAAATATTTAACAGCAAATATATAATAATAGATACATATCTAACAATATTAATAATAATAAACAATAATAAATAGTAATAAACATCTAAGAACAATAATGCTTTGCACAGTTGGGTATCATGCAAAGAAGAATAATGATTATTGTCAACAGTTCTTCAGGTACAGAAGAGGAATCATTTAAAACAGGTTTTCGTCTGCATTAGTCTCTGTTTTTACAGTTGTTTCAGGAGCAGAAGCTTTCTTAACTCTGGAGTAGTGAATCCAGGGTCCTTTGCCAGCAACTTTGACTGCGGTGAGGGTGGTCAATAGAACTTGGAATTTTCTTCTCCACTTAGCTTGTAGAGGATCACTGTCCCACCACTTATCATAGACCCTGTGTCCTGGTTGGAAGGGATGTGCAGGTGTGTCTAGTTCTATGGGTCTGGATAGCACAATATAATTCTGGAGCTTCTTCAAAGTGGAGCCTGAAGCCATTAGATATCTCTGTAAATCATGTTTCCCTTTCATGTGAATTTCACCTGGAATATGCGGAATCTGATATGGCCTGCCATACAGTATTTCATAGGGACTGATACTATCCTTCGCCTTGGTTGAATGCAAATTCTTAGTAAAGCTATAGGCAAGGCCTGAACCCATGTCATGGATGTTTCCTGACAAATTTTGCTAATTTGTGTTTTGAGAGTTCTATTCATACGTTCAACTTTACCACTCACTTGGGGTCTATAAGGTGTATGCAGATCCCAAGAAATTCCTAAAATCTGACTAATTTTTTTTATCTACTGTTGCAACAAAGTGTGGTCTCCTATTTGATAACATTATCTAAGGGAACTCTGAACTTTGGAATTACATGATTGAGTAAAACTTTCACTACTTCTTTGGCTGTGTTAGTGTGACAGGGCTAAGATTCTGGCCATCTACTAAAGGTGTCAACTAATACTAGTATGAACTTGTATCCCTCTTTGGGTGGAAACTCTGCAAATTCTATTTGCCAGTAATCTCTGGGAAGATCCCCTGCTTTTGTTACTCCTAACACAACTCTTTTTCTTGTGTCAGGGTTCTTTTTACAGCACATTTCACATTTGCTTATTACTGATTGTATAATATCAGTCATTCCTTTTTTTTTTACTACCTTTTTTAGATGTTTCAGAAGATTTTCAACCCTGAAATGTGTGTTTTCATGTTCTCTCTGAGCTAGCTCCTGAAGGATCAGGGGTGGGACTACCACCTGGTTTGATGGTGTAACAGCTCATCCACTCTGTGATCTCAGCTTTAAGAAACTTAATTAGTTTGTGGTCTGCTTCATCATATTTTGGAGTGAACCCTGACAAATTAATCTCTTTTTGTGGAACTACTGCAAGAACACTTTATTCTGCAATCTCTCTCGCTGCTTTATCAGCAAAGCGATTTCTCAGTTCTGGAGTGTTTTTCTTTTTTTGGTGACTGCTACAATGCATGATAGCTACTTCTGTAGGTTTTTTAAGAGGGCAAGTATTTGTTCAGCATGCTTGATTTGATTACCTTGATTGTTCAGAAGTCCTTTCTCCTCCCAGATGGCTCCATGGGCATGGACAACACTAAATGCATATTTAGAGTCAGTCCATATATTTATATTCTTTCCTTTGCTCAGGTCTCGGGCTCTCGTCAGTGCAATCAATTCAGCTTTCTGTGATGACACATCTGCTGGCAGGACCTTTGCCTTGATCACCTTATCTTGCGTGGTCACTGCATAGCCTGTCATCCTTCTGCCATTTTTCATAAAGCTGCATCTGTAAAATTGGATTTTTCAGGGGCATGTCTGGTCAGCTGGAATAGACATCTTCAATGTCTGCAAACAATCATGTTCAGGCTCATTGTCAATTAAGGTGAAAGACAAAAACATGGCAGAGTTAACAGCAGAAGTTGTTTTCAGGGTAGCATCATCTTCTACTAATAATAGTAATTGATATTTAGGCATCCGGTTACTGAACAGCCAATATCCCCCCTTTTGTTCTAGTACAGCTGATACCGCATGGAGTACAAACACTACAATGTGTTGCTCAAGGGTGAGTTTTCGGGCCTCCTGGATCAAGATGACAGTGGCTGCTACAGCTTTCAAGCACCCTGGCAAGCCTTGGGCAACACTGTCTAGCTGTTTAAAAAAGTAGGCTACAGCCCTCCGTTGGTTCTCAAGGTGCTGTGCTAGCATCCCCAAAGCCACATTCAGTCTCTCATATGTGAAAAGTTCAAAAGGTTTAGTGAAGTCTGGCAGTCTTACTGCTGGAGCTGACATTAGAGGGTGTTTCAGCTGTTTAAAAGCTGCTCTGGTGTTTTCAGTCTACATGATAATTCTTTTTGCAGCTACTTTTAATGCTTTATATAGGGGTTTTACTGGCAGTCCATAATTGCTATCTACGGACGACACTAACCTACCTTTCTCAGGAAAGATTGCATCTTTCTTACGGCATGGGGCGCTGGGAGTCAACAGATGGTTTCTTTCTGTTCTTTGCTGAGCTGCTGATGTCCACAGAAGATCTCATGCTCCAAGTAAACTACTGCTTCTTTAGCAATCTGTTCCTTGTCTCTAGAAACTCTGTCCCACTCAGTCGCAAGTAGTTTAATAGACTTACAGTAAGTCATACACAGTCATCTCTCGTTCTGGCTGCAATCAGGATGTCATCTACATATTGAAGAATAACTCCTTCTGGCTTTTGTCTTTTATAGTGTGAAAAACGAGGTTCACTCTCCTGGTAAAATTTAAAAGTTTAATAACGGACAATAGGAGACAAAGACAATAAAGCAAAGATATATGGCTGGGTGCTTGGCATTCCATCAAGAGCACACCTGCTATTTCGGAGATGCCCTTTACATACCCTTTCTATTGCATCAGCCTACTGTATATTCATAAACAATTATACATATTTAAACTTTTCCCCCAACTAGTTTACATATTCCAAGAACTGCTTAGCATGTCTCATCCTTGGGTCCACTTTTTTAGAGCATGCCATTTCTTGGCTGTGGTTTTAGTCTGTTCTTGTTATCACCTCCAGTTTGGGCTTTGGTCCATATTTTCTACAGATGGTGGATGCTGATTAGTAGCAGGGGTCTTCATCATATGTTCATTGGATGTTACCCCAACCAAGCAGGCACTTTAACGCAAGCATACTATATCAGCTATTTCACTACTATGTCCAAGTTTAGTTAAGAACAGAAATTAAAAAAAAAAAACTGTATCTTTATAGCAAAGTTACATTACACATATAGCATCCATATTAATATTTGCAGAAAGCCAATATTATAATGTGCATTTCTAACACTAGTCTTCTAGTTCCTTTGCTAGCTGGTTCCCAGATATTGTTGGGCTGTTCTTGAAACTTTTTCAGGGTAAAACTGTCCATGTAAGTTGACTTTCTCTCTCTGTTTCAGGATTTTCCCACTCAAAAGCAAAAAGCTCTTGGCTGGTTTTGTGCACAGGAATGCAGAAAAAGCATTCTTCAGGTCTACAACAGTAAACCACTCTAATTCATCTGTCAGTGTGGTCAAAAGGGTGTAGGGATTGGCTACTACTGGGTGTATGTCATCTGTAATTTTGTTAATTGCTCTCAAATCTTGTACTAATCGATAACTCTTGCCATCTGCTTTTTTAACACTTAAAATGGGAGTATTGAATTTGGACTCACATTGCACTAATAAACTATGTTGTAGGAATTTTTCAATTATAGATGCTATTCTCTTACAGTTTCCGAATTTCAAAGGGTATTGTTTTTGCCTTACTGATGTAGTTCCTGGTTTGAGTGCAATACTTACAGGTTCTGCCCATTTGGATGTTCTTGGGATAACACTGGCCTACCCTATTGGATTTACCAATTTTCAACTTCAGCAGGGATTTCACCACATTTTTTCCTGTATAAAAAGTGCAGCAACTTGGACAAATTTAAATTCAGGAATTACAACTCATATAGCTTTCCCCTTTTTGAATTTAATTTCTGCTACTAATTTTCTAGCAAATCCCTCCCCAGCAATGTTTTAGGGGAGCTGGGCATATAGAGGAATTGATGAGTTACCGAGTTTTGGTGGTTTCAGTTTGAAACCAGGTGGAAATATTAATTTTGTGTAGTGGTTTTGGTTTGCTAATTTCAGATTTCTCAATTCTGAGATTTTCCTGGGTGGCCCACTAAAGAATGTGGCGGGTTCAGTGCTGGCTAATTACTACTACACTTACTTCCTGCTGTGAGATAGGATTAGGAGAAAGGTAAAGTAGGTTTAAAATTTTAAAAGGGTATAAAGAAAATTTTATTAGCAGTAACTAAAAGGAAAAATAGTAGTAAGAATCAAAACAAACTCTTTAGAACACTTCTCTCCCCACAACCTTTTCTTTCCCACTGATAATGTAAAGAAACTAAACTTAACATTTCTAGTCAGTTTACTACTTTTAAAATAGTCTTTCTTCAGTTCCCTGGGGGAGAGAAGTATTTTTTGTTAATGTTATGGATACTTCTTTACAAGATGAAAAAAATAGTTCTCTTGTGGTTCTCAATTTTGTTACAAATATCAGCTGCCCAGGGAACCCTGCCATCATGAAATCTTTTTTATTTTTACAAGGCTTCCCACAGCTTGTTAATGGGCTATGTTGACTTAGGGGGTATTGGTTTAAAGATGAGTTGTTTAAAGGTAAAAGTTTTCATTATTTATCGTTAAAAACATCATCTCTGGACACAGAAATTTTCTTCTTTTTTTCTGGGAAGCATAAGACTACTCTTCTTTCTTTTTTTGTTCAAACTCTTTATGGGATTGTTAGATTGTTAGGCATAGGATTACAGCTATTTGAACATTTTCTTATCGTAGCATGGGAGCCTTATTTGATATCAATTTGAACACTTTAATCTCTCTATAGTATCATGTGTTGTAAGGAAAAAGAGGGGTTTTTTAATAGCTTTTTATTGAGGATTTTAGTTCTAAAAACAAGGCATCTCCTCCCCCCTCCCATCTGGGACTTAACTTCTTCTTCACTGACTTTGCATGCTTGTATCTTGTTCTTTTCTCTCACTCAAGGGAGGATTGAAGCACTGAAAGGGTTAACATCATGCCTGAGGCCTACCTGACCTGCTGGTAACCTGTGGCAGGGCTGCGCCTGGGCTGTGTAAGGATCGATCTCATGGTTGGTTTTTGGTTTTCTGCACGGGCTGCAGGGGTCTCTGGTCTCAGCTGCGCTGGTGGAGGGTGTCTGACGGTAAGACCTTTACAGCCGTGGCCAGCCCTGCTGCAGCCAGTGCTCTGCAGCCTCCCCCTCCTTCCTGCCCGGCAACTGCTGGGGCCCGGCCCGGCCAGACCAGAGCCGATGCGGGGGGCCAGCGGGCGGCCCAGGGAGCGGGGAAGGGGCCCAGCCCGCAGCAGGACTGTCCAGCCTGGCTTGGCTGAGACCGGGGTGCCGGGGCCAGGGCCCACTACCTCCTCACCGACCTGAAAGGAAAGAGAGAGTTCCTGGGTTTTTTCATCTTTAACATGTGTGTTTCACAGAGGCGTGTCTAGCTACTAAGTGGTTTAACAGACTGTCAGTTACACAAAACCTTTGCATCAATTCCTTGAATTTCCTCCCATTCCAAATTATGACACTAGTGCTTCCCCAGTTGGAATTTTAAGGTTTGGAAGAAAGGCTGTGTTTTGCTTACCTCGGTCACCTTAACAACAAGTACAGTATTGTGACTCAGTTTCCCTTCTAAGGTATTTAACACAGAATATGCTGCTCCAGTATCTACTAAAACCTCTATGTCATCTTTCCTCAGCTTAGCTATAACCAAAGGCTCCACTAGGGGCTGGCCTTCAATCTCCATCACTCAGAACTTGAACGATTTGAGGTTTGTACTACTGGGAGTTATGGAACTGAAGATTTTTCTTTCAGCACTAGCCAGTTATTCTTTTAATGTCCCCACTTCTTCCAGTATGCACATTGGTTCTTGTCTGTAGGGGAAGTTTTCTTGGATGAAGTTTTTCCTGAGTAGCCTTCTTGCTAGGTTGGGATTTAACTTTTTCAGTTGGGCCCCTATCTTAAACCACTTTCTAGGCAACCTCTAGTAATTTATCTATGTCTCAAACCCCCTCTGTCTTTTGCAGTTTTTTTCATATATCATTTGAACCTTGACTTATAAACAAAAGTACTAGATGTGCTTTATGATTGCCTGACTCAGGTTCTAAATCTGTGTATTTGATGGCAGTTTCTCTTAGTCTGTTTAAAAAATCAGTGGGTGATTCATCATAATTTTACTTCACTTCCTAAATCTTTGACCAATTTATAGCTTTAGGGACTCCATGTTTTAACTCATATACCCCAAGGCTTTGATATCGCTTTAACCTCACCATATGTTCTGGTATATTTGGTTCCCACCCTGGGTTTTCAAGCGGAAATATTTCAGTGACAGTTCCTCAAAGCAGGCCACTGGCTATGCTCCCTTCAACTGTCATTGTGATGGCCTTATTGACCATTTGTCTCTCAGTGGGGTCAAGTAATGTGTCTAACATAGAATTCATATCAGCCCAGTCAGGATTTTGTGAGTTAATTGGTCTTTCTACTAATTTTGCCGCCTTATCTGGATAATCTTTCTATTTTCCCACAGTAGTTTTCCACTGCTCTAACTCAATAAGGCAGTATGGAACCTTTACTTATATCAGGCCCTGGTTGCCAGCTGCTTGTTGCAATGGGGCTTGTAAAACTGGTTTGTTTTCCTTTTCCTTTTTTGGTCTAGTACATTTAGCTATCAGTCTATGCTCTTTGAAGGCTTTTCTCACTATCTTAACTCCTCCTTCGCGTGCTCAGGGCTGCAATGACCTCATCAATTTCCTCTTCCTCGGAACTATTTGAGCAAGAGCTCTCTGATTCGGCTGACTCTGTTGTATCATATAATCTATTTCGACTACTCCCGATCCTAGAAAGCACTATGCAGGATTTACTGTGTCTTTTAACACATGTCTGCGTGCATTGATGATGTAATCCCCTGAAGCTGCTCCCTGGTGTTCAGGGTTGCTATGGAAACTCACAGGCCCGAGAGCAGAGAGACCACTCCTCCTATGGGAAGTTCTCTCTCTGCCCTCTTGGTAGAAGGCTCTGTCCTCCGGCCCCTCCTCTCGCGGCAGTGCTGTGGGCTGCACACACCAGCCGTCCCCTTCCCCCGCTCAGTAGAAGGCTCTACCTGCCAGCTTCTCCTCCACTGGCTAGGACCCTGCCTGAGCCACTCCTTCCTCCACCCCACCTCGTCGTGGCGGCAGTGACAACTGGTGGTGGCAAGGGCGGCGGCGGGGCCATGCTTTGGACCAGGCCCGCGCTCATCACAAGTAGAATTGTCCCCACCCGCAAAGCCGGAGCGACTAGATCAAACTCTGCTTTTTCTTTTCTTTTACTTTCCTTCCTCAATATAGGCTCTTTTTTACTTTTCCCTTTAAGACCAAAATATGCTCTTCCTTTTTGTTTGCTGTTTGGCTGACATGCTAACACTATAAAGAGCCTAGTGTACCCCAACTCATTTAAGTATTCTTCCTCGTATATATGGGAAATCAAACTTGATATTAATTTTTTATCAAAAATTCTGAACTCGGGCAGCGTCTCATCGTTATCTAGTTCATACATAGGCCAGATATTTTCTGAGAGTCTGCTAAGTTTGAATTTAAAAAACAAAGACTCCCCACCGGTAATGTGTCTCCAGTTTCTCAGTATTAATCCCAGAGGACTATCTCTCGGGATATTATTATTACAACATTCGCAGGAGAACATGCATCCCATATCTTAAGAGTTCTGAGTAAGAGAACCCATAGAAATTAAAAGAACCAGGGAGAGAGAGAGAGTAAGAAAGAAGAGACAGGATACAAACCCCGCCCTTTGCAGTCGCAGCACAGGATCTATCCCCTTCCCCACTGCTGGCCTCACACCAGCAGCACTACAACTTAACTTAGGTACTAAACAGAATACCCCTTTATCTACTCACGCATCTCTGTCAGGTCCAAGGGTTCTTGGGCTCCGATACCTTCTGGATTGCAGTTGGGGCCCTCCCCAGGAGTGCCAGCAGGACTGGGAGGGGCAGGAGCTGAGTGTTCCTCTGGTCTAGGGGTTTTCCAGATGACTTCTGTCCAATCATGGTCACCAGAAATGATGCCTTGTGAAGGCTGACTTAGAACACATGCTAGACAGAGTTAAATAATAAAGTAGGTATTTATTAAAAGACCTCAATGGATACACCTTGGGCAGGAAAAAAAGAGCCCAGCCAGGGCTACATCCAAGATGGACCCAAAATAGTCACAAAATGGATGACTGGTCATGAGGTCTCTCACTTTTAGAAGTTCTGGTCTGTTGTATTGTGTCTGCTTTTATCTGCTTTTACTATTGTTATTACCCGTGTTGTTAAGATGGTTTGCCCCTGTTGCTCCCTCATATCCCTTTGGTTCCTTCCTTGTCACTCTCCCCTTAGACTACCCCTTGACTCAGCAGAACTGCTGAGTCATTCCTGTGTCCCCTCCCTGGTGCCCTGTCCATCACTCGGCAGCCCATTCCCACCACCTGGAAACTTCCATCAGGGGCGTCGAGTGATTGGATCAGGACCAGGGACCCCTCCCCTACCTTCCCTTAATAGGTTGTTATCCCTGTCTGTTTCCTCGAAAGTTACTCCCCGGTTTATCCCTATTGGTTGTTCTCCCCTTCCACTCCCCCCTTTATAAGTCGCCGCAGAGCCCTTCTCGGGGCTCTCGTCGGTCAGCTGAGTTAGGTGCTGTTGGAGCTCTTGGAGCTAACAATAAAACCTGACGTTTGCCCCCGAGGAGAGTCAGCCTCTTTGCTCAGTGGTCTCGCCGTCCCGTCGCTCCTCCAGAGGCACTCCTGGCAAGCCCTTTGGGGAACCCAAAGGGAGTGCCCTCTGCTGTCGCCGTGTCACCTAGCCGGGTCACTCGAGCGACTGCCGAGTGGACACGACGGCAGCTTGGCGCCCAACATGGGGCCCGAGAACACCGCCGGACCCCACGGAGGAGGTGACCGGGTGCTGCGGGGGACCGTTCGTCTCTTCCAGGATCTTCCTGGTGGACTAGGCTGCTCTCCTGTGGCTCCGGACTTTCAACCTGTGGACGTCAAGCTACCCCGGTGGGAGCAGACTCCGTTTTAGGGAGTAGCGCTCCCGGGGAAGGGTCTGGTAGCCTCTCCGGCACCTGAGAGGTCAGACCCCCACTGAGGCTCCCTAGCCGAGGATTTTGTCACAGTCCCGGACTTTCAGCTCCTGCCCTGCCTTGAAGTTTGCAACTTTGGTAAGTTGATTCTTTGTATCCCCTCTCTATCTAGGGGAGGTTTCTGAGCAACGCTGCCCACTTTGTCTGGGGGCCCTTCCTTGTCTTCCCTTTGGGTGGGGAGGGGAAGTTACTCTTCGTTTTTCTGGGCAGGTTGCTAAGCAACCTCTAAGTAGGTTGCCGGGCGGCTAGGGCAGGCTACATTTTGTTAGTTTTTTTTTCTCCTGGTTAGGGGTTGATTCTGCGAGACACTTGTAACAACTGACAGTATGGGTGCACGGCTGTCTGTCTCGCAGAAGAGGCTCTACTACCAAGTTGTGGGTATCCTTGCTGGGGGGGAACAGAAATTTAAAAAATCTGAAGTTCAGAAGTTTGTCCGATGGTTGTCCCTCCATTTCCCTGATGTTTCGGCCCAAAAATTACTGCAGGTGCCGTTTTGGGACAGGGTAGGGAATGAGATCCTGAGATTAGGGGATCCATCCCTATCCAAATTTACTTATTTGGCTTTGCAAATTCGCAATATTGTTAAAAATGAAATGCAGGGGCAGCCACCCGCTGACAAACTTCTCCCCAGTTCGCAACCCTGTTCGCAACCCGGTTCATCCCATCCTACCCCTCTATCCTCTCCCGCTGTCCCTCGTTCAGGAATTCTGAAGGGAACAACCTGCCATTCGGCGCGGGGTCGCCACCGTCTCCCCGGCTCCCCACAGAATTCTCGTGACCCCCGCCTGGGCAGTTCTGGCCAGACTGCTCGGGATCTTCCCCATTCCCCAATCTCTCCTAAATGTACAGCCCTGTCCAAGAAACCCTCGGTTACGTTTAATGTCCCTGATCCCATTTCCCCTCAAAATGGCCCCCGGGGGGCGCAAGATGGCGGGCGCCAAGTGGCATCTCCCGCCACTTGTCCTCCTTCTCCCCATGATCCATCTCCCCGTGATCCTCCCCCTTCTCCTCCCTCTCTTCCCCAAAGCCCCATCCTTTCGGAACCTGACCCCTCCCTATCCTCTGGTTTTCTCACTCCTCCTACCTCTCCTCCCACCGACACCACCCACCCAAAGGTGACATCACCCAATGCCCCTCCCACTGGTCCCATTGTTGTCCCTTCCGGTCCCGCCCCTGATTCCCACGGTTCCCACGACCCCTCTTCCGGTTCCCACGCTTTGGTTTCCGGGGCGGGGGATGGTGGGAACCCAGGCCTGCCTGGTACCCTTTCTACCCTTTCGGCTGCACCGGTGTCATATGTCCCGCAGCCGGAGGGTAGACTCCTTGCCCAATGGTCACCGATCTCTCAGCAAACCATCAAGGAATTGTGTAAGGCCCAAAAGCAATTTAAAAGAGAGAGTGAGTATTTTAGGGGCTTATTAAAGGCCACTTTAACAGCAAGTGAATACACTCCGGCAGACCTAAGGGCTCTCTTCTCATGCCTGTTAACACAGACAGAGTTTATGTTATGGGAGGTGGCATGGGAGAGAGAGGTCCGAGCGGTACTGCCGGAGTTGTGGGCCAATCAAGAAACAACGTTAGATGCTGAGGGACGGATTTTATCACTTGACCAGTTATGTGGGAAGGGAGATTGGGTATCAGGGCAAGTTTAGGAGAACACCTGGACTATCCTAACCCCATTTTAACTATCGATTCTTCTTCTGGCTCTTTTAGGTTGGCCTTGACAGAACCTTTACATCTACGAGACAGTGATTGGCGGTTTGTGTCGGTCGACACTGAGACACCCGGGACCTGGAAGAAATTCCATTGTAAGTACATCGTCCTTGGGGACACCAAACACACGCCTCTCGACATTACCATTGCCCCGGGTCTGGTAACAGCTGATCCGGGGAGCTTGGTAGTATGGCTGCACTGTACTCACCCTCCGGTATACCTGCCAAAGGGCCAAGTGATCGCCCAAGCTCTCCCAGTACCTGAGCTCCCAGGGGACCCCGACCACCTGGAGTCTGTCCCCACAGTGTGTTGGACTCGGGTGCTGGGGAGAGAGAAACCTAGGATTTCGTGCGGGCTGCGCCGGGGAGGCGAGTACAAGTATATGAAGGGACTACTAGACACAGGGGCAGATGTGACGATCATTCCCTCTCGGGAATGGCCGTCGCATTGGGAGTTGCAAAACGTGGCTGGACATGTGCAAGGTGTAGGGGGTATTCAATTGGCGAAACAATCAAAGAGCATCGTAAAAATTGAGGGGCCGAATGGGCAATTGGCTTCTATACGCCCATTCGTGTTGGACTATTCGGAACCCTTGTGGGGGAGAGACCTGATGGCCCAATGGGGAGTCACAATTGATATCCCGACTCCCCAGGTTTTTCGGGCGGCGGTCACTGATGAGCGCCCTACCCAGAAACTGAATTGGAAAACTGATGTTCCAGTATGGGTAGAGCAGTGGCCGCTTAGTAAGCAAAAATTAAAGGCGCTTGAGGAGCTCGTGGCGGAGCAATTAGCCAAAGGGAATATCCAGGAAACAGCATCTCCTTGGAATTCCCCCGTCTTTGTCATCAAAAAACCAGGCAAAGACGAGTGGCGGCTTCTTCACGACCTCCGAGAAATCAATAAAGTAATTGAAGACATGGGCTCTCTCCAACCTGGGATGCCGTCCCCTGCGATGCTCCCTGAAAATTGGAATTTGGCAATAGTCGACATAAAAAATTGTTTCTTCCAAATTCCCTTACACCCTGATGATGCTCCACGTTTTGCCTTCTCGGTTCCTACCATCAACCGGGAAGCCCCAAGGAAGAGATACCATTGGAAAGTTCTCCCTCAGGGGATGAAGAACAGTCCATCTATTTGCCAATGGTATGTCTCTTCCTTGCTGTCCCCTGTCCGTGCAGCCGTCGAGGGCGTAATCATACACCATTACATGGATGATATTCTTGTTTGTGCCCCCTCCGACGATCTGCTTACCCACGCGCTTGAACTGACAATCAATGTGTTGATTGCTGCAGGGTTCGAGCTTCGTGAGGACAAGGTTCAACGGATGCCGCCTTGGAAGTACCTGGGCCTGGAAATTAATAAGCGGACCATTGTACCGCAGAAATTGGCTATTAAAAATAATATCAAGACTCTCGTGGATGTCCAGCAACTGTGTGGGTCTTTGAATTGGGTAAGACCCTGGCTAGGTATTACCAACGAAGACCTAACCCCCCTTTTCAATCTATTGAAAGGGGGAGAGGAGCCGAGTTCTCCTAGGGCTCTTACCCCAGAGGCGAAAGCTGCACTGGAAAAGGTTCAGGAGACGATGTCTGCCAGGCAGGCCCACCGTTACCAACCGGGCCTGCCCTTCAAATTCATCATATTGGGTAAGCTGCCACACCTCCACGGGATGATCTTCCAGTGGGAGATCATCCAGGGTAGGAAGAAGGACCAGGACCAGAGGGACCCACTCTCTATAATAGAGTGGGTGTTCCTCAGTCACCAACGGTCCAAGAGAATGACCCGGCCACAAGAGCTGGTGGCAGAGCTGATCCGGAAAGCGAGGGTCCGGATCAGGGAGTTAGCAGGTTGCGACTTTACATGTATTCACATCCCTTTAAAATTGGAATCGGGCCAATTTTCAAAAGGAATGTTGGAGCACTTGCTTCAAGAGAGCGAAGCCCTACAGTTTGCACTGGACAGCTACACCGGGGAAATCTCTGTTCAGAGACCGGCCCACAAAATTTTCAATTTGGAAGTTCAATTTACATTGTCAGTAAAAAGTATTCAGAGTAAAACACCTCTTAAAGCTCTGACAGTTTTTACCGACGCATCCGGAGCATCCCACAAGTCAGTGGTGACTTGGAGGGATCCTCAGACTCAGTGGTGGGAGGCAGATATTGCCGAGGTAGAGGGATCACCCCAAATAGCTGAGTTGGCTGCAGTCGTCAGAGCCTTTGAGAGGTTCTCTGAACCATTTAATTTGGTCACAGATTCGGCCTATGTAGCGGGTGTAGTGTCCAGAGCAGAAAATGCAATACTGCAGGAGGTGTCCAACATCCCTCTGTATAACTTGCTCTCAAAATTGGTAAAATTAGTCTCCCACCGAGAGCAACCATACTATGTGATGCATGTAAGGTCACACACAGACCTGCCGGGGTTCATCGCTGAGGGCAATCGGCGTGCCGATGCCCTTGCAGCTGCAGCAGTTAGGATGGCCCCGCTCCCTGACGTGTTCCAACAAGCCAAGATCAGCCACCAGCTTTTCCATCAGAATGCGCCAGGCCTGGTTCGTCAATTCCATCTTACCCGTGAGCAGGCACGGGCAATTGTGGCCACATGTCCTTCATGCCAATCGCATTCCCTACCCTCTTTGAGTGCAGGAGCCAACCCTCGCGGGTTGCACAGCTGTGAGGTGTGGCAGACGGACGTGACTCATGTCGCGTCCTTTGGCAGACTGAAATACGTACACGTCTCCATTGATACCTTCTCTAGTGCAGTGTACGCCTCTGCCCACGCGGGGGAGAAGGCGGCAGATACAAAAAAACATCTAGTACAGGCCTTCTCCATGCTCGGCGTTCCGAGGGTCATCAAAACAGATAACGGCCCAGCGTACAAATCCAAGGAATTCCGAAGCTTCCTGCAGCAATGGGGAGTAGAACATAAGACCGGCATCCCCTACTCCCCGACAGGTCAAGCCGTGGTGGAAAGGGCTCACGAGAGTCTCAAGAGGATCTTACACCAACAACAGCCGACTATGAAGGTGGAGCCCCCCCAGGTCCGGTTGTCGAGAGCATTGTTCACGTTGAATTTTTTAAATTGCTCTTTTGAAAATCTAAACCCGCCGATTGCTAGGCACTTTACAAACAGTGCGCAAACCAGCCTAAAGGCCAGACCTCCTGTGCTGGTCAAGAATCCGGAGACATGGGAGCAGGAGGGGCCCTATGACATGATAACCTCGGGGCGTGGATACGCTTGCGTGTCCACTCCCTCAGGTTTGAAGTGGGTCCCCTCCAAGTTTGTAAAACCATATGTCCCGAAGCTCCCGAAGAATGATAGTAGTTCCCAGGTAGGAAATGCAGCATGGAGGAGGAGGTGACGCCGGAGGTCCTCCCTTTAAAAGTTAAAATTTTTAAGTACCTAACTCTGCTTTGTTTTAGTTTCCCCCACAGATTTCCTTTGCTGTTGTCCCAACCTACGATAACATCGGGAATGAGCCCCATCCTGTTTGTGATGCTGCTGAACATCATACCTCCCCAGCGGGTGTGGATAGTTCCTCAGCCACAGGCCAACGTTTGGACCACCCTGGCCAAAGCAATGAACCAAGACCATATATGCCTATCAACCTCCTCTGCCGCCAATCCTATGCTTTCCTGCCTCGTGGGGATCCCACTGAGATTAAATGAATTTCCTTTTGTTTTTCCTAAAGGTTCAGTTTCCCCTCGAAGGAAGACCCGCTCCTTTGTCATCAAGGAAGTTAACCCTTGGAAGGAGTGGGTCAGAAAGTTACCCGTCCTAGAAACCCTTCCCCCGGAATTAGACCTGTTAGGTTCCTCAAAAGCCTTCGTTTGTATCCATTTTGCGGTCAATCCTGACCCCCAAGTCCGTCCCTTCACCGAGATCCGGCAATATAATCTAAATTATACCGCTAAATTTTGGTGCCGAAAGACAATCCATATCCCCTCGAGATCCACCCCCGACAATCGACCCCACTCCCTTCCTAAGGGCACCTTTTTAATTTGTGGGGATAGGGCTTGGGCAGGCATCCCCCCTCACCTGATCGGAGGCCCCTGTACCTTTGGCCGGTTGGGCTTGTTCACTCCCAATAAGACTCAAATTACTACTTGGCAAAAGAAGAATGCAACCCATCAATTGGCACGTCCCAAAAGAGAACTAAAAGATTTGGACCCAAATTGTGACTCAGAAATCATCCATTGGTCAAAACCAAAAGGGGTTGCGGCTATCGCGTTCTTGCCATGGGTAGCTGTAGCCAAAGCATTCGGGGAATTGGCTCACCTCGAGTGCTGGGTAGCTAAACAAGCAAATTTAACATCAGCCGCGCTATCGGACCTCCTATCGGATGAGGAAATAACGAGGCAGGCCACCCTCCAGAATCGGGCGGCAATTGATTTTCTTCTCCTTTTGCATAATCATCGTTGTGAGGAGTTTGAAGGACTGTGTTGCTTAAATTTAACATCCCACGCTGAGGACGTCCACGCCACGATAAACAAGATGCAAAACATGATATCAGACATTAAGAAAGAATCAGGAGACTGGCTGGGGAGTATCTTCGAAGGATGGGGACTCTCTAGTTGGGCACAGTCATTACTTCGACTGGGACTTTTAATTTTGTTTATTCTGAGTATTTTAGTTATCGGGTTCAGTGTCCTTAAACGGATGCTGGTCGGCCTAATAAGTACCACGGTTGAGGTGAATCGGGTCTCTATGTCGACACCACCAGAGGAGACCCCGACAGAGAAGCAACCGTGGCAGGAGACAGCACCGACACAGCAGCCGTGGTTTGGGGACCTGTACCCGGAATCTGAGTTTTTACCCCAGACTGAGTTTACTTCATTTTAATTCTTAAGCTCTGTTTAAGCATTAAGTTACATCCCCTTCTGTTTAAAACAAAAAGGGGGAATTGTTGTATTGTGTCTGCTTTTATCTGCTTTTACTATTGTTATTACCCGTGTTGTTAAGATGGTTTGCCCCTGTTGCTCCCTCATATCCCTTTGGTTCCTTCCTTGTCACTCTCCCCTTAGACTACCCCTTGACTCAGCAGAACTGCTGAGTCATTCCTGTGTCCCCTCCCTGGTGCCCTGTCCATCACTCGGCAGCCCATTCCCACCACCTGGAAACTTCCATCAGGGGCGTCAAGTGATTGGATCAGGACCAGGGACCCCTCCCCTACCTTCCCTTAATAGGTTGTTATCCCTGTCTGTTTCCTCGAAAGTTACTCCCCAGTTTATCCCTATTGGTTGTTCTCCCCTTCCACTCCCCCTTTATAAGTCGCCGCAGAGCCCTTCTCGGGGCTCTCGTCGGTCAGCTGAGTTAGGTGCTGTTGGAGCTCTTGGAGCTAACAATAAAACCTGACGTTTGCCCCCGAGGAGAGTCAGCCTCTTTGCTCAGTGGTCTCGCCGTCCCGTCGCTCCTCCAGAGGCACTCCTGGCAAGCCCTTTGGGGAACCCAAAGGGAGTGCCCTCTGCCGTCGCCGTGTCACCTAGCCGGGTCACTCGAGCGACTGCCGAGTGGACACGACGGCACTGGTCCATTAGGATATTGAAGTTAATTGTCCAATTATAGCTTTAGGTTATGAAGTGTTATCCTTCTTGTTCTTCTCTCTTCAGTCCACATTGTTTATGCTCTTGGGCCTGAAATTTGGATCAGTTGTCCTTGGTCCCAAGCTAGAAAAGGAATTGTTTTGTCTACCTACTTGTCTTAAGTTGAAAATGGGGGGTGTGTTCTATTCCTATCTGATGGGGCAGTTTCCTTCTGTTAATTGGGCAGTTTTCTTTATCTCTTCCACAACCCATCCTCCCTCCGGGAAATATCTTCTGTTAATGGGCCATGGAGTGTCACTGCATGACTGATAAAATTACAGCATCCCACTGTGAGAAGCTCCACCCAGAGGGAGGAGCCAAGCATTCCCAACTAGATGTAATCAGAGATCTGGAAGACCACAGCCAGCCTTTTCCACTGGATTCCCAGTGGAGCAGTTATCTTCTCCACTGGATCTTCAGAGGAAAACTACACCCTTCTACAGGCTCACTGCTTCAACAGAATCACATCTGCCATTCCAGGAGGACTGCAGCCACCGTTTCAATTGGACTGCTACCAACACCCTGACCCACAGGGCATCAGGTCGTATTCTGACTCTTTCAGTGTTGTTTTGTATTACTGCATTGTTTATTTTTTTTCCCTAATAAAGAACTGTTATTCCTGCTCCCATATCTTTGCCTGAGAGCCCCCTTAATTTCAAAATTATAACAATCCGGAAGGAAGGGTTTACATTTTCTATTTCAGGGAAGGCTTCTGCCTTCCTTAGCAGACACCTGTCTTTTCAAACCAAGACAGTCATGCCTAAACTGGCAGGTTATTTAGCTCAACAACAGCATCCATCTGATGGTACCCACCCAACTCTCCATACCATGTCTAGACATTCTCTCTCTTCAGCACTTTGCTGTTGCTGTTGAGTCAGGGACGGATGAAAAGACTCCAAGGTTCAGAAGGCTAAAAGAACATTTAATGAAAGTAGCACATGTCTTTTATAATGGTAAAATATGATTGGTCTCAAAGTAAAAACCTTTCACACCATTGGTGCACTATGAATAGCACACTGTGATAGAACATACCTATAAACAACATGAACAGAAAGAGAGATAGTAAATGTTTGAATTTTTTCTCCTAACTTTCCCAGGCCAAAGCCTGACAGAATTCTCTCTGTTCTCTCTTCAACTGAACTGAACTCCACACTTTGCATCCTAGAGTCTTATGTTGATGCCTTCTGTGTAGTCAGCCAAGGCCAAGTCACTGTCAGTCCCCTCTAGTCCAACTCCCACAGGTTTTGCACGGCCTGGTTTTTGGTAGTGGAGTGGGCCACAGATGTGGCTTCTGTGAGAAGCTGCTAGAAGCTTCCACCATTTCTGGCAGAGCCAATCCCTGATGGCTCTGAAGATGGAAATGCTGCTGGCCAAGGCTGGGCCAATTAGAGATAGTGGAAATGCCTCTGTGATAACATATTGAAGGAGAAAACCAAAACAAAGTAGGGCACAGGGTTTTTCTTAGTCAGAGAAGAGCAGAGTGAGAATATGTGAGGAAAAAACATGGAGACAAGAAGGTCAGTGAAGAAGGAGGGGGAGGAGGTGCTCCAGATGTCAGAGCCAAGATTCCTCTGCAGGCTGTGGTAGTGACCATGGGGAGGCAGGTTGTCCTCCTGCAGGCAATGGGGATCTGTGAGGGATGCAGAGATCCATCCGCAGCTCATGGGGGAGGTGCCCATGCTGGAACAGGTGGATGCTTGGAGGAGGCTGTGATCCAGACGGAGACCCAGAGAACAGAGAGGGCCCCTGCTTCCAGGCTGGAGCAGCCTGTCCTTGGAGGACTGCACCCTGTGGAAGAGTGACCCATGCCATAGCTGTTTTGGGAGGACTGTCCATCTCTGGGAGGAACTCATGTTGCAGCAGTTGTGGGAGGACTGCTGCTCATGAGATTGGAACCACACTGAAAAAGTTCACAGAGAATTGTCTCCTGTGGGAGGGACCCCATGGCATAGCAGGTGAAGGACTCCTCTCCCTGAGCAGTGGAAGAAAAGCTAAGCTGACAAACTGACCAAAACCCCATGCCCTGTCTCCCTGCACTGGCAGCAGGAAGGAGGGAAGGCCTGGGGGGGGGGGGGGGGGGCGGGGTGGGAAACTGGCATTTTTAAGGGCTTATTTTACCTCTCATTATCCTCCCCTGGTTTTGTTAGTAATAAATTCACTTTGTACTTCCAAGTCAAGCCTCTTTTGCCCTTGGAGTGTTTTTTCTTGGTCCTTATCTCAACCTGATGAACGCTTTATTAATTTTTTTCACTCCTCTGCCCAGCTGTGGCAGGGGAGAGTGACTGAGCGACTTTGAGAGTGAGTGGGTACCTGGTGTTTGGCCAGTGTTAAACCACAACACATCCTTAATTGGGTTTTTTTGAGAGATAAAGAGATGGACACAGGCAGAACATGATCATATAAGTTGGGCTTACTTAGAGGGCCAAGTAGAAAACAAGCCAGGTGACTTCAATTCAAAATTCACTTAGAAAAGAAACCTGAGTGAAGATGATCATGGTGGTGAGGACTGAGTGGGTACAAGGAGAAATAGGCTGCAAGGGTAGCTGCAACTCAGGTAAATTAAAATAAGCAGTGATGCAAGTATAGATTATATCAGTCATAAGGATTGTAGAGTCTCAGCCAAATTGTTTGCACACTGGAACCAAAATTTGGCTTTAGATATGTGAAATTGTTACTGGTCATTCTGGGTAAATCAACCTGGATATATCATATCCATCCTGCAGCACTGGGACACAGAAATCACAGCAGAGCTGTTGAATGATAATAGACCACAGAATAGGCATGGGACTGTAAAAGAGAAAAGAAACCATCTCATGTTCTCTCTGTCAAGATTCCCATGTTGTCCCTGAGACCAATGTGGTTTGATTTCCACCTCCCAAGCTCAGATGGGGAGTGAGGGTTTAGTCAAAGCACAGGAATTGGCCTAACAGGTGTCAGGGAGATGGTGATGGATTCCATGGCAAGTCTCTGAGGTACTTTTGTTGCTCTTTTTTGGATGCTTGACATGGACCCAAGGGGGCGTGTCCATCTGGGGCTGTTATTGTTAAGTGACTCATGGTTTCAGGCAGGAGGGTTGCCCTAGTCTGGTTTCTGCTCTGCAGCTACAAATACTTCATTCCCATCAGGTCTGCCTGGAGCAAAGGAAATTCCAAACCATGAGAGCTCACTGTTGGCTTCATGTTCCCAAGAGACACGTGCCCACTTACCATCTTGCTGCAAAACTTTTAACTCTGGACCCCAGAAGTAATGTTTTCCTCTCTGAGCCTATAACTTCCAGTTCCCAGCTGTGTGTGGTTGAGGCAAGCCAACCCCACTATCCTCTGAGTGCCTCGTAGAATAATTTGGAGTGGATCAACATGAAGAACTCAAGGTGACACTGTCCCTCTTCTTTAGATGTGTCTTGAGCAGAAACCAAACACAAATCACGACCCAAAACCAAAATGGATTTCTGAAAAATGATGACAAACAATACCTCTCTATTTGCCGTGAGAGGACACTTGTATATTAATGCTCACATTCCTGGCTGTAGAATGGAATCTGGCAGAATACAGTTTGGTCAGAGTGAAATTCAATATCAATTTCTCCTGCAAGGACAGGGCTGTGTTGAATGTGTTCCTCATTACATTACAAGGCAGACAGGGATATGAGCAGCTGGAGGTGGTGGTCTACAACTTCTATATAGAGGGAAATAACAACAAAGAAAACCCTTGGGGTAAAGGATGCAAAGAAAATTTCTTAGGAGTGTTGTATTGTGTTATTTAGTTTTTGTATGGTGTTGTTTGGTTTGTTCCTGTTTTCCCCCTCCTTTGGTGGTTTTGCCCTAAGTTGCCTCCCCCTTCCCCAGATGTCAATCAGTCATCTCTTCTTCAGGCATGTTGTGAGACATAACATTTTTAAACACCATCAACACTGTGAAAAAATGGCAGTCAGATGTGGGCAAGATGAGGAAGAGGTCACAGGAGAACAAAAGTTATAAGAGACTGAAGAAAATACCGCTTAAGAAGAAAGACTGGTGGAGTAATGTTTCCTCAGCCTACAGGAAAGAAGCCCATGGAGAGAATGTGATGACTGTCATGGCATCAGTTGCAGCTCCAAAGGAAACTTACTAAGTTGATAGAAGTGAAACACTGAAAAAGCCCGGACTCATTTCTGCTGTGGGTTCTTCTGGCAGCATGGTCCTTGGTGTAGACATTCAGACTAAAAGGTGTCTTGAGTTTTCTTCTGTCCCAAAGATGCCCAAATTAATGAAATTCCACAGGCTCTGCTATATAATTTCCATAAAAAAGGAGTCTCTGCAGGTCTACTATCCAGACTCACACCACAAGGGAAAACAGAGTAACAGTCAATCTTGTCTTCAAAACCAGTGCTAGTGGACAGAGAATCTGTTCACCTACACACATCCTATCTTCAAGCACCAGGATTTACAAGCACTTGTTATGGTGAAAAAGGCTGAATTCAACAGGCTGAGGCTGGAGGTGAGGAACCAAATCCTGTTCTCAGTAATGTTAAGTATAAAGTCTTTCTGCAAGAAACTTACATGAGATTTTGTCCTTGCTGAGGACATTCCAGTAAGATCAGTAAAAAAAGAAGAGAGAAAAGAGCAAAAATTGTTTTGTTTCATTTGCTGCCAAATTTTCACCATTTCACAGTTTTGGAATACACTGAAACCTCTTCAGCTAGATGAAGGATACATATGAGCCTTGCCTGAGCTGGGGCAAGGTGCATCAGGATGCCCACCTGCAACAAACACCATGGCACAAAAGAAACATCGGTCACACCTATAATTTATATTTAGAAAGCATCTCTGGTTCTGAGCACCATGTCTATAGCGGCAGCCTCTCTCCATCACAGCAAAACCATTACATACTGCATCAATTCAAATATATACCCTCTGAAGCAGACACATGTTGCACCAGGAGTGATTTAGATTGGAAATTAGGAAAAACTTCTCTCAAAGGGTTGTTCAGCCCAGGCATAGGCTGTCCAGGGCAGGGGTGGAGTCACCATCCCTGAAGGGGTTTTAAAAGGCATGTAGATATGGCACTTTGGGACATGGTTTAAGTGATGGGCTTGGCAATGCTGAGTAAATGGTTGGACTCAGTGATCTTAGAGGGCTTTTCCAACCTAAATGATTCCATGAGCCTATGATTTTCAGCTTCCCATGGAAAAGCCATGCACATTAGGAGGAAACTTATGAATCAAAGTACACCATGAACCAGGCAGAAACCAAATTTCCAATTTTCCCAGACCACTTGTTTTCCAATACAGGGGAAAAAGCCACTTCGAACTTGCAGCAGACTGGGCTAAAAAGCAAAAGCATTCAAAGGGCAGGGAGGGCTGCCAGGGAACATGAAAGGCAGGAGCATTTCTATAATCTTCAATTGTCAGATACTCTCAATGTCAGATACTCTCTCTCTGTCCTCCTGCATTAACCTTTTACCTTTAAGCATTCTCTTCCCAGACAGGACCCTTCACTAGAGAACTGGCCCTCTCTAGCAGGTCATTGCTTTGAGGGGCAGAGCTGTTCACAGCAGTCAGCTCTTGCTCAAGAGTCAGGAAGTACACAGCTGAGGAGGAGAACTTACAAGAAAATATTTCAATAGTGTTTCCGTTTTGTGGGGCTCATGGTTTGCATTTGGTCCCGCTTTCCCCTCTGTGAAAAAAAAGTGTGTTGCAATGACTCTTGGACATAGGGAGTGATATGTGGGTCTCTGGCATCTTCCAGTTGAAGTCTTTCTGTGAAAGAGCCTGACCCTTCCTGGGGAGGAGGTTCATGCTGATGGTGCACATGATAGGAGGGGAACATCTGCACCAAGGTGGCCTCCTTGCATGCAAGAACCACCCACAAAGTGTCTTCTCCCATCACCTTCCCCAAGCACTGGCTCCCAAAGTCCATTTGGTGTTGTGGCTCCTTGCAAGCATATCTTTGTTATACAAGATTTGTCCCCACCACTCATCTTACAAACAAAAACTACTCACTCCAGTCATAAAAATCAAGTCACAGAATACTTGAAACATGATGATCTGTTAACAGAAGGGTTACAAATGCTCCAAAAGCCAGTGTTTAAACCTAGGCAAAATTCATATAATAATAATAATAATAATAATAATAATAATAATAATAATAAATCCATGAGATATATATAATAATAATAAAATATCCACGACTTGCATGCAGTGGATGAAAGATGGTCAGTGCTGCGGTTATCATTTTGCTAGAGCCAAGCCTCGTCAGCTGCATGAAGTGATCCATGGTTGCAAAGCAAGGGGAGAAGCTGGGGGACAGATGAGATACCAAGGCATTTCCAACCATATTAGGCATTTTTTTGGACCTCAAATGATTGAAGAAAGTCAACAGCTTCCAACTTAGACAGGAATTTTCTCAAAAACAATGCCAAAAGAATTTCCTCCTGACATCTAGTGGCTGCTGAAAACAGAGAAAGATAATGTGGCAGAAGAAAACAAGCTGTGCTATAACCAAGAAGATTAATTGCAAGTGCAATAATATCCAGGCCTTCTGATGAAATATTTTACAGTATATTGCCCTCAAGAGAATGGCTGTTTTTACTGATTTATATTAACCTTCACATTACACAGATGCATTATAGATGTCTTCAGAGATTCCTTGGTGTTATTTGCCCCCTGACAGCAAATAATAAACTCTTTCTCAGCTGTATAACATTTTGAAGGAAACCCTTGACATGACTAGAAAAACATCAAGGATAATTAAGTCACATAGCACTCATAGCTCTGTGGGAATGGACTTAAGGTCTCCTACAGCACTTAGCAGAAGAAACCATGGTTCAAATCAAGTAGCAACAGTCTTAGAGGTAGTAATTGTTAAAGATCTCCTGGTTAAAGATCCTCTGGGGTCTCTGTATTATTTTAATAATGGTTCAAGTCAACTTCACTGCTTGCAGAGGAGCCTGGTACTACAAAGGCAGAAGGGTTCATCTCAAGGGAATGCAGTCAGGACATCTCAGCTGCACATAATTTTGTTCAGCAGGGAGAAAGGGAGTGTTGGTCACACATCTTTGGGAGTCCAGGTAAACTTGATGTCTCTCTTGACTAATTTTTAGTCTTACTGGATGGAGGGATATCATGGACAGAGGTTCCTGGGAGATGGATGCCAGCATGGGGCTTCTATGGTTAAAACATGGTTAAGAAGATTCAGGCAATCTGGGGAGATTTCCAATCATCTTATCTGCCAGCCCAGATGGCTTGCTTAGTCCCTGTCCTTGGTTTCTGCTCTGTAATCCACTGTAATTAATAAAGCAGCCTTTTCTGCTCATTATAGTTGTATCAGCTTTGCTGTGTGTCAACAGTGCCTGGCATTTCAGCCACAGAGTCTGGCTGAGTCCCCACTCCTTGTCACACTCAAGAGAGAGGCCACTTAGAACAGGTGAAGTGAGAAGGGTGACCAGATCCTGCTAATTGCACATTAACAGACCCACAGCATCCACTGGCATCAGAGGAAAGAAGTTGACTTCCCCTGGGCCCCAGAGCTGAGGCACACAGCAGACGGTGTTGGTAGAATTCCCAGCATGGCTCCCCAGCTGATGCTTTCCATCACTACTTTGCTACAGACAGAAAATATATCCATCTTCACTCCACTAGTACTTGCAGGGTGCTGGTATTGCTGCTCCTGCCACTCTGGGTCCCATCACACCTCTGAAGGTTTCTCTACACTAGCTGACCATGAACCATGCTCTTCCTCTCCCTTGCAGTCTCCTCATCCCACCCATACAGCAAAACCTCTCTTTAAATCCTTTGATAACCATCAAAGCACCTTAACAATAGGGTCTCCCCCCATCTGACCCTGACTCCACAGCCAATTTCTCTTATTGCTTTTACTCTTGGCATGATGGCACAGGTGTCCCACATTAACCCCTTCTGCCATGGGATTGTGGAGTAAATCTTGGCAGACAATTGTGTTTCAGCCAATTGAAGCCTGGTTCTGAACATTCACCTTCTCCATTCAGCCCCTCAGGGGACCCAAACCCCACATGGAGGAAGAAATTAATTTCTAAAAATCCTAGCAAGTAAGAATCACACCATAACTTCTGGATACACCAGACCAGCCTGTGCTACATCGTGGAGACCTCAGTTGTTACAGCAGCAGCTTGCATTCAGGTCTCACCTATATTCATGGTGATTGGACCTGTATCTTATCACAAGAAAGCTGGGAGAAAATGGACCAAAGCAAAAGCCTTGGTGGCCCAGAGGAACTGCGTGCCCACAAGGGAGGCAACAGCATCTATAGTCATGTGTTTTACTTCTTATCCGTAAGGTCTCTGCAACTTCTGGGCACAAGTCTGCTGGCTCTGTGTTCACATGTAGTAGATGGTCATGGGTGAAGATAAACCTTCTGAGAAAATCATAAAGGTGACCTTGTGACTCTAGGTTTAGACTATTTCAAAAAAACACTGAGCACTTGGAGCTTTTTATGCCCCAAAGAGAATGACGCATCTACCGTGGGTGTTGCACAACAGACACTAGGCCCCTTTACCAACACCGCAAACTTGAAGGGCAGCTTGTACAGACCTCTGATGCCTTTTTCTTTTTTCCTCCCTCTTTCCAAATCTGTGGAACTGGAACAGACCCCTGTAAAACCACTCTGGTTGGAGAGCTGTTGTCAGGTCATTTTCAAAAGTTCACAACACTTCGCAAATTGTTCTTGCTGGAGGTTGTACAATAACAGTGTCATTACTCAAAAAACCCATCCAAGAATATTATGTTAGACATAAATCAGATCTCTTCACCCATAACAATATTCCATGGGAAAAAAAAGAGAAAAATAAATTGTTCAACACAAGCTGGAGATGACACTGAAAAATTTACCCTTAATTATGTATATTTTTATGGAGAAAGGTTATCTATCCATCATCATATACCAGGACAGGAAAGAGCCTGTGACTATTTAGATATAAGTATCTTGCATGGGTATTTAAAGAGAAAAAATGATCCTAGAGAGGCTGTTTCTACTCCCCTCGTCCTCTCCCTGTAGATGCCCGTCACAAACGCTACATAAATATGTTGAAGCTGGTCACCTGACCTATTTCAGTCATCTATGTTAGGAAGTAATGAGTAGGAGCATCTGTTTCTCTCCAGAAACAATAAAGGGAGCAATTAGACAAGATGTAAAAAAACCCATCACACCAGGCCAATCCCATTTATGCATCTTGTTTTCTCCATCTCTGAAGCAGAGATAATAAATATTTGTCTCAAAAGCAGTTGGAGATCCTTGAGGGAAAAGGTAGTTGTGATATAGGGATGTTACTCATGAAAAAAACAATAAGGTTAACAAGGTCAGTAGTGAGTTCTTATAGAAAATTTGCAATGGAATTGCAAAAAGCCAAGGTTGCCCTCAGTTTGGAAAATCCAAGAATCAAAGATTTGGGTTGGAAGGTTTAAAGGCCACCTAGTCCAACCCCCTTGCAATGAACAGAGATACCTTCAACTAGATCATGTCTATAGTCTCCCCATAGCTGAAACTGGATCCTTCAAAAAGCATTCTTTTTCTTTCTGCAGTTTACAAATGACACATTAAAGAAGAAAGGTGTTTTTTTCTAAGAGTCAGCCACTCAATGTTTTGCAAAAGTTATGTGATCACACTCAGTGCAACTACCATATTTTTTCAGCATTTGGCAAGTTGAAGGCAATAGGTTGACCACAACCTATACAAAAAAATAGAGTATTTTCTTTTTAAATTCCATTTTGGCTATTTTCCCCATTATGTTCTCCTTTGCACCTCTGCTTGGACTCCTTAGCATCAATAAAATCCCTCACAGTGGAAGACCAGCAGAGCCACCCCCAGAGTGATTATTTCTCCTGGGGCTCTTACACAGAGGACACTGCTTTACCCCGTCCTGTCTAGCCCATGGCAAGCAGTTGGTGCCTCAAGTCCACACCAAACCAAGACTACCTGTTCCTGGTACTGCAGCATAAGCACAGGGTTCTGGAAGGTGGCTGAGACTAGAAGAGCTAGGACCTGAGGCCTTGAACAGCTGGAAAGAGATACAGCCCTTGGAAAACTACCAGGTTTGGCTGCTCAGGATGGAAGGTGTAAGAAGGAGCCAGGGTTTAGACATGTCCCCACATGTGCCTCAACCTCTGGGTTGGAGCCAGGACATCTGAAAATACATACCTGTAAGTGCATGTGACCTGAAACGGGGTGAGACATTCCCTCCTATGCCCTTCCCTGAAGGACTCACCAACAAGCAGGGTATAGGCAGCCTCTATGGAACACTGGTGACTGGGATGTTCTTGAAGACATCATGAAACCCCACAAAACTCATGATAATTATGATAGACTAATTGTATCATTAGGGCAGGAAAACACCAGTGCTTAGACATCCGTCTGCTTTGTGTCCACACTTTGACACATTAAAAGTGGGCAGGAACTGATACAAAGTCTCTGCAAGGGGTTCTGTAAATCTGTGAGTTGGATCGAGTGAAGTTTTGCCACCTCTCTGGGTCAGATCACAATCACGCCCTGGGTCTTCAGAGGAGTTTCTAAATTTTTGCAGAGTTCCACACCACTAATTTCCTCTCAATCAGTTTTCCCTCTCCACTGATTAGTCCTTTCTGCCTTTCATGCATTTCCAGGCTCTGCAGCCTCATAAAACTTCATGGGAGAACATATCTGTGTAGTTGGTGTGGGCAGGAAATTACTGTCATTTTTCACTTCTTCAGCCTGAGAAGGTGTTTACTGGGCCTGTCATCAGAGGGCATTTGTACATTGGCCCTTCCAGCACCATCCCAAGAGAGGTGTCAGCACCAGGAGCCAATGCAGAAAAGAATACAAAGCTCTTCATTTTGACTGGCCTGGGAAGGAAGTCTGGGTATTTCTTCAACACAACTTCTTCAGATGACCCCTCATCTCAGCAGGGCAGTGGAGGCTGGAGAAAAACTTCCTGGTCTCCACCAAGGGTTAGCAGCAACCCAAATGCTTCTGTTTATGGACATAACACATCCTGCTCCACTTCAGTTGATTGAGTGTGAGCACCCACATCCCTGGAATATTTCCATGCTTTGACACCTCTCTGATGGTGCCCCTGAGAAGGACTCCTGGAGACTCCTCTGTGTCAGGAGACTTAAGAGAGGAGCTTTGTGGCAGAGCACAAATACAAGTGCAGGACTCGCAAATGTCCACCAAGCTTTGTCTTCTTCCTTCATTTTGATTAAGAGCAGGCTGGAAATGAACCTAGGTATGCCCACATGGGCAAGAAGGCCAAGGGCACCTGGCCTGTACCAGCAATGGTGTGTTAGCAGGACCAGGGCAGTGACCTGTTCCAGGCACTGCTGAGGTACCTCCAGTCCTAGGGGGCAGTTCTGGGCCCCTCCCAACAAGAAGGACACTGAAGGGCTGGAGCATGTCCAGGGAAGGAAACAGAGCTGGGGAAGAGGCTGCAGCACGAAGAGTGGCTGAGGGAGCTAGTGGAGCTCAAACTGAAGAAAAGGAGGCTCACTCTCCACAAGTCCCTGACAGGAGGGTGTAGCCAGGTGGAGGTCAGGCTCTTCTCCCAGGGAACAAGGAACAGAACGGAAGAACAGAACAAGGGACAGAACAGAAGAGAAAATAGCCTCCAGTTGTGCCAGGAGAGGTTTATGTTGGATATTGGGAAAATTCCTTCTCTGAAAAGGTTGTCCAGCCCTGGCAATGGCTGCCCAGGGCAGTGGTAGAGTCCCCATCCCTGGATGTAGCACTTGGGGACATAGGTTAACAGTGGCCTTGGTAGTTTGTTGCGGATTAGTTGGACTTGATGGCTTTAGAAGGCTTAAAAGCCCTCTAACGACTTCAATAATTCTTTGATTCACCACTTAAGAGAAATAATGAAAGGCAAAGACCAGCGTATTGGGTGAAGAGCTTCCTCATCAACTTGCTAAGTGCATAATTTTGTGGGGCTTGTGGGTGGAAAGACAGGGGTTGGAAGATGCAGTTCTTGCAAAAGCTACAGGATGTGTTGAACAGCTGGGGAAAGGTCCATGCTCCTTGGCTGTACAGTAGTTCCTCACAGGACATTCCTTTGTATTTTATTCAGGAAATCCTTCAAACTTCCACCTGATGAACTGCAACCCTTTCTGTGCGAGAAAGAGTTTGCAATGCTAAGTTATTCGCACAAGATGATGGGGGCAGAGCCTTGTCCTTCCCTGCCTGCAGAGCTGTGATCTAAGGTTTAGGTGCCCATCCTGCATGGGATTGTTCAATCCAAGATAAAAGAACCCACATGTGCCCTGGTTGAACTTGGTCAAGTTCCTGTCAGCCTATTTCTCAAGCCTGCTCAGGGCCCTCTTCTGAGTAGCAGCCTTGATCGCCAGTCCATTGGTCATGTCCCTACCTAAGTCTATTGCCACCCACAAGCTTTCTGGTAGCAAAATTCATCCAGGTGATCAGTGAAGACATTCACTAATTGCCAGCATTGATTACTGGGGAATACCACTAGTTACTGGCTGCCAGGTGGACTTTTGCACCACTTACCGTAACTGTCTGGGATGTTTGTACCAGAAGTAGTTACTTGTGACTCATATCATTGTGGTAAGAACCAATATCACAGAATAATTGAGGTTGGACAGACCTCTGGAGCGCTCACAGCAAGATCACAGTTCTCTCAGATCAGGTTGCTCAACACTACCTTTACTCTACAAGTCCAGCTCAGCCTTATTCTGACACAAAAAGCTGCAGCTCTTCTGTTACATCCTGGGATTGGGTTTTAGGGGTTCTTATTTGTGTTAGCCAGCCAAGTCCTGTGTACCCCCGCGCTTCCCCCGTGTCATTCCCCCCCCCTGGTTTCTGGCCCCATGCTGCCTGCCGTTGGGCTATCCCCCCTGCCGCTTCTGTAACCACTCCCCCATCCGGCCCCGGGAAACGCCGTGTCTGCCGCCCCATCCCCACAATCCCACTCAGCCCGAGGCTCGGTGCCCGCCCCTGCGGGGTTCTCTGGCTGGTCGCTGTCCTACGTCATCATCATTGGGGGGCGGCGGCTGCCCTCCCTATCACATCCCTTATATCATCCCACTCCCTCCTGGGTCCCACTGCCATTTCCCCCAGGTGGAGTGGGAAGCACGGGTCGCTACCCCCCCACTGCAGCTCTCAGTGACAATAAAGCCTTACTGCCTTCCTCGTGGATGATCTGGACATTCCTTCCCTCTTTACCTCGGATCCCCGTCTGGGCGACTGAACCCGGCAGACCCCGACCCGTGTGCCAGTGCCAGCAGCACGCGGGAGAGAAGCGGCGAACCCAGAAGTCCAGGGGGAGGCGGTGCCAGAGGGAGTCGGAGCTGCCCCGGACCAGGGAGAAAGAGAGAATGCCACACTCTCCCTGTTTTAATTTAGAGACAGCAAACTGTGTTCTCCATAGCAACGTGCAGTAGATCACCCCACACCTCCCAACCTAGAGCTATGAAGGTAGGAAAAGATAAACCAGGTGCTCTGTAGCTAAATCTGCTTGAGAAGGATTTCATAAAGGAACTGAATAGGGAAAACATCTTTCTCTAATTTACTGATTCATCATTTCCTCAGTTGTCCTTGTTATAAATACATATAATATTGGCTTTTCACAAATATTAAAATGGATGCTGTATGTATAATGTGCAATGTAACTTTGCTATAAAGATATAGGGGTTTTTTTATTTCTGTTCTTAACTAAACTTAGACATAGAAGTGAAATAGCTGATATAGTATGCTTGTCTTAAACTGCCTGCTTGGTTGGCATAATATCCAATGAACATATGATGGAGACCCCTACTACTTATCAGCACCCACCGTCTATAGAAAATATGGAGCAAAGCCCAAACTGGAGGTGATAACAAGAACATAACAAAACCACAGCCAAGAAATACACATGCTCTAAAAAGATGGACCTGAGGAGGAGACATGCTAAGCAGTTCTTGGAATATGTAAACTAGTTTGGGGAAAAGTTTAAATAGGCATAATTGTTTATGAATATGCAATAGGCTGATGCAATAGGAAAGGTATTTAAAGGGCATCTCTGAAATAGCAGGTATGCTCTTGGCTGAATGCCAAGCACCCAGCTGTAAGTCTTTGCTTTATTATCTTTGTTTCTCATTGTCCTTTATTAAACTTTTAAATTTTACCAGGAGAGTGAACCTCATTTTTATATCCTCATCTTCTTTCACATTAGGACTTCAAGCTCTTTGGGGCAGAAGTTACTTTTACTCTGTTCATCTATACCTAAGTCTCCAAAAAACATAACTGGAAATAACTTTTCTATTTGAAGAAAGACATCCTAGAATCACAGAATGATTTGGTGGAAGGGACCTCAGAGCTCATCTTGTTCCAACAACATCGCCATGATATTGGAAGTTAGGATTTTTCCTTTTTTTTTTCCCTTTCTCTCCAGGAATTTTCTCCCATTTGTTGCCTAAGAGATGGTAATGAGGATACTTAAGAAAGACAAAATAAGTAGCCAAGATGGGGGAAGGGGTGCAGCTAGCTGCACTCTCTTAGCTGGGGGGCTTTCTCTTGGAAAGTGCAGAGATATCACGAGATTTTGGCTGGAGGATGAGGGGCTGGGCTCAGCTCCTTGCTCTCTCTCGCTCTTGGGACTGGAGGGGAACAGCCAGCCAGGCTGGTGCCACTGCAGGGGAAAATTTGCTGCCACCACAGAGGTCAACCCCTTACTGCTTCTCCTACCGTGGGTGAGCCTTTGCTTGTAAGAACAGCTGTTGAACTAGGATCTTTTCAATACCCGACCTCACTGGGAAGGACCCTCACTACCTACTCAGGTGCTTCAGAGGAAAACGCAAGACGCTGACCCCCACTGGAGGGAGAGTCTCCCAGCTGCTAGTGGCACCTGCCTGCGGCAGCCCATCTGCCACTGCCCAGCCCCACTGTTTCCTGCTGATGTTTCAGGGATTTTGCTACACTTTAACCCAACACCCCATGTCCACCCAGATATCCCATTGTTTCTGGCACTACTCTGGAGTCTTTGCTGCACTTTGTTTTCCACCCCAGGTGTGCCCACCTCTGCTGTTCCAGACTGCTGCTCTGAGGTTTTCTGCTGCAGTCCAGTCAGCTTCCCGAGTCGCGCTGAGACCACTGCCCTCTGTGAATTTGCAAAGGGAGCCCCTTGTCTCTCTCTCCCACCGGCCAAAGTGCCATTAACCGTGTGGCGAGAGGCGGCTGAGCTCACATCACAGCGCCCCCTGCAGCCGCGGGGGAATCATTGCACCTACCCTGCCTGGCCGGGAGCCAACAGCGCCCCTGCTGGCTGTGGCCATAACTACACCAAAGGGGAAAGTGCTTGAAGATCAAGAAAAAGCTGTTATTAGGTTTCTGGTTTTGTTTGTTGTTGCTGCTGTTGTTGTTGTTTGTTTTTGTTATATATATATACATATTAGTAAAGAACTATTATTCCTTTCTCCATATCTTTGCTTGAAAGCCCCATAATTTCAAAGTTATAATAATTTGGAGGGAAGTGGGTTACATTTTCCATTCCAAGGGAGGTTCCCACCTTCCTTGGCAGACACCTGTCTTTCAAACCAAGACACATGGGTAGGGACACCTTCTACTAAATCAGTTTGCTCAGAGCCCCATCCAGGAGCACTCCTTCAGGCATGTCTGTGTGGAGAGAAGCAGAGGAATCAGAGGACAGTGTTTCCTAGGTTAGTTGAGTGGCTGTGGCTCAGCTCAGACTACTCTGTTCAGGAAGTCCCTTCTTCTTGAAGTTCTGACCTCAGAGGGACTCAAGCACCAGGAGATGCCTGCACAAACTGCTGGAAATTCCCAGCAAGTCATTGCAAATCTCCCATGTTTCACTGTTGAGGGCCATGCTGCAGACTGTAAATCCTTGATCTAAACCCTTCAGACATGTTTGGCTTCAAAAAAATCTGAAGTTGATCTTGCTTCCCTGCCTGGTTTGAAGGAAGTAGCATGGCTTCTCTCTTTCCCCTTCACCACTAGCAACAAACAGACCAGTTTCTGGGAGGACGTGGTTGGTGGTGTAATATATGATTTAGAATAATTTCGTGCTCAGGACTGAAAAATACAGTATCCTTTTAAATGGAACCCAGTGACAGGAAAGAGCAATATACACAGGATGAATTCCTGCCTCAAAAGATGGTTATTCTGAAGGATTATTCTGTCTAGAAGATATGTTTTGAACAATAAGATGAATATTTGTCACCAGAGCAAGATATTCGTACTGTCTAACAGGATTTCAGCAGAGTATTCCAGAAAACCTCTGTTTAGAAGCCCCACAAGAAAAGAACATGCATTAATATGTGAAAAAGGACAAAAGGAAACAGGAAGACCCACCCTAGAATCTGTCTAAGTTTGAAAACAGTATAAAAAAGACCCTGTGAAATAGTACCCTGTGAACTGCCAGTGGTATGGAGCTGCATAGTCTGGACCCAGTTCATCCAGCACCAATCGCCTGGCTCGGTGCTGATTTGCTTTTCCAATTTTACTTGGATTTGTTTCAATAAATTCCTTTAATTATTAAATTGACTGATTAATTTATAACAGTGGTAAGGAATAACACACAACCATTGTGCTATAAACATAAGAATTAGAACCCACAACCCAACAAAATTACCTTGTCTCCTGTAATTTGTGCAGGATGCTTCAGTCTCTAGCTTTCCAAGACTCTTCCAGTTTTCTCGCCTGTACTTCAGCACTTGCAGGAAGGTTTGATGTGCACAACCCAACAACTGTGAAGACATTGGCACTGGTTGCCCAGAGAAGCTGTCGCTGCCCCATCCCTGGAAGTGTTGCAGGCCAGGTTGGATGGGGCTTGGAGCAACCAGGTCCAATGGAAGATGCAGGAGGTTGGAACTTGGACCTTAAAAGGAGCTTTAAGGTCCCTTCCAACTCAAATCCTTCTACAGTTCTATGATTCTAAGCACTTCCATATGTTTCTTGCTCTCTTGACATTCAGAGTAAGAAAACAAAGACATCACTGATGAAAAAAATCTTGAAAACTATCAGACCTTGTCTCCTGTGTTCTCGTTGTACACTTCCTGCCTCAAGATTGGGAGGTTAGTTTAGGGAGACATCTGAGTTGTGAAGTAACAGTGTGATCCTGAAGAAAGAAGGAAAACCAATCTTCTAGGAAAAATACAACCTGGTCTGGCTAAGGATGCAGCTCTGTAGGAATGGCTCCACATGTGCTGCTCCTCACAAGTTGTTTCTATTGCTGATAGGGAAAAATAATGTTTTTGCAGCAAGACTTCTCTATTCCAAGGGATGCATGCACCCCAAGAATGGGACCCTATGCTCACTTCTCCTCCTTGAATCTTACTGGAGCTCAAAACAGTCATTTAAACTACACTGCAAATACCTCTGCTCTTTCCCTTCAGCTTTTGCATCCTCATTCCACTTCAGGAGATGACTGCTGGGATACTCATTTCACACAGTTCATGGCAAAAGCTGGATCTGTTGCTCAACATCCCAAACACTGTTAGAAGAGAACTCTTGGAGCGAACCCCACTCCCAAGCCCTAGACTCTGTCAACACAGCCATTACCCTGCCAGGTGGGTGTTGCAATTCCCATCTGCTCAGGAGAGATGCTCAAAAGGACAGAAGATTACTCTGCATGACTTTGATGACTTTACAGCAAATAATGTCCAGATGTTAAACTATCCTTTGCAAGCACCACTTTTATCTGTCTTCCCAGCTTGTTTCCATGCTGAGAATGGGAAACAAGCCCCATGTCCTCCCTCATTTGGGGACCAGCCCTGAGAGCAGCTTAGCACCCAGGAACCATGATGATTTATAGACTCCTTGATACCAACCAGGCCATGCCCTGGGAAAAGCATAGTGCTGGCTCCTCATTTATCCACACAAGCACCTTTTTGACTCTTGTGCTGGACTTTTCCTGGCAGGCAAGGAGATGGAGGCAGCCAGGAAAGAAGAACTTCAAACTATTAACCCCAAAGCATCTTCAGCCTCAAAAAAGTGTCAAAGAAAGAAGCACGTGGTTGACCTGAACTATTTATAAACTGAGACTCATTGAAAATATGATGGAACAAAACCAAATTCCTGTTTCTAACCCACCCCTCTCCTCACAGCCTGTCACCTGAGCAGTGTGTCATCAGCCAGCATCCTTGGCACCGACTTCTCCAGGATTACGGTCTAAGCTATTGCTGGGTGCACAAAATGCACCCTCAGATCAAAAGTAGGTCCTGGATTCCCAAAGCTGCCTGGAAAGTGGTCCTCAGAGACATGAAGGTGTTAGCATATGGTGGACACAAGGAGAAAGCTTAGCTGATCCTGTTCTTCCCTGCAAAGGTCTCCAAGTATTTTGCCAAGGAGTGTCATGGGGTGGACACTTACCCTTATGTTTTCACCTCTACAGCCAAAGGGAAGACAGCTTGTAAAAGCAGTGTGCTGATTGTGTGGGAGGGATGCTCCAGCTCCCCAGAACCAGAAAACCTGGAAGGTTGGAGCTAACCTCAAAAGCTGGATTTCTACCTAGGCTGAGATGTGCAGGAGAGGAACCCAGCACTCAGATCATTGCCACCCTTTGGCACACCAAATCCCCCAGTTCAGCTCAATCTCTCCTCAGAGATGAGCAGCAGATCCTTGGGCAGTGAGTACCACCCAGGAGAAATCTTCACAGCCACACCTCGGATGAGGACAGCACTGATCCATCCCTGCTCCAGCAAAAGCGATAGTTGCAACAGCAACTGGACATCATACCAAGCCATGAGGACCAGCAATCCTGTGCTACCTTCCTGGTAGTGGCAGTCTCTTTCTCTCACTTAGCTGGAGAAAAGAAGAAGGAAGGACACAGAAGCAGAGAGAAGGGACAACTTGGGAATATATTAGTCCTAGAAATGTGAAATTTTAAGACCTAGATATATTCTGAATCACCAGAATAGACACCATAGATGGCAAGGTCTATGACTTCAGGTTGAGCAGGTTTCTATCCCTTCTTTTAGAGCATTTTCAAAGATCAAACTTTCCAGGACTTTCTCACCTATAGAATTATTCATTGCCAACCCCCACAGCAGCCTCTGCTCTCCAGATCCTAGGGAAAGTTTAGATGTGGCCACCAGGAAGAGCCCCTTCTAGTTGGCTAGGTAGCCCCCGGGGGAATAAGGCTCAGCTCAGCTGCTGCTTTTAAACACTCCTACCACAAAAACATGAGCATGTAGGAAAAGAAATTGTGTCATTTGTCACAACAAAAAGCTACCAAGAGCAACAGGCAGGAGCATGCAGCAAGGAATTGTTTCCATGTCTGGTGTTTAAGAGCTCGTGGCTGATCCTCCATGCACAGGTCCCATGCTGCAGAAAGGTATGTTACCAGGTTTGTTCTTGTGCTGCTCCTGCAAATGATAATCCTACTTTTATCACATGTTCTTCTCACAGGAGCCATACAGGATGCTACACTTCCAGTGACAAGCATATTACTTGGGTTTAAGATGTTTAAAATTTAAAAACCACAGAGGGAAGAAAGAACAGGAACCTTTTCCCATTTTTTAAAAAAATTTAATTCTTTGGGAATTAAGGATACATGTGACTTGGATGAACACAAACATGGAGCTGGAAAGGAGTTCAGGAGCCTGAGTAGACCACCCTCAGTTGCTGAGATAGGATGGGACATCTCTCAGGATGTCTACAGCTTGGAGTCTGCTGGGCTGGAGAACAGCTTTTGGGGAAAGAACCTGGAAAAATGAAGACAAACCATGTGGTGGGTGGTGGTGGCAAGAGTGGAGCCAGCAGGACCAGGGAAGTGATTCCTTCTCTCCATTTGACACTTGTCAAACAGGGCACTGGGACCAGTTTGGGCTCCCCAGTACCAGGTAAATGGTGTGAGAGAATACAGCAAAGCCAACAAGCTGGTTAGAACTGGAGCTCAGGGCACACAGGGAGAGGCTCAGGCAAGGACAGACTTTATTACTGTCTGCAACTCTGGGATGGTGTAAAGATGAGAGAGGGACATGGGAGATACTCAGTGATAGGAAAAGAGTTAAGAACCCAAGTTAGAAGAGAAGAAAATCCAATTAAGAAACCTTTTCCCCATGAAGGTGGACAAACAGTGGAACAGGAGTCTGGGTTAGGGAACCTCCACCTTTGGAGATACTTGAAATTCTCTTAAAAAAACCTGAGCAACCTCAGATCAATCTTCAAAGCTGGTCCTTCCAGTCTTGTTTACTCTGATTCTATCATCATAAATTATTCCCTGGCCCTGGCACAGGTTGAACAGAGAAGCTGTGGCTGCTCCATCCCTGGAAGTGTTCAAGGTCAGACTGGACAGGGCTTGAAACAACTTGGTCTAGTGGAAAGTGTCCCTGCTTATGACACGGGGGTAGAATGAGATAAGCTTTAAGGTCCCTTCCAAACCAAACAATTCTGTGATTCCATATTTTTGTCCTCACACTCTCCATTAGCAGGGATTACAGTCTCTTTGGATCATCTTTTCTAATATTCCCTACTCCTAAAATTCCGATTTTTTTCCTAAAATACCCAAACTGCACGTATTCTGTGTGGTCATGCATTTCTTCTCATCACATGGTGGTGGATGAGTAGAAATTAGACCTTTCCTGTTCTCTTTGGATCTTGTTAATGCTTTGCAAGAGATGCATCTCTTTTTTTTTTATAGCAGTACCTCTGACTCTGGCATCACCTCTGCTGGAGAACCTCTTGGCTCCTTTCCGACCCCTCAACCACACACAAAGCCAGTTCATATTTCCTATTTGGGACACAACAATGAATGTTTTACCTTCATCTTATTAGAAACCAGCTTAAAATTCCAGCTGAGATCCACTGCATGAAGAGAGCTGCGTCTGTTTTTATAAGGTATCAGCTCTATCAAGGGAAGAAGGTGGAAGCAGAAGAGCTGCTGTCCATGTGCCAGATGGGCACAGACCAGTCCCAGGCCAAATTCACACCTCATCATAACAGCTTATTAACCAGCAGGTCAAGAGCTCAAGTAGTAACCCCACTGTGTTGCAATGCTCATATAGACATGGAAAGAATGGAAGATATGTTCCACTTCTGGAGGTAATTGGGATATTTGAAGTCCTAGCTGTTTGTGGCATTTATCAGGGTGATCACATAGTGATTGGGTAAGATGCTGTGCAGATTTTTCTCGTGCTCATTAGAAAGAGGGACAAGAGGAGATACTTTTAAGTTGCAAAAACATGCTCAAGAAATGTGCTTAGCCATAGGACTGTGGATTCATCTGTTGCAATTTAATGATCTCCCCTTGAGAGCAGCACCAAAACCCTATTCAGGAGCTATGCATGGCTGGCACCTCCGCCTCCAATCCCAGGGAGGAAGAGGTAGGATAAGACAAGGAAGGATAAGGTACCACTGCAGCAGGCTAAAAAATACAGTTTCACTTTGGCTCAAAAAATAGTTTGGCATAACTTGCTAACTTGAATTTGATCTGTAAATGTTTTCAGCCTGATTGCACTAGGAATCCTGATTTTTCCAACACTTACTAACAGGAAATCCCTGAGTTGGAGGGTTTAGCTGTAATGAACTTATTGTATATTCAAGTGCTGAACGTTAATTTGGATTACAGTGTCAAAAATAAGTACTGAGAGAATGCAGCTGGACCCTGGGGTCACCTGTCAGGAACTCCAAAGTGAAATTTGTCAGATATAGACCAGCACAGCCTACATTTATATTTTTCCCTGTGCAAATATAACAACTAAGACTGAACAAACCCTCTATGTCTAGAAGATGAGCCCCCTCATTCTCTCCCCAGCACCTTTCCTACTTTGCACATGATTTCTTTGGCTGGGAAGGCTTCATTAGAGTCCCAAAGAGATCTGGAGTGTTCCGATATGTTGGGAGGCTAAATAACTCTATTAGTACACATCTAAATCACAGTCACTCTGGGAACCTAAAGTGCCAAATGCAATCACGATTCCCATCCTCCCAGACACAGGTGAAGACAAGATCCCACCCCTTGTACTAAAGGCATAAAAGAATTAATCCAGAGCATGGGATGCCAGAGGAGAGGTGCACAGGGTCGAGGGATAAGACATCTTCCTTTCCAGGCACATTGCCACAATGTTGCCCCTGTTCCAGGACTGCTGACAGCTTGTGCCTGGGATTTCATCCACACTCCTGCATCAACCTGGATTCATGTGGAAAGAGGCAGGCTGGACTGGAAAACTGGGGAACTCCATTCATTTCTTATGCTCCATCCTAATCACTTGGAAGTGAAAGCTAATTATCTTCTGCTGCCCATTACTCACTGCACACACACAGCAGCACCCATGGGGTATGCAGTGTAGAAAGCACACGCTCACATCCACAGAGGGGTCACACCATCATACAGGGGTGGGAAAAGGTATCCTACCAAGGCAATGCTCAGAAGAAGCTGAAATCCCAGGTACAAGCCACATGCCAGATTTTAAAATAATTTCAAGCTAGAAGAGAAGAATTCAATGCAATAATAGGATATCCTGAGCTGGAAGGGGCCCACAAGGATCATCAAGACCAACCAAGGGTGTGAGAGTGTTGTCCAAATACACACCATCTCTAAATAAATGGTTTTGTTGAAGTTTCTATTCAGTAGGTGCTAATGTTATTATTCTTGATGTTCTCCCTAATTAATGTCATATTCCCCAAAGTTTCCTCCTAAATTCTTCTCACAGAGACTCTCAACATTTTGTAGTTAGCTGTATGGAGAAAATACTTGGAGAAAAGGAAGGTGAAGTTTAGTTCCTCCAACCAAAGATCATAGGACTGAAGTCTTAAAAAAATTTAAATAAAACAAATATAAACCTTAATTCATAACTCTACCCCATAATTCTCTAACCTGTTTATGGTGAATCTGGGGATAAGATCAGAACTTCATTTGCTCTGCGGAAGCATTGAACTTCTTCTGCCTTGTACATGCACACACACAATCATCTGGCAGACCATGGCCATGCACCCCCGTGAATTACCAAAGTCAGGAATGGCATTTGCAGGGCACTTGCAGCCTCTTTTCTTCCCTGCAAACACTCAGCAGCATGAGGAGCTGGTCATCTCATCCTTTGTCCACTCCTCCTTCTGGCTTCCAATCACTGGGAACAATCTTAGGCTAGAAGCATTTGCCCTAGCCAAGTCATTAAAAATCACCCTACAAAACTTCATGCTCTTCCTCCTCTTCTCTGTTCCAGTGACTGCTTGTGTAATTCAGATTCCAGAGCCTCTAATTTGCTCTGCTTTCACTAACTACACTAGCACCAAAATTAAAGTGAGGGACATTAAGTCAAACTAAAGTCATACCTGTTTCACAGTGGTTTTGTCAGGGAAGAAGATAGTTCACAGAATCATTTTGGTCAGAAAAGATCATTAACATGATCGACTCCAACCCTTCCCCCAGCACTGCCAAAACCCATCACTTAACCTTGTTTCCAAATGCTATATCCACACAACTTTTAAATCTCTCCTGGGATGGGGACACTACTGCCCTGGGCAGCCTGTTCTGCGGCTGGACAGGCTTGTAATGAAAATGATGAAAAGTTTTGGGACTAATTTGTTTTGGCAGGTAGAGAATGATCAATGGTGCCTGTTTTGCTTGTTTATCTTATGCTGAAAATCACAGCTGAGGCACAAGTTTCAAGATGCTTAGCCAAAGAGCATGAAAAATATTCCTCTACTCCACCGCTCATCAACTTGATAAACTCTGTTCAAGGCAGTAACACTTTTCATTAAGGCTGGAAGCTTTGCTGCACAGAGCAAACCCACACACTCCAGCGCCCGATATCTAGGGAGGAATAAAGCTTCCCTCGTTGGCCCTTTAAGTTCCCAGCAAAGCTGACATCATCTTGGAATGATCAGCCAGGACAAATCCTACCCCAATTTAGCAAGCCTCCTCAATGGACAGTAGGGTAGCCAAACTACTTTTTGTTGTCCACTATGCATTATTGACAAAGTTATCACTATAAAAACACTGAGCCAAGCCAGCCAGGGCCCTCCACTTACTCCAGCATGAGAACATTTCCTGCTAGCTCAGGGGAAAAGGCTATTAAAGGCACACTTGGAGGCAAAGAGTGCTGCCATAGGTTGTGGACCTGCACTTGCCTTGTATCAGTGTCCAAAGTCCAAGAAAGGTGATCTGTGAAAGGAGGGGTCCATCTGGTAGATGAGGAATATGAAATCCAAAGGTGAGATGTTAAAATGAAATGAGGTAGATGTGCAGCAGGGACATGTTTGAATGTGCTTAAACTCACCAAGGAATTAAAGATGCTGTAGTTTCAAGAGTTTTTAGCTGCCCAAGTCAATACTCTGAACAGACATAGAATCACACAATCATTAAGGTGGGAAATGCTCTCCATGATCATCAAGTCCAACTGTTCCCCCAGTTCTGCCAAGGCCACCACTAACCCAAGTCCCCAAGTGCCACATCTACACATCTGTTAAACCCCTCCAGGAATGGGGACTTCACCATTGCCCTGGGCAGCCTGTGCTGGTGCTGGACATCTTTTGGGGAATAAGTTTCCCTGATATTCAATTTAAATCTCCTGTGGCACATCTTGAGTCTGTTTTCTCTTGTCCTATCACTTATTCCCTGAGAGAAGAGACCAACATCCATACAGGACAAAGGGAGATGTGACAGACATCAATAGGTGGAGAAGCCATACAGAATCCATAGGGCACTTGCCTTTCAAGGCCATCTGAAAAATATGTGAAGTTATCAGTCTCTTTCCAAAACAAGTAAATTTTTTGCGGTTACAAATGTAACAGAGAAACAGAAAATAGGGAATGTTTTTAGAGAATTCCAGGTAACTTTCAGCCTGCCCAGAGGGTTTTAAAGAAGGTGTTCCCAGACTGCAGAAAACCACAATACAATTGCTTTCGTCCTTCTCTTGCACAGGAACTGATGGTGTCCTGCGTGAGCACACAACACAACTGGTGCTGGAGAAACCACATTCCTGAAAGAAAAACCAGAAAACCAAGGGCTGAAAAAAAGAGACAGATGGTTTTCTGCAGCAGAGCTCCACCAAGGAAGGACAAGGAATTCTATGCACGTCCACCTTTGGAGTCACCCTGTAAGGAAAAGGAGATTTTCTTCCCCAAAAATGCCTTGCTTGTAGCTGTCGTGGTTTGACATGGAAGTGAATTTTTTTTTCAGGAAGTTGGGTCAAACCAATCAGTAGTCAGGTTTGGATATTAGCACCTAGAGTGACCACTGAAAGTATGGAGACGCCTCTGAGAACACAGGAGGTTAAAAGCAAGAACTCCCAGGGGAACTCTCTCTTTAGTTCTGGTCATCAGAGAGTGCAGACTCTCCCCTGCCCAGCCACAGGCTGGGTGGGGAAGGGGAAGCCATGCATGCGGCCTTGTCCCGGTAGGCCAAGAGGGCTGAAGGTCTGGAACCGAGCCAGCTCCTGCAGACAAAAGAGTAGAAAGAAGCAGAGATGTCTTTGTCGTCCGTCCCCCCCCCCCGCCCCCCCAGAGGGAAAAGAGACAGAGAGCCTGACAGCACCTGGAAATTTGCCGGCAGAGGAGAAGGAGAAGGCGGGGGGGATGATGCCCAGTGTGAGAGTCGAGAGTGCTGGGCAGAGATTTCAGCCGTCCAGAGAGTCTGAACTTTTAACCCTTTCCTGGGAAATGAGGGTTTTATAAAATATTACTCCTCCTCAATTTGTAGTAGAAAAGAGACTGTCCAGGACCTAAGATGTTAGAAAAAAAAAAAATTAAGTAGGAAGAAATAATGAAGTAGCTTTTAGCTAGACTTTTCTTATTAGCCATAGACTGAACCAAATTCTCCTGCAATAGAGACTACATTTTAAAGAGATGCAGTAGTGACCCAAGGAGACCTGCTTCAGCAACCACCAGCACAGGAATGGCAAAAACAGAAAAAAGCTAAAGAAGGAATAGTGATACCCTCTATCTTCAAGAAGAAGATGATCTCTGTTCCTAGACCCTTGGCCCCAGAAAAAAATAAGGGGGACTGTAGTCCCAAAATGAAAAGCTGAACTATTGTCTCTTTTAGTCTGTGACAAAGCATCCTTAAAAGAGCCCTACAGGCAGTCTGTCCATACACAGTAGTGAGAGCACTGTAACATAAAAAAGGAAGTGTCACACTGGCAAATTTTCTCCAGGCAGTTGCCATATGTGACATAGAAACACAAGAAGTAACAACTGTGTTTCCTGAGGAGTCTATAGCGCAAAAGAGACTCCTCTCTCCCTTAATAGACTGAGTATTGATTATCTAAAAGGTAGTAATTTGATCAAGAATCCCAGGTAATGTTTCATAGTAGTTGTTTTAAAAATTAAGAAGTGTTTTAGAAAGTCCTCATCTTAAATTTAGTGTATGTATCTTCTAAAATAATAGTAGCTTAATAAAGTTTTTTCCTTTGTTATTAAACCTGCTCTGCTCTATTCCTGATAACATCTCACAACATTTATTTAAGAAAGTGTATTTTCATAAAAGCGCTAGCTTTGCGCCAGTATCAAACCATAACAGTAGCATGTATAGATCTCAGAAGAAAATAAATGCACTTAGCATTGGCAGTATTGGCAGCAAGCAACTGGCCAGCCAGATAGTGCCTTCCTGAAAGAGAAGTCCAAAAAGACTCATTAAGTAGAACATCAACAAGAGATACTGCTGGGATTCAGGTTTCAGTAGGGATAGGTAACCCAACTATCCATAGTGATGTTACCATTTTGCCACCTTCTGTATGAAGCACGAAGAGAGAAACCTCTCCCCAAGAGCAGGAGTTCCTCTGCCTGCTCTGTCCAATCTCACACCTTTGTGCCTGGCAGAAGCACTGTAGCAGTCAGAGGCCCTGAAAGGCCTCCATGGCGGTCACTCGCCTAAGATAAGAAATGCAGAGTCATGAGTGGACCAGAGCTGCCCCTCTTCCACACATCAGACCTCTGTTATCTCTCTGTAAGGCTATAGATTGTATTCTTCTCAACCCTGGCCAGTGGACAATTTCCAATCCCCCAGTAGCCTACTTAAACCCTCACCTCTGCCCACTTCAGGGGAAGAGCTGTCACTGGAACCCTTTGCAGAAGCTGCCAATAAAGACATCTCCGCAGAACTCCACACAGCCTCTCCTCTCTCCATCCCTGCGTCTGCTGAGGCACTTTGCAAGCACAGAGCTGAAATCACTGAGAGCTGAACTCACAAGAGCTGAGATCACTCCACAAGTGCTCGCTAAAGTTGCCTGCAACTGGGAGCTAGCCCAAGGGCCCAGACAGGCTGTGCCTCATCAGCACAGTGCTATCCGGGACACCTACCGCAGATGCTGCCCGGGGGGCTGGATGGACCCCTGGGACCCCAGGCCACCATAAAGCACAATGGCTGGGCTGGCAGGTTTTCTACATGTACTAACTCTGCATGTTCAAGGTTTACAGATTTTCATGCAGCTTAACTGACTGAGCTACCTTATTGCTGCATTTCAAAATAAATGCATTTTGCATTAAATTTTGAGGCAGGTAAGAATGTTCTATGTTTGTACATCTGTTTTATATAAACGTAAGTATGCTCTGGCAGTTCAGGAGTTGCCAATTGGTGCTCATCCATGGTTTCACTTAACACCTGAGACGAGACCATACAACCTTTTTTGCAAACTCCTTTTTAAGAGAGACATAAGAAACACACTATGTAAGGCAGCTGGCCCGGTGGACTCATGGAAGTCCAGGCTCAACTCACAGTTCAAGCACTATCAGCAAAAGATGCTCTGAGGGCAGGAACAGCTCTGCCATGTGAAAAAACCAAGAGAAATAGTATTCTTCAGCCTGGAGAAGGCTCCAGGAAGATCTTAGAGCCCCTGCCAGTGCCTAAAGGGGTTCCAAAAGAGTTGGAGAGGAACTTTGAACAAGGGCCTGGAATGACAGGACCAAAGCAAATGGCTTTCCACTGCCAGAGATTGTTAGATGGAATATTGGGAAAAAAATCCTTCCCTGTGAAAGTGGTGAGGCCCTGGCACAGGTGGCTCAGGAAAGCTGGGGCTGCCTCATCCCTGGAAGTGTTCAAGACTAGGAAGGATGGGGCTCTGAGCAACCAGGTCTAGTGGGAGGTGTCCTACCCATGGCAGGAGGTGGAACTGGATGATGCTGAAGGTCCCTTCTAAGCCTATTCCATTATTCTAATAAAGTGACCTAGTAAAGCAAGACTGAAGAGTCCTGCAGATTATATGTTGAGCCAGTCAATGCAATAAATTCACCATTAAATTGAGCAGCAGCAGACATGACATCTCACAGTTATTTACGGCAAAAAAGCTTTCATACTATTTAATGAAAAATTGTAAACCAATGTTGCAATTAACCATATACAAAATAAAGTGATATTAAAATAATGAGCAATCAAGATTTGATTCATGAATGTTTTTTCCCCTGGAAAATATTTCTTCACCTGGCATTAAGAACAGCTCACCTGCAGACTGGAGGTGCTCATGGCTGCCCAGAGGTACCAGCTATGCCACATCATTTCAGAGCAGACAGAGCACATTAAAACACTTCCACCTGAAAAAGGTCAAAATCCAGACAGTAAGTAGACATACCTTCTCTGGCCATTTGAAAGGTGACAGAATAAGGCACAGAAGAACCCAAGGTTTACCTAGATTAAGTCCACTCTTCCAGCAGCACCTCCATCTTATTCTTCCCACTCCTTATTTTTCACTTTCAGGCAACTATATTTCAGTAATGCTGTTCAACATTGTAAGATAGCTTAAAGTAAAATTTCTCTCCTGGATCTTCCTACTTCAGCTCCTGGACTACACAGATGATGCCCTGGGCTTTTACTGTCTGCTGAAAGACAGACTGGGTAGGAGGAAAAAAAATAACCCAAAAAACTGCCTAAGTTTTTTTAACTCTCCAAAAAACCTGGGGAGTCCCTGTAGCTCTTCACATTTCACTGCTTCCCACCAGAGACTCATGAGTTGTCGACAGACTCCTGCCAAGACTCATGCAGCTGACTCCTGTTCAAGACACACATCAGCATTTTGGGCAGACATATGTTGATTATTAGCTGGGATCACAGAAGGTGCTGGACGAGTAGCAGTAGCTTCCCTGATGAAGGAACACAGTATTTCTACTACCCATAACTGTCTACAAGTCCAGCTTAACCCCAGCCCCAGTGTAGGCTGGAGCTATTTTTCTAGCTGCATGCCATCTTTTGAGGAGAAGCATGAAAAAGAACTGCAGTACCAGCTCTTCTGAAACAGGATTTGGAACCATCAAGGCAGTCAGTTCTTCAGGTAATCTTCTTGCCCAACCATTCCCATTGGAAGCAATATTGATTTGATGAACAGTAAGCCAAGGAGTTTTGGGGCTGGGAAGCCCACTGGGGTTTAAACTAGGCTCATAAAGAAAATACTCAAAGGAGCCATTGAAGAAGACACACAAGCTGAGATATACAAATAAATTTTATTTTATAAAGACAGATGAGCTTTCCTGCAATTGCCAACATAGTTTTAATGTGTCATTTACTATGCAATATTCTAGTCTCACTTATTTTAAATACCTGGTCAAGCAAGGATAAACCAATGCTGTTGTGCTTGCTATAAAAATATAGTGGAATCTGATATTCCAAAACTACTATGCTCAAAAATCTTAAGGATTTCTAATGAGGGATTAGATTGAGATTGCAATGGAATGCTTTCTCCATTTGAAGACAGTTGCAGACTTTTACGTGCCACAGCTGTGCAGGAACTGAAAGGCTCTTGAAAATTGAACGTACACTGTGATCCATTATCTCACCCTCAAACCTCCTGTTTGTTTCTCTTCCACTACACTATTTCCAAAGTAATTTACAGGGGGTCAAAAAAAAAAAAAAAAAAAAACCACCAAAAGGAGAAAGCTAAGACATGGCTGCAGTCTGTACAACCCTCTTCCTCACAGCCACAAGGAGCTGGTCAATGCTTCATCAGCCCTGTGATGCTGTCCCACCTCACACCACCTGCTACAATGAAAGTGGTAGAAGTGGAAGACAAACACAGGGATAATTTAAGGCTACCTAAAGATCAATCCATAGAAAGCCCATCTGAGCAGCTCTGTGCAACAGATACAAAAATTAACCATAGTGTTTAGCACATTACCAATTACAAGGGTTAAACAGGAACAGCAACACAACATTGGGGAGGAGAAGTAGACTTCATTTGGTTTGTGTAACCTGAGAAATAAACAACTAATGGAAAAAAAAGTCCCACCGATGCTGTACAAACCTAATTTCACAAGTTGCTAAATTGCGCTGAGACGCTCCATGTTCGCCTACAATACACAGTGACTTCACAACTACTCTTTGGGTTGCTTTGAAAAGGCACCATCACACACAAGCTAATGCTTTTCTGTTATATAGTAACATGAGAGTGTGTACAAACAGGCCTGTGCTGCCTTGAGCCTGCCAGATCCCATCCCACAGGGTGCAAAACTGACCTAAAGTTACTGAATTTCACCTGAAATTATACTAGTATCCGAAGATGGTACAGGGCCCAGGACAGAATACCTTATGTTCATCACTACGAAGTGCTGTTCTTTCAGGTGTTTATTTCTCCTTCTCTAGGCAAAAGGACAGCAAGAGCTTCCTACCTATTCCTTTCCAAAGATGGTGGCAGTGCTTTGAGCTTCTGCAGCACTTCCTTTGGGGAAATTTTCATGAGGTTTGAACAGAAGAGCTTATTTGGGGGAGAAGATACTCATAGATGTGTCCAACTTTGTACCTGAAATCATGTTCAGTGTCTCAAAATAAAGGTCTCCAAGTGCTCCCATCTAGCACATCATCCTGGGACAGACCAAAGCCAGCAAATTGCTGCAGAGAGGCTCTATCCAACTACTCAATTGTGGACACAACCATTAAAAGCTAACGGAAGAAATGTGAATATAGTTTTAATACAATCATTAAGGCATTACCTGGAAAAATGCATATTCTAGAACAGCGCTGTTATGTATACTGGTTCTCACAAACATGTCTTGTTTTGACAACAGAAAGCTGAGATTATACATATCCGTATTTTTATAAAGTTAATTTCTGCTAGCCTTACAGTGAAGTTAGGCAAAGACTAGGGTTCAAAAGAAAACATAAACCAGGGAGAGAAAAAAAAGCCAGACAAGATGAAGTATTTTTATTCTGCTATATACTTTTATATTTCAGAGCTCACAACTGAGCTCAGATTCTTGGGTATACAATATAGAAAGCAAGAGCAATGAAATCCAAACTGAAATACATACCAGAAATCACAAAGAAGGCTGCAAATTGCTTTCTCATTAGTGCATCTGAACACGTGTGGCAGTGGTAACCTACCCAACAGCAAACTGCACCTCCAGCAAACCACTGGAAGTTTCTTCCCTCAAAGTATAGATGGTTAAAAAAAAAAAAATCAGATGAATAATGTTAAGTGCCTCCTTTTTACAGAGGATGGAGCAATTCCACACATTCACCTAATTCCAAAGTGCTTCATTCCCAGACTGGGTTTTTTGGAAGATGTCTGAAGTGTCTCGGGGCACACTGTCCCCACTGCACACCTTGGAGGGTAGCAGCTGAATCCCATGTTGGTACTGGGTTCATTAAGTCCCTTCTAATGAGATCTGTGCCTAACCTAAGTGGGGAATGGTCAGGCTGAGATTATTATACAGAACCTTAGAGGTGATTTACTCCTCAAAATTTCCACTGGTAGGAAGAGCAAGTATGGAGGAAAAGGAGAGTGGAAAAACTCCCAAATGTCACTTTTGATTAACCAGGTGCAAGGAAACTGCAAAAAAATCCCACAGGTGCTCATTCTCTGTCAAGTTTACACTGCCAACTGAAGACACCTCAGTGCAAACTAGAACTTCAAAGGCTACAGAGCACAGCCAAAATAAAGTTGTCCAATTGTAGCAAATTCATGGTATTTCTCTAATACTGACTACATTACTCAAGCAAACACAGGAGTACATGGGAGAATACAAGGACATCTTACCATAAAAATATATTAAATTAAAGGGTTTTTCTTCTGAAAAGATTAAAATAAATTTAACTCTAAATAATAATTAAGAACATAACAAACATTCATAGAAGGGGCTGATCAGCACTAGAAGTTGTTTTCAGAAAAGCCTTTATAAATGGATTCCAATGCCCAAGAAAAAAAAAAAAAAAACACAAAACCTCCAACAGATTATAAATGCCAGACATAAAAGGACTTAAAGAAGAATGAAGTTACCTGGGCTGTGAATACACCATGATCCTGTGTTATTGTGCTCAAGTCCATTTGTCTAACACCATAGGAGTAACTTTAGCTTTTTTATTTTCATAATTAATATAAAGAATAAGTGCAATTTTATTTCTATTCCAGATCACTGATTTCACCTCAATGTCTGCTATCAAATCTCTGTCTGAGCTCACTTGTCCGAACTTTTACGAGGTCTGCGGAAGCTGGACATGTTCTCATTCAGTGCACAGATCCTTCGAGAGAACTCCTCAAACTCCCCTAGGACTTGTTCATCACACTCAACCGCTACAGCATGTTCCACTGGGATGGAGGTAAAGTCTTCAAGCTGATCTTGATCTCCTGTGCTGAACCCTGTCGCTTCCATACCCATGATCTCCTCTGCCTGCTCCACAGTGCAGCAAAGCACAGGGTTGGGTGAGGGCTGAAACTCACAGGGCTGCTCGTTGTTCATGGTGTCAAAGCACTCGCCAGGCAGAAATGCCCCATTTATTGCACTAGAACATTCTAGGAAAGATTCCTGCCTGTCTTGGGTATTGTTTAGGCTTCCATTTTCTCCATTTAAACTACTGCATAAGTCCTGGCCTTTTTTGGTATTTCTTTTGGAGAGGTCCACAGAGGTGTCCAAGGAAGAACATATGGGTCCAGGTTTTTTATCCACCTCTCCAACACAGGCTGTGACAGCAATAGGCTGTGTTAAAGCAGAGTCGTAACTAGGAGGAGGAGTTTTGTACTCTAGTCTCTCGCTTCCTGTGCTGGCTCGTTTTCGGAGTCCTTTACCTGGAGAAGGAAGTCCACTGGAAAAGCCAATATCCAATCTGCTGAAGCTAGAGCTCTGTCTCTTTGGAACAGGAATTGCACTGGATATATGGTGTCGATCGCTATAAAAGAAGGAAAGAACAGATCACATCCATCAGGCATGCTCACGAGCAATACAGATGTTTAATCAAAGGCTGAAGCAACTGTTTTATGACAACTCCAGGCTCCATTTGGCCAACAACTTCTATACCAAAGTGCTAAATCCCCGAACACATTTAGTGGCATATGAACCACAGAAGACAGCCCAGAGGATAGCTGTACTGAAAAACAGTGAGGTTGTGTAGGAACACTTAGACAGCTCTATGGTTTGGCCAATCACCCAAGAAATGATCACATTATGCTAATTCGCACTGTTAACACCATTTTATAGGACTGAGCTGCACTTATGGAATATTACTATTCACCATATATTTATGTATTTATGGCTGTACGGGGTCATCATAAACTCTTCAAAAGTGAGTAATAACAACTGAGCAAAGAATGAGCAAAGAATCCAACAGTGGACTTCCGTGACAGCTGCACAAAGGAGAAAAGTCACACCAACTTCACTATTTGCAGAGGGTTATTCTTGCCAGATCTTCTGCTTTTCTGTGCCAGTCATTCCAAAACTTTTGGGACAAATGCCAACCTCTATTTCTTAAGGAATGTGAACCAATCAAGCCTAATTTACAAGTCTAACTTTACTGTTTAATACAGTTTTACAAACCACTTTCACTGTTTAAAGCTCTATAATTTGGAAAATCTGCTTTATGTCCTCTCAGGTGTGTTACGAGAACTTTCATTCGTCAGCTCAATACTTATTCAACGATTATCACCACCCTATATACAAATAGCATGCTGCACATTAACATAAGCAGCTGATTAATTTTCTTTCCAAATTAAAAAAAAATAGTAAAAAACCAGCTATTATTGACCAGCTGAATATACAACTCTTAAGATTCAACCACTGTCAGTATGAAACTCCTTCATGAACTGCATTTGAAAGAAACTCCTTCTGCTCAAGGCCTGATACGCTTTGTCTGGCATGGGAAAATCTTGTGTTGTGGTTTAACAGATCGTTTGGTTTTGAGGTGGGGAGGGAGTCCACAGGCTGTGAGGGTGGTTCCGTGTGGGAGATCTGGCGCACCCAATCAGCTGGCTAGTTTTGAAGATTGACACCCAGTTAAACCACTTAAAAGAGTTGCATAAGCCTCTGTGAAAACATATTTAAGGATATGTAAGCCCATGAAAAGCTCTATTGCTTCCAGCCTTGGAACAGGTAACTAGGCTTTAGACAGGCCAGGCTCTGCTGTGATGCAGGCCCCTTCCCAGGAAGCCCACCAGACCCCATCCCACTGGGGTGGCTGCGGTCCCTTCCCAGCAGGATCAAGCCATTTCCTGGAAAGCCTGCCGGTCCTTTTTTCTGGCGGCACTGCTGGCCATGCCTTCAGGGCAAATCCCAATGCTGGGAGTCACCATGTGGCTGGGACCAGAGCTGGGAATTGCCCCACAGCCGGTGCTGGAGGGGACCCTAAGGCCGGGAGCAGCCATGTTGCTGGGACTGTTCAGCCAAAATCAGCATGGCAGGGGCAGCGCCATGCAGCTGCAGCTATCTCAGCATGGCTTGCAATGAACTTTGTTTGTTTGGCTGCTTTTAGCCAGCCATGCTGCTGACAGAAGGACAAAAGCAGCAGCAGCAGCAGCTTTTCTTTTTTTTTTTTTTTGTGCCCCACATGAAGAGAAGACACAGGGTGGCGCTGGCAGCCAGCACGACTGGCACAGTGTCAGAGAAGACCACATGACCAACAGAGGGGCACCGCGAGCAATCTCCCCAATGTAGAGCCTGGATGAGATCAACCTTCTAGTGCTCCAGAACTCTATACAAAACTGTTTCAATTGATAAAGCTTGAGAACAAATTAACCTGTTATGTGTATAGGGGATAATTCGTGCATATAAAATGGTTTACATGTCTTAAATATATTTTGCTGGTGAAAAACATTCTTATAAAAGACTTTTAAATGCACAAGCTAGTGTTGGGGATTGCACAGTGTTGAAACCACCTGGACAAAAGGAAGGAGAACCTCATTTGCAAACGAATGAACGTGGCTGGCGTGGAGATGGGTCGTCCCTCAGGGTGATCTGGGGAACACCTGGACGGTGAATTCTGATAAATATCTAAGACTGAGATAGCCAGAGCCATCAGAGAGATACATATAAATGCTGGGTTCTGGGGACTCTATCATGGTTTTGTTCAGTTCAGATAGGACTCCACATGAATATGTGAAACTCTGAAAGGAATTAAAGGGACTCAGCCCCGGGTTAAATAAACTGTATAAAAAAATCGCTCTTACTGGAAGGTTGGTGTCAACATAGGGGACCCTCTGCTGTAGTGGTCAGACCTATGTCTCACCCAGCGCTGATCCTGGGCTCGGCTCTGTCCTTTTTCATTGGATTGTGGCTAATTCGGACCGTATTACATTTGCATAATAAAAATTTATTTTTATTAAATATTAAATTTGGCTCGATTAATTTTTAGCTATAACAAACCTATGAACACCAATTCTCTCTTGAATCAGGAAAAAGGAAAGGGTGAAGACACATAGAGAAAACAACATGGGACACTGAGATCAGTGAAGAAGTCAAATCCTAGATGGGAGGAGATTGAGGAGATGCCTTAGTCATGGGATGAAATTCTCTTGTAAGGCTATGGTGAAGATATAATTGATACATCAGACTTTAATTTTTTCCCTATAACTCGTGGAATGCACTGGGGGCATGTAGCATTATAGCCACAACTGTGAGCAGAAGCACCTGTGTTGAAGTAAGCAGATGTGGAAGTAGCTTGAACAGAGAGAAATGAGAGAGATGAGAAACCTTGCCCCAGGAATAGAAGAAGAAAACCTCTGTTTCCTAGAGATGGCTAAAGAGAATTTTTGCTTTTATGCTATAACAGCTGTTATGTGTAATATGTATAATTCACGCCTATAAAGGGAAATATGGGTAGAAGTTTTATATGATTAAAATATAGACATAAAGCAAGCAAGCCAGGGCAAGGGGGTTGCCTCACGTATGTTGAAACCATTGCCGATAAGGCTTCATTTGCAAGTTAATACATGTGGCTCGCTCGGAGATGGGCTGTTTCTCGAGATGATCTAGGAACTGGAACCTCTGGAAGATGTATCTCAATGCCGGGTTCCCGTAACTCAATTACCGACATACATACATCGCTTCTAGGACCTCGAATTGTTCAACCTAGCTGCAGAGAAAAGAGACTTTATGAATATGCGGGACTTTGAATGTAAAGAAAAGGCTGATCACCGAAATCCTGGCCTCAAACAAAATAAACTGTATAAAAACTGCTCGTGCGGGACGGATGGTGGTGAAGCATAGGAGACCCTCTGTTAGAGTGGTCGGACCTGTGTCTCACCCAGCGCCAATCCCAGGCGCGGCACTGTCCTTTTCTTTGTGGCTGGCTCAGATAGAATTTGATCACTATAATAAAAATTGTTTTTTTCTTTTTAATTTATCTGGGTCAATTTTTACCTATAACAATCTTGGTGACCCTGACGTGATCTGACTTGGGCCATCCAAGGGCTCCCTGCCCTTGGTCCGGGTGGTGCCCCGCTGATTTCAGCAGCCGGACAGGATTGGGGAAACCTGCGGAACCAATCAGATTCCGAACCAAAAGCCAAAAGAAAAGCCACAATCAGAAATGGATAAAATGGGCCCAGAGCTCTCGGGTATTTGGAGTCGGAACTTCCAAAACTGCAGCAGCAACTTTTTCACTCATAAAAATCTACATGCATGAAGAATCCACGCGGGAAAAAGGACCGTAAGTATTGCGTGGTTGAGTGGGGTGTGATCGGACATGTGTGTGAGACGTGACATCGTCATGGGGCAAGAGCGGACCCCAAAACTGCAGTTCCACTATCCCGTGAGGGATGTGGTCGATTAAGGGGGAAGCAAGTGAAACTGGGTGAACTCACATCACGTAATAAAGCCTGCAACGCAAGGGGGGTTCAGGGGTTCGATCACAGGAGGATCGGAGAAGAAAGGAATGTTCTCGGGCACTCAAGAATTAGGAAACCCCTTCGATCCAGGACTTGGGAGTCTGGGAAAAGGTAAGAGAGCTCATTTTATCAGCCAAAAATCCACAGATCGGTTCACTGTGAGACTAGTAGGCTGGTAAGACTCGGTCGGGGGAGGACCAAGTCACATGCACATGGAGTCATTTTTGGAATTCAACACAGAGGTACAGTAAGGAGATTTTAAAAGGGGAAAGCCCCTTGGGATGGATGTTTGAACATTGGCAGGAATGTCCTTCAAGGAGAAAATGATCCATTATTGTGTAGAAGTATGGGGGGGGGGGCGGTGTATGGAAATCGGGAAGTACATATTCTGGCCCATGTATGGCACATTTGATATGAAAATATGCCAAGCTTTATTTGACTATCTATATGGAGAAAGTAGACTGGACAGTGAGGAGATGGTCTATGTCAGGTTATGGGAATACGCCAGTGCAAGGCTATTCCCAGTCAAGACCTCTGGCAACACGGTAAGTCCTAGCAAAGCGTGGGAACCCTTAGAAAATCTTCCACCACCATATCAGGTCCCTCCTCTTCAAGCACAGGCCCCCTTACCGCCTCAGCAGCTCCCCTATCACAACCCACACAGGCATCAGAACTGCCACTCAATACACAGCCCTTGGCACTGGCAGTACTGGACGCACCAGGACCTTCCCAATCTCTCCTCCCCACACAATACACGGGTGACTTTAGCTGCACACTTCACACTGGGGAATCCACATCTCCTCCCGCCAGTAGAATGTGGTGAAAAACAAGGAGAGATAATACCGATGATAGTGAGGAGGAAAAGGATAGACCCAACTTCTACCCCTTAAGGGAAGTACCTACCGCTCCAGGAGTTATTGGATACGTAAACGTACCAATTAACACAGGTGATGTGAGAGCCTTTAAGAGGGAAATGGGAAATTTGATGGATGACCCTCTGGGAGTGGCAGAGAGGTTGGATGAATTCTTGGGGAACAGCATTTATTCGTATGATGATATCACTGCTATACTAAGGTCTCCGTTCTTCCCGCCAAAGAATGGGATATGATAAGGCAGGCTGCTATAAAGGACTAGGAATTCAGGAACCCCCAGGGAGGGAGAGGGGCTGAGAAATGGCCTGAACAGAGGCCACAGTAGAATGCCCAGGCGGAGGAGGACCAGCTTAAAATGATAGGACTGAGGAACATGCTAATACAAGGTATCCGGGGGGTGGTGCCGAAGGGACAAAACAGTAGTAAAGCATTGGGAGAGTGCCAAGGGAGGGATGAGATGACCACTGAGTGGCTAGAGAGGCTTAGAAAAAGCCTCCAAATGTATTCGGGGATGGATCCTAATTCTCCCGTTGGGGAAATTTTGTTAAAAACCCAATTTGTTGCCAAATCATGGGAGGATATTCGGAAAAAGTTGGATAAAATAGAAAATTGGCAAGAGAAAAGCCTGCAGGAGTTACTAAGAGAAGCCCAGAAGGTTTATATGAGACAGGGAAAGGCACAAGCAAGGGTGTTGGTAGTGGTGGTCAGGGAAGCTCAAAAGCAGAAGCAAGCCAAAAACCCTGGGAAGCCAGCACAAGTTCAACAGCCTCAGGGAAAGCCAAAGAAGGAAACAAACAAACAGGTAAGTGGCCTTGAGTGTTTTTACTGCAAACAGAAAGGACACTTTAAGAGAGAATGTAAGAAAATAATAAAAGATGAAAAGATTTTCCAAGAGGATTAGAGGTGTCAGAGGCTTTATAATTTGGGGTCCGCAACACCTGGAGAGTCCTTGATAAAATTAAAAGTAGGACCCCAGGAACTGGTTTTCTTAGTTGATTCAGGAGCAGAAAGGACCATGGTCCAAAGACTGCCAGCTGGGTGTACAAAAAGTAAAGATTCAATCGTAGTTATTGGGGCAAAAGGGGAACCTTTCAAGGTACTGGTGTTAAAAGATGTGGAAATAGAATCTGAAAATAAAATCTGTCTTGGGAATATCTTATTAGTAGAAGAATCAGACTATGATTTACTGGGGCGGGACTTGATGGTAGTCCCTGGGGATAAGTCTAATTGCGCAGAATTCACAGCTCACGGTAAGTCTATGTAAGTTAAGTATTGAGGATGAAAAAGAAATAAATCCCAAGGTCTGGCACACTCAGGGGGAGGTGGGAAGGTTGGATATGGAACCCATACACATTGAAATTGAGAGGCCGGAGGATCCTATTTGGATCAAACAATATCCCATTCCCATGAAAGGCAGACAGGGATTAAAACCTGTAATAGAGGATTTAATAAAAAAGGGCACGCTGGAGCCTTGTATGTCAAGGCATAACACACCTATTCTAGCGGTGCAAAAATCAGATGGGAGTTACTGGCTGGTGCAGGACTTGAGAGCTGTAAATCAGAGAACAAAAACTTTGTTCCCTACGGTCTCAAACCCCTACACCTTGTTAAATAACATATCTCCGGAGGACACTTGGTATAGTGTCATAGATTTAAAGGATGCCTTCTGGACTTGTCCTTTAGCCAAGGAAAGTCGGGACTATTTTGCCTTCCAGTCGGAGGACCCAGAGACAAAAAGAAAACAGCAACTAAGGTGGACCTCCCTGCCTTAAGGGTTTGTGGATTCACCGAATCTCTTTGGTCAGGCCCTTGAGAAACTATTGAGTGAATTTGTGCCAGTACAAGGGACCAAATTACTGCAATATGTGGATGACCTGCTGGTAGCTGGTCCAAGGAGGATGATGTAAGGACTGGCACTATAGCCTTGTTAAATTTTCTGGGAGAAAAGGGGTTGAAGATTTCAAAATCTAAACTACAGTTCACGGAGCCCGAGGTAAAATACCTAGGACACTGGCTGACAAAAGGTAAGAAGAAATTGGACCCAGACAGGGTAGCAGGGATCATCACCTTGCCTCCACCAGAAACGAAGAGGGAAGTCAGACAACTACTGGGGCTCCTGGGTTACTGCAGGCAATGGATCGAAGGTTACAGCGAGAAGGTAAGATTTCTTTATGAGAAGCTTACCACAGACAGGCTTAAGTGGACAAAACAGGATGAGGAAGGCTTCATAGAGTTAAAAGAGACCCTCATGGCAGCACCAGTATTGAGCCTCCCAGATGTAAGAAGACCCTTCCAGTTATTTGTGGACGTTAGTAATCACACTGTCCACGGAGTCCTAACTTAGGACTGGGCAGGGGCCAAAATCCAGTGGGGTTTGTATCAAAACTCCCGGACCCTGTAAGCAGGAGGTGGCCCACTTGCTTACAATCAATTGTGGCAGTGGCAATATTAGTGGAGGAGGCCAAGAAAGCAACCTTCGGGGACTCATTGGTAGTTTACACCCCTCACAATGTAAGGAGCATTTTACAGCAGAAGGTGGATAAGTGTCTGACAGATGCTAGGCTCCTGAAATATGAAGCCATCCTGATTCACTCTCATGATTTAGAATTACAAACTACTTTGGCACAAAATCCTGCCCAGTTTATGTTTGGGGAAACCCCAGGGGTTCCTCTTCATGATTTGCTGAGGTGGTGGAATTACAAACTAAAGTAAGACCTGATTTGGAAGAGGAAGAACTAGAAGATGGAGAAAAATGGTTTGTGGATGGGTCAGCAAGGGTTGTAGATGGGAAAAGAAAATCTGGGTATGCCGTGATAAATGGGAAAACTGGGGAGATGGTGGAATCAGACCTCTGGATGCCAGTTGGTCAGCCCAAGCTAGCAAGCTATAAGCAGTATATAGAGCTTTACAGAAACTACAAGGGAAAAGGGGAACAATCTTCACAGATTCAAAATATGCATTCGGGGTGGTACACACCTTTAGAAAAATCTGGGAAGAAAGGGAGCTGCTTAATACTTGCGGGTGAGGGTTGGTGCATGAGGAAATAATCAGGAAAATATTGGAGGCTGTTAGAGGGCCGGAGACAATTGCCATAGTCCACGAAAAAGGCAGAGGTAAGAAAAAGAAGGATGGAACAGGAGAAGTTAAAAACCTTGAATAATACAATCAGCTGGAGAAACAATACACTAATGGGGGCTTTCTTGCATCAGATCAAAATTTATTTGTGGATCTGATGCAAGAAATTGCCATGGAATTAGGTCTGACTAATTGTTGGATCTGCGGAAGGCTCAAGTCCGCAGAGAAGTGGCCGTGGAAAGGTGAGGGTTTAGCACCAGAGCAATTGTTAAAATGGGAAGATACTAAGACCCTGAGAATAATTCAGAGGCCTGAGGGATGGATCCTAGACAAAAGGTTAATTGGAACATTCTGCCTTAGCCGGGAGGGGAAGGAATACACTGAAGTGGTGGGATACACCCCGTGTGTATCCCCTTTAACTGTGAATTCTTTTAACAAAAGCAGGATCTGACAGCCAGAGAGCTCGGCAGGACACTGGAGCCCAGAAAAAGGGGGTCAGTGTGAATGGAGTGATAAGATTGGACTCTGTTGGAAAAAAAGCCCTGGAGCTAACCCTTACCAGTCCTTAAATGAATTAAGTAAATACTGGAAAGAGTCTGAAAGCACAAAAGTTAAGTGGAAAGCCGAAAATGGTTTGTATTGGATTTGTGGAAAGAAGGCATACAGTGAGCTACCTCAGTGATGGAAGGGATCATGTATGGTAGTATTAATAAGGCCTGTTTTCTTTACCCTACCTCACTCTGAGTGCAGTTCATAAGGGGCCCCCTTATACAAGATCTTAAGCAGGAAAAAGAGGAGTTTAAAAAAGAAGTTCCCTATCTTTTGTGGGGGTCAGACCTGGGGTGAGGAAGAGTGGCCTGCAGAAAGGATAACAGAATACTATGGTCCTATTACGTGGGCCCAGGATGGGACCTGGGGGTACAGGACCCCTATTTACTTATTAAACCACCTAATAAGACTACAGGCTTTGGTAGAAATTGTATCCAACCACACCTCAGATGCCCTCAAACTGCTATCTAAACAGCACTCCCAAATGAGAGCTTTTGTATATCATAATAGGATATCTTTTGACTATTTGCTGGCCAAGGAAGGGGGAGTTTGTGGGAAATTTAATGAGTAGGAATGTTGTACAGAAATTGATGATTATGGGGAAACTATTAGAGACCTAGCAACTGAGATCAAACGTGTAGCGCATGTTCCCATACAGAAATAGAATTCAATACTCCAAGCGTCCTGGTGGGACCATTTGTTTGACGGAGCTTGGTGGAAAAAGGTAATATTCTTCATTGTATGTTCCATGGCTGGAATCATATTCCTGCCCTGCTTGATACCCTGTTTTATCAGACTAATCCACTCAAGTAGTACAAGGGATGCAGGTGGCAGCCATGCCCACAGATCCAGAATGCGCAACAGGAAAATTTAATCAGGTATCAAAAATCATGAAATTAGGAGAAGAAAACCCACACAGCAGAGCAGCAGAGGCCTTGGCCAGGTTTGAAGGGCAAATAAAGGGAGAGGGAGACACAAGTTTTATTGTCCTTTTCTTTGTGGTTGGCTCAGATAGAATTTGATCACTATAATAAAACTTGGTTTTTTCTTTTTAATTTGGCTGGGTTAATTTTTACCTATAACACAGCTCATCCTTAAAATAGGACCCCATAAGTTGACATGGCCCATGAAAGCAGCTGTGGGAAAACTGCAAAGCATGGGAGGGACTTTCACACTGCCAACAGATATTCCTTTCCCGAGCAGCTGATCTGCTGTGACACTGAAGCCATAAGAGAACTATTTCTTGTGGAGAAGTCTCCATGGCATGGCAAGAGAGACTCCTCTCCCTAAGAGAACTGAAGAAAGATTTAGAGGTGGCAAACTGACTGAAAGTCATAGGTTTTGTCTCTTTACATTGTCAGTGGGAAAGAAAAGAGGGTGTGGGGGGAGAAGTGTTGTGAAGGTTTATTCTGATTTTTTTTTTTTTTTTTAGTTCCATTAATAAAATTTTCTTTATACCCTTTAAAGTTTTGAGCCTCCTTTTCTCTCCTCCTAACCCTTATCTTGCAGCAGAAAATGAATAAATAATTCTAGTGGGTGCACTGGCATTTGCACCCACTACATTAATTAGTGCGTTGTCTGGGAAACTCAGATTGGCGAACCAAAACCACTAAACTTCATTGGTGTTTCCGCCTGGTTTTCAAAGTGAAATCACTGCATCTTGAAACAGCAGTTACAAGTAGTCCCTAGTGCAGATCCTTTTCCACATTACTTTTCTTGTTTGGCTCCCCTTTATAAACACGTGATAAAAAGGAAAGGACTTTTTGTTCATCATTAAGGAAACCACAAGACAGAAAGGAGAAGACTTGTGTAGGTAACAGAAAACCGCAAGACACAAACTAGCTAGTATGTTGATTTCTTAAGCTGATTGTGCAACTAGAACTTAGGCGCATATAACTAACCTTATATGGAAAACATCATTACAGGGCCGTGAACTTTCACCGAGGAGGAAGAGAGGAGCCTTCCTCAAACAACCACCAGAGAGTAGAAGAAGACCTCCTAGCAACAGAGGGCAAAAGCGCAGAGTACATTCAGAAATACCACAGACACGGAAGAAGAAAGAGTATAAAAGACTGTGGGAAGGGGGAAACGGCGTGAGCTGTTGGCAGAGCGCTGACTCCCCAGCTGCACCCAGTGCTGTTTGCTTGCCATTGCTTGCTGTAACCAATAAATTTCTGATTGACTCTTGAAAGGCTGAACAAATTATTCGCCTTGGATAAGGGTGCTGTGACTCGGATAAGAGCTGTCCATTGGAAGCTCCTCACGGGGAGGCGTCCTCACTGCCTTGGCAGTGAGCCCCGCTCAGGAATCTTCCCTCTGGGACCCTTACCGATGAACTCAAATTTGGTGGCAAGCAAAGAATAGCCGGCAACCCCTTAATCTTTGTGCACGAAGTCCCGGGTGAAGACACAGGATTGTGTAAATACCTTTCAGTAGTCCTTTGGGGCTACTGAGGTTGCCCCATTTAAAGGGAATGGGGGCCGCTCGGTTGGGGTTGGGATCCCAGAGTGTGATGAGTGAGACGTCTCTGTGAGACGACGTGAGTGTGGACCTCATAGTAGTGCATTTCCCACACCTGGTGACAGGCAGGGCCACTAATTGAGGGAAGCGTGGAGATGTGTGTAAGAAGGCACCCCGGAAGATGGGACAGAGGAAAAGCAAGCCCTCTGGTTCCATGGGTGGGGGAACCCCTGTAACGCTTCCCCAGATTCATCCAGATAGCCCATTAGGACTAATGATTAAAAATTGGGATGCCTTCCCCTCCAGGAAAGGAAAGGACAAGGTGAAAATGGTGCACTACTGCATGGAGGTTTGGGGAGGGAAACAAATAAGAGGGAACCATTTGTATTGGCTAGTGTTTGGCTCATTTGAGGATTGGATATGTCAGGCTTTAAATATTTATGTGAATTCTAAAGAGCCCTTGAACTTAGAGGAAAGTGAGTATGCCTCCCTCTGGATAGTGGGGGAAACTCGCACTAAGTTGTTTGCACTTAGTACTAGGGAGAAGAAGAAAAGATTGAAAGAGGATACAGACTTGCCCGATTCCACCCCTCCACCCTACATACCTCCTCCCCCACCTTCCCCCCCCCTCCCCCCCCCATTCTCCTCCCCAGAACCTTTATCCACCCCTACCTCCACATTCACCACAACATCCTGAACCCTCTGCCCTGGTACAAGATGACTCGGAGGGGGATGAGTTGAATGTTGAGCTCCAGAGGAATAACCAGCAGGTAAGTAGAAACCAGACTAGGAAAAGGCGGGAGGAATTGGGATTTTTCCCACTCCGAGAAGCAGGAATGGGTATGGTCCCTAACCCTATTGCAGGACAACCGGGGCAACCGGCCCAAATCTTAGGAGTTGGATATGTGTCCGTACCCTTGAACTCGGGAAATGTGAGGGAGTTCAAAAAGGAAATGGGACACCTCTTAGAGGACCCTCTTGGAGTTGCCAAGACACAAACTAGCTAGTATGTTGATTACTTAAGCTGATTGTGCAACTAGAACTTAGGTGCATATAACTAACCTTATATGGAAAACATCATTACAGGGCCGTGAACTTTCACCGAGGAGGAAGAGAGGAGCCTTCCTCAAACAACCACCAGAGAGTAGAAGAAGATCCCCTAGCTACAGAGGGCGCAAGCGCAGAGTACACCCAGAAATACCACGGACACGGAAGAAGAAAGAGTATAAAAGACTGTGGGAAGGGGGAAATGGTGTGAGCCGCTGGTGGAGCGCTGACTCCCCGGCTGCACCCAGCGCTGTTTGCTTGCCATTGCTTGCTGTAACCAATAAATTTCTGATTGACTGTCGAAAGGCTGAACAAATTATTTGCCTCAATTTATAACAAATAGAATAAAGTAGATTGCAACGAATCCCTCTGTGAAGAATAAGTGTCCCCATGGGAGGGCAGTGAGTAGTACTACTCCTATTGAATTTCCTCTCCCATATTACCTCCCCCCAGGCTGCCCCTAAATGCATCCATAGCGCTTCTGTCTCTTCCACAAAACCATCAAATAACCTTAAGGAGAAGCTGTTTTTCAGAATACACAGTTGCAGACAGTGAAGTAGAGAGGTAAGAGTGACTGTTGGGGGTTGGGTTTCTTTCTTTTTTTCTTTTACTTATAGAATTTTTTTCCCATAAGTTGCTAGGAAACTAACTACTGGGTACTTATGGATTCTTATGGGTATTTAAGAAAGACAAAAGAAGGTGGCTGAAGTCGGGAGAGGAATAGACCATTTGGCTATACTTTTTTTTTTTCTGGGGAGTTTCGATCGAGAGACAGAGATACCGCAAGTTTTGCAGACAGGTAAAAAATGGGGTTGGGGGCAGCTGCGCTCTCTCTCTCTTTGGCATCGGAGGAGGATGGCCAGGCTGTCACTTACTGTGGGAAGAATTCACCGGCACCGCTGTAGCTCAGTCCTGAGGGACCTATCATCTTCTGCTCATGTGTCCTGGGAATCCGGAACTTTGCCTCTCCCTGCCTTGCTCAGAGCCAGGCTACCACTGCCCTGCCCATGCTGTTTCTTTGATACTGCTCTAGGTTTTTCTCTCCACACAGAAGCCCGCATCCTTCTGCCCTGCTGGGACGTCCCGCACTTCCAGCTACTGCCGTGGAGCTTCTGATATATCTCACCCACCAGCCCGGGATTTAATGCACGTTCCTGCCGACTGTGATGGTAACTGCACCAAAGGGGAAAGTGCCTGAGGCTGAGAAGACTGTTACTGGGTCCCTGGTTCTATTTGTTGTTAATACCATAGTTATTATTGTTTTGTTTGCCTTGTTATACATACTAGTGTGAGAAACAACTGCTCACTTTTAAAATTTTAAAGGTTTATTAAACCTTAACAAAAAATATAACAAAAGGACTAAATAAGGAAAACTTACAGTGCTGGGAGCCCCCGTGACTATCACCCATGTGCTCATCTACAAAATCGATGGTCTGACTTTTATATCCTTAGCCCTTCCCAAAGTTTTGTCAGTCAACCCCTTCTCTGCCATCCATTGGTGCAGATTACCTTCTTTTATCTTGACTGGAGGACAGGTGGTGTTACGCTGTGCCTCTTGGTAATAAGCTGGCCTTCTCTAAATGCCCTGACTATGAAGGCTATTACAAGGGGGAGGGGAAAGAGGACTATGGGGGGACATATTACAATAACATCACTATACATTTTAACACCTACATAATATCTGTCTCTTAACTGTGAGAGCCAACTATTATATTACTCATCTGTAACACTAGTAAAGAACTGTTATTCCTATCCTCATATCTTTGCCTGAGAGTCCCCTTAATTTCAAAATTATAATAATTCAGAGGGAGGGTGTTTACATTCTCCATTCCAAGGGAGGCTCCTGCCTTCCCTAGCAGACACTTCTCTTCCAAACCGAGGCAAAGAAGATGGGGTGGATACCATTCCCACAGGAGCTCCTTTTCAAACTCAAGGGCCACTTGTTGTAGATGTGTGGATTTGGCACCTTGGGTACATGGGTCAGTGGTGGCCTTGGCCTATGGAATGGTTGGTCTTGATGATCTTAGAGGAGTTGTCCAATCTTAATGATTCTATGATTGCTATCCCTTTCCAAAAGAAATGGGCCATTCCAAAAACTATTGTCAGTGCTATACCTCCTGGAACAGTAATGATAAAAATCATTCTGTTTGGTTTTTATCAAGATGTCAGGAAATGGAAATATACTTCTGCTGAATAGGAACTGAGGGGGGCCACAATCCAGAGAAATAATTCCCACATTTGAAATACTAATTTAAAAAAAAATTAAATTAAAAAAAATAATCTCCCTCACCAACCAAACCAACAAACAAAGAAAAAAAAATCAAAAAGGAACTCCAAGACTAGGCATAACACAAGATTTACTGGAAGGATAACTTTTTCCCCCTCATGTGCAATGGATGGCAGATGCAGAGATGTATCATGTTAGTTCTTCTGCCAAGAGTTTGTGTTCAGGTTCACCAAGAGACGTCCACAGCAACAGCAGGAAGAGCAGTCCCTATGGCAACTACAGAAGTTATGATACAGGGCACTCGTATCCTTCCCAAAGAAAAAGGACAGTTTGATGTCAAAGCATCAGATCTGCAACATTTCGTATAGCAGTGAGGGCTTCCTAGGCAGAATGACTAGAAGGTTTATAGGAAATTCTGCCACTTCTCTAGGTTTTATTCAATCATCCGCAGGTTAAAATAGGTAGTTAGAAGACTAAAATCTAATTCAGGAAGAATTTCAAGCTGTACCTTGTGGATTTAAGTACAGATGTGTGTTTGTGAAAATAGTGACAAGACTATCTACTCTTTACACAATATTTGAGTGATAAAAACCCTTGCCTGGAACATACACAGCCAGAATTAGGCACAGACAAGTTACAAACACAGTGGCCTGAACAGCCTACAGATGGGTTTGGAGTAGACCCTCCTGTTGAATACATCACTTTGCAGTACAAGATGCAAAGACTCACAAGAATAAATGCCACCTCAGATGAGAAGGATATGGAGGGAAAGAAGAGCAGAAAGCAGGCCTAGGTTCTGAAGTTGCAGAGGCACACTGTTTTGAAAAACATAGGTAATTCTAGGAGAGATAAAACCCAAGGCAAAGTCTCTTTGCCGTCCTGAGTGAGTAATACCTCTTTATCTGTTGTGCTGCATGTCAAGCTTGCTCAAATTAAATTATCTTGGGCTGGACTCTTTAAAGGACAGAGACTTCAGTATGGCATAGGACTGCCTAATTGGCAAACCCCAAGTTACCTGCAGACTAGCTGAGGTCACTTGGCTTGTTCAGCCTGGAGGATGCTGAGGATCTCCCCATGGTCTGCAGCTTCCTCCCAAAGGGCAGCAGAGCAGCAACTCCAATTTCTGCTCTCTGTGACCAGGAAGGAACAGGACCCAAGGGAATGGCTGGAGCTGTGTCAGGGGAGATTTAGGTTGGTTATCAGGAAAAGGTTCTTCCCCCAGAGGGTGGTCGGGCACTGAACAGACTCCCCAGGGCAGTGGTCACAGCCCCAAGGCTGTCAGACCCCGAGAAACGTTTGGACAATGCTCTCAGGACAGGGTAGAATTGCTGGGGTGTCCTGTGAGGGCCAGGAGTTGGATTTGATGATCCCTGTGTGTCTCTTCAACTCAGGGTATTCTGTGATTCTTTAGCAAGTGTTAATCAGCTCAATTTAGGCACAGCAGCAACACTTCTACGAAGCAGAAGGAATTAAAGTGTCCGAGTAAACCAACATGAAAACTGAGGTGCCTAGCACAAGAAAAACAGCTTTAAAAATTGTTGCAGTGAATATATAAATTTAAATTCCCCCTCAAAGGAAACATTCCTAAATTCCTTTGTAAAGCTAGACCTTACACAAAAATGGGTGAGAAATTAATTAGTTTGCAGGACCAGGAGAGTTTAAGAGGTTCTTACAACAAGGCTACTCAAGCTAACATGTTAGGTATGTCTGAACAATACCTCTTTAGTTCAGCAGCCAAAACATCTTCCCTTCCTTACTAAATTGAACTGGCAGAATTATCTATACCAAGTGATCTAAATGTAGCAGCAGTAAGTTATTCATCTCTCATCTACAAAATAACTTCTCAGTTAGCAGAGTAGGTAAGGGCTGCCCCATAGGGCAGTAAAGCAGGAATTATCTCCATTTGTTGAGCAGATATTCAAACTAATGTATTCGAACAAAAACAGCTTGCAGCCAGATTCTTTGGTTGACATGCACTGAAATGGAACTTAAGACTTTAAAACCAGGTTTTAAGCGCTGGAAAATAATGGAGGCAGAGTTCAGAAACTGCCCATTGTTACAAGTAAGTATGAATAGGATGGGTTGAGCTTCAGTCAGGAATAAATACAGGGATAACATCCCAAATCTGAGAATGGAGGAATGAAGTCAATAGTATGGTTTATCTGCTTTTCAAATATTATCTAAGGCATCTAGATAGAAGTAAATATGTATAAAGCGTTTTAGAGATCAGCCATTCAAGAGTTCCACAGTCACTGGAGAAGAAAAATGAGAGAAAGGTGGTAATCCCCAATTTGAGAGCCAGTTAAGATCAGTGGGAAAGTCATCTTCCCTGGATGTCTTTTCTTGATCACAGGGGGCAACCTAGACAACAAGCTCAGGCTGAGTGACAAGTGTCTACAAGGCAAACATAAAAAGATAAATAGCTCTCTTTTAAGTCGAACCATGGTCATAGTCTCATAGGCAAGTAAAACAAATCCATAAGGACTCTGGGTACAGTGGGTTGAACTGTTTTTTCCTGTGCTGTCAGGAAACAGTTTAACCCAGTTTTTCCCTCCAGGTGAGAATGGAAGTCATGTTGAAGTTTCAAAAGTAATGTTTAGACAGAGGCACAGAGCTCAGAAATACAAGGCTGCTATTAATACCTATGAAAACAAGGAGCTGATAGAGGGTGTCTATTCCATTTATGTTTTCCTTGAGGCTGTACTGTTACCAGATTTCACAGCATTCACATCAAGGTAAAGTCCAGAGAAAGAATCCCATATTAGAATCCTGGAAGGGTCTGGTTTGAAAGCGACTTTCAAGACCATCTAGGTCCAATCCCCCTGCCATGGGCAGGGACACCTTCCACTAGACCAGGCTGCTCCAAGCCCCATCCAACCCAGCCTTGAACACAGGCTCCCTCACATTCACAGGAAAGAATTGCTTCCTGATTTCTAAACTAAACCTACCCTCCATCAGTTTAAAGACATTGTCCCTTGTCCTTTGAGCTTCACAGCTCATGAAATTAATAAAAATATATAAAAGTATATAAAAAACAGAGTAATGTTAGAAAACTATCATCCAGTTACTCACACACTTTAGAGACTTTCAGGTACTGTCCCCATTGAGAAGGGTTTGGCTTGCAGGAGGACAATCCTTTACTCTAAGGCACAGCCTCGAGCTGAATTACTCAGGTTGGGCTGATTCAGCTTCCAGCAACAATCCTTTGGTTGGTCTCCTGAGACACACAGACAAGTGTGGACATCTGTCCAAAAGAATGGCCTGTGACTTGTGGAGTATAAAAACTGATTTGATTAACTGTCATTAGGGCCTGATGACTTTTAGTCATTAGGTTGGATGACACTACAACTGGTTATGCATATGGGTATGTATAGTTCCTGTCAGAAAGCAGGATTTCTAAATTAAAAAAAAAAAACAAAAAAACAATGAGAAGCCTCAGGTCACAAATTTCAATTGTATCCAAATCTCAAAAGCCAATTCTAACAGTCTGACTTCAGCTCTAAGTTTTTCTGGCAGCAAAATGAGAAAGTAGCTATTTCCTCCCAAAATATTAATTTTCGCTAGTTAACAAATAGTCAGTTCGAGCATTCTTAGCCCTAAGGTGGAAGACACAGACTCCCCACTGTAAACAGGTGAGATAAAGTGACTGAAGTAAGACACAAACATTTCTGAAATTATTTTCTTAGTGAACACATTCTGATTGCAGTTTTGGTAAAAGGTTTCTTTGGTCAGATTCACCTGTGATTATTTAATCTGTCTGCAAGTGGCTCAGAGAAACTGTAAAGCAATATGAGGGACAAAATACAATTTACAGGCTCAAATATGTGTCTTCCCCCCCTGTGAGGAGAGTTACTGGATCACAGTCTCCTGTGAGGAATGTTACTGTATCACTGCTGGACAAAATACTAAATTTTGATTGCCTGGCCAAAAGCCAAAATTAACAGCTACAACTCTTTGCTATGAGTGGGGCAGGACAAGGGGAAACAGTTTTAAACTAAAAGAGGGGAGATTTAGATTAGAAATAAGGAAGAAATTCTTGGCTGTGAGGGTGGTAAGGCTCTGGCATGGGTTACCCACAGAAACTGTGACTGTCCCATCCCTGGAAGTGTTCAAGGCCAAGTTGGACAGGGCTTCGAGCAACCTGGTCTAGTGGAAGGTATCCCTGACCATGGTCTGGGACATGTCTTTAAGGTCCCTTCCAATCCAAACCTTTCTATGATTTGGTCTCAGATGCTGGAATAAACTGTTTGCTCACAAGAAAAAGGATTTAAGACAGAATCTGCATAGGGCCTTATGCATCCACAGAAGCTAACCTAAAAAACTAAGCTACTTTTCTGGAGGCCAGTGAAACTCCAGGACTAAAAAAAATTGGAAACAGAAAGAAGTATTCCCAAAAGGAAACAGAAAATATTTGGGGGACAAAAGTAAACACAGCAGGATATTGGTACCAGGAGAGAGGTATGAAGATGGAAGCGAAGTTTGCAGACCTGCAAGTTTCCTGCAATAAATCACACAAGTTTAGATGTGAAAACATGTATTAATAATTGAAGTGTAATGCCTGAGAAACCAAAACAACACAAATCTCACCAGGCTCAGGGAACCAGCCACTAAACCTTGATGGACAAACATTGGACTCCGCAGACCTTCCAAAGGGCCAAAGGCTAGCCCAGAGCTCCAGGCAAAACAGGGAAACTCGTAGAAGATTGAAGCAGAGACTTTACAGCCTAATTTGCTCTAATGGATGTATAAGTGAGCTCTTCTACAAAAGCCATGGAGGATTTTTTGGGTTTGCTTTTAATCTAAAATGGTAATGATTATGGTGGTGACAGAACTTAAATTCAGAAAAACCCAGCTACAGTGCTCAGAAAGGAAACTGAAGACCAGCAAGAGAACCAAACAAATCAGGCAGTGCAAATGAGTACATGGATAAGAAAACCTCTTGTCTCCCTGCTCTTATCCTTCCAACAAAGAATAACCTGGAAATATTTTAATGACAACAGTTTGTGTCAGAGGGTATCAGATGACTCACAGTAACCTGAAAACAAAAAATTCCTTCAAATATTCATTTTAACAGCTAGTGGCTTGTCTGCTTGTTTCAATGTTTGTAATTAGATATTATCCACAGGACAGTGGACATCTGTATTCTGCCCAATTATGAAAGTCTAGCCAGTTTCCCCCTCAAGATAGACTCCCTATAAAGCCTCATTTCCATTTATATTATTAGGAAGCACTAAGAAGCATTGATTGGAATCATCAGTTAAAAAAAAAAAAACAAAACTATTCATACAGCTTCTGGACATGAGAAGAAAATGAGGCATAGATGTCCATGGGGAGAAGGGACTGTGATGCTCCAGAAGAACTATGCTTAATATTCCTACATAGAAATATTATGCAGCCAAAAAAAAAAAAAAAGTGCTTTCTTTTGTTAATGACTGTGCGTCACCTAGAGAAAACAACAGGATTGTATGGTGCCAAAACCTCTGAAGCATAATTAAAGTTTCCAGATCAGTTCCTCAGAGACAGCACATGGCAGAAGGGAATAACAGGTATCCACACTGAAAATTATTCCCATTTCATATGTTCCAGTGTCAACCCACTTCTGTTTATTCAAGACTGTACTAGACACCCATGACCTGCACCCCTCCCACTCTATTGATGAGCAGAGAGAAGTGCTACAAATGTCACAGTCTGGCCTTTCATTTTCAGATGTTCTGAGGGGACCACACATCATCTGAGGATTTTTACACTACTGTGATGGATACCACATGAAAACTCACTGTGCTATTTTCCCAATGAAGAAGATTTTTCTTTATGCATCTTGCTAGAGAAAAAAACAAAAGCAGGGAGAATCTTTTCAGCTGTGCCTGAAATTACTTAAAGAATAAAACTGCACAAGGGGCTGAGCTTACTTTTTTCAAGACCTATCTACTTCCTCTGTTGGCTGAGTTAAATTTCCATCAGGCAATGCTTTTTACAGTATTGCCCACAGTGGAAACTTTTCCTACTCCTATATTTGTTTTCCTTAGCCAAGACTCCAAACAGCAACCTGGAGGTGGGGGTGATCAGCCTGGAAGAAGGGAAGACTCTAGATACCTTAAAGCTCCTGCCAGTGCCTGAAGAGGCTCCAAGTGAGCTGCAGAGGGACTTTAGACAAGAGCCTAGAATGACAGGACAAGAGGGAATAGCTTTCCACTGCCAGAGAGAAGGCTTAGATGGAATACTGGGGAAAAATTCTTCCCTGTGAGGGTGGTAAGGCCCTGGGACAAGCTGCCCAGAGAAGCTGGGGCTGTCCCATCCCTGGATATGTTCAAGGCCGGGTTGGATGGAGCTTGGTGCAGCTTGATCTACTGGGAGGTGTCCCTGCCCATGGCAAGGGGTGGGAAGTGGATGGTCTTTAAAGTCTTTCCAACCCAAAGCATCTTATGATTCCCTGTGACTTGTTACAGTAGGATTCAGCACAAGTACTTTTCAACATCAAAAATCAATTTTAAAAAGAGGAAAATGTATGGAGAAGAAAGTGCTTTACTCATGAAAGTTAGGAAGGCAGGAAAACAAAACCGTTCTATGATTCCATGATTAGATGAGAATGCAGGACAAAATAATTGCTTAAAGCAAAAGACTTCATGAGTGCTTGCAATTCAAAGAGCATAAATTAAAACCATGTGAATACAAACCATCACTTGTTGAAATACACTGGGTAGTAAACTGTGCTTCACAGTAAAGTTCACCTCCGTTTAAGGAGAACTGGTTAAGCCTCCTGCTCAAACAACTGCTGCAAGATAAACCTAAACTAACTTTAGCCTTAAAACATAGAAACCTGTCTGATTTGATTTTCTGCAGACAGTGAAAGATGAGCCTGAATCCTCCAGAGTGAATCAGAACAGAAGTACATGGGATTTCCCTGGAAGATACTAAAACCTTCCATTATTTATTAAAGTAGCTTCTCATTTAGCAACAACACTGAACATGCAACAACTATTTTCATTAGCAGCAATTATATTACAGAGAAGTTGTGTTGTTTATCATTCAGATTCCTCTATGCAGCTTACTTGAATTACACAATCAGAGACTGCCCAGGCTATGATTTGTTCTGCTTAAGAAGTTTAGATACAGAAGGTGCACCTGCTACCAAACATTAAATACAGTCTTAAGACAACAATTAATTCACCACCCTCTAGTGAAGAACATTGTTTTTTCAAACAGGATTCCCTTGCTACATCAACCTCTGAGAAGGGTTGTGGGCCCATCATATAGAAAAACTTGTAAAAGTGTAAGAAAACAGTAATGTTGTGGACAGTTACAGAGTCCGTATTTTGGGAAGGTCATAATCTCGGCCAAGCATGCTCAGCTTGCGAAGACGAGCTGCTTGTTTGAGACAAATTCTTACCTTCAATTTTTTTGTAGCACCCACCTCTTTCTTATAAATTATAAAAAATACTTACCACCTAACCATCAGCCCAAGCTCCATGAAATTTTTCAGGTTAGGAAGAGTTTGCCTTAGATCTGGAGTACTCAGCCCATGCTGGTATCTAAGCTACAAAACCAGAAAAAAAAAATCCTAAAATTAGCACAGCTTTCCAAATCCCAAAGAACACAACATCATGGTCAGTTAAGTCACTGGATTTTACAGAGTTTAGGATTATTATCCAGCAGTTCCAAGATATTTATTCCCTTTAAGAAAATGGTCCATTTACTACTTGTATTAGGAAACCCACCCAAGAACAGGGACAAAATAATCAGTCAACCTGACTCTTTCTCCATTACACTTTCTCCACTTACTCTCTGCAACAGGAGAGCAGGTTCACAGTTTAATAAAAACCACGGCCATTATGGGAAGACACCAAATTCCATCCCAATATTCTGTATTCATGAATTCCAAATATTTATTTGTGTGTACGTGTCAGTCTGAATGTATTAGTGTATACGGGAATCAGTAATGGAATTATTATAGTAACATCAATGAGTAAAAATACATATTGTCACACAACTGATCAATATCTGTGCTCCTTACACAGTTTATATCAGCATTTAAATGCCTGTTATTAGTATCATAATTAAATCCAGCACTCAAATCAGATGCTACTTAGCAAAGGGAAAGGCTTTAAACACTGACATACTTTAACCTGGATATTGACTCCTACAAGTTGTTCTTACGTTGTCCACATGACATAACTGTCACTGGTGAGAATTATAAACTCCATGTTTAACAAGTCACCAAATTAAAAAATACCTCTGAAGAAAACAGCACATGGAAAGGAAAGTCTGTCTTTCAAGATTGAATCTCAAAATTTCAGGGAAACTTTGCAGAGAAATGTATCCCTTGTGTGGTTAAAATTTGCAAAAAAACCCCGACACCCTACATTCCAGTATCTCTAAGGCTACTGGAATGATGCGCTACCAATTTAATAAGCAGTTCTCAGCATACATTAACACACTTTAGAAGTCTCTACTGGACTCCAGCATAGGCACACACAGTAACTACACAAATGTAGTGCTGATAGAGCTACTTGCTAAAATATGGAACAGTCCCACTCAAAGTTAAATTTCTTTTGTTTAAAATCACACACCTGCTTCCACAATTCCTGACAGCAAGATGCAGGAAAGTATCTGAAGTTTCAAAAATTTTTGACTTCTCCCAAACAATCAGTTTTTCAGTGAAAAAGACTCCTGAAATTGGGAATTATTTTTATGCTTGTCTGAGTTTCAGAAAGAAAAATTATTTTGGAAGAAAATCACCCTCAATACCACATTGTACAACAGGTGGCCATTTATTATAGTTTATTATTTCCATATGGACAAAGCCAAATCATATGGTGGGCTTGGGTTCATATTTTCTGCTACAATGACAGAACCTGGATTAAGACAACCATGCAATATAAATTACAAAACCATCACCACATTCTCCTGATGGCATTATAGTGGAATTGGTTAACTGGAGAACTAGCCTGGAACAAAAGAAATAAAGAAGAAAAAACCCACCAACCTCAAAACTTTACATTTGTTCCTCCTCCAACAATGAAAAGTTCATGGAATACCCTTTTTTATAGTCATTCTTACATTTTAAGGTTTCAGAGCATGAATATAAGGTGAATTAAGGGATCTCCCCAACAGCCAAGATCAGAGGAATTCATAGGAGACACCAGTATCTAAACATGAGCAAAACCACTGCTTCTACTAAAAGACATTTTCATATTTCCAATAGTAGAGATGCATATTAAGTAAAGTTAGGATACAAGTTTCATGAAACCCCTACAAAAAGTTATTATTTAACTTCATAAACTGCATACTATTTTGCTTTGTAATAGATTAAAAACAAAGCAATACTGCCTTGTGTCTGCATCAATACAAGCTGCTGATGTATTTACAAACCCAGAAATCACTTAAAAACTTATCTGCCTTCTAGGTACAGAAAAAAAATTTCAAAAATCAGCTGATGAATCAGGTTTTAGTCTGGATTCAAAATTATCACTCCATTAATGCAGCAAAGGTTAACTCCTGCTTTGCATAATTCTGTAGTAGTCTCACATATCCTGACAAAGAAATCTCTGCTTTGCTGCATGATGTAGGCCACTACAGGTACAATACCAAATAAATGTGAACAAGGAGGTGGAGGGAGCTTGAAAACAACTTTTTTTTACTTAAAAGATGAGAATTCCTCTTCCTCCTCTCTCCTTAACCTCTGACAATGTAAAATAACAAATATTATTAAGGACTGGGTTTTTTTCCCCCAATCCATAAAGCATTTCTCATACACCTTCCCTTAAATTTAATTTTTTTTAACATCCAATGCCACACATGCAGGGCTAGTTAATCCACCTCATCCAATAAATAGTAAGGCATTGAACAACAGTCATAAGGACTGAATCCAGAGGACACTATGGAGATACAAGAAGGGTTGCTGGAGCACCTCTGCTCTGAAGACAGGCTGGGAGAGATAGGGGTGTTCAGCCTGGAGTAGAGAAGGCATTAGGGAGACCTCAGAGCCCCTTCCAGTAACTAAAGAGGCTCCAAGAGCTAGAGAGGGACTTTGGACAACGGCCTGAAATGACAGGACAAGGGGGACTGACTTCAAACTAAGAAAGGACAGGGTTAGATGGAATATTGGGAAGAAATTCTTGGCTGTGAGGGTGGTGAGGCCCTGGCACAGGTTGCCCAGAGAAGCTGGGAATGCCCCAGGTTTAGAAGGATGGGGCCCCAAGGCCAGGTTGGATGGGGGTTGGAGCAACCTGATCTAGAGGGGGTTTCCCTGTCCATGGCAGGAGGGTGGAATTGGATGATCTTTAAGATCTGTTCCAGTCCAAACCATTCTATGATTCCCTGTGACTTGTTACATTAGGATTCACACAAATACTTCTTAACATCAAAATCAATTTTGAAAACAGAAAAATGAAGGAAGAAGCTGCTTGGCTTATAAGAATTAAGAGGGCAGGAAAACAAGAGCAGACAGAGGTAACCATGTGCTGTCTTGATTCTCCTAAGAAACTGTTCAAATTTCAATTGTTGCTATTAAAAGTCACCCATCTCCACACTAAGTTTCCAATGCAATAATTTTCAAAAACAGCATTTTATTTAAGATTTTAAAGATCAGATTGATTCTTCAGGCTATTACAGACCCACCATCCAAAGAAAATGTGCCTATTTTAATTGAAGAGGTGTCCAAAATTTGCATTCCCATAGAAGACCATGTATTTTCCACAGGACTTTGAGTAAATCATTAATGATGTTCCACTGATAAAATATTAATTCTGATTTCTATACCAATATTCAGCTCCTATGCAGCTTTGTTTTCCTAAGTGCTGCTCTCATATTTGTTACTACCAATACTTACTCCACAGAAACAAGATACAGGAGACAAGATGCATCATATTTTATGAACAGTTCAAGGCAGAAGAACTTAAAGAATTATCTGTACAGAGAAATCTCAAGAAATGGGATAATACACTTTAAGGCCAACTTCTCTACAGAAAGCAAACTTATCATACCAGTGGATATTTTCTAATATACCTACATATTCCAACATCACAGAAAACCATAAATGTTAAAATAAGCTGCATTTAAACAATGGTTCTCAGAGTAAAAGGTAGATTTATTCTTTAAAAAAACTGTATTAGCTTTCTAATAAAGTGTTACAAGACTAAATTTCCTTAAAAGACTAATACCAAAAAAAACCACAGCATTAGCTGTAGGTGAGGCATGACAAATTGAAGTTAAATTGTAACAAAATAGGCATAATTATTTTACACTCCAAGAGAAAAAATAATATTCAGTTGCTCCAGTTTTTACCTGTATTTTCTTCTCTGCAATGGTCTGAACTTACACTGGAAGGTAAGTGAGTGAACCAGCAGTGAACCAGCTCCAATCTGAGCATCTCTACTCCACTGCCAACCAAACAGCTTCCAAGGATTCATTTCATCAACTGGACAGTTAGACTTAAAAATCATGACCTAAAATCATTTTAGACAATAGAAAAGCTTACTGCCTTCCTAAAGGAAACAATTCCACAGCAAAATGTTCATTCATCAAATCTACCAGTAGAGATACATCATTTGTTAACTAGCTAAAATACAAACCTGCAAAAGTTCAGTTACTTTCCTATAGAGTCTATAAGAAGTACTAGGAATACTGAAGTTTTTCAATCAAGTTGGCTTTACTAATTAGTTTTCTTTCTGTCCTGGATAATTACAGGTTGCACCCATGATCAGAATTAGGAAGTTTGCCATTCTATGCCTACTCTTAAGAAAAACAATTATATCCTGCATTTATGTGCAAAAAACAACTGTCCACTTCCTATCCTAATTCTTGCAGCAGTATGTAATAACTAATTGTATACAAGCATATATATTTACTTCCAGCCAGAAACCACAGAGTACCTGTGTTCAAGTTTCTTTTTTTTGGGGGGGAGAGGGCAGAATTACTCCAATTCTAACCTCATCTGTTCATCATTTCTCACATTGTTTCCCCAGCCATATTCATCCTGTTCTAAGCCATGTGGAAGCAGTCTAACAGCCAGAACATGTTATTAAAGCTCAAAATATCAGCAATTTTAGTATATATTGTGCACAATATTCAATTCTATGTCAAAATCTGCTGTATTTTGGACTTCCCTTAGTCCCCACTGCAGGCAACTGGTTCTTGATGTTGTAGCAGTACCTGTACCAACACAACAGGTGGACTCAAACCACTATTACACTATGCAAAGATCTTGCAATATTAAGGCAGTCAAAACCAATTTTGAATTATTTTCAGCTATATGAGGAGTTTCTCTTGATAGCATCAAGAATTAAAAAAAAAAAAATCTGCTCCATAAATGTGAAAACCTACAGAGAAAAATAGAAGCAAAACAATTGTTTCAATCAAATTTGCAGAGCTGGACAGAAGCCAAGAATTTGCATAAGGTTTTCAGAGAATGTCAAACACTGAAATATTAAGAATGCCAAACAGAAATACTAAGTTTTAGAAGTTTTAATAAAATGACATAGTTAATTGTTTTACAAGATCCTGGGTGACTTTTTCAGAGTATGACAGAACAGCGGCAGGGATTCAGATTACTAAGCACTGCAATAAAGAAAATAGGAAGTGTTGTTATAATGCCTGTTGCTATATAAACTAGGAGGATCAGTGAAATAATGCCTCTGCTATATAAACAAAAGATTTATGTTTATATCTTTCGGGAGCAATTATAAAATTTTTGCTTGCCTTTGTTTTATTGAATCTGGTTAGTTGTTCTAGCTCTGAACACCTGTGTGGGTTTACTGAAAAACCCTTAAGCTACAACATTACTGAAACATGTTGTGGTATCAATAGCTCTTTAGATAATGTACTTCCAAACTAAGCATCTAAAAATCATTTTCATTTTTCATACTTAAAAAGGCTATCTATAAGCATCAATTACAGTTTGAAAGTAAATATAACAAAAGGGTTTTTAAATTTTTTTTTGAGATTCTTGGGGAAGTAGGAGCTGAAAAAATAAAAATTACCACTGTGATTATAACAAGTCTTGAAGTCTTGAAGTTCTCAATCTTGCTTCCAGAAGGAGCAAATAGAGGACTGCTACAGTAGTGACAGCCCTCATCCAAGCAAGAGGAAGTGCTCAAATATAACAGTTATTTCAATAGATATTATGACTCATCTTTATATGCTGGTGTCTGTCTCCCAGAGTTACACCTGAAAAGCAGATGTTTACTTTGCAACTCATTCAAGAGTATTAAAGTATCAAGAAAACAAGTTACATCCACATCCTTGAAGACCCATGTCCTTCATTAATCCATTGAACATACTCCTTCAAGTTCCTCAAGCCAACCCAGCATGCCTAAAGCCTTCACTAAAACCATCTTAGAAGACTCCCACCACAATTTTGATTTAGCAATAGCAAATAAGTCACACAAACAGCAACCAAAGCAGTAAGAGGAGATAACTGCATTTTATGCTATGCCGTTGAAGGATACTTACAATCAGTAATTTTTAAAGCATGCTTAGTCTGAACTAACCTGATTTGTCCCACATTTACAAGGGAGATGCTGATATCAATAAGATAATTTCCTGTTATCACAAAATCCTAGAATGGTTTAGGTTGGAAAGGACTTTTAAGCTCATCCAGTCCTAATCCCCCCACCATGGGCCTAGATACCTTCCAATAGACCAGACTGCTCCAAGACCTCTCCAGCCTAGCCTCAAACACTTCCAGGGGTGGGGCAGCCACAGCTTCTGTGGACAACCTGTGCCATGGCTTCACCACTCTCACAGCCAAGAATTTCTGCCCAATATCCTATCTAAACCTGCCCTCTGGCAATGGGAAGACATTGTCCCTTGTCCTGTCATTCCAGTCTCTCTCCTGGTCTCCTGGAGCCCCTTTAGGCACTGGAAGGGGCTTTATGGTCCCCCTGGAGCATTCTCTTCTCCAGGGTGAACCCCCAACTCTCCTGGCTGTCTCCAGAGCAAAGGGGGTCCAGCCCTCGGAGCATCTCCGTGGCCTCCACTGGACTCGCTCTAACAGGTCCATGTTCTTCTGATGTTGAGGGCCCCTCACTCTCTCACTTTGACCTGTAACAGTGATAACTAACATTGGAGATGCTACACAATCCCTGTACCAAGACAGTCACTAGTACAGTTCAGAAACATCCAAAACAAGCAAACGTCCTCACAGAGCTCTGGCTGATTCAGTTCTCACAAACTGCATCAAATTGAGATGGAAACTTCTCACCACTGGTTCTTCCTGCCCCAAGAACAGCCTGTCTCCCTTCCTCTCCTCTCAGCCTGGAGAATTTTAATTCACTTCCATGTGAAAGGCAGGGGAAATTCATGCATGAAATCTACATACAGGAATGATTCAGAAGTGATAACAGACTATATTCTCATCTGATAACAGACCTAATTCCCTTTCACTTTCTTTTATTTGTCCTGGAATTACATTAAGCTGCTTCTTCCTCTTGCATTCACCAAAACACAAAGTCTGATCTTTATTCAAAGACAGCAGCAACCTCAATTCTAAATGCACAGCAACTTGTACTATTCTGCCAAACATTTGTTAAGCAGTTTTCTTCTTATTTTTAGAACTTCAACAATTTTTAATACTGGATTTTGGTTTCACAGCTATAGTGTTTATTGAGATAGACCTCAAGAAAATAAGGAAATAGGAGTATGTGTTTGAGTACATGTAGAACACATTGTAGAACTAAACATTTAGATAAGCCAAAAAGCTGTGTTTCCTCAAGAACTCTCTCACTGATATATATGAAACCCTTCTTGAGAGTAAGAAGGTCTCAAACATTAGCCTTCATGGTTTCAGTCTGGTGTCCAGGAAGGGGAACCATTGTCAAAGACAGGCTGGGAGAAATACCCACTTTTGTAAGTAAAGTATTCCTGTAAAACTTAGCTGTTACTGGGCTTGTTACACAAACCAACATATATGGGCTCTCATGCCCATAAAGGTATGCTTCATATGCCATGACTGTTTCATAAAAGAACATTAAAAAGGCAACTTAAAACATAGAGCAGTTACCAGCCTCCAAAAAGCTTCCCCCACTCCTCAGTGAAGCACTCAAATAACTAAAACCATGTTTACTGCAGCCGTGCTGCATTTATAGCTTGATGAGATGAAACTTACAGAGCACATAACCTTTACAGTTTCAGGTCAGAGCTTCTCAAAAGGGTTCAGTATCACTAATTGATGTTCACTGGATTATAGGAGATGGGCACACTTATTTCCTATGCCTTCATTCATCCTGAGCTTTTGTATTAAAAATCATTCGATCAGGCACAGAACAAGAGGTCAGACACGCAAAAGTCAAAAGGAGAAACATAAGTAACATTCTGTGCTTCCGTCTTAAACATGAAATTTTCTGTGTGTGTTTAGCTCCCCAAATGTAATCTGCATACCTGAAGTTTGCTTTTTACCTATATAAGAACCTATGAATACCAGAAGGGCAATATTCTCAGGGAATGCACAGGTATATACTGAGAACTCTCCCATCTTGTCCTGAATGGAAATCAGAGAAAACGTATGGTTAGGTTTATAGTGCCACACACTCCTCCTCCACTTCTCTTTCACATTTTAATAAATGTGAAATATTTTCACATTTTAATAAATCCACTCCAAAATCAGGTAATTTTCCCATATGACATCAGTCCAGCTCTACCCTCTACCTTAAGATGTTACAGGAAAGGAACCCACAGAATTATTTCAGTGGGCAAACAATGAGCTCCATTAGATGTTATAAAATCTTTCAGCTATTTGCTCTTTCATGTTGTGTTGGGAAAGCCCTTGTTTTAAATGGGTGAAATTGAACTTCTGGCCATTCATTCGTGCAGGTTTGTGAACCCTGCTCTTTCAGGTGAAAAGGCTTTTGCTTCAAGAAAGCTTTACTCAAAGAGCAAGTGATTCAGCCCATGACACAGAGCTTAAACGGAAGAAGAATTTGGGGATTCTCTTTTCCCAGCCACATCTTGCATTTCAGCTGAACTGCTTTCCAGGTATCTATTACGTTACTGTCAGTGAACAAAAGAGACTGACTTCTAAAAAGAGATTAGATTGTGAATCAAATGAGAAGCCCTCTCATTTGAGGAGTACAGAATGAACAGTTTAACCTATGAAAGACTTGCTTCCTATCAGGATAACACCAGCATTTAGTGAACTCCACTTGGCAGTAAGACACACCAACACAGGAAATGGTTTCCCATATGATATATGATATTTCAAACTTAAAAGCAGAGGTCAGAGAGCATCAAACCAAGGACAGTTCAGCACTGGTCTTCCTGAAAACATCAACTTATATGTGCTAAATTGAAGCAGAGCTTTGTTTGTTCCTAATTACACAATATTAACTTCACAAATATTCAAATGAATTACACACAAGGCCAGCAAAGAGAGATGAAATAACCCCTTTAGTATTTCCAATCTCTTGAAAAACAAAATACTTTAAAGCTCTGGATTTCCAAACATTCTGGACTGACCAAAAAGTGAATGAGTCCATACATATCAGACCATTTTATTCCATTTGCTGGGGAACAACTTGCTCTAAACTTCAACCCCAGTATATAAAAAAACTGAAAGACATTTATGGATGATTAAGTAGCTGACATACCAAAAGCTTTCAAAATAGGTTTTGTGCCCTGATGTGCCAGATCTTGAGCACAGAAGTATAAGATGAACCCTGACCCAAGGAGGACAAAACATACATATTAAACTATACAACAGATGAACAAAGAATGTGGGGGAAATGTGAAAATAACAGAAGCTCGGGGAAAAAAAAATCTAACCCCCAGTGGCAAGTCACAGCTTGTCGCTTGCAAATACGAGATAAGAAGAATTTTTATGCATTAAAGCAAGCGAAGTGTTAAGAAATTAGGTCCATTTTACCGTAATATCTCTTACCCATTAAGAAATGGGCCACATGGCAGAAAAAGAGAAGGCTCCAAAGGAAGAAACAGGCTTACCAAGCAGTACCTGGAATTCCAGATGTGAACACTTTCTATTTGAATGTCCAGCTTTGCCTCCAGTGCACACACCCAACTCGTTAAGAAAAACTTAACCTTTTTCCTACACTGATACATTGTGCCAGGGCTTGATAACAGATTTCCCACCTCCCTATCTCTTTCAATTTTGTAACATTGAACTTATATATACTACAAAGCAGCTGAAGCTGGCAGACAACATGTGTTTATGTCAGATTAACTATATCAGAAATCCATTTGCCTTTCGATTACTCAATTTTGGTTCTATTTTAAAAACATACTCATTTTTAGGAAACTTTTTAGTCTGAAGAGCTAATGCACAGAGATGATGACAGCTACACAGTACAAAAGCTATGTAGCACACAGAACATGCCTGCAAGGCTGGTCCACAAAACTATTTTGGAGGACTGACTCTAAGCACAGCTGGTGATGCCACCTCTCCTATTCATAGAAACCCAGAATAGTTTGGGTTAGGACTTTTAAGCTCATCCAGTCCTACCCACCCCCCCTCACCCCTCCCCCGCCATGGGCCTAGATACCTTCCCCTAGACCAGACTGCTCCAAGACCTATCCAGCCTGGCCTCGAACACTTCAGGGGTGGGGCAGCCACAGCTTCTCTGGGCAAGCTGTGCAAGGGCCTCACCACTCTCACAGCTAAAAATTTCTGCCCGATATCCCATCCAACCATGCCCTCTGGCAGTGGGAAGACATTCTCCCTTGTCCTGTAATTCCAGGCTCTTCTCCAAAGTCCCTCTTCAGCTGTCTTGGACCCCTTCAGGCACTAGAAGGGGCTCTGATGTCTTCCTAAAGCTGTCTCTAATCCAGGCTGAAAAACCCAAGCTCTTCCAGCCTGTCCATATATGAGCAGTGCTTCATCCCTCCAGTCACCCAACCACACTGGTTATCCCACCACAGCTGCAGGAGCCTCCAGCACTGCCTGGCCTTAGGTGGCAGGTGCCGAGATATGTATGGGTTGAACACCCAAGATCTGCTTCTTCACAGAGCAAGTTAATATTGACCTTTGCCTACAGACAAGGATAGGCAGGCTTTCAGCTGAATGAAAGCCAGGACTTCAGTTACAACTAATCCAGTCTCATTTCAACCTATTTTTTCTTGGCATAGGCGATAGGAAAGGAAAAAAGAAAGCCTTTCCAAAAAGTTTGCAAAAAACATATATAAATTCCCCAATTCTAAATGATCTGGTCAAGTATCAGCTCACTGTTACCTAAGGAAAGTTTCAGGAATGAAAACTCTCCTAAGAGCTTTTGGCTCTACACAGCTGGAGAAGGTGTTTCAGGTGCAGTCCCTTCCTCTTAATATTGAAATGAAAACCTGGCACTTCACAAGACAAGGACTAGACTGTGGCTTCAACCTATGCTCTTTCAAAAACACTTTTCCATATGTAGCTAAATTTGCCTTGGATTCAAACGATGCATTCTTTCTGAACTGTATGTTTTATGATCTTAGTTTAGGGGCCTCATAAAAGATGTAGTGTGCAAGTCACAGTATCCTACACTCAAAGGGCCATAACCACTGCATATACACCACTATGCACAGAACTCTTTTAAAGACTTCTGCTCCTTAGTATTTATTGCCAAAACATATTTCTAGGCCTAACATTTCTGCTGTTCAACTTGCCATGGAAAAGCTTTTAGTTTCTATTATAGAGCTGATTTTCTCTCATGTTTGAACCAGAAACTGAACCTCTTGCCTCATTTCATATTTAACAGCTGAGTTTCAGTTCAGCCTCTTACATATGACACTAATACATAAGCATTCAACTTTAATTCCATGCAAGTATTAGGAAGATGGCACTTTAACTACACCTACAATATAACAAATATTTTGGTTTTCTTCTATGGTTCCATGAATGTTAGTTTGTGCATTAGACAAGCAACTCGCCCACAAAGCAGCATTCCCAGGAAAGCAGCATTGGCTGCTCAGCTTCTCAAGCAGATTACACAAAGCACATAAACGCCACCTGCCACCATGTGGACACAGTGGCTGTGGACACACAAGAGGAGAGCTAGACATAAGTTACTTCCCTGGATCTGTACTTTATTGATGAGAAAAAGAACCTTGGGGGAGCTGACAAGAGAGCGATTTTTTTTATTTTCATATCAAACAGCAAAGTTCATGTATTGCTAATGACTGTCAGATGAAAGCGGGACTATTCTTTGGCTAGGGCTGAGCAAGTGATTCCAATGTGAATAGGAGTATCAGTCTAACACAACACAATAATGGTCTGACAAAACAAATCAGAAAAGAAGCCTTCCCTGTGAAACAATTCTAAGCACGGCATTCAGGCTGAACAGAAGAAAAAATAACCTTATTTCATACAGTGTAACAAATTCCACAGGTTTCACTAAACTTGGAAGTGATGCTCTGACACTATATGCAGAGACTCTGCTAACGAACACCAACTATGAACTTTTTACATGGGCAGACAGGCATAGGAAAAGGGGAAGAGATTTAAATTAAAAGAGGGCAGACTTAGATTAGATACTAGAAATAAATTATTTACTCAGAAGGTGGTGAGGCCCTGGCACAGGTTGCCCAGAGAAGCTGGGGTTGCCCCATCTCTGGAAGTGTTCAAGGCCAGGTTGGACAGTCCTTTGAGCAACCTGGTCTAGGGGTGGTGTAAGGAGGGTGCTGGTCTAGGGAAGGTGTCCCTGCCCATGAAGAAGATGGTTTTCAAGTTACCTTCCAACTCAAACTGTTGTATGATTCTATGAACTGAGGTAAGACTAGACACATTCACTCCTTGGGTTGGCTGTAGGAAAACAAGAAGTTTTAAAATTATCCAAATAATTTGACACCTGGTTTTACAAGTCTACTTTTCAAGAGCCATTAATTTAGACAAGGACAGACCACCACCACTCCTGAGGCCATGTCAAATAAAACCAGGTGGAGATAGTGACCAAGGTCACAGCAAAAGAATAAAAGGGGTCTCACAACAGTCATACAGATGCCATCTGGTTCTGTGGTAAAGCTGAGATAAGACTTAGAATAAGAAATCCAGACGAGTAAGAGGCAAATTAATTTGATGTCCTTCAGTGGCTGACTGAAATAGCAAATAATTTGACACTTAAGAGTGTAAATAACTTGACTGCCCTGTGCAAGAAAATAGCTGCAGTAAACTCCCTTCTTACTGGTACCTAAAGAAACCAGCTTTACAGCTCTATTGAAATTATGTCCTCTACAAGCAATCTGGGAACTGGACAAGGAATAATGCCTATCAAGTATCATGCAAGAGACAACCTCTTGACTATCTAAAGAAACTGGAACTTTGATGAACAAGATGGACATGCTCTCCTCAATGGCTACACATCATAAATGCATGCATTAGACATAATGACCAATACAGAACAGAAATAATTTAATATAGAATCACAGAATTGTTTGGGTTGGAAAGGACCTTAAAGCTCCTCTCATTCCAACCCCCTGCCATAGGCAGGGACACCTTCCACTAGACCAGGCTGCTCCAAGCCTCATCCAACCTGGCCTTGGCCACCTCCAGGGATCAGGCAGCCACAGCTTCTCTGAGCAACCTGTGCCAGGGCCTCACCACCTTCAACTTTCTGGGTATACAATTTTGGGCAAGTTATTCTCCCACAGTAACACTGTGTGTGCTCACCAGGGACTCACTCACCTCAGGGAGGATGGTCACTAAATTAAGATCAACTCATCATATGTAATAAAGAACCTACACTGAAGTCAGGCCGAAGCAATTAAGGCTCTGGGAACGAAAGAGACAGCAAATCAGCCAGTAAAGCAGCAATAAAGATGCTTTCTTTTTACAGGCCTGCGTCTCAAAACTCAAAGCCACTGCACTCTCAATAACCCCTACTTCAAAGTTTAAAAAAAAATTAATTGAATTATTGAGATGAAAAAACCTAGAGCAGCAAGACCACTGCTCAAGCACTTGTGAGAGCTCAGTTCCACAAGGTCCATGTCTGTGCCCCAGCAGAACTGGGTGCCACCCACATTGTATGTTCAGAACAAAGAAAACTCTGAGAGATGCCATTTTGACCCTGTTCTGTGTTCACTTATTACCCACAAAAAACCTCACCAAGCTTCAGGGATTTCCTAATATTCATCCACCATAACAAGAGGCTTTCCTGGTGTAATCTCAATTACTTCACTGTGAATACCAAGACAAGAGTTCACGTCTTTCTCCTACTAAAGCCTCAGATACTCCATACACATCCTAATTTAGGAGCTACAGAGTTTATGGGGCTAGTACTTGCTGAATACTCTCCCACTGTCTAGTGCTTTGGAGAGCTGTGCAATTAACTTCCATTCTTAGCAACTCCATTGTACTTCACCTTTGATAATTATAGGGTTTTTTTTCATATGTATTATTAGACATAAGTGACTAACTTATCTTTGAAAAAAACCCTGCATTTCTATGCTAGTGAGAGTCAAACAGCTGAAATTCTAAACGGAAATTTACAGCCTTAGATAATGTTATCCAACTCAAAAAGCTCCTCTGTGAACTTTGTGAGGGATGTAATTTTACAAACAGAAAACATGGTATTGAAACAATTCATGCTCACATACAGATGGAAGTTATTATGAACTACTGGAATTAACACACATTGTTTCAACTTTGGAATGTAACAGCAAAGCAAGTTCCTCCAAAAAAGAAACTCTACCAAGCCAGTACTAGGCTGCTTCTAATTCCAGCTGAATTCTCCTGAGTGCTAGATGTGGTTTCCAGTGTTATTATCCTGCTGCTTTACAAAACAGTACCCCTTTATCTCTAGAAGAGTTTTTATGTCAGTAATTTTATTTAATATCAATCTCATCTCACTTCTTCCACACTCACATTTCTCCTTGCTGCCAGAATTCTAGGTAATTGTAAAAGGAAAAAAAAAATCTGTGAAACCAGGGAAGCTTATACAAATAATTTTAAAATATTTCCTTAAGTTGATCGAGTTTTTCTGGGTTCTTTGTCACAGTGTTCAAAACTTGCATGAATGATTCAAGTGAGGTGACAGAGACCCAGGCTCTTGTTTTCATGCTCCAGTGAAGTCACCACTATTCTTCCCAGGGACCTCCAACCTTCCCACAGCACAGAGGGAATTAAGCAACTGATTTACACTTATTCGGACAAAGAGGACTGGCTCTCTGAATTAAGGTAAACACCTCTGGGTGATGGTCTGGAGATAAGACAGAGGCAGCTGCTCATTCTCTGTCCAAAGTTAATTTTTCCCACATTCACAAGAATGAAGCATATCTGGACACTTCTCTGAAAGCAGCCAAACAGCCTGCTAAAAGCTACGTAAATTCAACAGTTTCAGCATCCCATGAAACATACAAGAACTCAGACAATCTTGTTTTTTAGGTCAAGTCAGCCCCAGAGCACAGAGGTTTTGGGATGCATTTCTGCACATTATCTACCTGCTCTGCTTTCACAGTGGAATTTCCACTTGGCAGAACTATATAAAGCAGCAATATTTGACCAAGGACATCAAAACAAAGGTGACTGCAACAGTTTATGTGGACATCATAACACTTTCATGATGAAATCAGTAGTAGAAGCACCCCCAGAAAATCCAATTTACTTTTATTATGTTTTTATATCCAACAGCATACAATCTCAAGCATTAACATGTGAACCACTAGTGTTCTACTAACCACTTTGAAGTCTGGCCACTGACTAGCTTGCACCAGCACCAATGACCCCAAGTAGAGCTAGAAACTCCTTTTATACTAATACATACTTAAACCCTTCATTTACTTTTTTAAGTTTAACATATGCCAGTGATTTCAGAAACCAACTGCAAGGAATTGGAAGGCAACATGGGTTGCCTTGAGTGACCGTGTGTTCAACCACCCAGAGTCCTTCAAAAACAGGACAAGAAAATGAGAATGAGAGGTTTCAGTAGGTCCAAAAGTGGTAACAACTTAGAGGTGACAAGTCAAAGAGATTAAACAGGAAAACAAGTGAAGTGGTGACAATTTCTATTAAAAAATACTACAGGCACAAGTGTCAAGTAACCCAAACTACACAAACAGGAAAGACAACCATCCTGGGCTTAATGAAGAATTCATCATTTTGACGAAAAAAATAACAGAGCTTCTTGCTTGCATCACATAACTGAATGGCAAACTCCAGAATAAGGTAAAGACAAAGAAGGGCTGAAAGGCAAAGCAAACAACACCACGACTCACAAGTTACAGAATGAACAACTAAGCAGAGATTAAGGAAAGCACTGATTTGATAGTAATGAAGAGAGAGATCTATCAAAGCATTTGAGGGAAAGACTAATCCCTTTTTCTCACTAATCTTCCCTCTGGAGGTCAAGTGTGAACAGCTGGCTGCCATTACTAATACCACCAACAAGGAGGTACACTCTACTACATTAACAGCCTGGCTAAGCTAATTTCCAAGATAGCAGGACTCAACTTTGTCTTCAGATATTTTAGCCTTTAAGTAATTTCAGAGGTTATTGTCCAAAATACACTAAGCATGGACAAGTCTGGAAAATGGTAAATGCAATCCAAGCTTAAAAACAAACAACACAGAAAGATTCAGAAGCTTTACTTCAATTTGGGATAAGGAATGGCAAAAAAGTGAAAGAGAAAACTGGAAAAACAAACAAGACTAGTAGAAATTAAGCATAAAAAGGTTGTATTTTTCAAGAATAAAACTCTAAGACTAATGTAATTTCAAACAGGTTAGAAACAGAAATGTCATATTTCTCTTGGAATTTAAATCTCTTGGCATTTTCTGCTATAATATGCTCAAAAGCATGCTGGAGAAATGGGATATTGATGAAGTACAAGTGAATACAGAGAAAGTACTCTTTGGGTGTAAAAAGGAATGGTTCATGACTACAACTGAAGTGCTGGCAAAATGGGACTCCACCTGGAATAACAGAACTCCAATTCTATCCAATATTTTAATTAGGTAATCTGGATAGGGCACAGGCTCAGATGCAGCCAGCATAAAGCTGAGACTGAGTTCTCAACCTCTACTGTTATACCACCAAAGCAGAAACATGATTAAGATCAAGAAAGTTCACCTTCAAGAATACATTCAAGGTACAGCATGTAAAATGTGAATTAACCAAACCACCTGCTGTGACAGCTGCAGTTGGTCTGAAGCTGCACAGATAAGACTGGCCATAACAGACCCAACTCGGCCAGCCTAGTTCGTTAAGAAGTAGAAGTCAACAAGTCCCCGGGAAGACAATGGTAGGTTGGATTCGAACTCAAACAGGGGAACCCAGCCAATCCCATTCAATCCTGAATGCAGACATCTAGTTGGCCAGTGAGCTAGGTGGTGTTGAGACCTTGACCACTCAGGTGTTCAAGGGAATTTTGAACCCCCTATAAAAGGGTGCGTCCATCAATAAACGTTGGCTGTTGTCGCTTGAACTCAGTGTGCTCAGTCGTGTGCCTGTCTCCAGAACTGCAACAAACGTAATAACCTGTGCAAATTCAGAATGGACTGTTGTGTTGCAGAAGATACCTGGGGTTGTTGGTTGCACAGAATTGTAAGATTTACTCTGCTAGGTTTTTAACAGAACAAACCTATTAGAACCCAATGAACTGGAAATAAAAGTACAAGACTTGGGAAGCATTTCTCCCATCCTACTCAATGTTTTGAAAGAAAAAAGCTCACTGGATCCAGCTTTGGGCATTGCATTTCAAGAAAAAAGTGGATTCAGATGGAGAATCTGAGACAAGATAAGTGTTGAAAAGTGTTCTTTCAATGCATAAAAGTTTGCAAAGAGGAAGAGACTTAAATGGATCAGATTATTATAATATATAAACAAAGGTAAGACAGGTTTGGACTCAATGTCAGGAATTAGCTGTCTCTAGTGGCCAAGACAGTCAAGCACTGGAACTAAGCAGTACTTATATCACAAGCTTTTCTTCACAGAACATCACCAGGGACAGCATAAAAACAGCTGACCCTGTCCTAGGACTACATACCAATTGAAACAGCAAGGCCTCTTTAAGACCAGCTTTCTGAACATTCTCTAAATTCCATACCAAATGTGTTAGATGCAGGTATTACTGCCATCTCAAATACAAGTTTGCAAAGTCTCTTGCACTTTTCAGAGTAAAGGATGTTTTTTTTAAATACATTAAAAACAAGGAAGTAAGGTTGATTAGATAACTCTTTAAATAAAAGTCACACATTTGCAATACTTCATATTTTACATGTATTGCGTTTTCTTATAAGGGTAGAATACTAGTTGAAGTAATAATACAGCAAAATTAAAGACACATGAGCAAGAATTACACAAATAGATCTTTAAGTATGACAGAATTAAAAAACTGAGAATATTTACAGTTTTCAAAACAGCGTGAAGTCTATAGACTCATAGAACATACTATTTGAAAAGGAAAAGATTTTGTTATTATCTGGCAAGTCCTTCTCTAAGCACCACAGAAGAAAATCTCAAGCACAAAGCTGAAGATAAGTGAAAATTATGTTTTCAAGGATGTTTTTCTTAGTTCACAGGTTTTCACCACAGAGAGCAGTATCACAGGACAGCACATGCACACTCACATCATACTGACACCAAGCAGAGAATACATATAAATAATAATAAAAAATAATCTCAAGTGTACCAACCTGTGCTATATTTTTGTTGAGAAGATAAACTCCATATTCAAACTGAAGCTTCTCCCCTCCTTTTGCATATAAAGGAAATCTGATGGGGAAAAAAAAAGGGGAGGGGGGAAAGTATTTAAGGTGAAAGTATTCAGAAGCTTATGTAAACTTCAAAAAGCCCCAGATTCCTTTTCTGAGAAGGTAAAAATTTAAAAAGCTTCCTTTGCTGACTTCTCCCAGGAACCCCTCCACAGGATGTATTTATGAACCCTCTGCAACTCCAGTCAATCAGCATTTAACAACTGATGCCAAAACTCAGCTACAGAATTCAATTTTTTAAAGTATTTCAGGTTTTTAAAAGACACTTTATGATTCTCCCAGGGCTGCAACACCCCTCTCACCAATCAAAGTGTAATTTCAGAAGCACACAGCACAATTCCAGATCCCACGTTATCCCTCTGCATTCACCCAGTCACACTTGGTTAGCTCATTTCCAAACAGAAGTATTTTTTAAAAAAGTTGTTTTCTTTTGATCATTACATGTGATTGACAGAGCACAAAGGCCTTTACACAGAGAAGAAACTTGCAGGCTCACTTACCAGAACAACATTCAGAACAGAAGTAATTCCTCTTTCAACAAACTTCACACACGCACCAAAGGCTTGAGTCACAGCATCATAGGTCACTATAGCCCTTGCAAACATTTTATTACTGATCTTTATTTTTCCTACGTAATAAATACTGCTCACCATTTTAAATACCCAGATGTAGCAAATAGCTTGTAAGAACATAGCATGGCACTGCTGAGTGAGACAAGAGAACTGAAACATTAGTCCCTTAAATATTGAAACTCTTTGACAGTTTCTGCATTAAAGAATATGGTTTTATAGTCTGCTTAAAGAACCTCTGCTTAAGTTAAGCAGCCCTCAAACAGCTTTAACAGCTGTACGCTGTACTTCTAAGGATTGTCTTTTGACTCCTCCTCAGCACCAGAGGTTATGAGGTCATCATGGTCAATTCAGTAATCTTAGTACAAACTAAAATTTATTTTTATGGGTACTACAGCATGAATCAAGCTTTTGCCTTTTCACAAACCATGTCCTACAGCTCCTAATCAAGACGCTGAATGAATTATCCACATAAGCCCCAACCTACAGCAGAAACTAAGGTCTCTCTCAAATATAAGATAACAAATACAGGAGAACAATATCTACTAGAAACAACACACATTCTGGAAAGGTGATTAGGCAAAGTGAATTTTATCATCCATCAGCCCCATACTAGAGCATATTAGTAATTTTAATAATTATATAGTGTCACTAAAGCTAAAGGTTAACAAGTCACGATCACAGCACATCAAATATTGAGATGTCAGCTTCAGGTTTTCTGCTACTTTCAAACTTGCTATGTCTCTTTAAACCAAGGAACATAATCTCTGTGAATACTATATAGATAGCTAACCTTGCTTAATAGCCATCAACAGCAATCAATAGAAATCAAACTAGTTCCCCATGCAAGAAAATGAAACTTTCCCAAATGCTACAAAAATTCTGCAACACAGTATTCTAAGTGTAAAATATAAAGTAAGAGGAATTCATTTCAATATCTCCAATTACACTACCCAAACAGAGCAGGGGTTAGATTTAAAGCATAATTTACAATTAACAATCTAAAACTAATCAATTTTTTACAATAAAAGCACCATTAGGAACACAAACCATGTTTCCCTAAAAGGCAGCATTTCATGAAGTCACTGGTAACAAGAACCATGAATTCTATTATTAGACACAGAGCTCTTTGATCCATGCATTATAGAAAGGGGCTAAAAATTGGCTCATGGTGCTCACTGACATCTCCCACACAGAGATTCTTTCAAAAGGGAAAATCAGATTTTTCTGCTTATCACATTGACCCTGCTTCTTTGCCAGTATTCAGATTTCTATCCTCTAACTTCCACTAATTAATCTTGAAAGGCTTTAAACCAAGTACTTCCTCAGGTCAGCTTTCACAACAAAATCACTCAAATGAAAGTCTTGAAAACTGCCAGTGGATATCTCTGCATATACACATTTATGACTCAAGAGAAAAAATATTACTAGGTTTTATGCCTCTCTCTTGGTGTTTTATCTTGCTTGCCCGTTAAGCCTCATCACAAGCAATAAACTCAAGGGAGAGGAACACAGACATTTTATATAGTGCTTCAGTGAGTATAACTGAACTCAACTTGAACTGCTGCCTCCCTGTGTGAAATTCTTCTTGCCCACGCCACAGAAAAGCATTGACTGTAAGCTTAATCTTTCCCTTTGGCATGCTGCAAAAAGCTGAGTCTGCTGTGTAAGGATTTAGTTATACTAAATACTTTTGAAAAACACTATTTTCATGTTTTTATAATCACAAAATGCATAATAAAATTCAAAATGGCATCCACTTACCTATTCTACTCCAAAATGCACCTTCCTTCTTTCCATTCTTGCTGATATATTTGGGGAAAAAAAATCACTAAGCTCCTTTAAAGCAAAACACAGATACTTATTTTGAGAAAAAATATGAAGGAGTGTGATATGTTTGGTGGAAATAATCAAAAAACAAGCTACAGGTACCCTTTCTATAATCAACAGAAAAGATTATCTGAGAGAAGTTATTAAGTGTTGGAAATTTGTTCTCAGTCCAGAACAGAGCTCAGAAGTTGAGTACTTCTCCTCAGAGTAGTACTTACACACTCCAGGAAACCACACATCTGCCATGTGAACAGTCAGGAACTGTGAACAAAACAGCTTCTGCTCAGTGAGAATCAACATGTGCCTTTGCAAAAATATGTTGTCATTTACATACAGCTATGGAATATGATATTTCAATAGCATGTAGACTTCTTAAAATACAGTGCTAACACACCCTGAGTTTACAGAAGATGATCTATTTCCGTATATAAAGAGACAGGCAATTCAGCAATAGTAGTTTTAATAGGGATTTGCAAAGAAGATCCTGGTTTAGAGAAAATTAACCTGATGCAAGAAAAAATCCACCATGGTTGGTAACTTGTAACAGGTTTACTCCATTTGGAGTTGTTTCTGTATCTGGTATTCCCACTGCTTTCAAGACATGTCAGGAAAGGTAGGAGTGGTAGGAGCCTATACTGGGGAAAAGCAACAAGAACTAGGAGTGATTAAGGGAATAATCAGCCAGCAGGCATGCGTAAAGGTGGCTTTAGGATCTAAGAGAATTGTGCCAAAGATGCTGAAATTAAACAAGTCCCACTCTGAATTCAGAAGGTGGAGAACTCTGGATAAGAGTGATCCAAACTGCACACCAGACTGATTTGAACCAGATGGTCAATAAGTGATTTGAGGTCTAAGATAACACAAAGAAGATTCTTAATCTTAAAAGCTTACATTTGTTTTGGGAGTCTCACATTTTGCTTATTTAATCCTATAGGACTGTGACAAACACTAAGTTTTTACTAGTTTTTTTTTGAGTCATGTTCTGTTATAGGGTTCACTGGGATATAAGTCAGATGACCAGTGTTATCCAGCTGCATCATAATGCAGATCTGCAATTAACCACAAAACACATGCAGGACATCTTTAAGCACATAGCTCATATCCCCTTCCATGGCATATCACTTTGGACAAAACCTGTGTTTTTCTATGGTGATGCCACAATGACTGAACAGTTTCTCCCCTGGTGAACCAACACTATTATGTTCAAGACCCAAGCATTCCCAGCCCCACAAGAAGCGGTTTTGATTGTCATTTCTCACAGATGACCCCAAAAAAAAAATTAAATAAAATAAACCCAAAATAACAGAAGCAGATAAAAGACACTTTTAATCATCTCTGAATAACTTCATTTTAGCAGACCTTAAAATAGAGATGACAATTCATATGCCCTAACCTTATCTCTCTCATCCTCACCCACTTGACCTCCCTCCCATCTCCTGCTTGGAGGGTTCCTAAGAGTAAGCCCCTCCTCTCTACCTGCAATCTTAATTTCAGCAAGTCAGTATACACTGCTTTATTTTGATCCATTCCCATTTAATTCATGCCACACTTCCTAAGCAGACATCAGCTAGTGGAAAAAGAACTCTTCCACTTTAAAACTTGTTTTTCTATCAAAGTCACCTAATATGCAAATATTTAAACCTACGGAGGATCTGCTGATATGCAGTGAGTAAGGAAACAAGTGTGAGCAGGTCAAGGCTCAATAGAGTTGTGAAAAAGAAAAAGCAAGGCAGAGGTTACGTGCTTGGTTCACAGTTACCCTGATGGTGGAACATCAAGTCAGACTTTTAAATAAAAAACAGGGCTGAACATCTACCTGTAATCCACACTGAAACTACAAAACCAGCACATTACCATCAACAATGGAATTAAGTTTTGAGTTCAAGGACCTCACAACACTTCACAAATGCTAAGTTTTTAAATAGTTAGTTTGAATATTTGCATAAAAATATAATTCTGATAGGTATCAAGTTTAAAGGTACCCAACTACACCATCAACAGGACTCTCAGGCTTAGTCTGAGATTTTGCTTAGTCAAATTAGACTTTATTCTACCATGGTATTTAATCAAGTAGAATGCTCTGCAGACATAAGAAACACATGTAACTCTAACAAACTTAAAAGCAAAGTATAATCTCATTACAGTAAATCACATCAAGGATACAAAGACTAGACAGGATACTAAATCATCTACTCCGGTTTAAAAGTCTTTCTATTAAGAAAGAGAAACCCAGTATATGTGTTTCCAGTCAATATGAAAAACCAATGCTGGCTGGTTGTCAGCATTTTCACTCCAGCTGACTCATTCACATACAAACAGCTTGTGCAGAACAGAACAGAAATCTGAGTGTCAAACCAGGGCAAATTCCAATTTTCAGTTCAAGGAGGATTCCTGAATATGTCTAAACACATTCGTGGTCTGGTGGCAGTACAGGAGCAGCAGACATGATTTCAGATGAACACTTTTGCCAGTTGTGCTTGTCTAGGGGTCTAAAGGCATTTCTGCTAAAAGTTGTCTCTGTAATTATGGGATCCCTGCAGGAATCTGATCCAGAGGCTGCAGCCCACCCCATGAGGCCACAAGCCATTGCTCCATGTTGCTGTTCATCCAGACAAAAGATCATCTTGTAATCATAAAGCTACAGGCACAAAGAAGCCTAATGTATCACCTCTAAGGCAAGTTCAAACCACCCTGTACACTCCGTTGTCATAACGGAAGTTTCCTCTAAATAAACTTCATCCTTTCTAGGGGTAGGAAGGTGCTTTAAGTCACTTTCCATTGTTAATTTAAGTCTTTTCCATGATTCAAGATGTAACAAAGAAGACTGTGCTCATGTGCTGCTGAAAGTAAAACCAAGAAATTTCAGGCGCAGATAGAGAAAAAGCCTCTTGCAAGGATTTTTCATTTTCATATTTACAGTTTGAGGTGTGATGTCTGCAGTTCATATCCATAATATATTCTGGTGGGTTTTTTTCCTTACAAGGAATATTATTGACTCCTCAACAAAAGAAAGGGTTGCAACCCTTCTCTTACTGACTTTTAAAACCCCTGGCTTTGGTAAGAGCATAGGCAACAATTTGCTAATATAGTGTCTTCAACCAAAACTGCTCACTAATACTGATGTATTTAAAAAACCAGAAAACTGACTACAGAAAAAGAGATCTTTTAAAGTTGCCCACAGATATTGATTCTGGAAAACCAGAGGCCTGTTTCAAAGCTACAGCAATGATTAGACTACTTGTGGTGTTTTAAGCATTAGACCATTTTTACAACTCAAATAAATTGTGCTAAGTATTCTACTATAACCACTAAAAACTCTTCATTGTCCTACTTTTTCCAGCTGACCCTAAACAAGTACTCATCAGCCATCAGGATCTCATTTAATTTAATATCTTTAGCTCATCTTTAGCTATTTTAAATAGTCACTCTGGTGCTTGATGAACACTCAAGTAAATCACTACAGGATTCCTGGCTCAGGCAAATGGTAAATGTTAGGAAAAGTTGAAAGAATCCTTATTTCATACATTTATTTCAGACCTCAAGCATCTCTTATGAATTCAAGTCCAAATACATTTACTGTTGTGTTCTGTGATTTATGAATTCTGCATCCAGAAGTATCACATATCAGTATATGTACCAATATACTTATGGCTCACTTTTATTGTCTATAGCCACCTGCCTTTAACACAAACTATTTTTAAAGCTTATGAAATTGCTTAATTTTTAACTGTTTTCACCTGCTTCTACTTTGGTAATACACCATATGTTTTAGATCTTTTATTCTCTCTTCAGTTCAGACCTCTGCCATATCCCAAATTATATTAAAGTCTCTAAGTTTCATTTGTACTTCAGAAAGCTCTTAAGGGAAGAAGTCAGTAAAAAAATGGTTTCTACACATCACATCCAACTGTCTTGCACAGGCTCAAGTCTGGCACAATTTAAATATCATATTACATCTCATTTGGCAAATCTAAGTAAAATTCCAAATCTAGTTTGGTATCATATTACATAGCCTTAACTTTCCAAGTGATTCAGAACTTTAAGGACCAGTAATATTTGCAGCTTTATAAGCTAAATTAGGACACTTATGTTTTAAGAACACTTAATTATCACAAAATGGTTTGTATTGGAAGGGACCTAAAAACCCATCTTGTTCCAACCTCCTACCATGGGCAGGGACATCTCCCACTAAACCAGGTTTCTTCAAGCCCTGTCCTACCTGCCCCTGCACACTTCCAGGAATGGGGCAGCCACAGCTTCTCCAGGCAACCTCTGCCAGGACCTCCCCACACTCACAGGGAAGAATTTCTTCCCAATATTCCATCTAACCCTGCCATCTGGCAGTGGGAAGCCATCCTCCCTTGTCCCATCTCTCCAGGCCCTTGCCTAAATGCCTCTGTAGGTCTCTTGGATCCCCTTTACGAACTGAAAAGAGCTCTCAGGTCTCCTTGGAGCCTTCTGTTTTTGAGCCTGCCTCCAGAGCAGAGGGGCTCCAGCCCTTGGAGCACCTCTGTGGCCTCCTCTGGATTCACTCCAGCAGCTCTACATCCTTCTGATGTTAGACCCCAGAGCTGGAGGCAACTGCACGTGTGGCCTCGCCAGAGCAGGACAGAGGAGCAGAATTTCCCCCTTCACTGCTGCCCATGCCATGGGATCAGCCAAGTACACGGGTGCTTATGGGTGCCAGCACACATGGCCAGGGTAGGTCCAGCTTCTCATCCAGCCATTTTCCCAAGCTGTCCTTCTCCTCAGAGCTGCTCTCAGTCCATTCTCTACCCAGCCTGAACATGTGCTTGGGATTGCTATGATCCCAGTGCAGCACCTTGCATTTGGCCTGGTTGAACTTCATGAGGCTGGCACAGGCCCAGCTCTTCAGCCTGTCCAGGTCCCTCTGCCATCCCTTCCCTCTAGCACCACACAGCTTGGTGTCATTGGCAAACTCCATTTCACTGTACATGTCATTGACTTAGAAGTTAACTTAGAAGTTAAGCAGTGCTGGTTACAATTCCAAATCATGAGAACACCAGTCATCACTGCTGTCCATTTCGACATCAAAACATTACCCGGTAGTTAAGTGCAAACTGGAATCTTAATCCAAAGATTAAATGAAGCTGACACCATTGCATTTTCACATGACCATATTTACGCTATCTTGCTGCCCAATACTTCCTGCCCAATTGTGTCAAATTTATCAGAGAATGAACTCAACCTGGCTTTTTCTTTCACTTCTCATTTTCAAAGACAGTAAGCAGAATGACTGCAGAGAGGTGGCTGCAGCACAGACTTGGCAGAATGCAGCTGAAACGCAGTTATTTATTACCATACAGATAAGGAACTGATGTATTTTCTGTGACTGTAAGTCACTTACATGACTAGCAGAGTCATCTAACAGATCTGGGGGAACAATTGTGTCTCACACAACGTTACTAATAATGGGTCAGTTAAGAAAAAAATGAATTTTAAGCTTTAGACCATGGATAGGACACTCTGCACAAGAATAGGACTAAATAGCACAATCCAGGTAAGATAATGGCTTGAAAAAACCAAAAGTTCTTGTTTGATATGTCTGAAGTATGAGGAGCGTAGAAGAAAAAGTTTAAATATTTACTGAAGTTTGAGTTATTTCAGCTTCACCCCATTCTGGGGTCTGCAAGGGGGTAGGCAGGGGAGGAAAGAACTAGTGTTTTCCCTCCAACCTAACCACATCTTGTTTGCTCACTGTAATGGAATGTTGTATTCATAGGAGGAAGCTTGTGTTATTTAAAAGTCCTGGGGCTTCTCTGAACCAGAAGAAATTAAACCCTGAAAATCTTTTAAGTCAGAAGGACCACCACTGTCCAGACAGCTCACTTGATATGACAATTTCTCAGGACACTTCAAATCAAATACTAGGACAAACTGCTCAAGAGCCACAAACACCAAAATATCCAGCATTCCTAACATCTTAGCACTCCACCTGAAAATCAAGACACAAGAAGCTTTGGCTGCACACCTTTACAACCTGTTTCCTTCTCACAGCTCTATCAGCTTCAGAGCAAAGACTGCACAGATCTCCTGCAGAAGACCCAAAATTAAATGAAAAGACAGAAGACAGGACTACAAGCATGCATTTTGCTTGTAATTCCAGATTAAGACATAAATATGAGTTACAAATCACAAGCCAATTCAGACTGGATTACTATATGGTTTTGAGTTCCTACTTAACAGAAAAAGCTACACTTGTAAAACAAATTTCATGACAAAAATACAGACTGCCATGAGGGAAAAGCATATCCCCATTCAAGCTTTATACAACAAATAAATAATTAGTTTACTGAGGAAATAAAACATTAGTTTAATTTTATGAAATGTATTTTCAAAATGCTTTTCTGAACTGTTCATTTTATGATAATAAAAAGTAGAAGCATCTTTCTGTGATAAGTGTAACTGCTGTGACCTTGCTCTTGGGGAATGCACAATAGCTTCAGTATGTACAGACTGTAGAAAGAAAATAAAAGCAAAGATCCAGATTATGAAAGTTCAGGTAGCTCCTGACAGGACAGCCACCACTTTGTACAAGAGGGTATCATTCTATTGCTTCAGCAAATCATTTCAAACACCTCAAAATCACAGCAAAGAATCTATGGAGCCAGTGACACTGATGGTTTTTTTAAGCTGGGCATTTCCATGACATATTTCAGCTTGCATTCAAGGCTTGTACCATACAAGCCATGATGGATGTCACAACATATAGACTATCTGTAAGGACAGAGCAGACAACCTTGCTATCAGAACTTTAAATCTCACTGCCACTGAAGAATCATTTTTATCTAGGAGACACTTTATACTGGTCAAGTCCCTGCTTATTTTAAAAAATGAAGTAATGTTTTGGGGGAAAAAAAAAAATCTCAACAGGAGTATAGTATTCCAATGGGAGTAAATTAAGACTAGTATGTCTTCACAGTAACATTTCTCAGCTGGTCTCACATATCTGGGGTCAGTGGTCTCATATACTGCAGTAAACAAAATCTGCTTTCTCAGACTGGCCAGGAGCATGTTAAAACTTCCAGTTCCCAGAAACACTGTTAACATTATCTAAATTCATTAAACAAGACATGATCTAATTATTTACCTATACACAGCAGTATCTGCTGACTCAATGAAGGCAAAAGTATTGTTTTGCTAATCAAGAATCAAATAAGTCAGTATTCTAGCTAAATATCCTCAAGAATTGTAGAATATAAAAATACAGTTCAAGATAAGTTCATGGCAAAAAGCATTCTTTGAGCAATACAGTTGAACCCTTAACACACACTCAATCTGCCCCAACGAATCAACTTTTCTTTGATAGCGATTAGATTTCTCAAGAAACCATCTCTCTCCATGTAAGTTTGCCAAGATTTCTTCCCAAAGCTGCCATTTCATTACCTCAGCAGAAGTACCAAATATGAGTAAAGATGTGTCAATTGAGTTGGAAAATCTTAATGTCAGTGAAAAGTTATTCTTCACATGCTTGTGTTTTGATTTTTCAGACTGCTTTGTTTGCAAGTGACTTATCTGTTACCAGGCACAGAGCAATAACAACTTTAGTGATGTTGTACTAAGTCTACTGCAGCTGAAATCCTTATTTTCCCATTCTTCCAAATTGGAGTAAGGCCACAATAAGGAGGATCACTCACAGATTATGCTCATTCAACAAGTGGATCACAAATGCTCCAGAATTATCCATAGGCCAGTTCAGCAACACTTTTCTCCACTTATTTGCAAATCCAGCTTGCCACACTTCAAAGAAATTAAAGATAATACATCAAGGAAGATAATTTGGAAGCATTTTTTGAGCAGAACTGGCAAGGAATCCCATATGTTTCCTTTATTCATATTTTATGCTGAAAAGAAATTTTTTACATCAGAACTTCCACTGTCAGTAACTCACTTTCCATGATTTAACACTGCATGAACCACACACAACATACCAGTTTTTCTGAGCAGTGCAAATGAGTAGGTCTAAAATACAACACCAATACACCAAAATAATTGCTTGAGTATGCGCAGATTCAAAATATGCCTTGCCTGATTTACTTACTCTGAAATTTGGTTACCTAAACTAATGAAAAGCACCCCAAACTGGACTAATCCAGTCTGCTGGGGTTTGAGTTCAAAGTTCAGTCAACAAACTGTGGAGATACATCAACATTCCCCACATGTAAAGGTGCTGCAGATCTTGTACATCAACTAAGATAAACTTACTCAATTCTTTGCATCCTTAAGGAATTCAGAACCACCCTGAAGACCCAAGAAGGGCACCTCTGATTCATGCTTTATGCACTCTTCAGTTGCAAGAAGTCTGCACTATCCCAGTGGAGAGTGACCTGTTTTTTTTATTTATACATTTGCCCTTCCCACAAGGCCTACAGCAATGAATTCAAACTGGCCTTCAAAGTATCAGCACCTAGAGAAATCAAACATCAAGACAAAAACTGACTAATCACTGCAATCTTCTGGCATGCTTGAGGTTTTCAATAATGATCAAGCTGAGCTGAATAAAAAGACAAATTTGAGGTGTAACTCCAACTCATAAAAATAGCTTCCAGGAAATTACTTCATGAACAAACCTATCCCTTTTAGCTATATAATTATTTAGCTGTATTTTGATCCTGTTTTCTATGAGGGCCCAGTGTTAAAATAGACAGATGTTTCCCACTTTAATGACAACAAAAGGTATTTAGACAGGACAAGTAACCCATGGCAGCATCCTTAATTTCACTCCCCCTTACATAATTTCATATATCTTTTGGTTGCTGAGGTACATTAAAGTCATAAAACAACTGCAAAGATGTCAGATGCCTCAATGTACATGTCCAAGACTTGCATGGTAGCTGTTTGAATCCTTTGGCCTTTGCTGTCTGTGTTTGTCATGCACAGTGAAAGGAGAAAAAAAAAGTCTTTCTCTAAATTACAAAATGCCAAGGAAATCTTTACAGTTGTTTACTGTTATCTCAGATCAACTAATGTCAAATATTCCTACCAAAAATGCACCAGACTAGATCAGGTTTCTTCCATTACTGTCTGGGTCCTATTTGTTTATCTTTAAATTTTATATATATTTTTGGCCTTTATAACACTAAATACCAACAAGTTCAATATTTAAACATATGACCAAAAAAACAAAAAAGAAAAAAAGCCCTTCCTGGAGATCAGACAACTCTGCAATGTCTTTAAATGCTCCAGCAGCTATGCTTGCAAATGACAATGTTCTTATGTTCTTGCTACCTTTTAAATATAAAACCTTTTTAGGCATTGATACCATTTTCTACCCCTTCATTTTTTTCCGCAACCTGAAGTATGACACTGAGGTGGCAACTTTCTTCCTACTGCTCCTACTAGTCCTCCCTTAACACATTTTGTTGGGAAGAAGGTGTAGCATCCATCAGATTGTATGTATTATTTGATTTCTCTGTACTATTAATACAGAGAAATAATGTTAGTAAAACTATTTCTTGAAAGAGTTTCCAGTTCCAAGTTGCAGTAATCACATATCCTCTGAACAGAGAGAGACATAGCTCTCCCAGGATTTTCCTGGGAAGCTGTGAGAAGCTGTGAGAAAGCTCGGAGAAAGAATTAAAACAATTATTATCTCTCTTTCTGCACATATTGTTTATAGATATAATTTTACAGAGTGTACCACTTAGTTCACCAATAGTGTGAGAAGTTTTTACTCTAAGACCAATCAAATCTTAACTTAGCAAGTCGGATTATAAAAGACATGTGATTCTCCATTAAAGATCTTCTTTTCACCTCCTGAAGACTTGAATCTTTTGTTCCCATTCCTGACTCAATGGAGACACCAAGTTACCTAGCAGGAAAGTAAGAGCTCTCAAAAATCTTTAAGAGACATAGTGGGAGTGATAGCTCAAAAATTCAACATAAATAATTCATCTGAATGTGCATTTCACTTGTCCAAATATACAAAGCATACCAGAAAGGTGATTAAATGTAAAAAACCCTATTTTTCTACTTAGAGGAATATATATATTTCCAAGCTGTTTATACTCAAAAATACTATGACATGAGCAGCAACACCAACACAGGGAATGTTACAATGTATGTCTCACTCCAGCCACAACAATCCTAATATTACCCTAAGCTAGGAGTCATCCTTCATTAAAAATCTGGGAGCAGACTAACAGAAGCATTAAATACAAGGCTTGAGAGACACAGTCTCAGAACATATCAGAAATAGTTTCATCTTAGCATTCTCACTCTGTTGTTCAGCATGTGATGGAAGTGTTAGGTTTCAGTTCTACCAGAACACTGCCAAAGAATTTAGGTGATTTATTCCGCAAGCAAACTTGTTCATCACTGGAGAGAGGAACATATTGCTGTCTAAGTACCTTTAATCTGGGAGTTATATATTCATAGAATCACAGAATCATTAAGGTTCTTAGATCTTTAAGAACATCCCAAACCCAACCACTCACCCAGCACTGCCAAGGCCACCACTATCCCATGTTTCAAGTGCCACATCCACATGGCTTTTAAATCCCTCCAGGGATGTTGACTCCACCACTGTACCAGACTGGACCAGGGCTGGACAACATTTTCAAGGAAAAAATGTTTCCTAATATCCAACCTAAAACTTCTCTGGCACAATTTGAGGCTGTTTCCTCTCATCCTGTCACTTGTTACCTGGGAATAGAAACCCCCTCACCTGGCTCCACCCTCCTGTGGAGTTGTAGAAAGTGAAAAGGTCCCCCCTAAGCCTCCTCTTCTCCAGCCTGAGCTCCACCAACTCTTTCAGTTGGTGCTCCAACTCTTTCTCCTGGAGCTCCAGACCCTTCCCCAACTCCATCCCCATCTCTGGGCATGCTCCAGCTCCTCAATGTCCGTCTTGCTGAGAGACAGTGAGGATTGGAAGTGCCTCACCAGTGCCCAGCACAGGGGGACAGTCACTGCCCTGCCGTATCATTACTGACAGATGCCAGGTGCCATTACTGGTACTGGGAACACTGGGGCTCATGTTCAGCCACAGTTGATCAGCACCCCCAGGGCCCTTCCCAGCTTTCCAGCCACTTTGCCCCAAGCCTGCAGCATTCCATGGAGTTGTGGTGACCCAAGGGTAGGATACAACCCTTGGCCTTGTTGAACCTCATACAACTGGCCTTGTCCCACCAATGTAGCCTGTCCAGATCCTTCTGCAGTTTTCCTGCCCCCTCCAGCAGGTCAACGCTCCTGCCAAACATGGTGTCCTCTGCAAACTGACTCAAACTGCACTCACTGCTTTGAAGTCTCTCAGACTCCAGAACTTTGGAGAATTCTTTCTTCCTATATATTGCATGCACTCTGAAGATGCTGAAAGGGACCACTGAAGAAGTGAGTTAATGAGAAATTTTGTAAAAATCTGATTCTTGCCTTAACATGGTAATTCAAAAAGTCATAAAAGTAGACATCATAGGAGAAAACTTAGAAGCATTTTGGTAGTACCAAAATCAGGTTTTGGAATACAAGAGAGGAACAGTTACTAAGCAGATTACAGACACTAATATCCCTACAATTACAAGGCTGACCATATACTACTACCATATGCTACTGGTAGTCACTCTGTACTTCATTCTAAGTTCAGTACTGTGGCCAGACAAAAGCTAAGTTCTCACCACAGCCTCCTACTTCAAAGTCCCAATGTAACAGTTATTGTAACAGAAAAAAATTGTAAGTTCTCAAGGTCCTCATAGAAGTTACCTGTATCATGCAAGTAAACCAATCTGAAGCAGATGAAGCATTTCCCAGAAGTTACCTAGATTTCTGAAAGCTCTCAAAATATTTAACCAGCTCAAAAGGAGGGCTTAGAAAAGTCAGTAAAGAAACTTGAAAGTATAATAACATCTTTATACAGTATGACTTTAAAAACAAACTTATGTACTTATGAATTTGCTCTTGAGCGAAAATCTCAGCCCCCAACAAACAATTTCTAATAAGGATCTTAGAGAAACCCTGTGTCTTGGCTTAAAGTACAAGTGCCTGCCAAGGAAGGTGGGAACCTTACTGGGATGGAAAACATGAACCCCTTCCCTCCAAATTACTGTAACTTTGAAATTACAGAGCTTTTAGGCAAAGATATGGAAAACGGAATAACAGGGCTTTACTAGTATATATGTGTATAACAAGACAAACAAACAACAACAATGGCAGCAACAATAAACAAAAAACAGAAACGCAACCATAGCCGCCTCTTGGCCATTGAGCACTTTCCCCTTCGGTGTAGTTACGGCCACAGCCAGCAGGGGCGCTGTTGGCTCCCAGCCAGGCAGGGCAGGTGCGATGATTCCCCCGCGGCTGCAGGGGGCTCTGTGATGTGAGCTCAGCTGCCTCTCGCCACATGGTTAATGGCACTTTGGCTGGCGGTAGAGAGAGACAAGGGGTTCCCTTTGCAAACTCACAGAGTGAAGCTAGTCTCAGGGCCACTCCAGATAGCGAAATGGACTGTAGCAGGAACCTCAGAGCAACAGGCTGGAACAGCAGAGGTGAGCACACCCACTGTGGTAAAACAAGTGTAGCAAAAACTCCAAAGCAATGACAGGAGCCATGCGGGTCAGACACCACTTGTGGAGTTGAAGTGTAATGAAAAAGCCCAAAGCACTGGCAGAAGACAACAGGGCAGGTCAGCGGCAGCCAGGCTTTCACAAGCAGCCAGGACACTCTCCCTCCAGGGAGGGGTCAGGGTCCCCTTCTCAGTGAGGCTGGATGTTGAAAAGGTCCCAGTTCAACAGCTGCTCTTGCAAGCAGAGGCTTACTCACAGAAAGGAGAAGCAATGAAGGACAAAAAACTCCACAGTAGCAGTGAATCCCCAGGCAGCAGCAGGCCGGCACCAAACCACAAGTTTCATCTTGAGAGAGAGAATGAGAGCTGAGCCCAGCCCCTAACTCCCAGCCAATTCTCTCAGCATCCCTGCATTTTCCAAGAGAAACCTCCCAGCTAAGAGACAGAAGCAAACAGTGCCCCGTCCCCAGCCCTGGCCACATCTTTTGTTTCTCTTAAGTATCTGTTGTTCCCATCTCTTAGACAACAAATGGGAGAAAAATTTCCTGAGAAAGGAAAAAAAAAAAGAGAAAAAATCCTAACATCCAACATCCTGCAATGAAAAAAAAAAAAAAAAAAAAAAAAGCCAAGTATGTAACTACAAGCCAGTGAATAATGAGGACGCTATGTGTTATAGTAAAGATCAAATATAGGGATTACATCACTGCAATTACTCAACAATTTATGTTGGAGTTTGAAAAGCTGCTAAAGGACAGGTAACTGAAATAAAGAAATTTCATAATGCATGTTAACTGCTGTGCTCAACACAATTAGGAGCAAGGCAGAAACATGATCTATTAGTTTAGAAAGAAAACTGCAATTTAAGACATTTGACATAAAACCTTGGAGTTGGTAGGATTGTTTCTCCAACAGCTGGGAAGAAAAGATCTCCAGCAGGAGCTAATTCTGAAAAAATCTTGCACAACACAGATAAACAGCCCAACAGGGACTCATTTACTTAGCTAAAATCTCTCCTTTTCAGAAATCTGTTGTGAAATCAAGTATTAATTAAGTCACAAGAGTTTGGAAGACTGCAGCATGAAGAACTAAACCTTCTAATCTGTATGAGAGAACAGGAAATTGTAATGAACAGTTTCCACGTGTTCCCCAGAGATGGGGGCAGGGCCTTCTTAGTTCCCATGACAACACTAAAAATACTACTAACTCTAGCTAAGTACCGATATTAAAATGTTAATTAGCTAAGTGCTCTGTTTGTTTTCTCTAAACTACCTGGAGATAACTGGCCTCCCACCCCCCCACGCTGCCATTTTGGGAGTAACATGCAAATAAAAAAAACCTTAAGATCATGGGAGTATTTTTAGGAAATACAGACACCCCTAAATCAAAAACTAAACAAAGTAGAGGGGTCTAGACAAATGCCCTAGCTGAGGAAGAGGGAAACACATCCCCTGATTGACTTTTACCTGTCACCATCACCTAAAAAAGAACAGACTAGGTTAGGCTATGAGAAGCAGGGAGACAGGCATAGAGAGAGTCCTGGTGCTGCCACCAGGAAAGGAGCAGGGACAGCTGTTGTTGTGGACTTCAGCAACAGACTCTACATGCCATGCCTCCTCATCCTCTGATGGTGTGGCACACATCACTGGTGTGCCACAAGGGAAGAAGAAGGGACAGCTGCTGCTCTGGACTCCAGTGACAGACTCTGCACACCTCCTTCCTTTCAGCCACCTGGGAAAAGCTGCAACTGCTTGCCCCACCCACGCTGACATTCTGGGACTAATATGCAAATAAAAACCCTTGGGACCATGGGAGAATTTTTTAGGGGATAAAGACACCCATAAATAAAGAACTAAACTCAGTAGAGGGGGCTAGACAAATGCCCTAGCTGAGGAAGAGGGAAACACGTCCCCTGATCAACTTTTGCCCGTCACCATCACCTACGAAAGACTAGACTAGAGTAGGCTGTGGGAAGCAAAGACGAAGAGATGGAATTTCCTGGTGTTGCCACAAGGAAAGGAGAAGGAGACAGCTGTTCTGGACTTCAGCAACAGACTCTGCACGCCTCATCACCCTTCGGCTAACAGTGTGCCACAAGGAAAAGAGAGGGGACAGCTGCTGCTCTGGACTTCAGTGAGACTCTGCATGCCTCCTTCCCTTTCGGCTACAACAGTGGGGGTGAGCTCCATGTTGAGCCCCCTGCCCAGCTGATCTTTTTAATAAAGAGCTGAACATTAATAAAGGCATTAGCCCTGTTCATTTCAGAAACTGAATTAATCTTTCCACACCCACACACAAGGAGCTCTACTACTCAGAAATTTGTTTTCAAGATACAAATGTTCTAGTTTGCAACCCTTCTCAAAATGATGTACAGGAAGAAGTATGATCATCTGCTTCAAGAACTACACTGAAGCAAAACAGTTCAATGTTCTACTAAGGTACCCAGAAGTGTGTTTGGACAAGTTATTAAAATAGTATTGTTATGTGTAATTTGGATAATTCGTGCGTATAAAAAAGATATGTATATAATATATTATGCTGATGAGAAATATTCTTATAAAGATTTTAAGCAAGTGGGCCAGAGTCAAGAGATTGCTTCACACTGTGTCGAAACCACAGCTGACAAGAGGGAGGAGAACCTCATTTGCAAACGAATGAACATAGCCGGCCTGGAGGATAGGTTGTTCCCCAAGGTGATCCAAGGAACTCCCAAGCAATGAATCGGATTCCACTAACTCAATCATGGATGTACCTTCTCCGGGACATGAGAAACCACATGAATATGTGGGATTCTGAAAGGAAGAAAAGGAACTCTGCCTCAGGCAGAATAAACTGTATAAAAACTGCTCAGACGAGAAGGTCGGTGTGAAACATAGGGGACCCTATGCTGTAGAGTTCAGACCTGACCTTTTTATTTGATTGTAGCTATCTCGGACCGAATCTCGGTCACAAAATAAAAATCTGTTTTTATTAATTATTAAATTCTGCTTGATTAATTTTTACCCATAACAATATCAAAATTACTTTGCAAGACATAATTATATAGTTGTGTTTTATGGTGTCCCTGCAGGAAGACAAGTTTAAATCTCAAGGCAAATTACCTTGCCTGTCCTGCCAAAAATCACTAATCTTCAAAGAGAAATCAGGCACTTTCAAGCATCAAAATTCTGTCAACTAGGCACAATAAAACCCTTGCATCTTTATTTGGATTATGAGGAATTAGTGTTAAAATGTTGTAATACTTTGACTGCATATTTCCAAAGAGAAGAATTTGTTTTTTTCACAGCTTCCTGTCAGTAGAGTCAGCTACTTTCCTCAAGTTCATTTCCCCTGTCATTTCCTTTGCTCCTTTTTCAAACTTTTGTGGAAAACTGAAGTTATTGATGCTGCAAGCCTGACTGCAGCCATCCATACACACATACAGGGTCGCAGAATCCCTGAGTTGTAAGGGACTTCAAGCTCATCTCATTCCCACCACCTGCCAGGGCAGGGACATCTTCCACTAGACCAGGTTGCTCCAAGCCCCATCCAACCTGGCCTTGAAAACTTCCAGGGATGGGTACTCTGTAAAGTCTCTGGGCAAACTTTGCCAGTGCCCAGAATCAGAACAGAGCAGTTGGCCTCCCACCAATGGTCAGTGCTGCACTGTTCCTGGCAGTTCAGTGGCTTCAGGCTACAAAGGGAACCTTAACCAGTAATTGCCACTAATTTCCTGTTAGAGCACACAGGTGCCAAGACAGTGGGAAAATAATTTAAGTTCCAAAATGCAGAAGACATTCAGAGAGTGATTTTAAAGACAGCAAGACAGTTTTCTAGAAGGAAAACAGTAACAGTGTAAGCTACGTGTTCAAAGACAATGATTACAGAACAAATTAAAAGCTCTATATTAAATATTCAGTTGATTTATAGTAGGTAGTAGGTTACTGTGCTTTTTTAATTGATTTAAAAACTGTGTTAAAACAAAGCTATTTGTTTTCTCCCATTTATCAACCACTATTCCGGCACTGGCAGCAGCTCCCCAGTGAAATTACACCTGCTATCTGCAGTTTATTCCCATAGCCAGTAGCAAAACATAAAAGGCAAGTTTTCCAAACAGAAACCAAAATTCATGAAACACTATTTAAGCTTTTCTAGCATTACTGGATGCTAAATCAAAGCCATATATGTGCCAACAGACCCGGAATAACAAAGATGAGTTACTCTATTGTATCCCAAAATTCCAACAAGTTTGGAACTCAACGACTATTCCACAGTTGCTGAAAGCAGTAACAATAACTTCAAATTCCTTATCACCTCAGACTGCCCAAAACTGTTTAAGATGGGGTTTTTTGGTGTTGATTTGTTGTTTTGAAGACAGTAGATCAGTGTATTTACAATATACTCACTCTCGCTCTTTCTCCGTCAGCTTGTCATTTATATTATCTTTGATTGTAGACCGGGAGCCCTTGTGAATTATAGGATACCTGAGTGGCACTTGTAAGAAGAAGGATATCATGGAAACTAGATGAGCGGTATAGCCCAGGGCAACAGCAATGCTTCCATCATCTTTTGCTGTCAATGACAAAAAGATTCTATTATTAACTGTATCCATTGAATCCTAATATTCATCTTTATCGCTCAGAGAACATAAATTACTGTAGCTCTCAGAAGTCAGAACTCAAAGACAGAAGGAGACTTGGTGTCATTTTGGAGAGCTTTACAAGTGTTTGCACTTCACTGTGTTGTGTTTGCCTGTTGTGATGCAGCACAGAAATCTGGTGATGGCTTGTTCTTCTGCAAATTTTACTTTCAAAGCTACACTGCCAGGATGGGAGAGGGTGAAGGAGAAATGGGAAAAGTGAAACAAAATTCACAAGACAAAACTCAAGTATTAAGATTTCTGTGTTTCTCTAGATGGAGTTGACACGTATGAGTGGGATCAGGAGAAAGCTGCATTCCTCCTCAACTTTATTCACAAGTGAGATCAGCTGGAGAGACACTGACCCCAAGCTATGAACTCTGTTCTCTGCCAATAGCTGGAAAAACTTAGATTAACCCATTGTTTTAAAGTATCATTTTCAATTTCACATTTAAAGTTTCAACCTTAAAGCTTCACCTGCCAGGAATACACATAGATCTTGCAAATGAAAGTACATCTTTTAGCCATATAAAGGCTTTTCCTTTCTCTTTTCTCTATTTTAATTCTTTTTAAGAGACACAGACAGCACAATAGTCATCCCTACTGATGCACCCATGAAACCAGCTAAACAGAGGACCTTCAACAAAGCTTATAGTGATATTCAACAACCATACTGAGCTCTATCAGAGACTGTCATGATGTATATATTTAAGTTACACCCCTGTCAAAATGGATTTTGTAAAAAAGGTTCAAAATTTGCAGCAAAACTGCCTTTTTAGGGATTTTTTTTGACGCCTAGTTTTTTTAAAAGATAGTATCTACTGAGTCTTAGATAAGATCCATGCCAGACACCTGGGTTTCAAATTTAACTGCCTATTTCACTAAATTGAATGCTTGGTACTTCTTCCTCACAGTACAATTCTTCTGAAGACTTGGATAAAGAATTAGTCCTTCTTTTGCAATTAATTAATACCACCAAACTGAAATACAGGACAGAAGATGGCACACCACTCATTCCTCAGGAGTTAGCAAACTGAGTTCATTACCATGTTTAGTGCAATCAGGGAAACAAAGCAAAATCTGTCCTACTGACAAATTGATTTGTTTTAAAGATTATTCCTCCAATATTCGAGCATCCAATATAAATATTATTAGTACAAGTTAATTACTATGTGGTGGCTTTAAGGAGTCAGACAATTGATGGAGGTTTTTGCCTAAGAAACCAGAGTGAACAGGTACTGGGGACAAGAAATCCTCAAGGAGATTTTCATGAATTTCCAGTTCATGTCAAACATTTGTAGATGAATGCATGCAGTTACCTGTACAACTGTTAATACAGGCATACAGGTATATGATATATTTGCTTCTAGAATAGGATGAAGGTTGACAGTTGAAGTAGAAGGTCACTTGTAAAGTACTCCATACTGTCAGAGATGTTCAAAGTCTTTTTTTGCAAGGTATTTATTTGGCAAGTTCACCAGCAACTACAGCAAACCAAATGGGGATTCATGCCTGTTGCCCCACTGAGATTTATGGACTAAAAGCAGCCCAAACGGAATTCCAGGTCAGACACAAATATTTTCCAGAATCACTGGCACTTCGGGGAATGGCACAGTCCTTACCACTGGCTCAGAGCAGGTTGCACTCAGGGCTGTGTGTCCAGCTGGGTTCTGAGCATACCCAAGAATGGAGATTTCGCTGCCTCTCTGGGTAACCTGTTCCAGTGTTTCAATATGCAGTCTTAGAACACAGAGGTACTTTACTAAGAGTCAAAAGGAACCTCCTTTGCTTTAGCTAGGAAGTACCAACAAATAATTTGTCAAGTTTTTTCTAGCCTATATAATTCTGGTCAAAGACTTGGACCCCAAGCTATTGCTACCACTTTTCTTAATTTTACAAAGTTTAGAAGCAGTGTTAACTGTAGCAACTACATTAAGAATATGCAGCTACCTTGAAAGTCTTCAGAATTAGGAAGCTTGACTCCACAAACAAAGTAATCCTTTTGGTTGTTCTGTAAATTTAACATCAACAGCGGAAAGTGAGCATAATACAATAACATCCAGAACACCAAAACCTGCATAAAACATGACAACAAAGCTAACAAACAATAAAATAAAAGTAAAAAACCTAAATATTCAACTAAACTTAGAGTGACTGACACAGTATTTTAATCCATATCTCACATAGTTCAGAAAATAAATGCAACTTTTTTAAAGAGTGAAGAGATTTACATTAATTCATTATACAAAAGATTTTGAAGCTCAACATTTTAACATGTTTCTGTGCACTCACCTAGCCTACTGTCAGGGCTACTTTATGCAATTGTAGACAAAATGGAAAACATCGATTAAATTATAGTTATTCTATTTTCATAGAGGACACTGTGTAAGAGGTACTGGTGTAAGTTCCCTCCCTGTAAAGTCTGTAATCTAAAGACCAAATGTGAGAAAAAGCTGAAATAAACAGAATGAGTAAAGAGCAGATTCTGTCACAAGTAAAGCTTAATATTTGTTTGCAGTGTAATAAACAGGAACTCCTTTTCACATTGAGCAGATTGTCAGGAAGTTGAAAACATACCAAATCAATAGGGTAGATGTAGGATAGCTCCGACAGCAACTGCTTGTATCGAATAGTCTGCTGGGCATTTATCTTCAAAAACTGTTCTCTTTGGGGAAAGAGATTTCAAAACTATTATTTTCTTCAAAAGCTCCAAATAAAGGTATCGAGCTGTCATATCCCTTCTGCAGCTTTCCAATTATCACCTCCTATCCTCCAAAAAGTTAGGTAAATCCACCCAAAAAAAAAAAACAGCACACAAAGCTAATTTTTGTTTTCAGGCATACCATACATTATAGACATATTTTGACTACAAGAATCAGGTATTACAAAGCTGTGTTACACTAAAACACACCTGAAATTCCTATCAGAGTTTTCACATACAACCAAGCATTAGTCTTCTCTTCTAGACTTGCCACTGGTAATCACTTTAGATATCTATGAATTGTAGCAGGGATGTCTTAACAGAAGTTTTAGGGCAACATGACGAAGAATCTGGTGCTAGAAGTTCAATTTTCAATGGCTTGCTCTCAAGCTTATCTTTTATTTCCAGTTACAGAACAAACATAGGTCCTTTTACCTCTTAGCAGTGCATTCCTTTCTTAATTCATATAGAGATTCATTATGCTCTTCAAGTTTCTGGTATTCAGTCCCAAATACATTTTCTAAGCAACATGAGGAATCAGGAAAAAAAATAGTATAAATATTTTCTTAGTAATCCAATGTTTTAAAAGTAGATACTGACAAAATGTTGGCAATAATTCTCCACTTATTCTTACCCTCCCATTTTCCATATTATGCTCCCAAACTAGAGAAAGTCATACAGCAGGAGGAACACCTGTCTTCATGCACTACACACCATTAATCAGCCAAATACATCCCATCAGATTTCATCTTCCTTTAATACCTATTCCTCTCACAACCACCCAGTGCATTAATCCAATTACAGGGTCTCAATACTTGCATAGCCAGAATAAAGTACATGGTAAAAACCATCCTTCTTAGTAGTAACTAATTACTTTAGACTCAACTAAGTACTGAAAACAAAAAATCCTGCAAGAAAATCAAGAATGTGTATAGTTTGGTCTTGGTGAGCTCTGAAGAGGCAGTGATACAGCATTTCACTATAGGAGACTTGCCTGGTAAAGGATGATACCAAGATGACTGAGTATTTCATCTGTCACTTACATATTAAAATATTAAGAGGAATTTTTGTCTTCTAATACTTAAAACTGAATCCAAATCACAGGTACAGCAACTTCCCTCGTGACATGAAGTCCCTTTATGACGGCAATGTTTACTGTACTATACTGCAGTTCTTCTGATGTTCTCATAAAATGTCAATTAAACACAGATTTAAGATTGCTTTGGAGAGGTGTCATAGTAAGAAGTTATTTAGAGACAAGATACCAGAAACTGCTGTCTAAAACATCTGGCTGCAAATTTAAGAAAAAGAAAAAACACAAGCACATTACAGCCAGACAATGAGAACAGAAAAGAAACCAGCATTTTCATTCTGCTCATAAACTAGGTTAAGGTTTCTACACTTACCTCTATCAAGCAAAGTACTTTTTTGCTTATGCAACAAGGCTACTTCTTGACCAAGGGCCTTCTTCTGTCGCTCCAGTTCATTACGTAGCACCAGGATCTTCAACTGTAAACATTCACTCTCCTTTTTCTATGGGAAGAAATACAGATTAAAAAAAAAAAAAAAAGCTTCTCTGCACAGAAGCAGTTCCATAAAAAGGTGGTAGGAGAGAATGAAAAAACAGGACAAGACTAGCACCAGCCTAAGAATGGAGTTCATAGATTACCACAGGAAACAGATTCCCAAACACTAATAATTTTGCTGCTCTGGAAGGAAAGCAATGCAACTTGTGACACTGTGTGTCACAGTGCTTACTCCTCCTGTGGGATGCATCTCTCTTGAGCCCAGACCAAAAATTAAGAATGGTGCTTCACCAGGACATAAAAACTGACAGCACAGCACTAGCAGAAGGATAAGCATTCATTCCCTGGCAAAGGGCTCACCAGCAAGAGGGAAGGTGAGCAGTAAGAAGTCCATACAAAGTGAAGGTAGGAGCTGGAAAAAAGCTGGAGATATTCAAGCTGCCCTATTAGATTCAATTCCCAGCTTCAGGACAATGACAATAAGAGGATACAAAGAAAAAGCTGAGTGTTCAGCCTAGAGACAAGAAAAGGCTCCAGGGAGACCTTAGAGCCCCAGTTGTCCAAGAGAGCCAGAGAGGGAGTTTGACAAGGGTCTGAAATGACAGGACAAGGGGAAATGGCTTCCCACTGCCAGAGAGTAGTGTTAGATGTTGGGAATGAAACTCTTGGCTGTGAGGGTGAGGAGGCCCTGGCACAGGTTGCCCACAGAAACTGTGGCTGCCCCATGCCTGGAAGTGTTCAAGGCCAGGTTGGACAGGGCTTGGAACAGCCTAGTCTAATGGAAGGTATATGCCAGCCTATGGCAGGGGTTTGGAACTTGATGAGCTTTAAGGTCCCTTCCAACCAAAAACACATTAGTATTGTATGATATAGTTTTGCCCTCAGATATTTAAAAATTAAAAGCCTTTGCAAGGAGGGACAAGCATATCCATAAGCGAAAAGGTAATGGTTAAAATGCAAGATACCAGAAGGCAAAGAAGCTCTGGGTTGGAATGACTCACAAGAGATTTTATATTGCCCCTTATGGAAGGTGACTTCTTCACCTCTTCACCTACAATGTAACCCCTGTAATTACAGTGGATAAACAAGCTCCCTGACTGACTCTAGAATTTTGTCAAATCCTTGAACCAGTTTGACACTTTTGGAGCTTAGCTGAGTACTCTCAACTCAGAATCTGCTTTATAGCAATAAATAACTTCACACTGCAAATGTGTCCTTTACAAGGCACCAGACACATACCACTGCGTACCAACATAATGAAGTCACCACAAACCACTCCTGTTCTGTCAACTCCTCTTTGAACCAAAATCAGCTTTCCTGGGCAGCAAGCAGAAACTAATGTCAGCAGACTTCTCTGGGGAGGGGAGGAGAGCAAGCAAAACCAAATTTCAAAAGCCATTGTAAGATCTAGTACAATTTCTGTTTAAAATGAATACATCACTTGAGTGACAGCATTTGCATGAATTCTGTTCATCTAAAGGGAGTCAGGGTGCAAGAAGATACAGCCAATAGACTCACCTCACTCTAAATCCACCACAGGTTCCTGACAAGTTTCATATAAATCATTAGCAGTTTGGTTTTCCTGAAGACCTCTATAGTGCACTGTGCAATGTTTACGTTTTGATAGCATGATTGTACAAAATAAAGGTAAAAATAGGATAACAGATTTATCAATCCGAGTAACTCACACAACTCAAACTGATGGTATTAGAAAGATTCCAAGTTCAAGTGTTAAAAAAAAAGCTTACAGTCAAGACATCAGTCAGACGCTTCAGCAAGCCCATAAAATAAGGTTTTAATAAATCAAACATACCAGTTCATTCCTTGTAGATGTACATCTCAGCTTTTCTTCAATCTCCCTTCCTATTTTCTGAACAGTTACCTGAGTCTGTTTAATTGCACACTGAGCTCTGTGGAGCCTGCAAGGAGAAAAGTTATAGCTGTGATAAAGGTTTCCTACATGTGGAAACACCTCAAAACCAGCAACAAGAATGCATATTCAGGCTGTCAGCTTCCATTTCAAAATAGCAAATGAGGAAGCATAAGGAGGGCAGGGTTAGATGGGACATTGGGCAGGAATCGCTTCCTGTGAGAGTAGTGAGGCCCTGGCACAGGTTGCCCAGAGAAGCGGTGGCTGACCCATCCTTGGAAGTGTTCAAAGTCAGGCTGGACAGGGCTTGGAGCAGCCTAGTCTAGTACAAGGTGCCCCTGCCCATGGCAGGGGGTTGGAACTGCATGAGCGTTAAGGTCCCACAACTCCAAACCATTTTGTGATAACTTGCACAGTTTATGAAGAAAACTACCAAGTCTTTAAATTCAATTAAGTATCAAAATCTCCTCTTCAATTTTTCAATTCAACAGATACTGACCAGGCTGCAGGTGAGAGAGCAGGTAATTACAGGTACCTCACTTAAGTTAAATCACCATTAACATGAAAATAGATACACACAACCATTGTTAACACAGGCCAGCTTTAGAAAAAGTGCAAGTATCCTTTAGCTAACACACAGCTACCCAGCCAAGAACATGAAACATTCTTCACTATCTCCCACTATGCTGTGGGTGCTTCTCTAGCTAAAACATAGGCTTCTTAATTGAATCACATTTGAAAACATTAGAAGATTATGATGATGCATTACTGATTGTTAGCCCTAGCTTCAGGGTGAAGAGAGAAAACCAATTATTTGCCATATTTACTGGAAAAAAAAAAAGCAGAGGAAAAAGATGGCAAAAACAGGTCCAAGAGAAACATTAACATCTTCCTAAAATTAACACAGAGTAGAAATTATTGTATTTAGTAGAAAAAGAGGAGTTGTACATGGAAACAAACAGTGCTAGTAATATTAATAAAGAAGGTCTTGTGATTTAGAACTTTTACATGTTACAGTTCTAAATGAATACACTTAAGTCACCGATGCCTTTAGTTCCTTCACACTGTTGTTTCTCCTAAACACCGGTAATAGCATAATTTCAAGCAAAAATGTAAGTAATTTCTTTGGTTTCTCTTGAGTTTCTCAAACTGCCCATAGCACCAACAGCTGCAGAGCTGGTCGGGGGCCATCCCATATGAAGAAACACTGCTCTGCTGGCTGCTGAGGGAGTGGGAGGGGGCTAAGACTGCTAAGACCAACAGTCCTGCATCACCCAAGGGCTTGGTCTAAACACACCTAATGAAGAACTGAGACCTCCTGGAAACCCTGATCCTACTGGGAACTACTTCTTACACCTCCCACCTTTGTGAATGCATCCTGAGGCTGCTGGCTACAGAACATGTGGTTACACAGGTCAAAGCCAAGGTTTGCTGACCATCCTGAACATCACTCGGAACTCTGCTGTCATGTCATCCACTTCCACACTTTCCAACTTGTTTTTTTCCAAAAGTCGGGAATGTTTTCCTTCTACATATAAGAAAGCCTTACCCAAGCCTTACTCTTTTTGGTAAAGAGTAATAACTGAATGACATTTCCCCTTCTTCTTTATGTGGTTGAACACTGGAAGAACATTCTTGATTTAGTCCATTAGGTGATCACAAGACAGTCTTACAAGTTTTCACAACACTCCATTTAGGCAGCAAAACCTCCTGGAAAGTGTTCTACTCATTGAAAGAGTATTTATATAATGGAGAAATTATTAGAAAGGTCATTTGCTGTGTGAGTTCCTCACAGTGATTTGACCAATACTCATTAACAACCCACAAGTTGTGTAACTTGTGTAACAGTAACTAAGTTCTCCTATGCATACTCAAAGGATAAGGAACAAACATCTACAGAGACTGACTTCTCAAAACAATACATATAGTCAAATACTTGTTCAACTGGGTGAATCGTTATCTAAATATAAATTTCTAACATATAAAAACTGCAATACAAAATAATTCAGCAATAAAATCTGGTTTTAATAAATTTTTTTTTTAAACCAAGCATCATCCACTCATTCCTTGCACAGTTAAACTTTGCTGCCTTGATGCCAAATAGGACCATATACTTTGCAAGACAGAAAAATTACTGATATTGGTTGACTCAACTCCAGTACATCCACTGTTGTTCTAAGAACTTTAAAATGTTAACATGACCACATGCAAAGTTAAATCTTACAAGATTAAAATTTTAGGAACTTCAAGTCGCAACAGCAGCAGCCATCAACAGATTTTTTTTTTCTCAGCCAAAAAAAGCCCCCACGTGGAAATCTTTGGTCATCCAACAAGGGGAATACAAACCGAGCTATTAAGAGTGCCAACCATGGAAATTTTGTGTATAACGTCAGCAGAAGCAGACCTTGGTGGAAGCAATTATGATTACACAATGGAGATCAGCAAGCTGAGGCCATAAATCTAGATTAAAATGTATACAGAATAAACAGAAACTTCAACCCTAACTGACCACATCTTGTTTCCATTTCTAGGCTAAATGCAGGTCCAATGCTACAGCTTAGTCAGCACAAGCTGTGTTTTGAGCACCATCCTACTTGGTTTAGTAACTGTCAACAGTAAGCTAACTGATTATATCACCTACATGCAATCAGCTAACATGGGATTCTTCCTACATTGCCCAAGACTTCATTTTTTAAAGTACTTTATTAAAATTAGCACTTCCATAGCACTTTAAAAGCTAATTGAGGACTTGAAGAGGCTACTGGCCTGCTACCAAATTTCCTCCAGCAACTGGGAAAGCCAAGCCAGTTATAGCAGAAACTCCAGCCTTTTTAAAGGGATAGCTTAGCCAACAGTGTTGCCACTCAGTGTCTGCAACAGCTCACAGCCACTGTCAGCCACAAGCAGAGCAACTGGAACATGATGACTGACAGATTTACTGCTGTTGCTTGGGGCCCTGAGAGCTGCTCTGAAATTGTCCAACATCAGGCCAGTTCCATGCTGCTGCCTGGGAAAGAACCTGAAAACAAAGCAGACATTTAAATTCTTGAGCATCCTGACTGACTGAAGGTGGAGATCCACAAGGCTGCTGTTCTACTTCCTATAGCACCAGCTTTCTGAGATGGGGGAGATTAAGAAGACACAAAACACTCTCCCTTCCTTTGACAGTTTAGAAAACAGTTGGATACATTAAAAGTGCAATCCATATATTATAAGCTAAGACCAACACAAGCTGCATCCCTACTTGGTCTACAAAGCACCAGCACATAAAATTTCAATGTCTCTCCTCTATACTTTCTAGATCCACGTTCCTGAAATACAGGCTATTTGGGTTATTTTCTCAAGGCTTTTCAAGTCTTACATCTAATTGCTTTCCCCAACAATTACGGCCCCCCTTTCCTCCCCCTCAAAAAAAGCCCAAAACCCACCTTTTACCTTGGTTGTAAGATTTGAAACTATTCTAGCATACAGTGTTCCACCAATCAATCCAATTTGGGTACTGGGTTGGACTGGGACAGGGGGAAAAAGTGGTTAGCAAGTTTTGGACTTCATCACTACAGGATTTCTTTGACATAATGTTCTTGCCTTGTGTAATGAACAAAGTTCCTGGGAACATCGGCAGGGCCTTCTTAGTTCCCATGGCAACACCAGAACAGCTGCTGGCTCTAGCTAATTACTTATTTGAAATGTTAATTAGCTAATTGTTCTGTTTGTTTTCTCTAAACTACCTGGAGATGACCTGCTTCCCCCACCCACGCTGACATTCTGGGACTAATATGCAAATAAAAACCCTTGGGACCATGGGAGAATTTTTTAGGGGATAAAGACACCCATAAATAAAGAACTAAACTCAGTAGAGGGGGCTAGACAAATGCCCTAACTGAGGAAGAGGGAAACACGTCCCCTGATCAACTTTTGCCCGTCACCATCACCTACAAAAGACTAGACTAGAGTAGGCTGTGGGAAGCAAAGACGAAGAGATGGAATTTCCTGGTGTTGCCACAAGGAAAGGAGAAGGGGACAGCTGTTTTGGACTTCAGCAACAGACTCTGCACGCCTCATCACCCTTCGGCTAACAGTGTGCCACAAGGAAAAGAGAGGGGACAGCTGCTGCTCTGGACTTCAGTGAGACTCTGCATGCCTCCTTCCCTTTCGGCTACCTGGGAAAGCTACAACAGCGGGGGTGAGCTCCATGTTGGGCCCCCTGCCCGCTGATCTTTTTAATAAAGAGCTGAACATTAATAAAGACATTAGCCCTGTTCATTTCACCTTGTTTGGAATATCAATCAGTTTTCCTTACTTCCCAGGACTGAACAGTGAAGTGGTCCAACATAACTTGACTTTACAACTTTGGAATGTGCTGTAACAACACATTCTCTTTCTTTAAGCCTGCAGTAAGTTTGAATGTTCAGCTGGAGCACTTTCCTTTTCAATATACTGCAGTATCCTACTTTTTCTTGGTCATGCATTAGTCCAGTGACTTAGTAATTTGTGTAGTAAGTTCATTTCTGGCTGCAATCTCTTAAAAAGCTGAAAGCTGGAGTGTAGTGAGAGTTGTGCCTATTAAGTGTCTTGGTTTGAAAGACAGGGATCTGTCAAAGAAGGCGGAACTTCCCCTGAAATAGAAAAATTACCTCCTTCCTTCCAAATTATTATAACCTGGAAATTAAGGGGCTTTCAGGCAAAGATATGGGAAAAGGAATAAAAGGGCTTTACTAGTATGCATAAGTACAACAGGACAAACAAACAACAACAATGGCAATAACAACAAACAAAACTAGAAACCCAGTAAAAACAGCCTTCTCTTGGCTGTCAAGCACTTTCCCCTTTGCTGTAGTTACGCTCATAGCCGGCAGGGGCACTGGTGGCTCCCAGCCAGGTAGGGCAGGTGCGATTATTCCCCCCACGCCTGCAGAGGGCGCTGTGGTACGAGATCTGTTGCATCTACCTCCCATGGTAATGGGGGGTGGGCTGGATGGCAAAAGTAGGCCGCAGCAGAAACCTGGGAGCAGCAGCTCGGATGGCAGAGGCAGGCACACCTCCCCCCCCTTCCCCCACATACCCCTCCTAACTTCACCCCGGGGTGGCAAACAATATGTAACAGAAAACTCCACGGCCTTAGCAGGAGCCGCAGCGGTCGGGTGGACTTGGGATGCTGAGTCTAGCAAAAAAGCCTGAGGCAGCGGCAGAAAGTGGGGCCAGGCTGCAGCATGCTGCCAGGGGGACACGCCCTCCAGGAGTGAGGAGGGCTCGCGGGTTTTCCCCCGACGCACCCAAACAGATGATGTAGGTCCTTTCCAGTCAGATCAGGTGTTAATAAGGTCCCAGTTAAATGGCTGCTCTAATGAGCAAAGGCTCACCCACAGTAGAAGACCCAGTGAGAAAACAAAGGCTCTGCAGTGGCAGCAAATCCTCCGGGCAGCAACTGCAGACTGGTTGTCCCTCCTCTAATCCTGAGAGCAAGAGAACAACAAGAGCCCAGCCTAGCCCCTCACCCCCCACCGTGAAAATCTGTCGGTATCTCTGCCCTTCCCAAGAGAATGCACCTCAGCTACAATAGTGCAGCCAGCTGCACTCCTCCCCCTCGGCTACATATTTTGTCTCTTTTAAGTACTGGTCATTATTGTCTCTTAGCAACAGATGGGACGAAATACCATGAGAGAAAGAAACAAAAGGAAAAATCTTAACCCCTAACATTAATGCAACATATGCTTGTATTTACATTGTTGAAACAGTCTCAGCTTTATCAGAAAATTGATACATGATTTTGCAGTTCTATCATCCACTCCCAATATTTTCTATCAGACACAGCTGGATTTTTCATGTACAGAACTTTAAGCCATAAATACGTCAATTAATTATAGTCGCATACTACAGCTCCTTCTCATAAGAGAAATAAATGCCTCTGGTCATATTTGCCAGAACAACCTTAGTTCACAGCAAGACTAAATTTAAACTGAGAATTACTACATGGGATTTAGAAAAGAGAATGGAACATTTCTGGCAAAAAGTGACATGTAGGGTCCTGGAAGTAAAGTACCCAAATCTATTATTAAAAAAACAACAACAACAAAAAAAAAAAACCCAACAACAAAAAAAAAAAAAAAAAAAACCAACCAAAAAAAAAAACCCCAAAAAAAAAAAACCCCAAAAAAACCAGCAACAACAACAACAAAAAAAAAACCAAAAAAAAAACCCCAAACAAAAAAAACCCACCAAAACAAAACCAAAAACAAATTAAAGACTTTCCTATTAAATTCAGAAACTAGAACACACACTACTCTATATCAGTCCACAAATTTAGATTCTGGAGAGTGCCAGCCAGCTGTAAGATTTTTTTCATAACCTCTTAAACCATCATTTGCTTCATCTGCTTTTCCATAAGAAAAGATTCCTAATTTATAATCATATACTCCCTTTCCCATTTCTTAAGATACCTATATCTACAATTTATCAAAAGCAGATGTAGGGCAAGAAAAGACAGTAGGGAATAAGAAAACAATAAAATACAAGTCTGACTTACTAATTTGTGACATCAAACTTCTACAAGAGCCAATGCTATGAGCAACTAATGTGATAGATGAGTAATGTGATGGTTGACTCTTGTGATTAAAAGGCAAATATCATGTATGTATATTAAAAGAAGTTTCACAGACTTAAGAGTTATGTTTTACCTCCCCTTCTGTCATTATCAGGGGGTGGCCTGGGTTCCAGACATTTGGGAGGGTCAGCTGGTTACTATGGCAGCACCTGACCTCCAATCAAGATTTAAGGATGTAAACACCACTGGACAGCAAAGAAGCCAATGGACAGAACTTTGTGAGGGGCTAAAGGGTAAAAAGACAAAACCTCCATTGTGTGGATGAGCACATGGTGGGAAAGATCCTCTGCTCCCAGCATGGTAATATTTTCTCTATTCAGTCTTCTGTTGTATTTTTCATAAGGTTTTAAATTTTTTGAAAGTGAGTATCATTTCTCACACTCACAGAAGACAGTGCTGATGCAGCACAGATAATTTTCCATCATTCTTTCAAACAGTTCTGAGTCCTACAAATGTAAATCACTTACATGTAAGCCTTATGTTTACATTGGAGAGTCTACATTTAAGCCATACACATTTAAGACTCAAATTAAGCTTTAAAATAATCAAATCCATGTAGACTGCAACAGTGAATGCTTTGAGCTATTTGGAAACAGAGAAGAAAAGGAAAAAACACATCTATGAAATGGGCAGATTCCAGCTTCCAATTTGAGGAATATTTAAGGAAGTTAGCTAGGATATAGAACACCTTCAATACTCAAAGAGCATGAATGGAAGAGGAGACCCTTAAAGTGAAACTCAGTTTTTTTGAGAAATGAATCAACAAAACGTGAGATGTCTCTAGTTCTCTTATTCCAATCCACAGATTTAACTCCAGGTAAATTGATGGATTTATGGGTTATTTTTTTTTTTCAAAGAACAAATGTGGCAAATTACAAAGGAAGCTTCTTTTTGTTCTTTCTCAGTTTGTAATTACAGAAACATTGTTGCCAGGGCACACAGAATTATATACAAGACACTGTATTTAGTAAAAAAGGTAAATTAGATGCAAATCAAATTTCTGAAGTGCATAAACATGTCAAGATGACTCCTGCCAGGTGGACAGTAACACCAGGAGAAATCAACAGCCATTTCCTAACAAATCTTCATAGAAGTTTCAATTCTCACTCTGAGACAGTGAGCAAGCCTAAGACTGGGATTCACTAGACAACTGAAAAGGAAGATTCACAAATTCAGACTGAATGTGTTCCAGGCTCCACCCAAAAGAGACCAGGTGCTCTCCACTTGATTTTGTGTTCTTCCACTCAAGGCTACACAACTGATAAAGTGCTTGTGAAGGTAGAGCACAGGCTTATGCAATAGAGGAAGGAGGTGAACACTAGCCAATATTCAGGTGACTCATGTTTCAAAGCTGCATACTGCTGCACTTTCCTCCTGGAAGCCAACCCCAAATTCAAATCTGAGTTTCTTCCAAGAGAAGCAGAATTCTGTAGCTATAGTAGTGAAAACTCCCACCTAACAGAGATGGTCATAATGCTCTCAGGAGTGTTCTTCAGCTTCTTAGACATCCATGTACTTCCTGTCCTGCCCTGCTTTAATGAGCAAATTTATTAGAGCATTTTCCCCACAACAAGATCTTTAATCTATTTTATTTGTTCTCAGTCAAAATTTTGCTTTGACTTTCCCTGGTGTGGTTGGATAGTTCTGAGGATTTGAGAGACATGATTGCATTCACCAAAATTTGCCCACGCTGAGAGAGAAAGCAACTCACAGCACCATTCTCATGGCCATATCCTGGACAAAGGTGTAAAAAAAATAAACAGTCCTGATCACAAAATTCTCCTTCTTAAAAACTTTCAGGTATCCATCAGTAAATTACTTAGATTCTCCTTAGGTGACAATTTGCTATTTAGATTAAGGAAGGAAGACATTTTCTACAATGACGATGGTGAAACGCTGGCACAGGTTGTTCAAGGTGGTAGTAGGTGCCTCATCCCTGAAAGTGTTTAAGACCAAGCTGGATGGAACTTGGAGCAACCTGGTCTGCCATGGCAGGCAGGTGGAACTGGATGATCTTTAAAGGTCCATCTGAACCCAAACTATTGTACAATTCTACAACATGCTGGTTTTCATCCATTTCATTGAGCCAGAAAACGAGGAGGACTGGTGCCGCAGACTGGGTTCTGACTTCTCAGTATTGCTTCATTAATACCATCTTTTACACACTGTCACAAATAAAGAGGCAGAATAAAGCTACCTTTTAAGACCTGCAGAGCTGTGTGTAATTCCTCTCAAAAGTGCTTTGAAACAAAATTTGACCAAGAGCTAGCAATATATCAACACTAAAAATGTGACAATGCAGGGGTAGTTTATTGCATCTGGCATATAAGGAAAATTGAAGATCAGAGCAGCAGCAGACTACTAAACCAGCAGTTAACAAACATGTACTGCTCTTATGTTTCATGGACTGTTTCAACTTGCTATGACCCATGCTACTCTCTGCTACAGATTTTGGCAAAAGGCAGGCTTGTAAGTTTAGTGTTCTAATGATTGAATAGCCTCAGTTCCCATAAAGCTCAGCATCATAAGGTAAAATGCCTGGGAAGAGACTTGTCCAAAAGTCTGATGCCACCAATAAAAATCCTTAATGAACCTCTGAAAATAGAAAAAAAATCAGATCTGAGTTTTCATCTCCATCACTGCTTTTCAGGAAACCACCACAGCACAATTCCAACCCACAAAGTTTTCAGACCAAGAAGGATTACACTTGTTAAACTGTTCATCCATTTCAGTACTGCTTAATTAAGCATATAGAGGCACTCTTGAGATCTAATTCCAGCTCCTATTTATTCATCTTGGCCTTAAGCCACCTGGATTTGCCTGTCCAAAGCCTGGGGGGGATGCCTGCCTGGTCTTGGCTGCCTATTAGGTACAAAGTGCCAAGTCTTCCAGGTGCAAATCTTTCCTCTTTAGAAACATCAAACCTGGCCATCACAAAATCCCCTACACTTATCACTAGCAAAGGGATGTTTTAGCAGAGGAACTTGGTGATTTAAGAGCAGGTAAGAAGAATCCTACAACCTTTTTCACACTTAAGATGTTGTATTTCTGCATGAACTAGGAGAAGATGATGGCAGCAGCAACACTGAAGTCCAAAAGTCTGCAATGTGATTGCCAAGATACTCTCAGAAAAAGCTAGAGCAAGGCACTGCAAGAGTATCAGGTTATTTATTAGTGATCACCTTTCCTGACCCATTCACATTCTACAAAAAGATGGTGACTGTTCCACCACGTGAACATCCGTAACTGCAACGTTTAGAGAGGTTTTGGTCACAGCTGAGTTGGGACCCTTCTCTGAGTAAAGGACAGCAAAGAGAAAAGCTAGAAACAGGAGACTTAATTATCAGTGCATCTTTAAAATTTAACTAGATCTTTTCTGCCTGTCCTTATCTCTGTGCAGCTACTAGCATGCCACAAGGAATAGGGTAGCAAAAAGCAACTCTTTTCCATGTAGTCCCATCTACTTCCTAGCTCTGTTGGGTTCACTTCTTTCATGGAGATGAAGATGGAAATAGAGGAACTTCAGGGAAGCTCAAAAGGCAGTACAGCTTCTTAAAAACATCTTCCCTAAAATAAGCAGAGCTAAACAAAAGCTGATTTTATATAATGTCAACACGTTTTAGCCATGGTCACTAGAAGGCGATTTTATGAATATCTCAGTTTCAGATCACAGACAAACACTACCAACACTTTTATTCTTAAATAATACCTCTTCAGTGAGACATGCACTCTTCTTTAAATGAACAGTTATATTACAGATGGCAAACCCTGAAGCAAACTCTGTCACTTGAAGCATACCCCTGTCCCATCAGAGATTAAGACCCATAAGTATTATTCAAATCAAATTCTGCCAGATTAGACACTAATAATATTAAGCAGCTGCCTGGAACTAGTCTTTTTACCCAGCCCAGCACTCAAATTAAGCCAATGACAGATTCTGTTGTTGGTTTTGTTGTAAAAGAATACTTTTTTAAAGCAAAAACACAAGCAAAATGTCTTCAATCTGCACTAACTGGCTGACTAAACACCAGAAACACACCATGCCATCTCATGAAAAACAGTTTAAGCCATAGAGACGGCAGTTCTGAATGGAGTAACAAAAACTACTGGAAGCAAAACTTCAAAGAAGCAGATTTTTACTAGTTCTTAAGAGTACTTTTTGTCTCCAGGAAGAATATAGGAGGATTTCAGGCATTCACATACTTAGAAGCACAAGCCAATTGCTCTGTAAGTGTCAAAACAACACAAAAACCTGTTGCACAATACACTATATTAATTTTTGTATTTAGAAATGGAAGTAAAATTTTATTACATAGCATTTTAAGCCCTTTTTTTAGTGATATCTCATCTTCCCAACACCACTTAATACTAAATGTCTATTTTTCAAACCTCTAGGAAAAGAAAGGCTAGAAAACCAAGAGAATACTAAATATAAACCTATTCCCATTAGTGCTGCAAACGTGCTCAGAACTTGATTATTGAGACATGTCCAGAACCTGATGTCAGATGAATTTGGCCCATCCTGAGTGCTATGTGAAAGGTGTTACTATATAATCTATTACTACCAGCAATATACTGTTTAGAAAGTCTTTAAATTATCTCTTTTCAGGAAATATGACAAGGGACAAAAACCTCAAAATTTGAGCTTTCCAGTTGATACGGTGAAATTTTGTTAGCTAGCCCTTTTAAAGCAAATGGCTGGAAGAAAATTTTTCACTTCCATATGGCACAAACAACTTACAAGCAGCACCATGTTTGCCTGAGGATCTCGTCCCTGGTCTCAGAACAAGAAGGGTCATAAGCCGCAGAGGTGCTGAAACGTTCTTTGTAAAGAGGAGTTGGCTGAAGATTTAACTTTTTCTTCCTGTTTAATTAACTTATAAATCCACGTAACTCAGCATCTGAACACAAGCACTATTTTAATACAACGCACAAAAAAATTTCTATTGTTCACACACTCTGTCATTCCCAATTAATTTTATTAATCAAGATAATTTGGGCCAATCATACACTTTTCATTAAGGTCTATTCACAAGCTTCATAAATTTTAGTTATTCACTTCTGAGGAAAAAAACTACCTCGCTTCTTCCCCCAAAAGCAGTTTTGAAACACAGATTAACCACAGAAGTTCTCACTGTGCAGCCTAGAGTTGGGCATGAGCTAGAACCAGTTCTCTCAGTTTCGGCTATCAGTGGCTTTGCCACATCTGGTAGCACAGTACCACCACAACTGGGACTCAGATCCCACTGTCACCAGGATTTGCTTCCTTTTATAGAAGTTTAAATAAAGCCAGTACAAGCTTATCTTCACATCCACATTTATTGTGAAAACATTAGGAAACCACATGTGGAGCTTGTGAATTTTTGTTATAAATATCTTATTATGAGAAACTCTTCAAAACATGGGATTTATGTGACCAGACGCAAATCTTTATGGTGTGGACACCTCAGTATTCTCTTTACAGCCAATGGACAGAAGAAGGAAGACAACAACTCATTTCCTCCTGTCTTAGGTTGCAATTGCAAAATGTGGCTGGGGGTGCGTATTCTATGGCCATCTGTTAGGGGCAGTTTCTTCTGTTAATTGGGCCACCTGTTAAAACCAGGTGGGGCAGCTTTCTTTATCTCTTCCACTACCAATCCTCCCTCTGGGAAATATAGTCTGTTAATGAGCCATTGAGTCTCACTGCATGGCTGATAAAAATTACATCATCCCATTGTGAGATGCTCTGTCCAGGGGGAGGAGCCAAGCATTCCTACCTACATCTAATCTGAGACTTGGAACACCACAGGCAGCCTTTTCGCACTGGATTCCCAGAGAAGCAGCTGTCTTCTCCACTGGATTCCCAGAGGAAGACCAGGCCCATCTACACCACCACTGGACCTTCAGAGGAAAAGTGCACCCTTCTTCAGCATCAATGCTTCAACAGAACCACATCTGTCACTCCAGGACTGCAGCCACCATTTAATCACACTGCTACTAACACTCTGACCAACAGGGTGTCAGGTTGTATTCTGACTCTGTCAGTGTTGTTTTGTATTACTGCATTTTTATTTTTATATTTTTCTTTTAATTTTTTTTCCTACTAAATAACTGTTATTCCTACTCCCGTATCTTTACCTGAGAACCTCTTAATTTCAAAATTATAATAATTTGGAGGGAGGGGGTTTGCATTTTCTATTTCAAGGGAAGTTCCTGCCTTCCTTAGCAGACACCTGTCTTTTCAAACCAAGACACCTCCCAAAGTACATCATGTCTAATGAATCGTAACTCAAATTATGCCCATCTCTCTCTTCTGTTCAAAGAGGAACACACTCATAATACAAATTATCTTTGGGAAGAGTTCATGGGCTGGTTATTCAAGCATGGATTCCAGGAGGAGGTGGCAAACCAAACTGCTTGGTAGGAGAAAAAGGACACCCGACAAAAAGTGACTAGACATTACTTTAAAACAAATACCATCACCAGGCTTCTCAACTTGATATCAAAGCTAAGCAGCAGTATAGAAAACACACCTGTAAAAAAGCAGAGTTAACATGAAAGGGAATAGAAAGGATTCTAAACTACAGAGAGGATTCTGCCTTAGTTCCTGATGAGCTTTCCTAACTACCATGAAATCAGACAAAAATGACAGCTAGGTAGAGTCACAAATTACAGCTGTTAACTTCTGCTGGAACTAAACAATGCAATGTAAATCCCTTGATATGGTATGCAGAATCCACTAAAATACAATGAGCTGGAGGCCTGGTTCTGAGGCTTGGAAAACACTGTTCATTTCGGGACAAAATAAAAAAGGAGAATGCCCCAGGTCAGAGACAAAGCTTCATAGAAATTAAACCCAGCAGCATGCCTAGGCACTGTGAGAGACTTGAGCCTGGACTCTCACATCCCCAAAACAGAGAGAAGCTCCAGTAGTCAGGGTTCAAAACAGCACTGGTCACTCAACAACGTGAACTTTATCACAGCTGACATCTTATTTTCTTGCCAGCTTGAGGAAAAACAGGCATGTTCAGAAGAAGGTTTACAGATCAATTACACAGAGCTAGACAGGGGTCCAGCTAGTCAAGTTCATGACCATAGTGAGTTTTTTTTCTGGAACATGCCTCATACTACATAGATGTGTACACAAAATGTGAAAAACCCTCAAGAATTAAGTAATCAGGGTACACTGCACATATTTTCCTTTTTCTGTCTAACAAAGATTTAATGTTAGGTAGTACAAGTTCTCTTCTAGTGGACTGTGCCAGAATGTAATCAGAACTTCCTAATATATCCCCTGGTTTGTTTCCCACTAAAAGCACAGAAAACAAACACTAAGAAAGCAGCCTTCAGTTTAAATATGCTTTACAGAATCAAGAAAGAGAACAGTGAAATTTTAAGAGAGCTTAAATAAGGACATCTGAATAGGCAACCTAAGCTGACTTTTCCTCTCTCTTGAGATAGGCAACACTGACACCTACTGTCAACACTGTCAAATAGATTTAACTTGTACAACTGATTTAAAAAGTCAAATGTTTACATAGAAAGCATATTAAACACTTCCTATTCAAGGGTTTCCTTCATAGCACATCTACTGCCTTTACTGCAGAACTAAAGTTATTAACCTGTCTTGTAAAACACCATTTAAATAGAGATTCCTCAAAACCAACTTATTGATAGTGGTGGACCACAATTATACCTTTACATAACTAGTATTTTTGAACTATTATAATTAAAGCAGATCTGAAAAGGACATCTTGTTTAACTTAATACTAGCACTTCATGTTTTTTATCACCACAGACATTTAAGTAGCCACCCAAAAGCAAAAAAACACTGTACCTTTCTTAGACCACATCTGTGTTGGAATAACTGGGTCTTGACTGTGTTCTCATGTATTTCAAAAAAATTTATTACTGTTGAGAACAGAGTAGAGGCTTTCCACAGAAACTTTCCAGCAAAGAAGCTCCATGATTTTGACATTCACAAGGCATGTCCAGCTCCACAGTCAGTCCTAGTTCAGAGCACTCAAGCCCACGTCAGAAGCCCAGCGACCACCACTGAACACACATACACCACAGCCCAGCTCCTCACTACATGAGTATATTGGCACAACCTGGATATTTCCTTTCACATTCCATACCAGAATGTTGGGTTTTTTTAAATATTTGGAAAGATTCCTCCCACACAGACTCTACAGAAGTTACAATAGCTACACAAAATATTATCAAAAACCTTACCTAAGCAAAGAGAAGACATCGTAAGAGTTACGAACACAGTTCTGATCCACCTGGAGAAGACTGTTCTTCAGGGTACCTGAGTGATCCTTGAGGAAAAGAAGGAATATTACTTTAAAAATAAAAAAAAAAAATCTTGAGTAAGAGCATGTACTTTTAGTAGAATGAATGATCTTGCATTTAATGTATTTTAAATCTGTCTTTACACATGTTTTATCTATGGTAGGTAGAAACAATTTAAGGTGGCAATAACACCACTTACCTATAAACGTATAAAAGACCCATCAGTTTATCTGTATTCTAGACACATAGTGTGTTTTCTTGAACTTTATAATCCATAACTGTCTGAATTTTATGCACAGAAACACTGAAAAGTGCTACTGACAGCACTGCCATTCTTCAGCTTCAGACCTGAGAGCACATTCAGTTGTGTGCAAGAGAATTATCTCATGAACATGAGATAAAGCTCCACCCTTTATCCATGCCGTAACACATTAAAAGATCAAAATAATCTTAGTTTTGAGTGACCTGAACAAGTTTCTGGAAGTTACAAAGTAAGAATGATGTAAGGTTGTTCTTTTAAGAGACCAGAGTATCCATTCTGCTCAAAAGGTATCAAAACAGTAACAGACAAACAGCAATTCCTCATGCTGCAAAAGTCAGATATTGAGCTTCTCCACATCAGGCACAGTAACACAATTTCCTAGAAAAGTTGCAAACTTAGAAGTGTTGCTTTACATGATAAAGTAAATTTTAAGCAGGTCAAGCCACTGGCAGCACTGTCAGAAAGATTATGGATTTCAGGAAAAAAAGGCACTTACTTTAGTGTATAAAGCAGCCCCATCTTGTACCTGTAATCAGCCAGCTTTCCAACAGATAGAGATGGATTCTGAGTACCGCAATCTCTGCCTAAAGAGTCTTTCCTGCCCCAACAAGAGTCTGTCTCCATACAGAAGATGTTGAAATTCAGAGGTAAACGTCACCATCTCCTGACACAACTCTGTTAACCATAGGCCACACAGCAGACATTCCTTTCCACCAAAAATATGGCTCCATCTAAGTAAGTTCGAGATCTACATGCTGTGTAGCACATAACATTGCTACAGAGGCATCATCCCAGCAGCACTCTCAGCTCTTCATTTTCATACTCAAGACACTGGATGCTAAATGCTGAAATCCAGACATCTTGCCATTAAAAAAATACCAAATAAAAAACATCTTAATGTCTGTCTGAAAGAACTAGGATGGTGGAAAACTGAAAATGCACAAGGTACCAGCATCACCATGCCCTATCCCTGGAAGTGTTCAAGGCCATGTTGGATGGGGCCTGGAGAAACCTCCAAGTGGAGGATATAGTGGAAGGTATCCCTGCCTGTGGCGGGGGGGAGAAATGGATGAGCTCTAAGGTCTCTTCCAACCCAAACCATTCTAGGATTTTACAGCATGCAGTTGATGGTGTTTCAACAAACACTGCCTTCAGAAAGCAAAGTGCAACATTTCTCAGAGAACAAGACTGACCAAGAATAACTGCTTTCAGGAGTGGAAGAATTTGCAGCAGCAACCTATTTCAGTCTTTTCTTTTATGCAAATACTTCTACCCTGAGTAAATTTGCAGAACATGTAATGTAAGGGTTTCAGACTTAGCTATTAGGAAGTTTACCCTCTGAAAGAGGAGTGTGTCTTCTTCTCTGCCACATTTACTAGATATAGGCACATGTACTTGTAAACACACAAAAAAGTTTTGCCTGCGCAAAGTGGCCAGGATCTAGCCGCTAAAAAAAAAAACTTTAAGAATATACATATGCAGGGAAGACTCTACCTACATTGATGGAGACCACAGACTGAAAAAAGAGAGAGATGCATCTTTCCAAAGATGAGGTTCTTTCCTTCTTGATGGTTGAAAATGAAGCTACAATTCAGCATCCCTGAAAAAATATAACTTACAATTCTTTCCCCATGCCTCTGACAACTTTTGAGCTATGGAGAGTTGTATTGATTAGTTCTGCTTTTACTTCTTTAAAGAGAAATCAGAAAGCCAGCCATTAACTAGAAGCTACACTTGCTTCCCTCAATACACTTTCTGAAAAGGTATCTCTGCAAGACAAAGGGTGAGCTCTATCAGTTGGAAGCAGCACCCATAAAACAGTTGAAAGGCAATCTGTAAGTCAGGAAGGCATTGAGGAAACCAGAGGACAAGAAGCCTGGCTTTAGGAAAGCTAGTAGAGCATCCAGAATTGATTATGTTGAACCTTGGTAAATACTGGTTTTACACACAAACATGAAGCCTCAGACAAAACCAGACTCAGAAAGCTGTTCAAGGATCAGGAATACTTTAAATGCAGGTTAACAGCTTCAAAATAAATCCCTGAAGAATACATCTATCTTACTTAAACATTGGTCCAGTTTAAGCAACTCCAAACAAAAGTTCAGTGTATGATTAGTAGAGATGGTAAAACAGAGAGGAACAGAGCATTTCAGTGGTCCAGTGCCAGAAAGGAAACAGGAAAATACATTGGACATGGTTCTAATCAAAGTAGCAGAATCCTGCTGAAATCTTCCAGCAAAATTACTGCTGCAAAAAAAATAATAAACTTGTTGAAGTCCAGAAGTTGGAGGTACCATCATGTGAAAGTCAAACATGATCAAGAACAAAGCAGCTATATTGTCAGCACACTTTTGTATTTACACTGAGAAGAAAACCTGTAAACACTAGAAGAGTTACTGTCAGACATCTATAGTAAAGAAAGAGTACCCTTCAGTGTTCAGAAGGCACCCACAAAGGTTTTTTAAACCCTTGAAACCCAACCTTTTTCCTTGCCACAAGCTAAGTATCCATGGCAGTAAAAAACCTACAACTGGAGTAAGAACATGACTCAAAGAAAACTTCTTTTTGAGCATTTCAGCAACAGCCAAGTTGCTGCTGGACAGAAGAGGTGGAAGAAAGGTAAAGCTCCTAATACCTATATACTGTCAATTTATAAGTTTTATGGCATGTCTAGGAAAAAAGTGAAGAATCAGTGACAATAACAATCAAGAGGCTCTGGCCATGGTTCTTTTATTCAGGTAAGACAATTATTATATTGCAATTGTCTGGGATACTTAGAATTTCTCCACCAGTAATGCTACAAGAGTTTCCTACTTTGTTCCTCTACATGACAGGCTACGACTGTATTTGCAACCAAAATACAGAATGAGGAACCTGCAGGGCGAGAGATCCTACCTGAGTGCTGCCTCCAGCTCTGCGATCTCCAACATAAGGAGGACATGGAGCTACTGGAGCAAGTCCAGAGGAGGCCACAAAATGGCTCTGAGGGCTGGAGCACCTCTGCTCTGGAGACAGACTGGGGACAGCTAGGGATGTTCAGCCTGGACAAGAGAAGACTCCAGGGAGACCTTAGACCACCCCCTGCCAGTGCCTAAACGAGCTGCAAGAGAGCTGGAGACAGGCTTTGGACAAGGGCCTGGAATGACAGAATAATCCTATTGGGTCCTTTCCAACTCGGAATATTCTTTGATTCTGTGACAAGGGGGAATGACACTGAGAGAGGGCAGGGTTAGATCAGATATTTCAAAGAAATTCCTCCCTGTGAGGGTGTTGAGGCCCTGGTACAGGTTGCCCACAGAAGCATGGCTGCCCCATTCCTGGAAGTGTTCTAGGCTGGATTGGAGCTTGGAGCAACCAGGTCTAATGGGTGGAGCTTGGAGCAACCAGGTCTAGTGGGAGGTGTCTCTGCAAATGGCAGTGGGCTGGAACGAGCTGGTCTTGAAGATCCCTTGCAACCCAAATGATTCTATGATATGATTCTATAACCAAAACTAAGAAGTACCTTTAAACCTTATGAACTGGGGAACAAGTCCTGACAACAATCAGAAAAAGAAGACAATGATCCCATCTTCAAATTCAGGCCCAGGCTGTCAGTACTGAAATCTTGAAAAACAACTGCATCCTGCTTCAGGAAAATTGAATGCAGAAACTGCAGCTGTGTGTCAAGGAGTCATTTCCTCTCCAGCCAGGGACTCCTTAACACAACCTATCTGTATCACAGTACTGCCACCAACAATTTGAGATTAAAAAAAACTGTCAGAGGCACTACTTACAACAGGTAAGTTTAAACTTTTTCATCATAAATGAGGTAATAATCAGAGACAATATTGCATGGACAGGCACTAATACTACAGTAGATCCTTGAGGAAAAAACCCATGGGGTAAAACAAGTGCAGCATGAGCAAATAAATAGCTTCCCATTAAAGACCTACAAACTCTAGGCTTCAGTCTGATAACCAAAGCTTTGTGGTTTTATATTTGCCATGAAAATGAGTCTTAACAATCACATCACTTTCAGTATGTCCTATGCTGGAATGAAATGTCTGCCTCAAAGAATAGAGTCAACGCTTATTTTCAGTAACCAGAGGGTTTTTGGACTCTAAATGCTACACTTCAAGTCTTTTCAAAACATCATAGACATCCATGCAACCAAGGCAAGATATTAGTTCGTATCTGTCATGTCAAAAAAACTATTCCTTCTCAAAACAAAGCATTTTAATGTTCTGCTCATCCAAATGTGCAAAATCAATCTTACGGGTTGAATTTCAGTTTGTCACCAGTACCAACAAACTAGAATACAAGACACTCTTACCTTCTGTTCAAATGAAGCTCTATAATAACCATCATTGAGACCAAAAATAATCTCATTTGGGTTTCTTGCATGGATCTGTAGGGAGGGAAGAAAACAAATCGGTTTATAGCCAGCTTACTGCATATTTTCACACCAAATGAGTACAAATTGCTCCAGGAGTCTAAAGCAGTTTTTCATCACCTGTAATTCTAGAAGTACAGAAAAGCTCACAGAAAACTGAATTTAACATGGAAAAATCTGTTTGCTTCACAGCTTTAGCAACAGTCACCATGTTCAGCCATTCTACTTTAAAATCAGAAATACTAGACAGAGCATCTTTCCTATTATTGCATTTCCAGGTGACAAAAATAAGTAAGATAGCTGGAAACTAAACAAAGGTAAGACTCAAGAGTTTGTTCTGGAGAACAGAAGGTTCCAGGGAGACCTTATAGCCCCTGCCAGTGGCTCAAGGAGCTCCAAGAGAGCTGGAGAGGGACTTTGGACAAGGGGGAATGACTTCTCACGGCCAGAGGGCAGGGTTAGATGTGATATTGGGAAGAAATTCTTGGCTGTGAGGGTGATGAGGTCCTGGCACAGGTTGCCCACAGAAGATGTGACTGCCCCATGCCTGGAAGTGGGCCATGATGGGAGGGGCTTAGAGCAACCTGGTCTAGTGGAAGGTGTCCTCACCCACGGTAGTGGAATGGAACTGGATGATATTTAAGGTCTCTTCCAACCCCAACCACTGTATGATTTTATGATTTAAAGCTCTGATGTAAACTAACATGAATATCTGTAATCAAACTTTAAAATATAATCTTCAAACACACACATTTCCTTTCTCAGCATTCTATATATTAATTCATCCAGATGTTTTGTTTCCTGAAGAAAAAAGTTGAGAAAAAAATATTTTCACATTACCTGCTGGCCCAAGTACTTTAACCCATCTAAATTGACCTTCCATTCAATCAAAAGCTGAAAGTGTTCCTTCTTGCCACCCCAGATCCTCACAACAAAACAAGAGACAGAGGTATCAAGATGATCAGGCATTATTCCAAAGTCCAGACTTCTCCATGTTGGATTCTAAGTATTCAAAGAAGGATAAATACAGTATAAACAAGCTGAAACTAGTCCATAAATTGACAATTCAGAAAGCAGCAAAGCCTACCTCAAAGATTTTTAAAAATCTTAAGAATTAGGAACAACCATTTCAAGCTCTGCTGCTTCCTTACCTAGTTTGCTAGAGAGAATTCCTTAGTTAAAAGCTACATGCTGTAAAGTACTTCAGAAACTGGCAATGGGTTTTGCTTCCTTCCATTACAAGACAAAGAATTAACTTCAGAAATTACCAATTCAGTTTAACCAAATCAGGAACTTTCAAAATAGAAGTAACATTCTTTTCACAGTTATAATTCAGCTTCTGAAAACCAGAGTATAGCATGTATTCCCAAAGTTAAATGCTGATATATTCCCCAATAATTAAATTTGCAGAACTTGCTGATATATTTGTTCACATCCTTCTCCTCTTGACTGATGCTCAATCCTCAAACGCTGTCACTAAAAGCTCATCTTTACTCCACGATATCAGACTTGCATCTGGAGCTTTTCAGAACCAGCACACATTAAGGTAAACTGAAAATTCCACCAGAGCTCAGATTTGCAAAGACGATGTGTTCCAAGAATTTCCACTCATCTCTAACAGCATCTAAAGAACTGACCCAAGCTGTAACAAAACCAAGTCAATCCAACATTACTTGTGCCAAGAGACAACAGGGTGCCCAAAAGCAGAAATGGGAAAGTGCTTTTATTTATTTCTCTCCCTCCTCTGCAGAACACAGAAACAGTAGCTCCTGCAAAAAAGGCAGGAACCCACCACCCCATGAAAAAACTCGCCTTCCCTTGTAGTGCTTAAGCAGCTTGGAAAAGGCCTAGCATCCCTGAACTGGGATGAGTCAATTTGAAATAGGATGCCTCTGAAAAGAAGGGAGAGGCAAAGTTACTCACTAAGAATTACAGAAAAAATGCATTAATCAAGTCCTCCTAACAAGAAGGAATATTTCATAGCTATTCAGGCACAAGAATACCAGGTCATTCAAATACCTATAGGTTATATACAGGATGTCCTCAAGACATCTTTTATTTAGATTTTTGTTATTCTATCTCCTATATCCTGTGGTTAGTTTCCCTTTTTGTTTTTCCTTTTCCTGATTTAGAATAGACCAAACTAAAAATCCTAACAACTTAAGAGAGAAACTGGAGAAGTTAGCAGCCTTAAGTAAGCAGACAGCTCTTCCTTAATTCAGGAGGGTTTCAAAGCATTTACCCAGGGCGCTATAAATGGAGCAGCTCTACCTTGTTAATGTAGGCATTAAAAAGTCTTCAGCAGATTCTCAAACTTCCTTAGCCAACATTTGCAACATCCTACTCCTATCCTATTATTACCCTTTTTCATTTGTAATAAACTGTTTAGTTCTGGCCCCTTCATTCATCTAAACTGAAAAATTTAGAAAATCTAACATGTTTTCAAACTTCAGTTTCTTACAGCTATTAGCTCTTCAAAGGATACATGTATATATCTGGCAGGTACATGTTCCTTGCCATTTTCCTACAGAAAACGAAGACGTTAATAGAAATCAGCATTTCTACTACTCAGTAGCTCCCTACTCTAACCCTCATGAAAAGAATCTGAAAAGGAGGAGAACAACACAATGCTCCTAACAGAATGAAACAGTGGAAAGATACATTAAACAGTTATGGTATTCAGCAGAAGAATCAATATACTGCACTAAATACACAATTTTTAAAATGAAGTTTTTCCACATTAAAGTAACTTACCAGAGAATTCCTGATCACCTCACTCTTATAAAATTCTAAAGAAAAATAAGTAAAAAAGCACCTTTAGATTAGCTTAAACACTGATACAAATCTTAGTATTTGAAACAGAAAAAAATCAAAATAAGTAACTATGAAGAAATACAAATGTTAGTGGGTCCAGTTTATTAGTGAGACCCTTTGAAATGTGTCATGCTTTTGACTAAAATTACTCCTTCACACTTACTTATTACAAGTCGTTATTTAAATTTAGTATTTCATCTTTATACTCATGATAATCCTCAAGTTTTACAAGGCTTCAATTTCTAAGAAAAGAACATGGCACAGTGGTTAACAGAATTTGGATGACATTTGAAAAAATGACTAGTTTGCCACACAACATCTTCCTGGAACACAGCAGCTTGGATAAATTAATTATAGCACTTTCCTGAAGAGCAATGGTGACCTATTCCAGGTGCTCAGAGAGGAAACAGCCAAGTTACCTGACAAAGGTGCCAAAACCCCTGTATTTAAATGAGAATAAGCAACTGCTGGTGCATGCACCTTGGCTTTCCCAGTCAAAGCAAGAGCTTAAAAGACTTAAAAGACAGCTCTAGAGGCAGGAATACAGATTTTGTACAATATCCCAGCCCACTGGAGACCAGGGATAAAGCTTTGATGAAGTGCAAAAGAGTCCCTAATACCAAACACTGCAGAAATAGTCATCAGTGATAGGTTTAACCCACCACCTCAACGAAGTCCAGGCAGCAAGCTCAAGTTTTGTATTCTTATCCTTCTAAAACACCAACCTTGTTAAAAAAAGCAAGGCAAAACGCCAGATGTGTCACTGTGCCAGATGAAAATAAAAATTAAGAGAAAATCAAAATTCATCTCCAATCACACCTAAAGGAACATGAAAAGGTATTTTTAATAACATCTCTCCACAATGAACTATACACCATAGTGGGAAAGAAAAGCAAGAAAGAGAGGAGATCTAATGCTCAAACACAGTTATCTAAACTAGAACAGAAGCCTGGATACTTCATGTCATTGGCTGACAATTTGATTTTATTAAAACTTTAGTAACAATATGTGCTGATATATGCTCTGTAAAACAACTGGTATGCACAGAGTGGGACACTCTTCCTCACAAAGGCAACCAAAGCTCCAAAAACTTTAACTTTTATGTGCCCTTGGAAGGTCCCAATTTCTTACATCATCACTCAGGGAAGAACAATAACAAAAACAGGCTTATTTAAAAGACTACAAAACCTGTCATCTGTTTTGCCTCCTTGGCTAACACTGAAAGCTTTCATGAAATTGAGGAAACTAAAGAGCTATTTTCCAGTGTTAGCAAAGGTGATGCAACTAATGACAGAAAGTTGTCAAGACAAAAAAAAAAAAGAAGAAAGGTAATTCATATCATAAGAAGTCAAAGATTCAAACTAGAAAAAAGACTGATAGCAAGCCTGCTTTACCTTTGTAGATCTTGCTGTTATCACACAAGTGAAGAGTGAAGTATGTATCCAAGAGGCAATGACCATTCTTATTAATAATGTTACGTGCAGCAATATTCCGAAGATGACGAAGACGGCGCTAAAAATAAGAAGAAAAAATTCAAAGAATTTTCTTAGATTGAAAATTAATCCTTTCTCTTTTTTCAAAGCTTTTTAATGATTCCCAAAGCAATGTTGTGGGAAAAAAAAAAAAAAACAAACCAAAAAAAAAAAAAAAAAAACCCAAAAAAAAAAAAAACCACAAAACCCACCAAACACTCAATTTTCTCTGTCAGACATTAAGTGTAAACAGCCAGGATTCAGCAAAGCCACAGGACAAGCAACAAGCACCTAAAAGCTTGGATTAAGCAACACTCATATTCAAGAAAAGCTATTCTTATTCATGTCCTATATGTCATTTTTATCCCACATGACAAAATCACCCCAACTCTTTGATCAGTTTCAAGCAATCTGACACTATCAACTTCAAACACAGCAGCAGCATCACCCAGATGATTTGCATCATCACACTGGAAACACTTCCAAGCCAAAGCTATTTTAAACAAGCATTAATGGACAAATAGCTCAAACAAACCACCACCTAATCCAGAGCCATAAGGAACCGGCTGAACAAAGCTTCCCGATTTCACGGTAATCCTACAAATTGCTCTAACAACCTTAAATAAAGGTAAAATACATCAGGAAGACATATCAAGATTTTCAGGGAATATTAAGGGCACAGTGAAATTTGAGATTTTCACTGTCAGTTACCATCTGCTGTGATGAGAGAGTCCTTTTCCCTTGGAATTAATACAGTAGGATTAAAATATTTAGTTTAAGTGATTTTATCCAACTCCAACATTATCTTGGTTTACTACAATACTGTACCTTGAATGAAAATCATCAGATCAAATCAGTCTCTCTCTTCCACCTCTCTGTGCCCAACAGCTTTAATAGCTGTGGCTAAGGTCTAAGCTTCAAGGCATACCATACCCTTAATCTTTGACAAATATTTTACATCATTAACATCTTATAAAATTTAACTAGTTAACAAAACAATTTTGCAGCACTGCCACACTTAAATCATTGCTTAGCTGTTGTTTCTATTGTAACTTCGAAGACCCATGTTTCAAACAGCCTCCCATGAATGCAGCACTCAGCAAACTGCTCCTTCAAATACAGTGTCATATTCTCCAAATCAATCTCTCAACTCACCAGTCTCTCACCCACTACCATGGGGACGTTGACAAATGGCTCCACATACTTTGTGGATCACCACAATGCACCAACAAGCCTCAAACAACTGGTTTAGTGCATGCTTTTACCTCAGAGTTCATCTTACACCACTTTTTCTCAAGTGTCTTTATTTGTAAGGCTGAATGCACATTAAAAGCCGATTGACCAAAAGCACATTTTAAAAACTTTTGAAACCAAAAGACAATTTTCCTGTTTGTTGCTAGTCTTAAAAGGCTTTTAAGAAGAGTTGAAAGGCCATAATCTGTTTTAGAATCATAGTACGACACTTTATATCACTTAACACCACTCCAGCGATATATTAGTTTTCCTTTATGGAAAGGTATGAGGAATATTAAATTTTTGTTTGACAGCCTAAATATCAATGATGGAGTCATTCCACTCAAAGTCTGTTTATGACTTAGACTGTAAACAGAACCTAAGATGGGATGCCCAGTATATGAAAACTACATGATTAAAAAAAAAAAAAAAACAACCAACAAAAAACGTTCTGTGAGACTACATGGTCTTATTTTCTTAGAAACTGGTATCAAAAATGTCAACAGAAATAAGCCTCACTTAAAAGAAGCCACGTGGACCTTTAACATTTTTACACATCTAACCGCAAAGCTGGGAAGCTTCGATGGTTGTTTTTATGTGCAACTGAAACACTCTTTAAGAAACAGCTTTGCACATGAATTTTACTACCTATTAAAATGATTCAAGAATTTTATGTGCCATGTCTCTTTTAATTAACATCAGTAGCAGAGAAATCAATCAACTACCATGCTCATTCCCTTCATTTTTGGTATCTTTTTTTTCCTTTCATCCCTTACAAAGAACAGCCCCCACTGCACTCTAAGACAGCAATTTTCTCCAGGTCTCTTTAGGATTGCAAACTAATTTGTTTACCTGCTTTAAGTAATATGTTTCATTGATTAGCTCTCAAGCGAAGTCAAACAAGTTTCTTACCATTCACAGTACACAATGAGGTCAACGAGGTTTGGGAAAAAAAAAAAAAAGCTGTCAAGTGTCCTAACCTGCACCTCTGAACAAGATGGGAATCCTTATCTCCATGATTTGTGACTTCCTTGCACCCTTCAGGATCTGGGGGTTAAAGTCTTATTTCTCCTAAACCCGTTGGAAGAGGATCATTAAGTCTGGGGCTAGGAGACCACAACATAGTTAAGAAGTCAATGTGCAACAGGTAATGAATGTCTATTTGAATCTCCAGCTTAGCCAGCACTCTCCTCCTATCCATTTAGTGAAATTATGATGACAGAGAGACTTGAATCCTGATAATAAATCTTCCCGCTCGCCCACAATGTTCAGTGATATTATAATGAATTACTCAAATTTCCTCAGAACACTACACAGGCAACATTCAGAGTTAATTAACCCCTCCTGATCAAATATAATTAGCTTAAACCAGGAGACTATCAGCTACAAAAGACATACCCAAAGACAACTGAAATAGATTCTGAAATTCCTCATTAAGGGCTTTGTTTTGTGACAAAGTATTATTTTGAGGGAAGTTTTAAATATCTAGTGTTACTTCCTATGTATTTCATATCATTCTGTGCCGGAGTGGAGACATTGGAATACACAAAACAAAAACCCCACTGTGTTGCAGCTCAGCTAGCACCAGCATCAGCCAAACACTGCCAACCCCCAGCACTGCATCACCCTTTCTTATTCGTTACACCATAAATAAGCACTTGTGCAGCTGCTCACAGAATCATATCGGGCAACCAATCTGGATGGAAACTAACCACCTCTCCCTTTTCCTGGGTTAGTTTCACCAGGTCAGTTCCTCAGTATGGTTTACCACATGGCTGGGCAAGCAGCTGAACAGACCAAGGAGGGGACAACAGCAGCAAAAGGCTGAAAGCAGAGAACGGCTGGAATGAAACCACCAGTTTGAAGTGTACATGGAGCAACAGAGCCAGGCACTGCCATGAACCAAGGGGGAGGCAGTTCACAATGAGGTACCAGAGCATTTCAAACTGCAAAATCAACTCTTTTTAGAGAATAAACCAGTATAGTCTATGTTGAATACAGTAGCTGCAGATAATATACAATTCTTTCATTTCCTCCTCCTTCTTGGTGAAGTGCTAAAAAGGGTCCCTTTTCTTTAGTGACAAGTTTCAGCTATTTTGCTCTTTCTGTAAAAGTGTCAAGAAATCTTCACTATGAGGGAGGATTCCCCCAGGATAAGATGCTCTGCAGCCAGAACAGTCATTCTGAAAAGTCCACCTTAAAATTCAAAATAAAAGGGCTAAAAACCAAGCTAAGCACTTAACTTCAAAAAGACCAGTGTGAGTGCAAGATGATAGTGCAGGACCTGTTTTCATTAAAAAGAAAAAAGGCAAAATATGAAATGAGTATAGCTAATTTTCACTGCTATCTCCTCAAAGAGTTTACAGGTTACCAGCAATACAGGACTGAAGATCTCAGAGAAGTCAGTATATCCAGGCTGGATGAGAACACATTTTCTATTTCTGGTACTCAGCCATTACACTGACTCTAGCTCAAGCTCCAAGTATCAATTGTGAAGCTCAGGTCACTAATATGGGCAACTGCAAAGCCCATTCTAATCACATGGAGCCTATCATGCTGTCAGCAGCTGGGATGATCTAATGGCTCACAGCTGGGAAAAGGGAGAGGTCTGTCTTCTCCTTGTCCCACATCTGCCTTCTCCCAATAGCACCGTCTTCCCTCTTTAGCACTGGCTCTTTTAGCAACGCTGTTCATGAATTCTACTCTCAGCAGGCCCTTTGACACGTTAAATAAATTTGCAAAGCTGTCAAGGGAGTATCTGAACTTAAGCAAGGGAGGAATGTTCTTTGTTCCAGCAAGAACTACCCAAGATGCCATCAAACAGCCCCCTCTGTGAATGGAGGGTTTGGCTGAAAACTTCCAGATGTTACTAAGTGACAGTGGGCTCACTGCACCCATGGCCAGAAGCAAGTTTCAGAAATTCCATCAGGCAGATTTTTAAAGAATTTTATAAATAGAAATACATTTTCCAGAATGAAGCTTAAATTCAATTGCCCAGGGAGAAAGTTTTATACATCTATGACTGAATTTGAAAAAGGCTGCCGCACCCATCCGATTCCTGATGACTTTCCATACAACCCAGGTAACCAGAAACTTACTTTTGCCTGAAATGTAAATACAATGGTAAAACTAGCATTAAAAAGGCTGAGAAATAACCTTGTACAAGCGAAGTAGAAGTTTATGTAAATTACTTAGCCTAAATTCACCAAAATTATATCACCACTCAGGGCTCTCTCAGAGGCCTGCTGACCTGAAAAGCAATTATCGTGTTTCCAGAACAAAGAACTCTCAACACTGGCTAAAATTTCAGCACCAGATCTACCTCCTTTAATGGGGTACCCTACTTTTCAAACAGTTTTTAATCAAGACATGCCAAGACAGTCTTCATCTCTGGGCACCATCTCTGTTTTCAGACTGGCGCCTTCCTCACAATTCTGTCAAGGAAGTAAATTCCCGGAATTCTTTTCAGATCAGGATCAGCTCTGACCTCTGTATGACATGGTACACACTCTGTTTTTACCTGGCTTTCACATTAATTTCATAGCTTGGTTCCTTGCTCTATGACCCACAGAAGCTCTGGAAGAATTTAAGCAAAATCCTTCCAACTATTTTAGCATTAAAGCAGGAGGCAAAGATTAATTAGTAACACAAATGTTACTACAGCAAATCCACTGTTTTTAAACTGAACGGACCTGAGCTTGTAATGTCATCTATTTAGATGTCTGGATATTTGTCAGAATTAAGTTATATTAAAACAGAGGGTTCTGTGTGCTTTGTAGCTCATAGCAGACAGGTTGTGCTGGGTCTTTTTCTTAAAAAGCATAAAACTTCCAGCCCTGAAACAAAAAAAAGTTACCAAAATATGATCTATATTTAGTCAATGTGAGCATTATTTATTATCACAGCACTGCTCTACACCTCCATATTGCACCTTCCAACTTCCTCAGACTTTCACTATTTGCTTTCACCTCCCCGTGCCAGTTTGAATATTAAGAAGCAATCACATGATCCAACCTCTTAGAAGTCAAATGGTAGATAAAAATTCATACTTAATTTTATATACGTTTTCAAGCTGCCTCATTTTCCAATTTAATACCTTTTTTTGTTTTAAGTGGAGCATATCTCACAGAAGGTTTTGGTCACCTCTGCTGCAAAACATAAAGCTTTTAATATCCAAGAAACGTACATGGGAAGTTTAGGCATTACTCAGATGTATGGTTACTTAAAACCACAGGAAGGGCAAGAAAATGCTTGTGCTCTAATTTACACACTCGCTAGGAAGACTTATGAGGTTTGCAATTTAACAGTTTTCCACAGTTCAGAGTCAAGAGAATCAAAGGGCCTTTCAGATCTACTTCTGATGCAAAGCAGAAGCATTTGATATGCATGTTTTTGTGGGACACACCATAAAGAATTTTAAGGAATTCTATTTTAATGTCTTCCAGCACACACTTGAAGACAGCAAGGCCCTCAAAGCTACATAGCCATAATTAGTTCATATACAGCCATAATTAGTTCAATAAATCACTTGTAGTTCTCCTTTCAACTGCACCTCCTTCCTATCTCCATTTTCCCAAGTCAAGTGATCAACAGCCATCCAGGAACTCCTTTCCCTTTTTAAGATTAAATTACTTTCCTGCAAGTGCCTTTAAGAAAACTATTTCCACTAGGAATCAGAACTGAGGACAACACCGTAGGAACACAACTACACTTTTCTTCCTGTGAAGATGCAAAACATTCACTACATCACATACCTCACATTCCCAAAGATCTTATGCAAGGAACCACATACACTGAACCTGTGCAGAGTGATTTACCCAGACTAAATTACCACAAGAAAAATCAAAGTTATTTCATCAACATGGGCTCAAAGATGCACAGTAGTGAATTTTAGTTTACAGATCCTTAAATCAAAGTGCCTCAGATGCCTTTACACTTCTGGGCATCTGAAAGGCTTTTTAAAGTTTCCCTTAAGAAGGAAAACAGCTATGTAGCTTTCATGTGAACACATCAAGGGTCAATACAGGTTTCTAATCATCCATACGCCATGCCATGGCTACTCCTGCTTCTGTACTGCACTGAGAGCTTCACCAGGAACAGTCAGCAAAAGGAAGATGTTCAAAAGACATCAAGTCTGCCCTAATTCACACAAGGAGAAAGTGAAACAGGAAGAACAAGGAATATCTCAATACTTGACATGGTCCACGCAGAAGTATAATTATTTTCCAGCTATCTGAATGCAGAACAGCCCTTTGCAAGGTCAGTATGGAGTTAAAGAATGCAACATCCGAAGTCAGTGTTAGATCTAACAAAATATCTTAGTCTACGGCATTATCTGCTACTTTACTACTAACTAAAGCAACAGTTACACCAGAAAAAAATTAAAACAGATATCTATACTATAACTGAAAAAACTTAAGACTATGTATTGGTCTTGAAAAACAGCTGTGTTCTCTGGTCTATCCTTCTCTGCACCCTTTTCTACTAGCTAAACCTCTTAACTACTTCCTCACTAAGTAATTGCATTTACACTGAGGAGCAACTCAGAACTCAACTTCTACCCCCACAAAATTATGTAAACAGCTGGTAACTGCTCAGCTGACACAAGAAATCTTCTCTTTGTACCCCATAATCACATGTAGAATATCTACACCACTTACTTTGGAGTCCAAAATGAATAAAAGAACTAAGACTAAAACAGATGTAAGCTCATGATGATCACATGACTCACAAAAAAAAAAAGCCTAAAAGGTTTGGGTCCCCCAACCCCTCCACCAATTTGAACTGCTTATAATGACAGGATTGAACAGTTTGTTTTGAACATTCAAAAATCCTTAAGTTATTATGACACTCCCAGTTTTTTTTGCATCGAGCAACCACAAAGAGATATTACTAAAGAATCTCTCTCTGCTCCTGAAGTGCAATTATTTCACATTTTCAGTACTGTTATGCTCACTTGTACAGCAAAAGAGAACAACATCCTGACACAATTACTAAGGGATTCAAATGGGAATTTTATGCTTAATCTGATGCATTTCTTTACAGCCATATCCTCTATTTCTCTTTCCTAAAATACAGAATACAACAGCAAAAAGCATTCTCTGCCCCAGTCATCCCACCACACAAACAAGTTACAGAAGAGGTCAGTCAGTTTTGACATAAGTGTCATCACAGTAGCAAAAGGTTTCAGACTTAACTTTTCGCTCCTGCAAAAGTGAATTAGTAGCAGGAACATTGTTTTCTAATTAATGTAAAAGTCACTGGAACAATTAAAGCTAGACTAAATCCAAATTACACCATCAATACTTCTTCCCCTAAAAAGTCACTTCAGTCATTAAAAGCACTCACCTTGAATTCACAAGTTGAGAATTTGTCTTTGGAGAGATTTATAGCCATGACTCAGACCATCCTGCTCTCAATCCTTATAGTCAAAAAAATGTAGCTTTGGGTGTTCTAGAGAAAGCTGCCTACTGAAACAAATCACCAAGTTGATTTCGTGCTGGCATACAGCAAGCAATTACCTTGCCTTACGTAGCATCACATAGCTTCAGTCAGCCAGACTATGGCATTACAGAGGTGGTACAATAGACTAGGAATGACTTATCTTTTTCATAATTCTGCAGTAAAATGGCTCCAGTGTGCTGAGCCTCTTCAAGGTATCTTGCACTTCAGTAACAGACTTTTGAGCTCAGATAATAGAGAGGGTGATTTGCTATCACTGTGTTCACGTGAGCCTCTCAATTTGATTCCAAGTACGGACACAGTACACAGATCCCTCAGCACATGGTCCTTGTGTTAGCAGAGCACACAGCAGAATACCTCAGTCTCTATCACAGCTTTACACTTGCTACAATTAACATACAAGATTCCTCGATAAATATTTACTCAACTGGAACATCCTATCATTGATGACTCAATTTCTGCTCCTAGGAACTCCTATAAAAGTTTCTGCTCCTAGAATAAAAAGTCTGTGTTTTGGTCTCACTTTCCCAAATGAAATCCCATGACTAATATGAGGCTTCTCCCTGCAGCATTTACTCGGTCCTTGCACAAGCCTGAGAAAGAATAAAACCAAAAAATTCAGCAAGGAGAAGGCCATACTTGATTTTGTGGACAATCCATTGTTTCTTGTTCATACAGAGCAGCATTCATGTTTATGCTTATTAACATAGAACAGACCCACATTTCAGAGTAAGTACTTTCTCACAAATTAGGGTCAGGTGGCCAACAGCCACCTCCACTTCCCTCTCTTTGCCCCCAAGAGGATGTCTTCTAGAACATGTTTAACAAAAGAGCAGTTATGGATCTAACTTCAAGTTAACATCTGTTGATTTTTTCTCTAGTACTCTTTATATTCCCTGGTAACACGTAAAACAGATTGCGTGTCTAACTTGTAATAACATGACTGTAGTGAGTCAATAAGCCAAAACATTCACATCTTACACTATTTCTAAAGAAAAGCAAAATTTTGCTAATTACTCCCGCCTTCACCACTCCTGCTCCAGCTCCCGTACAATAAAAGTCACCACATGAAAGAGGGGAAAGGGCACAAAGTTGGTTTGATACGGATTGCTAAATGCTCAGGCAGAACCTAGTCTTCCTCACTTAAAATTAATGCTCTCCAAAATGAAAATGTGGAACAAATGCCAAATAAACCAAAAGCCAACTATCAGCAAACAGGAAAAAGAGAGTTAGGCGAAGGAAGGATGCAATGGGGAAAGAACGTTTCACCACTTTTCAGAATACACCTCATGTTATAGCCACACTTGCTCCCCACCAAGAGAAGGAGGAGGGGACACCCCATGCTTCAGCCCCAGGAGGTGCCCAAGTTCAGCATCGATTTCCACGGTGTTATTCCTGCTGCAACTTCCACTTTTAGTCTGCTCCAGATCCTTAACAGGCACAGAAATAAGTTTTCTGGGAGAGGAAACACCACCTGACTCCCCCAGGAGAGAAGCACAGACCCCTACCCCCATGTTTCCTCTTGCCTTCCTACCAGTATAAGAGAAAGGTGCTCAAACTGCCCCTTGCCTCAGGAACTCACCTTCCATCAGCTTGGGGACTCTACCCCAGGTACCCTCAGACCTCGGGGTAGCCCCACTGACACCTCATGGAGTACCTGTCCACGCCTTTACCTCAGGGAGCGCCCCCATTCACCTGAGGGAGCAACCCCTGTACACCTCAGGGAGCACCTCTCAGTTCGGGAAACATCTCCCATTCACCCTAGAACCCACATCTCAGTGAGCACGCCCCTGCGTACACCTCAGGGCATCCCACATCTAAAAGAGCAGATCCCCTTCACCTCAGAACACCCCACACTTCAGGAGACACCCTCCTCCGCCTCAGCCCCCTCCGAGCGCCGCCCCTAGGCCCTGCCGTACCTGCTGCGAAGGCAGCTCCACATGCAGGGCGCGGGCGGCGGAGCCGGGCGGTAGTGCGGCGGGACTGGCAGCCGAGGTCATCCTCACGTAGGGTCCCCGCTCCACTCCCCCGAGGCCGCCCGGCGCACAGGGGTTAATGGCGGCAGCAATGCCGAGCCGGCCGCCCGCTACGGAGCCATATTACCGCAGTGCCGGGGGGGGGGAAGGGGGGGGGCGAAGCACCGCCTCCCGCACGCCCATTGGTCCTCGCGCCGCAGGGGCGGGAGCCCACACGCCTTCTCGAGTTACGACTGGCTTAATCTGACGCAAATCAACGCCCCTCTGCGCAGGCCCTGTCAAACGGCAGGAATGCGCGACGGCGTCGATTAGAGCGCCCGCTTCCGGAAGGCGGGACGGCTCCCAATTACGGGCGATGATTGGAGAAGATCCAGTTTGATTGACTGCATGCCCTCCGTCACGTGTGCGGGAGCTGTTGTCATCACGTGGTGGGAAGGAAAATAGTTCAGCAGAGGGGAGGGAGGGGTGGTCGCCATAGCACCCGGAGGGGCTGCGAGCCTGGGCCCGACTCTGTGGATCGGCAGTGGTGTCATCCTCAGCACCCCCTCCATATCACTCCGACCTGCTCAACATCATATCCACCTGCCCCATGTGACACCTGCCCCAAAACAGGCCAGCCTGCCCAGTGTCACATCCATCTAAGTCATGTCAATATAAAAAAGACCTTGGGCTATTGCAGAGGGTCCAAAGGAGGGCAATGAGGACAGCGAACGGTCTGGAGAGCCTTATAAGGAGCTACTGAGGACACTTCTTCTGTTCCTCCTGGAGAAGAGACCGAACAAGAAGAGTAGACCTCATTGAGGTCTTCAGTATCCTCAGGAGGAGAAGCGCAGGGGTACGTAACAGTCTCTTAACTCTCGTTATCAGTGACAGGACCTGAAGGAATGGCCTGAAGCTGAGTTGGGAAAGATTTGAGTTGGATATTAGAAAAAAGTTCTTCATCAAGAGGGTGGCTGAGCACTGGAATAGGCTCCCCAGAAAAGCGGTCACAGCATCAAATCTGACAGCTCAAGAAGCATTTGGACAATGCTCTCAGGCACATGGTGGGATTGTTGTGGTGTCCTACACAGGGCCAGGAACTGGAGTTGATGATCCTGATGAGTCTCTTCCAACTCAGCTTATTCCATGATTCTGTGATTCTATGAACGTTCCCCACATCACATCCCCTTGCCTTGCATCACACCAACCTTCTCCATAGCACATCCACCTGGCCCATGTCACCCCAACCTGCCTCACATCATCCCGACCTGCCCAACAACAGACCAACCTGCCCCTCATTGTGCCAACCAACCCCATGTCAGACAAACCCTTCCTACGGCATATGGACCCATCCCATTTCATGCCAAGCAATCCCACAACAGGCCAACTCGCCTAACATCATACCAACCATGATGCCTAGACATACCAAAGCCCAATGCAACCATCCCCTCAGCACCTACCTCCATCTCATCCCATCCAGGCAACATCCATCCTGAACAGTGGAGACCATGCCCACCTGGAACAGCACCATCCCCACGTACGGTGCAGCTCTCAGAGCACCAGTCATGCGCCTGTGCCCCACCAGGGCCATCTATCCCAACAGCACTCTGCAGCACCTACCTAGTGTAGAGGTGGTTGTACTGAAGACACCCATCCCCATGGCACTTGCAGGGACCATCAGGGACTGAGTCAAAACACCTGTCCCTGCACTACTGGAAACACCAGTCCTGCCATCCCTGCAGCAGCACTGGGAATGTCCCTAATGCATGCCACAGCACTGGAAATGCTTGTTCCCACTGGGCCAGGCAGCTCTGAAAGGGTTGAGTGTGCTTTACAGTGCTGGAAAACCCCATCCTCTGCTCTTCCTCTCCTCCAGTCCTCCTGTCCTCAGCACCATGCATCTCCCACACCATGGAGACCATTCTGCTGGAAGCCCAGTAAGCCTTTATTCACCTGCAGTACTCCTCAGTTTGTAATATTCCATGCTGTAGTGAGGTGTTTTAACAGCATTGTCTTCAGCACTTATTTTGGTCTAAGGTATTCAAAAGTGAACTTGTTAAAGATAAGAAGTAAAATAAAATCTAGAATGGAAAGTCAAGTTTTCTGGGGTTTGATGGCTATCCTTGTGGCATTAAGCCATCTTCCATCCTGCTCTTTCCTTTGCAGCTGCTCACCATGGTCTGCTTTTCTCCATAATGCTTCCTAGTCGAAATGGAGATGCTAAACTTTTCTTCTGGGTGATTCCTTGGTTTATCACATAGTAACACATCTATATGGACTTCTTTTCCCAAATTGTTTGATTCAACATGTAGGCATCAAATAAATTTGGTACCTCAAGCTTAAGTTTTGGACATTGTTGAGCCTGGCATGTGTGAGTACTGGGTATTTCTGTCTCTGATCAGGAAAATTAATTAAAAACAGTGGCCTTTTTGGGAAGACCTTCTGGGAAAAAGTGTGTCTCCATTTTTTTCTTTCTGATGAAAAAAACCTCTTTCTATTTCAGTATTTTCTATAGCCAGTTTTCTATTTTCAAGCACCCAGAGTCCTGAGATGTGCTAAGATCAGGAATTTCAAACACAATCATTTTGGACCTGGTGTATCAGTTTGATTCACCTCTTGGTTTCTGGTTCAGTACAAGACACATTCTCCTTCCTTTTAAGCATTCCATCTTCACCTTGGATGACTGAAACTTGATTTTTAGGACAAAATCTGGGGGATTTCTTTCCTCAAGGTGTGAAAAATACATTTAGAATGACAAAATTATCTAAACATCAAGAAATTTTGAGAATGCTTTCTGCCTTTGAGACCCTCAATATGTTTCCTCCAGACAGCAAAACTATTTCTAGCTTAGACTTAGATACAAAACCAAAGATCACAGCTGTAAGAATAGTTTTTCCTGAGATAAATCACTAAAAGCACTTTATGGAAGCAGTGTGAAGAGGCCACTGCTTGGTTGCCCAAAATATAAAAAACCTAAAACATCCTTAAAAAAAAATAAGTCCATCCTCAGTTCTGTGACTGATTTTCCCCAACTTCTTCACCGTCTCCTTCTATAAAAAGTATGTTATCAACATTATTCTCGTTCTAAATCAAAAACCCAGCCACATACCAGGTACTAGGGAGAAAACTAACTCTACCCCAAAGAATACCAGAACACTAATTTACATAGTGAAATTTGCTGAATGTTAAGTCCATATGTCATTACCATAGCAGGATTTTCCTACTTTTCTTCTTTTCCACAGGAGCAGACTGTGATGATAAAATAGTGATGTTTAGAAAAGTCAAATTATTTATTTACCATAGCAGTTCACCTGCCATGTATATGGAGATTGCATGGATGTAGAGAGACTGCTTGATGTAGACTGAGAGCTCTAACCCACAATTCAGGGACTAAAAAGTAAAATATTGCCCAGAGAAAAATTCAAATATGACCCCAAAACCCATGTGGATTTATTGCTGATTTTGTAGCAGTGGAACTCATACAGCTGCAAAGAAGTCCTGGCAGATTTCCAGCTCACACTAGCTCAAGCTTTGGCCTTATTCTAAATTTCAGATTTATTGTTAGGTTTTGTTATGTCAGCATGAAAAAGAACCATTTCCAAGGACATCATAAAATGGGAAGTTTGTAGGAATAAGGTTTCAGATTTACATCTGATTTTCATGAGTTTTGAGAGATTTAGTACCTGCCTTGTATAGTTCACCACAATGACCATTCAACATTATGACAGCCATTGAATAACCCAGATCGTTCCTAAAATGTAGGGCTTACAATAATTTGTTCATTAATTAGGATTATTGGATTATTTTAAGCAGTGTATTTGCAAGCTTCAGCTAGAGAGTGGTTTCTTTGTCCCTAATTATGAGCAGTCACTGGAGGCAGTAATGCTGGAGCAGTACTGCCCAACTCATGTATATGGCATTACATAGGACCCTGTGTAATTTACTGATGCCCTAGGAAACTGTAATTTGATTTTTTTAACCAAATCAAAAGGTTGTCATTTTTAACCAAATCAAAAGGTTGTCAAGGTTCCTGCAGTGTGTTATCATAAAAGAGTAAGTTCCTGCATCTGCAGCAAGTACAGTAGACACACCACTCAGGTTGGGCAGATGGGGAGGTTATGGATGTAGGATGCACACAGTGTTCCCACATCCATAACCTCCCCATCTACTCAACCTGAGTGGTGTTTCTACTGTGTAGAGGGAAGGGATGGTGTCAAGAGGGATCTGGACAGGCTGAAGAAGTGGGTTTGTGTGAACCTTGTGAAGTTCAACCAGACCACATCTGAGGTTCTGAGAGAGACTGATGAGAGAGATGTGGACTCCATAGTTTGCACACATGAAGCCATTTATTGATTCACAAATCTGAGCTTATATACCTTTTCAGCAATTACTAAAAATAGCACAAATAGAACATTTATGTAATTAGGTAACACTGCTTAATTCAGAGCCTCGTACTAACTAGCGCAGGTATGTATTTTAAGTTCTGTTTACCAAGCACATCGTACCAAGCACACTGCAAACTTCTGCATTCCTTCTTCGAGGTTCTGCTTTCTGTTGCCAAGGCTTGCGGCCTACTAATGCTAACATATCCACTTCTGTCATGAGCTGGACAGTGCTTCCAGCTCAGCTTTCCAGCTGTATTCCTACAAGGTCCTGCACATGGGTCAGGGCAATCCCAAGCACAAACACAGGCTGGACAAAGAATGAACAGGAAGCAGCCGGGGGAGAAGAATTTTAGAGTATTGATGGGTGAGAAGTTAAACAGGATTGACCATGTGCACTGAGAGCCCGGAAGCCCCCATGTGTCGCTGTTGAGGCAGGGATGGAATGAAAAGACTCCAATGGTTCAGAAGGCAAGAGAAGAATCTTTATTACAGGAAGTAGTGTTCCTTTTTATAACCAGGATCACTAAGGTAAAGTATGATTGGTCTCAAAGCGAAAACCTTTCACACCCTTGGTGCACTATGAATAGCACACTGTGGTAGAACATATCTATAAACAACATGAACAGAAAGAGAGATAATAACTGTTTTCATTCCTTCTCCTAACTTTCCCAAGCTAGGCCTGGAAGAATTCTCTCTCTTTTCTCCCTGACTGAACTGAGAATATCCACACCCATGTGCTGGACTGATCCCACAGCAAGGGCAGTAGGGGAAGGGGCTCTGCCCCTCTGTCCTGCTTAGGTGAGACCCCACCTGCAGAGCTGCCTCCAGAGAGGCAACATCAGAAGGACATGGAGCACCTCTGTTCCATGTCCAACATCAGAAGGACATGGAGCTACTGGAGCATGTTCAGAGGAGGTCATGGAGATGTTCCAAGGGCTGGAGCACCTCTGCTCTGGAGACAGGCTGGGAGAGCTGGGGCTGTCCAGCCTGGACAAGAGAAGGCTCCAGGGAGACCTTAGACCCCCTGCTAGTGCCTAAAGGAGCTGCAAGAAAGCTGGAGAGGGACTTTGGACAAGGGCCTGGAATGACAGAATAATCCTAGTGGGTCCTTTCCAACTCAGAATATTCTGTGACTCTGTGACAAGGGGGAATGACATTACATTGACAGAAAGCAAGGTTAAATTTCAAAGAAATTTTTCCCTCTGAGTGGTGAGGCCCTGGTACAGGTTGCCCAGAGAAGTTGTGGCTGCCCCATCCCTGGAAGTGTTCAAGGCCAGGTTGGATGGGGCTTGGAGCAACCTGGTATAGTAGAAAGTGTCTTTGCACATGGCAGAGGGCTGGAACAAGATGAACTTTAAGGTCCCTTTCAATCTACGCCAGTCTGTGGTTCTGTGATCTTCAGTTTTCTTCAGATGAATTCAACAGTCAAAAACATCACCAGATTACTGACTCTGTCTTGTGTTTATGTGTTGTCTAAACTCACACTAGCAGCTCCTCACTCTGACATTATGGAATATCAGATGGCATTTCTTCTGGACTTTTTTTTTTTTTTTCCTGGAAAGCAAAGCCAGAAGATAATTAAAATTTGTACTAATAAAACTTTTAAAAGCAATTTTAACAAAATCAGGTAAAGACTTCTGCAGAATGAAGTGTATTTTTGAAAAGACTCTGGAGAAAACTGGATGAAGTGCCAGTGAGGAATTGCCAGAAATTACATTAGAATATTTAATTGCCATTTCTGGAAGCACTACTTTATCAGTAATCTTTATTCACTGACGTTGAGATACATGGACTCATGTCCTTCAAAATGACATACAGTGGAGAGATACTGCCTACAAGTTATTACAGATATTATTTAATAGACTTTATTGCAAATTTTGGCAGGGTAGCACCTTTGGGAATAGAAGAAATGACCTTGTGGCTAACAATAATTCTTACTTCTGCCACAGATAGGTCAAATATGCTTCTTACTGGGGTATGAGATCATTGCAAAATCACTCCAGTGAGACAACATACTTCACTAATGAGTAGAAGCATTCCAAATGCAGAGCAAAATACTTGTAGTTTGTGAACTGTTTAAAGAGAAAAAAGGACAAATTCTGCACTGAATGTGCATTAAATAATGTAATTTACAGCCATAGATGTGGGGTTAGCCTTGCTTTGAGAGGGATCAATCTTAAGCAATAGCGATTAAAACACAAGACTGGTTTTGTGGGCATTGAACTTTGCACCTGTTTGTGTCCAAGGTATTTCTTAGGATCTGTATTTCTAGTTGCAGCTGAGTATGTTTGCTCCCTTCACAGAGGTTATTTTGAACTGCTGTGAGACACTTGCAGCTACCTAAGGTGTTCTGGTAATCCCTAGGCATTGTATCAGAAGCTCACAGTGAAAAGCACAGTAAAGGTCAGATCTTTTTAATGTATAGGCACTTGGTTTTAAATTACTAGTAATATAAGTCTTTAGTGCAATAAACTCCAAGGGGGACTGTATTAATTTGCAACTGGCCATTGTTTGCACTTTACCATCACCACCAGCTACATAAATATGGAGGTATAAAAATTGATTTAATTAATTTATCCAAAGTTCCTGAGTGTCCCATTATAGATAAACCCCGCCTCAGACAGAGACACTTCATTGTGTTTTTGACACACCATTAAGCTGTTTGGGTCACATTATGTGTGCAGAGGAGATCCACTTCAGTAAAAGACGTTTTTAAGTCAGCTCATAACCGTTAGATAATTTCCACGCAGGACACAGAAGAGGACTCCTGGTACTTTGGAAGGCAAATGATGCTTAGAATATCTGTTACTCTCCTAGTGCTTAGAAGGGCTATTATTTACATGGAAAAAACTTCCTTCTCAGACTCAAAGACATATTTTAAGTATATATTGTGAATGAGATAGGGAAAGTAGTGAAAGGACTAGAGCACAAGTGTGACAAGGAGCATCTGAGGGAGCTGGGGGGCTCAGCCTGGAGAAAAGGAGGCTCAGGTGGGCCCTTCTCCCTCTCTACAACTCGCTGACAGGAGGGTGGAGCCAGTTGGGAGTCAGGTTCTTCTCCCAGGGAACAAGGGACAGGAAAAGAGGAAATGTGTAGGAGGAGGGGTTGGGGAAGGCAGTCTAGGGTTGCCATGGGAAACAGCAGTTGTATGAGCTCCCCACCCCTTTGTAAGAGAATTCTACCCTCCCCCTGTCCTGTCAGTTATTGTTCAAGTCTACCCCTTAGCCTAGAATCTTCTCTGTTCCATGTTTTCCCTTTGGTTCCTCCACCAAGACCACTCCTTTCCCTTTTCCCCATTGGTTAATGTTGTATCTCCCCTCCCTTTAGCCTTTTCCCGATTGTTCCCTCGTACGACAGACCCTCCTACCCTTATACAGCAAAAAGATTCCTCACCCCGCCCCTCGGGGCTCTCGGAATCTGCCTCCCTTCTGCTTCGTGGTCTCCCTGTCTGCCCCTTCTGCGACCCTTCAATAAACGAGCAGGATTTTAGCAGCCCGAGTGTCCCTCCTGTTCTTCTGGTGGACCCTCAGATGTACCAGCTATCCGAGCTTCGTGCCGAGAGGCTAAAAGCCCCTGCAGCTCGGCAGAAATGGCCTCAAGTTGTGTGAGGGGAGACTTAGGTTAGATATTGGGAAAAGTTTTTCATGGAAATGGTCATCCAGCCCTGAAACAGTTTGTCTACGGCAGTGGTAGAGTCCACATCCGTGGTGTGATTTAACAGATGTGTGCATGTGGATGTGGCACTTGGAGACATGAATTAGTGGTGGGCTGGGTAGTGCTGGGGGAATAGTTAGGCTCAATGGTCTCAAAGGCTTTAGAACTTAAATGATTCTGTAATTCTATGAAACTAAATATATTTTAAATGGGAAGGCAATTAAATGAAGGAGAATAGCACATGGGGTCCATCACACCCACTGACCTCAAAGTAGTTGCTACCACTGGGGATTACATTAAAAGGCCATGTCAATCAACCAGAAGATGGTTTCTGATTTCAGTGGTAGATCAAGGCCAAAGGCCTTCAAAGTGGTTCACAACCAAGTAAGTGTCACAGATGGTCTGTGGCTTGGCAATTAATTCAGCTATAAATAAGAAACCCAGCCCAGTTTCATAAACCGGTCCCTCGGTGAACAATGATAGGATACATTTAAACTCAAACAGGGACTTCACCCAATCACGTTCCATCCTAAACTGCAGACATCACACTGGCCAAAGAGCTGAGTGGTGTTAAAACCAGACCAATCAGTGTTTTAAACCGAGGTGTTTCAAACCCCCTATATAAAGAGGATACGAACAATAAAATTCGTTGTTGTTGCTTGGATCTCTGAAAGTGTGTTTGACCACCAATCCCACATAACAAATAAGCACTGGGACTGCAGGCTGCTGCAAGGACTGTCTTCCAAACAAGATGCAAAATTCCTAAGCTCCCATGTAAGTACAGTCATGAAATATCTCCTGGTACATTACCATAAGTCCCTGAAGGAAACTTGTTTCTGAATTCTGCTTGAAATAAAGTCCCTCCCTTTATTGCACCTGCATTTTCATCTTGTAATGTGATTTTATCACTTTATCTGATGTGTCATGGTTGTGCTTTCCAGTCCAGAAGTGGTTGCATTTAATCTATGGGAAAAGTAAATCCTTCTTTGGAATATTTATAGAGACCTTTAAGGCTCTTTGAATGAAAAGTTTCTGCCAGATGAAAGCATTGATGAAAGCTAAATATACATAAGAAGAAAAAAAAATCAGTATACCCATTGAATTGGAGCCTACTTGCTGTTAAGCCTTCCCAGGACAGCATTTGCACCAGAACTTTTCACTTTCATTGGCTATAAGCATCTCCCAGACAATATAATGCCATTATACCAAACCACCAAGATTTTCTTGATCTTTGATACTTATAAGGTATCATCTGTAGGTCATAATATTCTGACCGACTCTTCACTGATGAAACATTTACATCTATTAAAAAGAATTTGGGATATCCAGACCTTCTGATGTGACAAGGAAGAAGAATGGATGGGTTCGATGGTTGCTGATGCTACACAGTCTATTTGCATAAAAGTACAGAATCTCATATAGGTTAGAAAAGACCTCTCAGATCATCTCACGAGGAGGGCACTCCTGCCTGCACTGTGCCGCCTTGATCAAAGCACAGCAGAAAGCACCCAGCAAAGCCAAAAACTACTGGGGGAAAAAGCTCCCAATGTATGATTAGCTATAAGTGTGGATCCGACCTAAGAGGAATCAGGGAACTAGTAAATAATCAGACCATGGATAGAGTTCAAATTCCCATCAGGCTTACATTATGGCCCTTTACAACCTGTTCAAACATCTTCACCCCAAAAACCCCGTCTGAGAGAAAAAAAGATAACCACAAATCAAAATAGAGAAATCCCTACATTAGCATTTTTCCTGCCCTTTCAGCTGCCTGATGTGGGATTCCCTTGAATCTCTGGCAGAGGCAGGCAAGAAAATGCCTATTTTTGTAATAGTATAGATTTTTCTTTAAATGGAAAAACTTATTTATCTAAGCTGTTGCCAAACAGAACCATTTTCAAGGGGATCATTTTATAGCACAAATCTTTGAGAATGTGCACTGTAGAAGAATAATTTGTGATTCCTTGTGGTACTGCTGCTTGGGCTAAATTGACAAAAAGTTCATTCAGAGGGTTACGCATCAGTTTCAGGTTTCTGCCTCCTCAAAGAAGGTCGTTCTAGTCTGGGTGAGTGATCTCCTGGCATTGCTACTTGGTGTTTCCCCAAAATGTTTGGAGGCTTTGTTACATTATCCTGGAGTTACTGACAGGCACTTTATGGGGGCAGCACGTCCTTTCTGTTTGTTTTTTCAATCTCCTTCATTAGACCCAGGTCTGCTTCCACATTGAATAATAAAAAAAAGCTGTGTACGCACTACAAACAGCATTATTCTGTTTATGCTATGCTAATTAACGAGGGACTCGAAGCAAGCTGGTGATATCCCACCTTTATAGCTGGTGCTGTAGGAAATAAGGCTGCCCTGCTTCACAGAGAGGGAAAGAACAGCTGAGTAAACCCACAGAATCATAAAGATTGGGAAAGCCCCCTAAGACCATTGAGTCCAACCATTCCATACTGAGCCCACTACTAACCCATGCCCCCAAATACCACATCTACACTTCTGTTAAATCCCTCCAGGGATGGAGACTCTGCCACTGCCCTTTGCAGCCTGTTCTAATGCCTGACTGCCCTTTCAGTGAAGAAATTTTCCCTAATATACTATGTAAACCTTTCCTGGTGCAACTTAAGGTTGTTTCCTTTTGTCCCATCCCTTGTCCCCTGGGAGCAGAGCCCAACCTTCACCTGACTTCATTCTCCCGTCCAGGAGTTGCAGAGAGTGCCAAAGTCCCCCTCAAGCTTCCTTTCCTCCATACTGAGCCCCACCCAGCTCCCTCAGCCACTTCTGGCACTCCAGCCCCTTCCCCAGCTGCATTCCCTTCTGTGGACATACTTCTGTCCCCTAATGTCCTTCTTGTCATGAAGGGCTCAAAACTGAACCCAGGATTCATGTAACATGCTCAGGATGCCCTATGGCTGGCTGTCAAGGAAGGGATAAATCACTGCAGGTGGGTTGCATCCAACTGCTGTGCCTTTTCCATAAACTGAGTCATGTTCCCTACTGTTCTGTTTGCCAGAGGGAGAGCTCTCATTTGAGGCAAAGACAACAAAATAGGACAGTAACTATGTATAAACACATGAGGAAAAACTGGTGAAAGTGGAAAGTCCCCTCTTCCAGCCTGCAATGAGGGACAGATTTATCAGGATTCTTGCAGGTATAATAAGGAACGTTAGGAAGACAGGGAGATCTTAAAGAACCTGAAAAGTGCAAATGTTGTTCATATATCAAGCTAAACAAAAGCAGAGGAAGGGAAAGTTGCTGAGCTAAAGGCAAGACAGATCCAAAGGAAAGCAAAGATGCTCATTTCTCAACAGAGATTGTAAGAACAGCTTTATCAGGGCAGCAGCATATCTCAGCCAAGGGAAGTGACCTAGATAAGGCAGCAAGAGCATAGCAGTTCTGTAGCAAGCACATTTCTCTCTCTCTCAGAATTTTTTATTGAAGTGCACAGAGAGAAATGAAAGAGAAAACAATTTCTATTTCTGCTCTTTGTTTTTCTCTTGTGGAATGTGTTTAGAGAATTGTTTACCTAGAGTGAGCGCTTAGTTAGATTATGGTGGATTGTTTGGGCCTGATGGCCAATCAGATCCACCTGTGTCTTGACCCTGGAGAAAAGGGTCACGAGTTGTAAGTAGTTAGATATAATAGTTAGAGAAAGTAGTATGTAGTATTTAGTATCCTCTTTTATATAGCATATTAATGTATTATAACGTAATTATAATAAAGAAATCATTCAACCTTCTGAAATAGAGTTAGACATCATCATTAAGTTCGCCGACATCTACAACACAGTTCCATCCTGACACAGTCCCAGCAACACACAGCATAGTCACAGAACCAAAGAATCACAGAACTCTCATGGCTGAAAAAGTCCTCTCTAAGATCACAGAGTCCAACCATCAACCTGGCACTGCCAAGGCCACCACTAACCCATTGTCCACAAGTCACATCCACAAGCTTTTAGAAGACTCCTAGGGATCATGATTCTAACGCTTCCCTGGACAGACTTTTCTAATGCTTATCAGCATAAAGACAGAGGAGATAATTTTAACTCCTCTTAGTGCTTAAGCTCATAGAAGCACAGAATGGTTTGAATTGGAAATGATCTTAAAGATCATCCAGTATCACACCCCTGCCATGGGAGAGACACCTTCCACTAGACTAGGTTACTCCAAGACCCATCCAACCTCACCTTGATCACTTCCAGGCATGAGGCAGCCACAGCTTCTGTGGGCAACCTGTGGCACTGTTTCACAGTGAAGAAAGCTTTTTTCTTCCTAAAAACCCTTCTAGCCCTGTCCTTCTGTCACTGTGAAGCCATTACCCCTTGTCCTATCCCTCCATACCTTTGTCCAAAGTCCTTCTACAACTCTGGGAGCCCCTTTATGCACTGGCAGGGGCTCTAAGATCTCCCTAAAGCCTTCTCTTTTCCAGGCTGAACATCCTCAGCTCTCCTAGTCTGTCTGCAGAGACAGGCTGCAGCCCTCAGAGCCTCTATGGGGCCTCCTCTGGACTTGCCAGGTCTACGTCTTTGTGGGGACTCCAGAGCTGAAGGGAGCAGTGCAGGTGGGGCCTCACAAGCAAAGGGACCAGATCACCTCCCTTGAGCTGCTGACACACTGTAAGATCAGTCCAAGATGCATTTAGCCTTCTGCACACTATTGTAAGAGAAAACATGGGCTAGCACCTTGGGCATGAGCTGAGATCAGGCAAAAATTCCCCTTTCATATACTGGTAATAGCAAAAGAACAATGTTCAGTATCAAACTCGTTACACTCTTAGCACAGCCAAGAATTCAGCAGAGCTGGTCCAACCTTGCAGTATGGAAAATCACAGGATATTCATTAGTATATCCCTTTTTGCAAGAGTGGAGCCTTGTTTGAAATAACTCTCTCCCTCCTCTGTGTTAGGGGGATTTCAGTCTGCAGCTATGCTTTGATCTAAAACTTGATAATAAAAAACACTGCTTGGAAAAAGCTCTACAAGAATTGACTTCCTTCAGTTCATGGAATCCTCAAAGGTGGATTCCAGTGACATGCCACAAGTAGTTATAAGTGGTTTGGGCAGAGCTTCTCTTACTATTAATTTCCAGAGAAGTCACTGGAAACACAACCTTCATGTCAGCTAGCAGAACACAGAGATACAAATCAATCCTACTAGGGGTGACAAAAAGGGGAAGCAACCAATGCATCAGGTTTATCTTCCTCAGCAGGAGACTTTAAAATTCCATTGGACATGCCTAAAAAGAGCAAAGAGTAAGTTTGGCTTTCACCTTGGAGAACAGCATTGTCAGGCTGTGAAAGTCAGCACCGATTAATCACTTCCATGGTTCACAGGCCAGACCTAGCCCAAAACAGGTTAAACCCTTCCTTGTTACTAGGAGAGCCCACATGAACTTTTCAGCACTATGAGCTATTTCTGCAGCACTTTGCACCTCCAGTAGTAGAAGTTTGGGGGCTCTGACAAGAATAATCAGAGTGGTTTGAGTTGGAAGTGACCTTAAAGCTCATCTCCTTCCAACTTCCCTGCCATGGGGCAGGGACACCTTCCACTAAACCCAGTTGCTGGCTTGGAAAACACTTCCAAGGATGAGGCAGCAAGAGCTTCTTTGGGCAGTCTGTGCCAGGGTCTCACCACCCTCACAAGGAAGAATTTCTTCCCAATATCCAATCTAATTCTCTTCTCTATTAGGTTTATTGCCTATTTATAAAAGTCATTCGGCCCCTGTCCTATTACTAAGCACTCTGTATAGAAAGTCACTTTTTTATGAAGCTCCCTTTTAAGTACTGAAAGGGGCTGGAAGGATTTATTCACCTGAGGACCAGGGATGCAATCCAGCATTTTCTGTTCTAGGCAGCAACAAAACCCAAAGTAATCTGCTGTAAGGGCCAATAGGGCATGTGCTTTCTGTATCTGCTCAGTGGAGATCCAGAGATGGAGGCTGCCTCAGCTCCTTGTACACTCCCAGGCAAAACCCCAACTTTAAACCACAAAGATTTGCTTAAACTATCCTGGCTACCCCATGCAGGGAGGATGCAGATGGTAGAACAGAATTATTAAGGTTGGAAAAGATTTTTAGGATCAAGTCCAACCCTTAACCTAACTCTTCCAGGTCTACCACTACACACTTCCAGAGATGGTGATTTTGGTGTGAGTCTGCTTTTGTAGAGACAAACCATTTTTTCCCCATAGGAAAAAAGGCACAACTCCAATCATACAAACTACTGCTGTAATACCAGTATCAAACCCTGCAACACTGAAGGGACCAAAGCAGCCCACGATTTTTGCCCAAGTTTATTTCTAGAAATTTGTACAAAAATTGATACTCTGTAATACAATAATCTGTCAAATATGACAGATGAACATTTATATTTAGAGGCAAGATTCCAATAATGTGAAGTACTATCCTCTTACATGGAAGAAAGGCACATTTTAGAGCTCAAGATACACTCAACTTAATGGTTGAAAAGGCAGGTCAGACATGCATGTAGTGCAGTGTTTCAGGTTTATACATAAACAAATTGTACTCTCAAGAAATCTTACTACAAGCAGTGTTAACATCCACATAAACATTTTATAAATACTTTTAAAAGTAGCTCACTTTAGATCCTATGTATGAAAAGGCTACTCCTTTACATTCACTGGATGAAGTAATTAGAAGCCATCTTCAGGCCAGAACTTACTTCTAGATTTCTCCAAATGCTTCTGGGATCCAAAGCACTTGCATCAATAGCCCCACTGCATTTTCTCCCTAAGGTCTACTCTAAAAGTCTGCAACACCAGGGCTACACAACTGCACCATTCTACTGCTCCTAGAGCTTATCCTTGGAGTTTTGTGGTTATGAAGAAGTCTCATATTTCCAGCTACAAACCTCTGTGCAAGCAGCACCTGGGATATGCCTGCCTCTAAACTGATATTTTAAATGCAGTGGTGAATATACAGCCACAAAATCATCCACTACACTATGGATCAAGCTTCACCTGACTCTCCCTGCACCATCCAGCATAGATGCCACACCAGGGGGAGTGGCAGCCCAACTGTACTTCCAGAAAGGGCTTTTTCCAAAGCAGAAATACCCTTATACTACATAAGCACGTCTCAACAGGCCTCTTGTGCAACAAACCTGTAAAACTGCAATGCTGCTCAAATCAACCTGTTGCTTTTTAGGTTGAAAACCAGATGAATCCTACTCCCCCAGAATTGTTTGTGCTAGTGGGCACAGTAGTTGTAGGAATTTTTCTAATCCATTGCTAGTGATCCAACAGCATTATAGCCAATTACAAAGGCAATAATTTATCCAAATCCTCACAGCAATAGAGAGTTGTGCTTTTTTTTTTTTTTGGTATAAAAAGATGATTGTAATGGGATTTCTCTAAAACAAAGCCTTTATTATTTTTAAAGTGGTTTAGCAATACTTTAAACACTTGCTTTGAAGAATACATACACCCACACATGCTTTCAAGTACACAGTGACAACTTTGACTCCTGGAAATGATGTGTCAGTTCTGAGAGAAGGAGGTGCTGCTGAGCCAGTGCCTTCAGTTGACTTCCAAGACCTCAGTCTCTGGCAGGCCAAATTTGCTCTTGTATTTGTCAAAGAGTTTGATCAGGGAGTCCACATATATGCTATGGTAGAAGTCCACATCCTTCTGAGATGGATTATCAATTTTGGGGATGGTGATGGGCTCTCCAACTGATAAAAAAGGGACAAATCCATGTTAGATTAAATTCTCCTACAACCTAAGGTATTTGTCCTCTATGGACACAGCTATGGTAGTTCAGCACGTCCATTCTGGCACAGCACAGATGGCCATTATAGCAGAGGTTTACCTGATTCCTCACAGTTTTACCAGGCTCTGAAGCACAACTGTCCCACAACAAGGACACACACCACTTCTGCAGCAATACCAGATGTACTTTAGCTACACAAATGCGTCTACTGTTCAAGGCAGCTAGGAAGTCCCCCTTCTGTTTACAGCAGAGTGATAAATCCCTCCTCAGCTAACATGAGCCAAGAGTCAGTTCTTCTTATGTATTCCCCTATACACACCACAAAAGCAAAGCTGAGCTTTTTTCCCCTCCTCCCTTAAAGCATTGCTGCTTTGGGTTAGAAGACTCAAATGCAAGCTTTAGGGTTGGCTTTAAATATTCAACTGTCAGACATGCATCCCACTGGAATATGAGGGGCCAGGTTGCTTCTGACTTTAGCTATCCAAGGCCAAAGAAAGTAGAGCTACAGCCTTTTCCCCCAAAAAAGCGCTCTCTTGCAAAATTGCCTGGAAGCAGATCATTGATCGAAGATTTGTAACCTCTGGAAACTCTTCTAGCTCATTCTCAGTTTTGCTGGAAGGTTTTTATATAGAAGGGAAAGCCATTCTTTAGTCAAGACTCCAAGACCAAACTACAGCAGGTGTACAGCACAGACTCAAGTATTCTGCTACCTAGAGAGGCACACAGCATGTCTATACTAAAACCTTACCAACAGTAGTGATGGGCTTGGAGTAAGGTAACAATCCCCAGGTGTTGGAGGAGAAGAGGCCACGGCCATGAAAGATGCATGGAGCAAAGCCAATGTGCTTCTGGAACATCTTCTGAACCCATCTTCCCCAGGAACCCTCTTCAAAGATCACCTGCTTGTACACTTCATTTTCCCCAAAGGAGTAGACAGGAACCAAGTCCGCTCTAGAAAGACAGAAAGATTCAGGACCCCACCCCCTGGACTGCAGTTCATATGACAGCCCCACACTTGGCTGCTGTGTGTTCTGTCAGGCTGCACAGTTGCTGGTACCATTGCCCAGAGTTTTGCAGCACAAGGTACTGACATAAGCCAGCCAAACTTGGCATGACATAATAAGACTTTGAAGGCATAAAGAATTGTACTGACAGTGGGCGTGTGGATCATTGTGCAGTCAGGTATTGGGCATGCTTCCATATATACTCAACTCCTATTTTTGATGGCCATCTCCTTTCAGACACATGGGGATCAGGGGGACTGCACAGGTCATCACCCCATACTGACATACTCTCCTTGCCGTGGAAGCCTCCCATCCCAGAGATCCCCCTACCCCTGTACCTTGCTCAGGGCAGAAGCCAAAGGACGCTCATGTCCGATGCTCTGGGCAAATACCCACAAAACACAGCAAAACTGCAAAAAGGAAAATCCCTCTAAGGTATCAGCTGCTTCAGGGAACAGAATCACAGAATGGTTTGGGCTGGAGAGGACCTTTAAAGGCCATCTAGTCCTATACCCTTGCATTGAACAGGGACCACTTCACCTAGATCAAGTTGTTCAAATAAAAGCACCTTCCACATGGCAGCAGTACTGCTCCAACATTGAGGTTGCCCCTTACCCATGCCGTAGAGCCAGTTTCACAAATCCTTTCCGGTTCTTCAGCGTCACGGAGTTCTTCCCTGGGGTGCAGTTCAGGGACTCTGCTGCCCCTCCGACCACGATGATGATGGCATTGCCACTGCCATTCTTGGACAAGATATAGTCTATGCTGTCACGGTTCACAGGACATATACCTGGATTAAGGAGACAGACACAAGGGTCACATTACAGGATTGGCTGGTGACTTCAGGATATTCTCATACTTACAGCACAAAGTTTATGCCTCAATTGCAAGTTGAGCTGTCCAACATCCCTCTGGTCAGAGCAGGTAGTATTAGCAGGCAACCTATTCCTCAACTGAACAAGTAGTTCACAGACCTGGAAGCATTAGACTTGGTCATAAACTCCACAAACATCAGCTCTCAAAAATTTTCCTTTATCAAAAGACTTCAGCAAGGATTTTCTATATCTAGTGATATTAAAGGCATTGGTGTCAGACGTCGTCCCTCCATGTAAACTTTACAGTAGGATTTGGTTTACCTTTAGAAAGGAAGAAAGCAGTTGTGTTATTTTGATGGATGAGAGTCTGATATTGACCAATTCCTCAGCAAATTTAGGTAGTAGAATAGATGTGGAATAGATTTAGTGATATAAAAAGAATAAATGGACAAACATTTAAGATAGATCTGAAATAACATGAAGCTCTTGCAATTTACAGGACGAAGTGTTTACATAAATCCATACTCTGAGGAAAGTGTGAAGGTCTTTCCCTCTATTCCACACTGGAAAGAACAGGACCTCCCTTCACCTTTAGTAAGCAATCTCTGCCCTAAAGCACCAGTCCCCGCTCCAGAGAAATGAAAACCCAAAGACACCACCTTTAATTTCCTCTGTACTGCTTTAAAAATGTAAATAAATTTGATTGTCTGCTCTTTAAACTCTTGCCTTTATCCTACAATTGGTGTCCAAGCTTACTCCTGCCTCAGTTTTTTGGCCAGAATAAGCCAAGGAGAAATGGGATGCCATCACTTACATTCCATTAACACAACACATCTGATCTGAGTACTTTAGGTCATTGCCCTATTGCACTCATAGTATTAATTGCTTGAAACAAGAACTAATGATGAACAGGACCTGGAGACTTAGACAGAACAAGTCTGCCAGCCTTGGTGTCTATCTGGGCATCAGGGTCATCACCTATCCCAGCTCCAGATAAGAACACAACAGACCACACTTGAGACAGATCAGCTGGAATTGAGGATGAAGAATTAGTTTCTTTCAGCACAACTACATCTCTCTGACCGTTTTTCCTCTGAAAGGCTCAGGCTATACTCACTGCTCCAACTTTCAACTTTTCCCATTTTCCACACCAAGGCTCATGCCGGCTACAAAGGCCTAGTAACAGATTTATGTTCAGGTCTTTCACACTTGTTAGCAGGAGGAGATTACTGCTGCTCACAGCACCAAATAGTTCCTTCAGAAAGTGCAATGTGACATGGAGACAAGTGGCAATAGATAAATTCTGCTCTTCAGCACATTCACACAGTATACAGGGTTTTCTGGTCATGCCCTCATGCCTTACAGGATCCCTGCTGTGCCTTAACCTTTAGGAGTCTGTAAAATTAAGAACTCGTACTAGTTGTAAACCAATGACGTCTATTGGTACAGTGTTAGGATTTGTTATAATTCTACCTGGAAGTGGTTAGTCCACAGAAAAAAGGATTGAGGGAATTACCAGCACTTTCCAAGTGATGTTAAGGCCTTTGTATCAGCACCTTTAAGTTCTAGTGTAGGAAAGTGAAGACAAATTATGGCTTTCAGAAGGTTAACTTCATGACACCTTGCTTAGATCCTAGGAACTGAAGAAGCACAATTTTCCTCTGGTTTAAACACAATACTCAGGGATAGCCAAGACAACAGTGATGTTGCTAATGCCTACTGCCACATTCCTTCCAGAAAGGAGAAAGCAGCTCTGGCTGGCCACAAGATTTGTCTGCCAGTCATACTGAACAGATTGAAGATGTTTTTTTTTAAATACACAAAGGCTGCATGGAAACTTAAGTAACACAACTAAATTTACAGATGTGATAGACTGGAAAGCAAATCCCAACTTCTCATGTACTGCTGTCCTGGGAATTCCCACATTATGGACTTCACACAGCAACTAACATCAGTATAGGAAGATAAAAACCAGCTTGAGATACTGCCCTTTCTAGATAGAGACAAACACCTTCTCTGCACCAGATCCAGTTAGTTTTTTCTCTCCCTCAATTAAGACAGTAATCTCAGAAATAGTCAATTCTAACAAGTCAGAGTCAGGTACAGCTACTCCTATTGTCTTCCCAGCCATGGTACTTATTAAGATATCTGTTTTAAAGTCATTTATTGATGAATCAGTTCCAGAAACAGCAAACAGGTTACTGGATTGTTCAATTCACAGTCTTTAAGTGTTACTCCCTCACCTCTATCTAATTGACAGGTGCCCTCATTCTGAAAAGGAAGCTCAGGCAATGTAAGAACACTTTATTGGTATTTTAAACATTGTTTCCTCTGTCCAGTCCTAACTTACAAGCCCTCCAGCATTAAAATCCTGGACTCCATTAAAACAGACCTATTAATGTAATTCAGCACACTTACATCACTGCAACCCGTGGGATCCATCTACAGGAATATATTCAAGGAAGGGGGTCCTTGAACAGCTGGTATTGTAAAATACTTCAGGACTCTTTACCCCTGGCAGGCACCCAGCTGTGTGATTGAGTGGAGACAGCATCCACCACCACCACAGAACACGGATGTGTAACAAGTGATGTGGTAGTGAGACCAGGAGCTGAGCTGGCTATGGTTACTCAGTATTTTCAATCAGTGCAGCTTCTTCCTGTACCTTCACACAATAACTAGGACAACTTGGTTGCATGTCTCCATCTTCCACAACTACAGTTGTCAGATATCTTTACCATGGTTTTGGACAAGAGTATCCTAGAGTTAAGGATGAACACAGAGGAACAGCAGTCCCTGCAGCCCAAACTAGCCATATTCACAGAATCACAGAATGGTTTAGGGTTGGAAGGGACCTCAAAGATCATCCAGTTCCAACTCTATGCCAGGGACAGGGACACCTAACACTAGACAGGATTTCTCACATTTATTCACAGCTTCCTCTTGACAACTATATGAAAGCAATGTTTGGGTCATGCTATCAGCAGGAAGTGGTTACATGAGCTTCCAACACAGCTTTTCACTTGATGGAGGTGAAGACAACTCAGAGCCAAGAGCATAAGCAGAAATGGCACAGTGTGATTGCACTTACCACCAGACATTAAGTAGTCCCTCAGTATGGGCATCCTGAAGTTCCCAGCCAGGGTAGCAAGGTATGGTTGGATCCCAGGGAATTTCTGGCTGACACCCGTGGCCTCTGTGCTGAAGTTGCAAAAGGCACCCAAGCCCATGATGCCATGTGGATGGTACCCAAAAATGTAATTCCTGGTGGTCAGCAGATTGTGGGTTTTAACCAGCTAGGAAAGAAAAAAGAGCTCAATTGAAGATGGATATTTTCAGATAGTTAATAAAAGTGAGAGAAGCAAAAAAAAAAAAAAAAAAAAAAAAAAAATTATATCCCCCAGGTTTTGTCTCTCTTCCCATCAGGGAGAACAGCCTAACAGCTCTTCTATAGGTTCACCTGGATTTCAGAGGCTCTGGTAGGAGCAGCCATTTAGACTTCAGTTTCCCAAGCAGAGGGAGCAGGATAAACAGGCTGATCTTGGATACAAGAAGCTGGCCAGCCAGATAGGAATAGGGCATGGGTTGCTGCAGCCTGGGCCTTTTGCTTCTCTCCTCCTTCCTAAGGTATTCTGACACACCTCTTGCCCAAACCAATCAAGTTCTTCAGTCCTGTAGCCACAGCTACCTCCTTCCAGGCCCTCTCTCAGCACATTAGTGGCTCCCAGTATGAAGGGGAAAGAACATCAACATCGTAGCATCTCTCTCATAGCAGAAGCAAGTTCACCTAATGCCTGAAAAAAGTGCCAACCCTTTAATGGGCCTGTTGGCAACCTTCCAAGTGGGAAAATGTGCAGAAGGGTGGTAACCACTCGAAATTATCCCTCCTTTTAAGACGTTCTGCCCTGGCCTACATGCTAAAGGGTCAACAAGACACCTCAAGCCATCTCTGATTCCTGCAGGGCATGCACTAGGAGTTATGATCACATTGTTTTCAGGCTGTGCAATATTCCTAACCATTTGCTCCTCTGTTTGCAGAGCATGGACTCTCCACAGCTGTCTTAGCTAGCACAGAACAACTACTGCCAGAGGGGGCTTTTTTGATGTTATAAGTAGCAGCAGCATCCCATGTGTCAGAGCATCTTCCCCAGGCAGTACACATGCAGTCTGAGGAAGCACACAGGACAAAACACAGCAGGGCTGCTGCATCATCCTACAAAAACAGAGATAAAATTTAATTTTTTCCCTATGTTAGAATAGTTGGTGTTGGAAGAGACCTTAAGGATCATCCAGTTCCAGACCTCTGTCATAGTCAGAGACACATTTCTGTAGACCAGGTTGCTCCAAGCCCTGTCCATCCTGGCCTTGAACACTTCCAGGCATGGGGCAGCCACAGCTTCTCTGGGCAACCTGTGCCAGGACCTCACTGCTCTAAGAATCTATAACCTTTTCCTAATATCTAATCTAAACATTTCTTCTTGTCAGGCTGCAACAGTGCCACTTTTTGCCAACTGCAACACCTCAGCAGTTCTCAGACCTACAAGCTGAAGCTTTGGTACCCCATCCCTCAAACTGTATATGCAAAGGCCACTCTCCATCAATTCCCTTAAGGAAAAAAAACCCCACAGATTTCCACGATGTCACACCAGCATTACCCACTCCACTGCCTTGGACAAGGAGTGTTTTGGCACTATGCAAGTTCATTCTGTTGGATCATGCTACAGGGAGTTGAAGTACCATTGCAACACACAAAAGCAGCATGCCCAGAAACTTGATTCCCTTCTCCCTGTTCTCAGCCTTGCCACCAGATGAAGCTACAGCTCCTGTCCTATTTAAAACAGTGGCTGTGATATAAGCATGATACAGCAGTAGGTTCTGCAAGTTGACTGGCCCTCTTCATAATTTCCTCTGGCTTTGAAGTCATGTAGAACTTCAGGAAGAGGGCACAGAGGCTTGTGGTTGCAACAGCTCTGCAGAGCCCCATTGCCTTTATGACACCAAGTCATCCTTTCATCCCCTTTCCCTTCTTTCCCAATTAATAGATGACTTTGCTTTCACTTCCCAGGATAGAAGAGCTCTCCCCTTGATCAATTACAAGAAACAGGGATCACAGACTAAAGACCAAAAACCCATCTCCAGGAAAAAAGTAATGATATGGTAAGCAACCCCTCAATTCTTGCTCAGTGGTAGAGAGACTTCTATAACAGGCTATCCAGGGCAGTGATGGACTCCACATCCCTGGAAGGAGTTAAAACTTTGTGGATGTGGCACCTGGGCATATGGGTTAGTGGTGGCCTTGGCACTTCTAGCAGAACAGTTGGGCTCAATGATCTCAGAGGACTTTTCCAACCTAGACAATATTCTGACTTTTTGACTACAGGCCTGGTAGATAGAGACACATGGCTTGGGTGCACAAGCAGCAGACCTTCCTTAAAGCTCCTGTCAGAGCAAAGTAGTGATTTCCAAGCTCATCTCTCACCTGCACCAAGCACAGATCCTTTAATAGGGAAGACAGCTGAAAGAAGGTTTGTCCTTATCATTCTGGAGCACAAGGCATCTGCATGTTGAGCTTGGCAGAGCCACACATATGGAAGACACACTATTCTCCTGCTCCAGCCCCTCCACCACACACAATGACACCCAGATCCCAGTGGAGCCCATTGCTTGGATACCTCATAGGAGCCCCAGCCAAAATGCAGCCTTATCGCTGTGGTTGTTTTCCAAGAGCTCCTGTTATGGAGCCATAGGGATGCCAATACCCATGACAATCAATCACCCACACCTCTGCAGGAGCTGGGCAAGGTGCATGCAGGGATCCAACTAAACAAAGGCAAGGAGAAGGGCTGAGATTTAGCCTCATATTTATAGGTGTGTGCTTTTCCCCAGTTTGTCCCATGTAGGCTGCCACTGCCCTCTACACCTGTCCTACAACACAGAAGCTCACAGAAGGTAAAACTGGAGGGTGCAGGTGAGGGTCAGTCTATTCTCCTGGGTAAGAAGTGACAGGACAAGAGTACACAGCCTCAAGTAGCACCAAGGGAGGTTTCAGATTACATATCAGGAAAAATTACCCAAAAGGCACTGGAATAGTTGGACTCAATCTTCAAGGTCTTTTCCAACCTTGGTGATACTATGTGTTCTTCCACCCAAGTCAAGCCAGGGAACCTAAGACCAACAGATATCAGACAGGGTTGGGCACTTCTCTGCAAGTAGAGGTCTTGCATCTGCTGATGCACAAACTCAGCCCAGGGAGGGTATGACCTGCCAATACCTTCATCTCTCCCTAAATTTAATCTAAAAGCAGGAATTTTTGAAGTAGTGTAAATCATGTATTTCTAGACTAAAGCAAGAGTGAAGATAGTGAAGTGCACAAGATGGGACTTTGGAACTAGAATGCATTTAAAGGTCCCTTCCAGCCCAAACTATCCTATGATTCCATGCCTCTCTTCAGGAGACTGATCACTCATTGCTGGTTCTTTGAACCCCTCCCCTTGAGAAGCAAATAGTGTTATCAGGTTGCCCCAAGGAATTGCTGTAGCTGTCACTGAACAACACCACTGCAACTCTGTTCTGAACCTCCAGCTGGTTTTTCCTTTTGCCTCCAAGGTCTTCTGCATTTCCACACAGCTCTTTGGAACCTCGGTGCTCCCACGATGAAGCAGTCAGCACGTCCCTGCTGCATCTCAGCTGGACAATCAGTACTGGGAGTGAAGCTGAACCTTCACCCCATTGCACTAACACACCTGTTCCCTGCTGCTGTTAAAAACCAAACATGTTTCTCTGGGAGCAAAGTCCATCCACCTGTTTAATAATAACAGATTTCTTTACATAGAACTAAGCCAGCCTACAGAAGCAGTAAGCCAGTGCAATAGTGTAAAGAAAATGAGTGTTAATATTTGAGTGCCAGATACAGCTAAAGAACCATATTGCCAATTTTATTTTTAGGAACAGTGGCACATTCAGTACTGGAGAAAGAGGACTGCAGAACCACTGCTGCTCAGCACCAGGAGCCAAAGAGCAGGAAAAAAATCAGTTGTCTGGGTGGGAGCTGAGCAGCACTGACTATGGAAGAATTCAGAGAGCACAAAACCAGAGCTCATCCTGCAAGATCCAAGCAGCAGGTCTCATGAGCATGTAAGCTTGCAAAACAACCCAAGAACTGCACTTAGCCACATCACACCCAGCAACACAATGGAAGAAATTATCTTACCTTCCCAGCAGTGCAAGCCAGGACCTGAAGACCCCTCACCAGGCTCCCAGTATTATATATGTCACAAATTCACAGAATGGCTTGGGTTGGAAGGGACATTAAAGCTCAGCTTGTTTTAATTCCCTGTCATGAGCTGGAACGCCTTCCACTACATGAGGTTAGGACAGAGCAATCTAACCCTTCTATTTCCATTCCGTAAATCATGTACAACAATTAGGGAGGAGCTTTGCCAGGTAGCTAGCCAAGACACAGAATATAAGACAAATTGTGGGGAAAAAAAAAAAAAAAAAAGACACTTTTGGCAGCAATTCCAGCTCTGGCCAGATGCCCACTCTCCCACTGCAGTGAGCGGGTCTCCCTGCACGCACCTGAAGTGCTCACAGTCTGATAGAGGTAAGCCAAAGGTCTGAAGCCCTGGCTACCTGGAGTCATACTGCACGTGGAGATATCCACATGCTCAGGCAACAGCTTCTTTATCTAAACAAAACCTTGAGATCATGGCACTCCCAGCATGACATCCTCAGATCAGCATGTGCTTAGGAGGCTGCTGGGATCAACAACATGAGATTGAGATGGTGTATGCAGATGATGTCTGCTCCAGTCCAGCCACATGCATACACCTACAAGGGCTTGGGCTTCACCTGTCACTTCAGGTCCAGGACTCAGTTCACTAGAACATTCCTCAGCTGCTTCATGTGCTGCTTAGCTTAAAGCACTATTTACAAGGCCAGCCATTAACCAGCAGACAAACTTAAGTTTCTAGTGCCCTAAAATAGCTTCTTATTGTCAGAGCAGCTGTATGAAGTCCCATAGAATGTGGCCAACTCAGCTCATGCTGAGTAACTGAGCCAGATTCAGGCTGCTTTCCAAATCCACCTGGTATTACAAAACATGACCTCATATCTCCAGGTATGGATACAATAGTCCTGGTGTTTCAGGCTGGGAGGCACTGCTGACTCTAGTGAGACCAACCTAATCAGCACAAACATTGGAGCAGAGCTTGATTCTCAAGCAGCTGCTCTAATACAGCAAGCTAAATAGGAAGAAAGTCTTGTCTGTGAGGGTGGTGAGGCCCTGGCGCAGGTTGCCCAAAGAAGCTGTAGCTGTCCCATCCCTGGAAGTATTCAAGGCCTGGCTACACAGCCTGGTCTAATGGAAGATGTCCCTGACCATGGCAGAGGGGAGGAATGAAACGAGCTTTAAGGTCCCTTCCAACTGCACTATGAATTTAATTCTATGAATTAAATCTGAGTGATAGCCCAAAATAGCTGGTACCTGTGCAGGTATGGATGCAGCTACCACAGCTCTATATGCAGACTTTGCTGGAGGCAAGTTCAGCATTACAAGTGCCACCAGTGTAGTGTGACTGTCACTGGTGTGATCTGTCCTTGCAGTGCTCAGCAGACACATGGCATAGGATGAGATGCAGCAGAGGACTGTCGTGACAAACCATAAGCCTGGGACACAAACCAAGTCCTACTGAGCCATTACACAGATCAGAATCCAGTAAAAAGGATTTTTGCAGAGATAACATTTAAACAAGTGATCCTCTGTAGACCCATCTCCCTCTTGTGCAAGAACAGGTAACTAGTTAAACCCAGGAGTTCCCATGCTCTTAGCAAGCCCAAAGCATTCTGGCTCTTGGTACCATTCTCAATACCCAGAGACATTATTCATTGTTCATGCTGATGCATTGTTGATACATCAGTCCCATAACTGCAGAAAAACACTTCTAGCACCTCTCTACCCTAAGATCCCTGTAGCAGCTTTTACCAACCCTGCAGCCAGCTGGCTGTTCCCTCAAAACACATGCAGGAGTAATCTCCCAGCTGTCGACCCTCCTGTTCTGCCCTTTGCATGTGAAATACCAGTGGACTCCATAAACCTTGCACAACTCCTCCCCCTCAGTGGCATAGGAATTACACCCATAAGGAGTTCTGACAAACAGATATTGTGAACTAGCAAGTATTTATTTTAAAACTGCTGCAAAGTTTAGTTTAATCTACTCCATTTCATCTCTAAACCTACCTAAACAACACAGCTCTTTGACAAACTTTTAATAACCACAGTGAATCTGACCTGCAGGGCTTCTGCAGAGCATATTTCCATGAAGACAAGGATAAATGTGCATCAAAGGAATCAGCAGAATCAGCACTACAAGTGACCCTTTGGAACCAAGTCCCCAGCATAACAGAACCCATTTCACCAATATCCAAGGCAGCATTGTTTAGTGCAGCACTAAGGACTTGGTACTAGAACACAACATATCTGAGACCCATCTTCAACAGCAGAGCCTGCTCAGTTCTCTGTCAGCCATGAGACCCAAGCTGACTTCCCAACTGTGCAGGCATAGTGAATTTTTCCATGTACACTTAGACTTGCCAAGAATTACCTGTTAACAACAGCAAGTTTCATAGTGAACTTGGCAGTGCTGGGTTAATGGTCAGACTTGCTCTTAAAGGTCTTTTCCAACCTAAATGGTTCTATGCTTCTCAGAGTACAACAAAAGGCTTGTTCACCAGCAGCACGCTCAGGCACCTTGAGAGTTCAAGTGACTTTGCAAAGGAAGAATCCAGTCTAAGCCGCTTTGGCATCCTGCTGTTCCTTCTGAGGCTGGAGTGTCTTGGGGATAGGTAGCTCAAAAGCTGTATCAAGGTCCCTCCCTCATACTCAAGCTGAGTAAAACTTGCCAACAACCTTACATAATAGTCTTTTCAGCTGTGTGCCCTTCCAAAGAGGATCGAGTTCCATCCTAGCCAAATTTGACCCCTGCTCTCTTCCAAGTCATCCAGCTTATTCTGCAGTCACAGAGCAGTCTGGCAGCCCTGTCCTTTCTCTGCACTGTCTGAACCAGTAGGAAAAATACAAGTATGTGGTGAGCAAGTTACAAGCTGGAGAATTGAAGCTATTCCCACTGCTGGAAAATCCACTTCTCCGAAGCAAATAGATTTGAGGACAAATTTTACTGCTCCTTGTGAAGTGCTATGACTTTTGGTGCACAAAGGTCCCAGATATTCTGGCCCAATACATCCCAGAGCAGAAGTTACTGGAAAACAGGCAAAAACTGAGCTAGATTTTATGTTTTATGAGAGGGGAACAGTGTTAGGGTCAGGCACTACACAGGACTGCTGCAGCACAGAAGAGAATCACAGAGTGATTTGCATTGGAAGGAACCTTAAAGATCATCCAATTCCAATTCCTTCCCATGGGCAGGGACACTTTCCATTAGACCAGGCAGCTCCAAGCCCCATCCAGCCTGGCTTTGAACACTTTGAGGGATGAGGCAGCTACCACTTGTTGGGACAACCTATGCCAGTGCCTCCAGAAGCTGGAGAGATGAACAAGGATTGCAGACTGCCTCCAGGAATCTGGTAAAACCACTAGAAACAGCAGCTTCTGGCAATCACATTGCCACCATTGGTAATACATTTCAGATTTTCTAACCACAGCTGCCACAAGCAATAGAATGGCAATAGTAACTGAGCCATGTCCTGCTTACAGTTCAGTGTTATAGACAGACTACTGCCAGTACAAGTCACTAAAGCAGTTAAACACCAGGGTAGGAGTGTTAAACTTTTACTTACTCTTATTGGAAAATAATCCCTGAAGTACCTCCACATAGCCCAGTTTCTCACCCACTGGGATCTTCTTCCCCCTGTTGAAAAAAATTAATCATGTCTTTAAAGCTCTTTTCACATGCCTGTCCATCTAAAAGCCTAAAGGACTCCAGCATTTGCTGTCTCACTAGAGGAATCAACACTTTCATTCCTCCAAGTGGGAGACCTACATCATTCTCTGAAATCAATGCACACTCTGGAACACAAGGTACTTCAAGCAAATGAAGGCTTGACTGCAAATTCATGGTAGACAACTCTACAATTCAAACTAGAAACACTCCTATTCAACCTTTGGGAAAGGCCAAAATCCTGGATGGTTTCAGTCATCTTGAAGCAATGGAGAACTGTGCTCATCTGGCTATAAAAATAGTTGCCAAAGTTTGTTACCACTGCTGGTTCCCAGAGCTGGCTTCTACAGGTTTGGTTTTGTTTTTCCTAAAACAAAGTCATCTGCTTAATTTGTAGCAACACTGACTCCATAGAGGAGCCACACCTTGATAATCACACCATAATCTGAACCTTGAAGGAGCTGGAGAGGACAGAAAGGTCTTGACTTTTTACATCTTTCTGAACTACAGAAAGAACCTATTCCTTATAAATATGTTAGTAAAAGCCAGCAATGGCATAATAGGAGTGAATGTTAATTTTGTATTGCCCTCAGCATCAATGAAACCTGCAGTCACTGTTCATGCCAAGGGCTGACATTTAAATCCTTCACTGAATAATGCCTTTGGTCAGTGATTCAGCCAAGTCCCGCTATGAAGAGAAGTCATCCATTACAAGGAAGTGCTTCTTGGTCCAAATATGGAGACAGGAACACTTTAACAACAAGTATCTGTTCTGCAATATTTACCTTTCTTTGGTGTATTCCAGTCAAATACCAGCCAGGCTAAATATAGAGCAGCAATCGCCCAGCAATCTGTGCACAGTATATACATGAGGATTAAAGTGCAAGCAATACCTGGAGAGGTGCAAGAAAGAAGAAAACAAGGTTGCAGCAGGTTTTGGTCTCCATTTACATCTCTTGCCTTTTGACTCTTCCATGCTGAAATCTTAGTCTCAGTCTGATGTCATTAATCCTCAAATAAATTTGATTTGGCCAAAAACCACTTATGTAGTGCTGAGGCAACTTCTTCTAGAGCTCTGGAAAACCTCAACTTCCCCTTAATGGTGCCTCCAGGCATCTCTTATATCTCCAGGTAGGGCAGCTGCTTCATCAAACTGGATGAGCATAAAGATTTCTTGTGGCCCACACCAATGGGTTTTTTCCCCACAGCTACACACATCTTCCACAGGTTACACCAGCTCTCTATCAGCCACTCCACCAGGGTGAATTGGGAAGGTAGAGTAAGACAGATGCTGAGAGCAGTCATTCTCCAGTTTAATTATTAACAATCCAGTGGAGCAGAGCAGCCTGAGGTTTCACATAATCCAAGTACCCAGGGATAAACAGGCTTTACTCTTTTACTGGTCTAACACAAACAATTCTTGCTCATCTCTGATACCTCCTGGAAAGAGACCAAGCCAAGAGGAAGGCATTCCTGTTGCAATCACTTGCATCAGTTACCAGCTGCTTCTAAGAAATCTCTGTGAATATTCCCATGAGCAAGCCAAGTAAGACATTTCCAATTGTTTCAGCCTCATTTGCACAGTAGACACTGAAACAAGCTAAACATCAGTCAGTCTTTCCATAGCTGTTGAAATTTCCTAGAGCCAGGAAAAGCAATTTATAGTTGAAAATATCAATGTAACTGGTTTACAATATCCATGTACCCCAGGAACTACACTGCTGCAGTACACATCTAGTAATTAAGTGTTAACTTAGGAAAAAGTTAACATTTTGCATTAGAATTCATCCAGAATTACTGCCAAAACCCCTTTGCTTTAGGCCAAAAGGTGTTACCCATGATAAGGAAAGTGAGAACCCATTGCAGCACAGAGATGATTTGGAGCTGTTTCTCTGCTTTGGATTTCAATAGCCTGAACAAATCCTGCAGAGCAGAAAGAATATTCGATCCTGTGCCTAAAGAAAGAAAAATAAAAGAAATAAAGTTACATTTGCACACTGAGCAAAGGAAAAAATATTTTTCCTTTGAAACAGAATCACAGAAGGAAGGGTCATCAAGTCCAATTTATTTTAGTAAGAGGTTTCAGATAAATGTGCGTTTTGCTTTTAGAGCAAGGCTTGCTAAAAGTTAGTATTTTCCATGGAGTTTGGACACCCTGGAAGAGGAAGGATTGCCATCTGCCAACATCCAGCTTTTTTCAGAATAATGGAGGGGATTACTGAATAATCATCAGTACTCACCTGAGCAAGCCTCTGTTAACTTGACCATAAAATTGCAGAGGATGTTAACATATGTTCTTAACACATACCCTCACCTCAAACTGCCAGCTCTTCAAAGTGGTGTTTGGTAAGAGGGAACCCTATGACCTCACAGTAAGATAAAGATCAGCTGCCTCAAACCACAGGCAAGCAGACACCTGGCTGTGGTCTGAGCTATTCTCATCCACCCTTCACAAGGCCTGTTGCAGAACTCCCAGTGCTGTTCAAGATAAGCTCTGTGCTCCAGCCTTCCTCAGCACAGGCCAAGGGCTGGTTGAACACCTGCCTTGGCTTGTAAAATAAGCATATATTCTATTTACCATCTGTCAGAGTTGGGGCAGGTATCTTATCTCTTCCAAGATCAATGTCTCTCTCCAGGGAGATATCTTCTGTTAATGGGCCATTGAATGGCTCACTGCATGACTGAGAAAGTTACATCATCCCGTTGTGAGATAACTCCACCCAGAGGGAGGAGCCAAGCATCTCTACCTGCATAAAATCAGCATTTTTTGAGACATCAGAACAGCCTCTTCACTAGATTCCCAGAGGAAGACCAGGCCCATCTATTCTATCACCAGACCTTCAGAGAAAACTACACCCTTTTACAGGATCACCACTTCAGCCACATTTCATCTGCCACTCCAAGAGGCGCAGCCACCATTTAACTGGACTATCACCAACACCCTGAAGAGTCAGGTTTCTGACTCTATCAGTAGTTTTGTTTGTACTAATTACATTTTTTTTAATGTAGTTTTTTCCTAGTAAAGAACTGTTATTCTCATTCTCATATCTTTGCCTGAGAGCCTTTTTATTTTGAAATTGTGGTAATTTGGAGGGAGGGGGTTTACCTTTTCCATTTCACGAGAGGCCCTTGCCTTCCTTCACAGACTCCTGTCTTTTCAAACCAAGACAGATTTTGGCGCCCAACGTGAGGCACAAGGGCATTGAGAGTAAAAAAAATATAAATATTTCTTAGGTAATCTATTTTTTTGTGCTGATATAGAAACATCTTTAAGTGTCACCATGTGGTCTAGTTTACCCTGGTTTGAGTGGCACGTGGTCGTAGCTGTATTTCTCCCATTTGTAGGCCCTTATCTAGACATGGGTCCTATAACTAAGGCTGCTGTGGCTGTTATCCAGTTTAGCTTATGGATTAATATAGTGAGAAATTCACGGATCTTTAACTTCCTCAGTGTCGTGGTTTGACATGGAAGTGAATTTTTTTTCCAGGAAGTTGGGTCAAACCAATCAGTGGTCAGGTTTGGATATTGGCACCTGGAGTGACCACTGAAAGTATGGACACGCCTCTGAGAACACAGGGGGTTAAAAGCAAGAACTCCCAGGAGAACTCTCTCTTTTGGTTCCGGTCGTCAGAGAGTGCAGACCTCCCCTGCCCGGCCTCAGGCTGGGTGGGGGAGGGGAAGCCACGCGGCCTTGTCCAGGTAGGCCGAGGGGCTGAGGGTCTGGAACCAAGCCAGCTCCTGTGGACGGAAGGGTGGAGAGAAGCGGAGATGCCTTTGCCCCCCCCCCCCCAAGAGGGAAAGAGACAGAGAGCCTGGCGGCACCTGGAAATTTGCCGGCAGAGGAGAAGGGGGGGGGGGGGGGGATGCCCACCGTGGGAGGCGGAATGCTGGATTGAGATATCAGCCGTCCAGGGAGTCTGAACTTTTAACCCTTTCCAGGAAATGAGGGCTTTTTAAAAGTATTACTCCTCCTTGATTTGTAGTGGAAGAGAGATAGTCCGGGAACTGAGATGTTAGAAGAAGAAATATTTAGGTGGGAAGAGATGATGAAGTAGCTTTGGCTGGACTTTTCTTGTTAGCCATGGACTGAACCAAACTCTCCTGCAATAGAGACTGCATTTTAGGGGGATGCAGTGGTGACCCAAGGAGACCTGTTTCAGCTTCGAGCAGCACAAGAATGGCGAGAAACGAAGAAAGCTGAAGAGGGAATGGTGATACCCTCTGTCTTCGGGAAGAAGATGAGTCCTGTTTTTGGACCCCTCGGCCCCAGGGGAAAATGGGGGGGACTGTAGTCCCAGGATGAGAAACTGAACTGTTATATCTTTGGGTCCGTGGCAAAGCATCCTTAAAGGAGCCCTATGAGCAGTCTGTCCATGCACGGTGGTGAGAGCACTGTGACATGGAATGGAGAGTGTCACACTGGCAGATTTTTTCCGGGCGGTTGCCATGTGTGACAGGGAAACACAGGGGGGCAGCTGTGTTTCCTGGGGGTCTGTGGTACAAGAGAGACTTCTCTCTCCCTTGATAGTTTGAGTATAGATTACCTGAAGGGTGGTGATTTGATCAAGAATCCCGGGTGATGTTTCATGGCTGGGTGTTTTTGGAATTGGGAGGAGGAGGGGTGGTTTAAAAGGTCTTCATCCTGGATTTAGTTTATGTGTTTTCTGTATTAGTAGTAGTTTAATAAAGTTTTTTTCCTTTGTTATTAAGCTTGGGCCTGCTCTGCTCTGTTCCTGATAACATCTCACAGCATTTATTTAGAAAAAGTGCATTTTCATGGGGATGCTGGCATTGCGCCAGTGTCCAACCATGACACTCTGGAAGGCAGGTACATGGATTCAGAGCTATCACACACTAACTGTATGTTTTTGGGGTTACTTTAATAATGGTACCTACTGTGAGGAAATGACACCGGGGGAAATTTTCTCCCAACCCTTTAACCATCTTTTTAGGTCTGCTCCACCAGTTTTCGAAGGGTTAAGATCCACTCTAAATGCTAATGATATCATACAATGGGTAGTGTTGCTGATATGCCTGTTAAGCCTGTTATATTTAGCACTCAGAGATAAGGGAAGATTAACCTGGATAACTACCCTGACACCTACACCAGAGACTAGGGATGCTGCTGCAGAGCCTGACACTGCCCCAGAGACTAGAGATGCTACTGCTCCAGAGCCTGACCCTGCCCCACAACCCGCCTCAGAAATGAACCACCCAGATTGAGTGAGGGTTCTGGTTAAGGAGATACGTGAGATGCTGAAGGAGTGCATTTCCCCAGCTAGTGAGAAACCCTCCCTTTGCCTTAAAGAGTACAGCTGTGGAACCCGCAATTGTTACAACTGTCCAGGTTCCAGCTGAACCACAAAAGCAGTCCCAGCCAGCAGCAGTTGCCCCAGTAGAAACAAGGAGGTCTACGATGAAAGCAGAGCACCCAGACAGGGATAGGAATGGAGGAACTTCACAACCCACAGACGAGCCAGAGGTTGCGATCATCACCGAGTCCCTGACGTATGAAAGTCTCCGTAATTTTCACAAAGACATTGTGCGACGAGGGCGTGAGGCTTATACTACCTGGTTACTCCAGGTGTGGGACCTTATGGGTACAAGCATCCAGCTGGATGGTAGTGAGGCAAGGAACTTGGGACCCTTGACCCAGGACTCAGGTATGAATCAGATTTTTGAAAGGGAGCCAGGGTCCCTTTCTCTCTGGGAGCGACTTTTAGTGAGTGTCAGAGGGAGGTTTGTCCACAGGGAGAGAATGCAGGAGCACCATCATAGAATGCGCTGGAAGACCCTTGAGGAAGGGATCCAGCAGTTGAGGGAAGTGGCAGTATTAAAAGTACTCTTTAGGAGGGATGGACAGCATGATAATGACCCTGACAAGGTCAGGTGCACAGGGCAAATGCTGTAGAGTCTAGCAAATCTTGGGCCATCTCAATACACCACTTTCATCGCAACAATTGATGCTGACACTAACTGAGAGACAGTGGGTTCTGTTACCAACAAACTTAAGAATTATGAGAGTATGATTAATGGCCCAATGCAGGCTCATATCTCAGCTGTGATTAAGGAGTTCAAAGAGGAGATGAGGGAGGAGATGAAGAAGGTTAATGCAGCACCCGTGCAAGTCACAGGCCCCACAGTCAGAGCCCAACATTCCCCAGCTAGAGAGAGAGGGTACACCCCAAGGGCTAATCTGTAGTTCTTCCTGCGTGACCATGGGGAAGACATGAGAAGGTGGGATGGGAAACCCACTTCTGTCCTGGCAGCATGGGTGTGTCAACTCAAGGAGAAAAACTCTAATCGGGGGAGTTCCACCAAGGTGAAGGTAGCCTCAACCTCCCATAACCAAGCTGTTGGATACGATCTGTCAGACCCCCTTGAAGGAACCTCTAGTATGTATGCCCAGGAAAGGAATAATAACCAGGGTTAGAGGGGCCCTGTCTCTAGCCAAAGAGAGGCACGAGAAAACCGGATCTTCTGGATGGTGTGGATCCGATGGCCTGGCACATCAGAGCCACAAAAATATGATGCTTTAGTTGATATTGGTGCGCAGTGTACTCTGATACCGTTGGGACATGTGGGGGCAGAGCCTGTTTCCATTGCTGGTGTGACAAGGGGATCGCAGCAATTGACCCTGGTGGAAGCCGAGGTGAGCCTGACAGGGAAATAGTGAAAGAAACATCCTATAGTAACTGGCCCAGACACTCCGTATATTCTAAGCATAGATTCCTGTGGAACAGCTATTACAAAGACCCAAAGAGACTCAAGTGGGCTTTTAGAATAGCTACTGTAGAGGCAGAAGACATTAAGCAATTAAACACCTTGCCTGGACTGTCAGAAAACCCGTCTACAGTAGGACTCCTAAGGGTAAAAGAGCAACGCGTGCCAATTGCGACCTTGACAGTGCACCGCCGGCAGTATCAGACGGATCGAGATGCTGTGATCCCCATCCACAGAATGATTCATGAGCTAGAGAGCCAAGGGGTGGTCAGCAAGACCCACTCACCCTTCAACAGCCCCATCTGGCCTGTGCGCAAATCTGACAGAGAATGGAGATTGACTGTGGACTATTGTGGCTTAAATGAAGTGACTCCACTGCTGAGCGCTGCTGTACTGGATATGCTGGAACTCCAGTACGAGCTGGCCTCCAAGGCAACAAAGTAGTATGCCACTATTAATATTGCTAATGCGTTTTTCTCCATTCCTCTGGCAGCAGAATGCAGGCCTCAGTTTGCTTTCACCTGGAGGGGTGTGCGGTACACCTGAAACCAACTGCCCCAGGGGTGGAAGCACAGTCCTACCATCTGCCATGGACTGGTCCAGACTGCACTAAAAAAAGGGTGAGGCTCCAGAACACCTTCAATACATCGATGATATCATTGTGTGGGGGAGCACAGCAGCAGAAGTGTTTGGGAGAAGTGAGAGGATCATCCAGATACTGCTAGAAGCTGGCTTTGCCATCAAGAAGAGCAAAGTCAAGGGACCTGCCTGAGAGATCCAGTTCCTGAGAGTGAAATAGCAAGATGGACGGCGCCAGATTCCCACTGAGATCATCAACAAGATCACGGCGATGTCTCCACCAACCAGCAAAAAAGAAACACAAGCTTTCCTAGGTGCCATAGGTTTTTAGAGAATGCACATTCCCCAGTATAGCCAGATTGTGAGCCCTCTTTACCTGGTTACCTGCAAGAAGGATTTCCACTGGGGCCCTGAGCAGCAACAAGCCTTCACCCAGATCAAGCGGGAGATTGCTCATGCTATAGCCCTTGGCCCAGTCAAGGCGGGACCAGAGGTCAAGAATGTGCTCTACTCTGCAGCCGGGAACAATAGTTTGTCCTAGAGCCTTTGGCAGAAGGTGCCTGGTGAGACTCGAGGTCGACCGCTGGGATTCTGGAGCCGAAGTTACAGAAGGTCCGAAGCCAACTACACCCAACAGAGAAGGAAATCTTAGCTGTCTACAAAGGAGTTCAAGCTGCCTCAGAGGTGACTGGCACGGAAGCACAACTCCTCCTGCCACCCCGACTCCCGGTGCTAGGGTGGATGTTCAAAGGGAAAGTTCCTACTAGCCACCATGCCACTGACGCCACATGGAGCAAATGGAATGCCCTCATCACCCAGCGCGCCCCTATTGGAAACCTGAATCACCCTGGGATTTTAGAAATAATTATGAACTGGCCAGAAGGTGAAAACTTTAGTCTCACTGATGACGAGGAGCAGGTACAAGCAACAAAGGCTGAAGAAGCTCCACCATATAACTAACTAGCAGCAGAGGAAACATGCTATGCTGTTTTCACTGACGGTCCCTGTTGCATCGTAGGGATGAACCAGAAGTAGAAAGCAGCCGTATGGAGCCCCACACGACAAGTTGCACAAGCTACCGAAAGAGAAAGTGGATCAAGCCAACTCACTGAACTCAAAACCATTCAGCTGGCCCTAGACATTGCTGAAAGGGAGAAGTAGCCAAAGCTCTACCTTTATATCAATTAGTAGACGGTAGCCAATGCTCTGTGGGGCTGGCTGAGAGGGTAGAGAGAAAGGCCAACTGGTATGTAGTGGAAAACTAATCTGGGCTGCTGATATATGGAAAGACATTGCCTCTTGGGTGGAGAAACTAACGGTGAAAGTCCATCATGTAGATGCCCATGTCCCCAAAAGTTGAACTAATGAGGAGCACCAAAACAACGAGCAGGTAGATCAGGCAGCAAGAATAGAGGTGTCAAAGATAGACTTAGATTTGCACCATAAGAGGGAGTTGTTCCTGGCTCGATGGGCTCATGATGCCTCAGGTCATCAGGGCAGAGATGCCACCTACAAGTGGGCATGAGACCAAGGGGTGGATCTAACCATGGACAGCATTTCTCAGGTTGTCCATGACTGTGAGACATGTAATGCCATCAAACAGGCCAAGCGGGTGAAGCCCCTGTGGTATGGTGGACGGTGGTCCAAGTACAAGTATGGGGAGGCCTGGCAGATTGACTACATCACACTGCCTCAGACACGCCAAGGCAAGTGCTAACGTGCTGACCATGGTGGAAGCCACCACTAGATGGCTGGAGACCTACCCTGTGCCTCATGCCACTGCCCAGAACACCATCTTAGGCCTGGAAAAGCAAGTCCTGTGGAGACATGGCACACCTGAGAAAATTGAGTCTGACAACAGCACCCATTTCAAGAATGGCCTTATCAAAACCTGGGCCAGGGAACATCGTATCAAATAGATATATCATATTCCCTATCATGCTCCAGCTGCCGGCAAAGTTGAACCGTGCAATGGACTCCTTAAGACTACCCTGAAGGCACTTGGTGGGGGAACATTTAGAAACTGAGAAATGAACCTGGCAAAAGCAACCTAGATGGTCAACACCCGAGGGTCCATCAATCGAGCTGGTCCTGCCCAGTCAGAACCCTTGCACACAGTGGATGGAGATAAAGTCTCTGTGGTACATATGAAAAGTATTTTAAGAAAAATTGTTTGGATTAATCCCACCTCAGGCAAAGACAAACCCATCCGTAGAATTGCTTTTGCTACCTGGTTACACTTGGTAGGTAATGCAGAAAAATGGGAAACCCATTGTGTGCCACAGGGAAACCTAGTCTTAAGTGAGAACTGGGTGTAAGATTTCATTGTGACAGGGATAGAAATAGAATAAAGGGTAGATAATGTCCTAGCTTGTAAGATAAGCATATATTCTATTTACCATCTGTCGGAGGTGGGGCAGGTATCTTCTGTTAAGTTGGGCAGTTTTCTTATCTCTTCCAAGATCAATGTCTCTCTCCAGGGAGATATCTTCTGTTAATGGGCCATTGAATGGCTCACTGCCATTCAATGACTGAGAAAGTTACATCATCCCGTTGTGAGATAACTCCACCCAGAGGGAGGAGCCAAGCATCTCTACCTGCATAAAATCAGCATTTTTTGAGACATCAGAACAGCCTCTTCACTAGATTCCCAGAGGAAGACCAGGCCCATCTATTCTATCACCAGACCTTCAGAGAAAACTACACCCTTTTACAGGATCACCACTTCAGCCACATTTCATCTGCCACTCCAAGAGGAGCAGCCACCATTTAACTGGACTATCACCAACACCCTGAAGAGTCAGGTTTCTGACTCTATCAGTAGTTTTGTTTGTACTAATTACATTTTTTTTAATGTAGTTTTTTCCTAGTAAAGAACTGTTATTCTCATTCTCATATCTTTGCCTGAGAGCCTTTTTATTTTGAAATTGTGGTAATTTGGAGGGAGGGGGTTTACCTTTTCCATTTCACGAGAGGCCCTTGCCTTCCTTCACAGACTCCTGTCTTTTCAAACCTCAACATAAAACCCTCAGGATCCACAACTCTATGAGTAAGGAAAACTATCAACATTCCTCAAGCAGTAAATAAGAAGGAAGGAGCTGAAAGCCACTCTTGTAGAAGCTTAATACACTCAAGTGGGGAAAAAACCCAAAAGTGGGTAAAACACTGAAAACACTTGCTTTCTATATGAAGAACCACCCACTGCATCTTTTGGCAGTATACACGACCTCCAGAAAGAATCACTTCCAAGTGGGCTTTCCTTCACTTTTCTTCATTACTTTATTTACAAGCACCATGATAACTGGCCAAAATACAAATCACTTTATGTGTATTTACATATTTTCTTTTGTATTTAATGATCAGCCTGTTATTAGGACTATGAAAGCAGCTATTACATTGAATAGGTTCAGTTCTTGCTGACAAGTTATTACCTGCTAGTGGTAATAGCATAACAAGTGTTCACACTCAGTCAAATTAAAGTGATTGAAAATAGCTTCTCTAGGTATAAGTAGGCACTAGTATTTTTGGTAGTTTCTACAAACATACTCTAACTGGTGCATCTTTAAATATGTAAAGCAACTGTTTCACAGAAATGAGGGTCAATTTACATTAGGTAAGGAAAAGTTTTTTACTATGAGGGTGGTGAAACACTGGCATAGGTTACCCAGAGATGCCTCATCCCTGGCAACATTCAGGGGGGAGCCACACCAAAGGCTACAGTCTAAATTTAGAGCCAGACCACCCAGTTCAGACCCTTAGTTCTGGTTAGTCCATGTTACATGAACAATCCCAGAAGTGCGTTGGGCATTAATTATACTCTAAGCAGACCAAGTCTTAGGCTGGAATAGATCATACCACTACAACTGCGAGTAAACTGAAACCTACAGTACTAATCCAGGTTGAAACAACAGCTAGAGCTGTAGACAGTTCTTTACAAGATAATACAGTGCAGTATTAAGACTGAATTCTGCAAGCAGTTCTCCTGTTTTTGAGGCAAGACAGGACAATGTCAAAACATCAAAATGTCACATGCACTGATTTGCCACACTAGAGTATCTAAGCAGTGAGATTCAGATGCTGTAAAATCTAGCAGTAAATCCCCAAATTTGGGGTGAGGGATGAACTTCACCCAATTTTTTACAAAGCCAGTTGCCTGTTCAGGGGTAAAAGAAATCTTTGGGTTTAGAATAGTTTGTATTCAAAGAGGCCTTTATAGCTCATCTCAATCCAATACCCTGCCATGGTTTCCACTAGACCAGGTTGCTCAACTCTTGCTGAGGGGCCACAGCTCCAGGAACTTGCTATCCCAGAAACCTTACAAAATTGCATGTGGACAGACTTGATATAGACTGAGGATTACCAGATACAAGTTTAAAGAAAGCGTTTAGCAAAAGTGGTGTCACTGGACATATGTCTATGTCCTCCAAAAGAAGCCAAAAGTCTTAGAGATTATTTGTGACTCACAATAAAAGCCCAGTCCCATGTAATTTTTTTCTTCCAGTACTCGCATTTACACTACTAAACCTCTTTGGCTTCATAAACCAAACACTCTAGCCTTGGATCAGCTAAATCCCTATCCTCTTCCCAAAGAGAACAGTTGTTTATCCCTCTAGATGAGAATTTGTACTTCAGCATTTTCTAGATGTTTGAACAAATTGTAGGCATTGCCAGCCCTGTAAATAGAGCAGTATTGAGTAGCACAAATCAACCTGTCAGCTTGTTTTTCGAACCTCGTAAAACTCACATTCAACTTCTGCAGACAGAGGGAAGGCAGTGGTTTGCCACACGGCTCTAAGCACCTGACCTTGGACAAGTGTCTTGGGTCAGTTATTTGCTGAAAGCAAAGATATCCTTCAAAGAGAACAAGATTTTCCACACCAGGAAAGCCAGTAGTTACCATGGCCTGAATACTAGCATTTAATTCTCAGTTAAGAAATGAAAGATGCCCAGTAGCAAAGGAAAGGACCATGGGAATGGTCAGTCAACCTGGCAAGTTCATCAGGCCTACCTTTGTACCAAACCTGCAGATTAACCCATTTCATCAACGAGGCATTTACACACCTTAGTGCCAAGACAATCCTTTCCAGACAGTTCTGAGCTTCCCGTTCATCATGTATGACTGACACTGTGTATTCAACTCCCAGGCAAGCCTTATCTCCTTTCAGCTTCAGTAACCAGGAGGCATTTTTGGAAAGACTCTCCATGCTCTGGAGAACCAGGCCAGTTACTAGTGACACACAGCAGAAGAGCTTTGACAAATCAACAGAAATGGGGAGAAGGGGGAGCTGGCACTCAGCCACAGAAGAATAACCCAACACTGACACTTGAGTTCAGTCCATTAGAGAAAATACTTCCTCCTAATGGCTCACCTGTGGGCCCACACCAAACACCTTTCACATATTAAAAACCCATGGCATTTTCTCTAACTTTCAGGGAACAGATTACCCTTATAACCTAGCTTAAAAGGGCCCAGTAGACATAACTATAATTTGTATACATTCCTATCAGTCTTTTCCCAAGGAAATATCCTGAATCCTGAAGAAACCCAAACCTCCATCTTTTGCTGCTGAAGACAGTAGCTCCTATGCTGGCCACACAGCACACCCCCTGGAGCATTTTCCAGGGTACCTGGAAAACTGGAAAGCCTGTCTGGGGAGCCTTAACTAGACGACCATTAAGATCCTTTTTAACCCAAGCCATTCCATGACTGTTGGGGTCAGCCTTGGCAAACCATATCTATACAAGACATACTTTACCAACAGCTTTCCTGGTCTCCAGTTCACACTGCAGCCCATTCCCTGGAGTACTGATGGGATACTCCCTGCACTAAGCCATGCATGGCTCTCAAGGACTTTCCTTGTCACAATGGACAGAGTAACAACTTCTCCAGGAGAACTTCTCCCTGCTGCTCAAAGATGGCAGTCATCTGCCACCTTCCAAGGAAGCTCAGGGACATTAGCCAGCTATCCTGCAACTGCCGATGGGCTCACCATACTTTTATCATTTAGTTCCATTTAACATCAAATGCAGGAGTTGCTACCAAGGCAGTCCTGGAATCAGCAAACGGTTTGACCAAGCATTTGACTCCTGCATTACGGACTCAGCATCCAGTGCTCTTCTAGCACAGTTTATTTCAGATAAATTACACAAACAACACTTATCTAGGCAGGGAAGTAGAATCAAAATCCCAATAACGGAAGTAAACAGGACTTCACACGTGGGCACCAGAAAAACCCAACTGACAGGACTTAATTAAACAGCAGCAAAAGAAATTGCCTGAAAAGAAGTACAAGTGTTACATATAGTTAAAAATACACTGAAACCTTATTAAAGCCAAGCTTCATCTGCCACCTTTTCCAGACAATTAGCATGCTAATTCTTGGTCAAGAATGAAACTGCTTCCTTATTTAGATGAAAACCATATTAGATCCATCAAAGGATAAGCTGCAAATAGACATTTTGAGCTATGTATTTTGCAGAGAAGCTGAAACTAGAACAAAGATAGATAAGAAAAATAGACCAGTACTAGAATATTCAGGAGGACACAGCCTCCCACGCAAGAGCAGGAGCCCACACAGCACGCTGGTGCACCTGTAAAAGCCCTTGAGCAACACTAGTTATTTTGTGTCTTAGGTTTACTTGGGTGCCCCAAGCACAAGCATATTCACTATAGAGTAAACAATTTGTTAAGAAAATAATGAGTAATCAGTGAAGAGTATAGTTATCCTGCCCTGTACACAGCTTTACAACAGTTTGCTCCTGTCCCAGGAAGCTACTCAATTACATATTATCTACAGTATGGTGTGTCTACAACTGGAGATCAACAATATTTTGAACAGGGACATGCAAATAAAAATTTATATCAGCTCTTTTAGAAAGGAGCTGGGATTCTCCAGACCCAGGAAACAAATCTGTCATGATTACTTATCTTAGTTCTGGATTTACTCACAGCACTAAACTCAGCCCTCAATCTCCACACTCACAGCAGTATGTATGTTACAATTATGTAACCACAAGACCACACTGTCCCAGACCAGCCAACAAGCTTAGATTTAAGTTAGCAACACTGAATAGGTCTGGACAAGAGAAAATGACCCATCCTACTATAGCTCATCAGTGTGTCCAGAGCACATGAGAGCTCTGAAAGAGGGGTTGCATATGAGCAAGCCCAGACCTTCACCTCCCAAGCAACTGTGTAAAGAGACAACACCTCATTGCAGCCAGCTGTGATCCTGTTCTCCCAAAACAGGAGCTCCCAGGCTGCCCACCCCAGAGCAGAATTCAGGTCTGGTAAACCTCACATGCAGTGTAAGACTAACTCCAAGATAAAGCTGAGCAAAATCATCTTCTTCATCCCAAACTTCTTTCTGATGAAGTAACATTAGAAAAGACATTTCAGCACAGCACAGCCTTTCAAGGTTCCAGCCAGACTAGCAGCTTTCCTCAGGGGAGCGGGATTGAGACCGAGCTCCTTGCTGCTCTGCCAAACACAAGGAGGAGACTTCCTGGGCATCCTATGGCCAAAGTGGGGCAGATCAAGATAAGGAGACCACAACCCCTCCTACCCAACTAGGTTTCTCAGAGCATTATCCAACCCTAGGCATTGGTCCAAGGTCTGCTCTGATTTTTGCAGTACGGGGTTGATATCAAAGGACATTCCTCTGCATACATACAGGGATGGATATAGAGGCAGATGCATGCACCTCTTTTTCTGCCTGTTTTTAAATAGGATCAGACTTAATTCAGCCAATTTTACAAGCACCAGAACAAAATCAGATGCCAGGAAAACAAGAAGACTAAAGGACAGTATGAACCATTCAGATGCTCACCCCAAAGTCAGCCCTTTGCACAAGCATGGTACTTGGAAAAAAATATTCAGGGACATAGGAAAAAAAAATCTAGTGAGTTTGTTCTACACATCCTCTGTAGTGGGACAAGTTGTCCAACATGATCAAGCAGTACATAAGATCTCATGAATGAATCTCTACCACATCACCTCTGCCAGTTTTGATCTGCAGGGTCCCACACCACTATCTCCATACCCAGTCTGAGTCAGAGCTCCTCTGGGAGGCACCCGAATTCAGCTCTGAAGACAGTCCTGTGCTTTCCTGCCCATGCAGGCTACAGCACTGGCATGGAGTTGGTAGATGTTGCAGTCACCAAGACAATATCCCTTGTCTCCCCAGGCAGAATTAAGTTAAGTTAAAAAGCACAAATATCACTGCAGGATCCCCACGAGGTGTCTCAGAGGAAAACTGACCTGAGAAGAGTTAAGACAGCTTTCCATCACTAATCAGGATTATCTAGAGATGAGGCCAATCACTGTCTCTAAACCACACTCCATTTTGAATTATGCATGTGTCCTAGATCCATCATTAACATGCCAGTGCCAACAAGGTGGCTGCTGAGGTCTCAGGTCAACCCTACATATTTTATAGGTTTCCTGAATTATTTATTCTCTGCACTTAGTTTGCAGTTAATGCTCAATATAACTGTTCAGATTATGCTAATTCAAATAACTTCTCTCAACTGAAAATATAACTTGTCCTCTGTTAGTCATGCAAGCAAGTGAAGTTATTTTAAAAAACAGATCTGAAAACAGGAAACACATGCAGGTCTTCTTCCCAGTCAGTTCACAACTGATCCTTCAGATCAATCTAATATCCTGGCTGAGATGAGCACCAGCACCTCTACACGCAGGACTGGACAGGACTGTGCAAAATCAAGACTTCAGAGGTTAATTCACCAAGTTAATGTCCTTTCAGCTCTGCTAATGATTTGTTTAATCAATAAAACATTTTACAGGTCCCTTCATCCCAGGAGGTATTAGCAGTTTGCCTTTTGATGGCAAAAAGCCTTTCACAACACAGAGCAATCACTCAAGGACCCTCCACAAATCACAGGTTAAATCGTTCTTCAACTGCATTTTCACACACAACCCACCCTGTTTGCAAATCCTGACCTTTCTCTAAACAAGCACCCTTGCAGAAGGGATACAAAACTCTATCTAGCAAAACATTAAGACTTGCTGAATTAATTCTTACAAGATCCTTTGAGATGCCTTTACAAGCAAGCAAGGTAGCTTGTGGTTTGGGATTCCCTATACTCTCTCCAAAGCCTTTAACCAACATATTCCAGCGTGCAGGGAAGTGTTCGGTGTCTGCAGCAGCTCTGTCCACGAGGGGTGTCAGCCACTGACACCTATTCCACTACTCTCAACAAGCCACTTACCAGCACGGAGGGCTGTTAAAGAAAACTTCGCAGAACGGGCTACCACGGAACTCCTGCTGAGCAGTGAATCTTCAGTTCCTCATTATAACACAGCAAAAATAGCAACATGTTGCCATTTTTCCTCTCTCCCCTTGATGTAGGTGTGGGGAACACAGTATTATGAAACAGCTGGATTCGCTAAAGAGGCCTTTTCCCAGATAAATGAAATCATATGAAAATAAAGTTGAGACCGAACTTTATCAGCCGCGCAGCACGGATAAAGCGACTACACTTCTCTTCCTACCATGACAAAAGAAAGTGGGGGGGAGGGGGAGACACGTTTACAGGCAAGCGCCCCACGCCCACATTTTGCCAAGGTGCAAACTTACTGTAGTTTGTATCTTGGCAAAATATACAAGACTGACTAGAGCCGTTTCCAACAGCTCCAGGAGCGCACCCCGAGCCTCCGAGCCACTAAAACACAAAATCTGCGCAGAGACCTGTAATCCTCTACCCAAGAAAAGATACAGCTGCCTCCCGCCATTGCACATCGCTCTTCCCCCTCCTTATTCCCCTTGAACAACGTTCCTGCGGCAAAAAAAAAAAAAAAAAAAAAAAAAAAAAAAAGGAGCAATATCTTAAAGCGGACTGTTTCGGTGCTGCTCCCACCCCAGCCCTTGAAGCACCAGAACGCTGCTCCGCACCGCAGTATTTCCCTCCGGGCACGAAGACTCATCTCCACCCCTTCCCAGTGTCCCCCCTCTCCCCCCGCCGGTACCTCGGACCACTCCGGAGTAGGCAGCGATGATGGTCTTCATGGCGGGAGGGGTGGTTAGGACTGGGGTAAGGCCATGGGATGGAGCAGCGCACCACGCTACGCCACCCCCCTGCAGCCAGCGAGTAGGAGAGCCACTAGTCGCGTATCCATATATAGCCCAGGGAGGAGGAGGAGACGGAGGGAGGTGGAGGGGCGGGCGGTTCCCGGGTCCCATGTCCCAGCCCAGGCGTGGGGGTAGGGGGAAGGTCTTGGTCCAGGTGATGCAGCTTTCTGCATGGGATAGGGATTAGGGAGTGAGGAGACCAAGCAGAGGCCCGCCTCCTATACAGGCTGTTTCACGCCCTGTTTTATAGAATCACAGAACGATTTGGATTAGCACAGACGTTAAGACTCATCTATTTACAACACCCTGCCATGGGCAGGATCACCTTCCACTAGACCAGGTTGCCCTGAGCTGAATTCAACCTGGTCTTGAGTACCTCCAGGCATGAGGCAGCCACCGCTGCTCTGGGTAGCCTGTGCCAGGGCCTCACCACCATCACAGCCAAAAATTTTTTCCCAATATCCCATCTAACCCTGTCCCGTGACAGTGAGAAGCATTCCCCTTTGTCCTGTCCCTCCAGGCCCCTGTCCAAAGTCCTGCTCCAGCTCTCTTGCAGCCCCTTTAGGCACTGGCAGGCTCTCTGAGGTCTCTCCCTGGAGAAAAGAGCCTTCTTTTCTCCAGGTTGAACACCCCCAGCTCTCCCAGCCTATCTCCAGAGCAGAGGGACTCCCACCCTCGGAGCATCTCCATGGCCTCCTCTGGATGCACTCCAGCAGCTCCATGTCATTCTGATGTTGGTTACCAGAGCTGGAGGCAGCACTGCAGGTGGAGTCTCACCTGAGTGGGGCAAAGGGGCAGAATCCCCCCTCCCCTGCTCCCTACACTGTGTGATCAGCCCAGCACACAGGGGCTTCTAGGCTGGCAAAGCACATGGCTGGGGAATGTTCAGTTTCTTGTCCACCAGCACCCGCAAGTCCTCATCTTCAGGGCTGCTCTCAATCCATTCTCCCCCCTCACTGGTGGTGAGAGGGTCACCCCATTCCTCTACTAATGATGAGCTGTTTAAAACACCCTCTTCTTGTTCAAATGCTCTCCCACTCCACTCTTGGCTGATTTTATCTTCCCCAGCTGGCTTTGGGAGTTCTGGGTTCCTGAAAGAATAATGAAATTAAGAGAAAAGGTAGAAAGGAGGAAAATTTAGTAATTTTGATGCATTTTAAAGGCTTTTGAATGAAAATGGAATTAATTAAAACTTAAAGGAGGCTCTAATGGTTTCATTGAGCATCATTTTTGTTAAGATAACCTACAGATAATGTCTAAACCACTGACCAAGCTTCATTTTCTTCTAACAACATGTTGAAGGGTCTATTCAACTCATCCACAAGAAACAAGGTGTTACTTAGGTTTGCACCAAGGTTTTAATGTAGCTGTACTTGCCACTTGAGATTTCTGGAGGCAGATGGGTCTGTCCCAGCTCCCATGACATTAAACCAGATCATTTATAACTATATCATGTCTAGGTAAGTTGGTAAAGGAGGGACTTTGCTATAGCTCTGGACAAAGGATCAGGCCTCTGTCTCTTTCCTAATTTCAGTTTCATCTTCTGTAATTTGGAGAAAATGGAATAATCTGTATTTAAGAAGCACTTCAACATCACTCAAAGAAAAGCTGGTGGAAAGTAATGAGCATATCACAACTGAAACAGATATGAAAATGCTTCAACTTTTGACTAGTTTTTTGGGTGGAAGCAGGATCATGTCTAGCTGTGTCAGCAGTTTTTTTTCCAGTTGCTTCTGGAGATGCTGTTGCAATATCCACTTTTTGGCCCAGACAGACATATCTAGCAGTGTGTTTCATTGAAAAAAAAAAAAAAAAAAAAAAAAAAAAAAAAAAAAAAAAAAAAAAAGTCATATTTTCTGCTTTGGAGAGCTTAAACCTGTGATTCAGAGGTGAAAGAACGTTTTCTTTTTCTTCTCGGTCCCAAGGCATTCCCACATCTGTCCTTATGAGTCAAAATAGCACCAGAACTGGTTTGCTCCCCATTAGGCCATAAGGCTGTGTTCCAACACTTGTAGTAGCCTGTGGAAATCTGCATAATAATGTAAAATTGAAAAAGCCCGTCTGAAGAAAGATTCTTGACCAACAGGTCTTGGCTAAGACCTGCAAAAGGGAGGCCAGAACCCAAATAAATCACTCTAGCATAGTGCTGAGTGAAAAGTGAATGTTCTCCTGCCTGCCTGTGTTCCCTGTTGAATTAAATAAAGTTATCTACAAGCAAAGAAGGGCTGAGGTATCTCTTCTTGTTGTAACTGAAAAAAAAGCCTGCAAAAAAATCACACTGCGAGGTCATGACAGGCGTGAGAGAGGCAAATGGAAAATAGCTGAATTGCTGGGATCACTATCTGCCCAGATCCATCATCCTACTATTTATATATTCACCTTTTATCTATTTTGGTGCAAATTCTCTGAATCCTGATTACAGAATCACAAAATGGTCTGGGTTGTAAGGAACTTAAAGCTCATCCATTTCCAATCCTGTGCCATGGGCAGGGATATCTTCCAATAGACCAGGTTGCTCTGAGCCACATCCTACCTGCCCTTGAACATTTTCAGGCATGGGGCAGCCACTACTACACTGGGAAACCTGTGCCACAGCCTCACCACCATCACAGCCAAGAATTTCCTCGCAATATCCCATCTAACCCTGCCCTCTGGCAGTGGGAATCCATTCTCCCTTATCCTGTCCCTCCATGACCTTGTCCAAAGTCTCTCTCTAGCTCTCTTGGAGCCCCTTTAGGCACTGGCAGGGGCTCTAAGGTGTCAGGTAGTTCCACATCCTTCTGATGTTGGAGGCAGCCCTGCAGGTGGGGTCTTACCTGAGTGAGGCAGAGGAGCAGAATCACCTGCTCCCCTGCTGCCCATGCTGTGGGATCAGCCCAGACCCAGGACATGGGGGTTTTCTGGACTGCTTTTCTTGCTCCATATACTGCCATGGTATCCCAGCCTAGATGGATGCATTAAAATTTAAATAAATTAACTAATAATAATAATAAAATGCTTTAGTGCTTCATGGATTATTACAACTGTCAGGGGTAAAGATGCAACGACCATAGATAGCCTCAGCGTCAGCAACTGCTTTGTGACTTGAAACTGAAAATTGTGTCACCAAGTTTCTTGTGAGGAAGGAAAACATAAGCCTCAACCTGATGATACGACTGAGCCCCTGAACAGCCTCTACCTTCACAAGGGCATGTAGTGACACAATCAGGGGAATCCCTTTAAACTGACAGAGGGCAGGGTTAGAATGAATTTTTGTCTATGAGGGTGGTGAGGCCCAGGCACAGGTTGCCCAGAGCAGCAGTGGCTGCCCCATGCCTGGAAGTGTTTAAGGGCAGGTAGGATGGGGCTTGGATCAACCTGATCTAGTGGAAGGTGACCCTGCCCCTGGCAGGGTGTTGAAACAAGATGGGCTTTAAGGAACCTTCCAACCCAAACCATTCTTGGATTCTTTGACTCCCACTACTTGAGCAGTGCAGTATCTCACTTCTTTGAAGAGTACTTGTCCTGAAACTTTTTTTTCCCTCTCCCATCTCACTCACTGAAAATCAGCAAACATTCCTAAATAAAAGATTAGAAATATCTTGGCTGTGTTCCCACAAGGATGTTTTTCCCAACAAGAAGCCACACACCAGGTGGTGGTTTGATAATGATTTTGGAAATGCCCAGGACATGTTTTATTTATGCTTTAGTTGATGCAGGAGATATTAACCTGTGTGTCTAGCATGAATATTTTTGAACAATAACACCTTTTCAAATACCCTACTTCACATCAGTCTGAAAAACACGGGCTATGGACAGAGCAACACAGATAGGAGCCAGCCCTCCAGCTCTCTGCAGCCAAGAACAATTCACAATAGTTTTAGACTCCTTTTTTTTTAATACATATACTGAATTTTTAGGGCAATGCCTATTGAATAAAGCTTTTGAGAACACACTTATTTTTCCCTTTGCACTTCTATTCAGAGACTTCAGGAATCACCTCCAAGTTGTGGGGCAGATTTGCAATAGTTTGAGTGAGAACTTGGTGTGCAGTTCTGTAGCTTTGTTTCTGTACAGCTACTTAGCGGCAGAAAATGCCCTGTCTTCACCTAGTGGCTTGGATATATGTAAGAAAGTTCCTGTATTTGGCTTGTCAGAACACATTACACTCCAGTGTAGGGCTTATGTGTCTTTGTCATTCCCTTCATTGATTTATAACCATAGAATCATTTACCTGCATGAGTTAAACCTGTGCTCATGGATTTTCAGGTTTTCTCTTTTAGGGTAGTAGTATTTTTACAAGATTTTTGTTTCAAGAGTTGATCTGTCTCTTAAAAACAGAGAATTTACAGCTACCAAGGTTGTTCACTAATCCAGTAGTCTGCACAGGCTGCAACCACAGCATCTGAAAAGGGCCTTTTCTCCACAATTTTGACTCCTGAGCCTACTAATATATCCCATTCCGTTATAAAATAAGGAGTCGGGAAGGATTCTTTTGATAGATTTCTCTGATGAAAATAAAGTGCAAAGGCGGTAATATTATATGTGAAAACCGTTTATTGAAAAAAAAGTGTTCCTACTAAGGGGGGGAGGGGGGAGAATAGGAAAAGGAGCAGAGATGGGGGGAAAAGGGAGAGGAAGAAAGAAACAGAAGACAGGGACAGTGTCACCACAAGAACCGTGGCTCTTTGTCAGCTTCAGTTTGGCAGACTGAGCGGGCGTGCTGCGAACTACGGTGCATCTAGCTCCCGTGGTAGGCTGAATGCGAGTTCCAAGTGGCGGCGGCAACATGCCTCCAGCAACGGCTGCAGACAGCGGCTATGGGCGGCAGCTCCAGTAATCACGATGGCGGCAACAGTCACAGCTGGATGCTGGCGGCTACGGTCGCGGCGGGGAAACACGATGGCAACAGTGGTCGCTGTTCGATGCCAGATGCAGATGGCGGCGACTGCACTGCACATGGTCTTTGAGGTGACAAGCTGGTTCGCAGAAACGGTGCAACAGGGCAAAGCAAAGTACGGGCAGGGAAACAGGACCACAGAGAAGAAGACGCGAGGGCGGGGGCAGAAGAGCCAAGCTGACTCTCTGAGTGAGCCCCTGACCTCTCCAAGCAACCCAAAGCAAAATGGCTCTAGTTGTGTAGCAGCTAGCTGCTTTTCTGTGCTAAGGCTCCTCCCACAGAATGGCTTTCTGGGGGCATTCTCCGCGGGCATGTGAGCATTTGACCCGTTGGCAAGTGCCTGGAGGGAGGGGGGTGCTCATTGTTTAATTGTGGAAGTTTTCTCTGCCTTGATTGGCTGCCAGGTGAAGCCTCTCCGGGAACAGGGATGCCAGCAGTCTTCATAGGAATCTTTCGCCTCATGCGTAACATATATTGAGGCATAAATAAAAATCGGATTGGTCACTCTCAGAAGATGATAGATCTGTTCCTGTGGTAGAGACCATAGCTCAGGTACCACAATCAGGTCCAACTCAGTATTCATTTTGTATAATCACAGAATCATTTGGGCTGTAAAAACTCTCTTAAGATCAAGTCCAATGAGATCCCCAGCACTTCCAAGCCCACTACTAACCCATGTCCCCAAATGCCACATCTACATGCCTGTTAAATCTCTCCAGGGATGGGGACTCCAACATTGCCCTGGGCAGACTGTGTCAGGGCTTGACAACCTTTCCATGAAGAAATTTTCTCAAATAGCCAATTTAAACCTCCCCTCAGGCAACTTGAAGCTGTTTTCTCTCATCCTGTCCCTTGCTCCCTGGGAGCAGAGCCTGACTCCCACCTGGCTCCACACTCTTGTCAAGCAGTTGAACAGAATGAGAAAGTGTCCGTCAGCCTCCCCACCCACGAGCCTCCTTTTCTCCAGTCTGAGCCTCTGCAGCTCCCTCAGCTGTTGCTCATATGACTTGAGCTCCAGACTCTTCCCCAGCTTTGCTGCCATTCTCTGGACATGCTCCACCCCCTCTTCTAATGCCTGCAGCGGGATGAATTCAGATTCGAAATCTCTTTCTGCTCTCTCTGCAGGCTACTTGTGTATGAGAAGCATCTCATTAGAAAGGGAAAACCTTGCATTAAGCAGGAAGACTTTGCAAGAATGCCAAGTTTGTTCTGCCAAATTAAGCTCCACCAAAGAGCTCCTCCCAAACCACAGGAACCTCCAGATCATGCCTGCTTTCATCCCTATATCCTCCTCTGAACCACAATCATGCCCTCACAGGAAGTGATCTAAGTTTTATCATTAGTGAATAACAAGCCAGACAGTAAGAGCTGGGATTTAACACGGAGTTTGAACCTGAGTCAGCCAACCAGCAATATTTGCTTTATCAAGTTGCCAAGAAGGCAAAACTGTGACAAAACCCCTTCTTACTCTTACAGTAGGTATTTTTCTTCCTGCCATAAATGTGGCATCTGTACTTATTTGGTTTGCACTGCATGTCACCAACAGTGTTCCCCACTTTCCCTCCAAAACATTGTGTCCTTTTTCTTTGCCAGTTAATTTAGGTGCAGGAGGCTAGGAAGAATGAGCCCAAAATGTGATCTGAGTCTCCATGTGCCACTTGGGAGGCTCTCACAAACATCAAAACTGACAAAATTATGCTCCTGGACATCTGCCCCTGCCTTTTTGAAGGTCCATCCATCATGTCCCTGAGGGTATTTTTAGAATTTTGTACTGAGGTAGCAGAAAGTCAATAGAGGGTTCATCTATCTTTTGATTATTTTTCCTGCCTCGATGGGAACACTTCACATTCTAGGTAGTATTTACGGAAGTGTGCTGTTGGCTCATACATCACCTGAGTAATGAGCTAAATCTTGAGCAAAGGGAGAAGAGGTGTGTTCCCACATCCCCACACGTCACCTGTTTTTCTATAGAACTTCAAATAAACACAAAAGCTGTGTAACCCAAAGGTATGGAGGTAACTGAGGCACAAGCTTACTGGGGAATTAAGCTGAAGAAACAATGCAGATTTGGGTAGTTGTGGTAATTTTACCCTTGGTAGAAGGGACATTAAAGATCTTCTAGTCCCAACCCCCTTGCTATCAAGAGGGACATCTTCCTAGGTTGTTCCAAGCCCCATCCAACCTGGCTTTAAACACCTCCAGGAATGGGGCAGTCACAGCCTCTCTGGACAGCCTGTGCCAAGGTCTCATGAGAATTTCTTCTTAACCTCTACTCTAAACCTGCTCTTTTTCAGTTTAAAGCCATCATACACTTTCTAACGGGAGCATAACAGGGCAACGTTTTGCAGATGCATGAAGTCATTCTGGGCCAGGTCGTTGGCATGGTCCAGAGACATTGGCTTATGTTTTGACAGGGTGCAAAGACATCCACTAACATGTCCAGAGCCAGAATGAGCAAGGAGCAATGCCTCCCTCCACCTCAGCAGAGCCCATGCTGAGGTACCTGTGGACATCTGAGCACCACCATGATCATTGAACTGGTTGACCTTTGCATATGGAGGATCCACATCATATGGCCAAAAAATTACCCAAGCCCCCAGCCCATGGCTTGATTTTCTGCCAATTTGTGCTTTACACCCTTCCTGTTCAAAGAATTTGCTTGGAAAGGGATGTTTGCATCACAGAGCTTTGCAAACCCTGTTCTCTAGAGGGATTTCTGCAGCTATGGGCACCTTAGGAGTACATTGACACATAAAATCACAGAATCACAGAATGGTTTAGGTTGGAAGTGACCTTAAAGATCATCCAGTTCCAACCCTCTGCCATGGGCAGGGACACTTTCCAATAGACCAGGTTGTTCAAAACCCCTACAAACATACCCCTGGGACTTTTGCATCCTGGGACATCCCCAGGAAAGAAACTAAGGAAGAGCAAGCATTTATTTAGCTGGTGGGGCAAAGCCTGAATTTATCCAGACTGTGTTAAAAGCAAATTTGACTGATGAGCTGACCACTGATGAAAGCAAGGGACAAGCAGATGGTAAAACCCCAATGAGCATGGAATCACAGAATCATTTGGGATGAAAAAGCCCTCCAAGATCATCATGTCCAACTGTTAAACCAGCACTGCCAAGGCCACCACTAAACCCTGTTCCCTGTGCCACATCCACATGCCTTTCAAACACTTCCAGAGATGGTGATTCCACCACTTCTCTGGGCAGCCTATTATAATGCCAGACCACTCTCTCACGGAAGAAATTTTCTCTTATATCCAACTTAAACCACACCTGGGGCAAATTGAAGCTGCTTCCTATCGTCCTGTCACTTGTTCCCTGGGAGCAGAGCCTAATCCCCACCTGTAAGGGAGTTGAGGAGAGTGAAAAGGTTCACCCAAGCCTCCCCAGCTCCCTCAGATGCTCCTGGTGCTCCAGACCCTTTCCCAGCTCTGTTCCCTTCTCTGGGCACACTCCAGCCCCTCAATGTCTTTGTTGGAGCGAGGGGCCCAGAACTGCCCCCAGGACTGGAGCTGCATTGGCAGTGCCCAGCACAGAAGGAAATGCCACATTTCTTCTGTCCACCTGTTGGATACTGGTCCTGTATCCTTTCTGATGTCACACCACCTATTAGGTATTGTCTGGGGTAGGAGAACAACCACTGCAAACCTCCACGCTCACTGTATACAGCCACTATTTTTGTAGTATTGGAGCGAAGAGTATTTCCTCTGCAACTCACTGGTTAATGGTACAACCACTTCAAAGCCCAAAGGGTATCAGCTGTTTTCATAGCACTTGCCTTTTTTGTTCATGTAGTTATTTAACATTTAGAGAGGCTTTGAAATGTATCCATTTCTTCCCCTTCTAAACTGCACTTACACCTCCTCTTTTTCACAACTGGAAGCAAACTTCAGGCCAAAACTGCAAGAGAGACACTTCACAGTGAGCTTTGTGTTAGAGGGCATTAATTATTTTTTCTTTCAAAGTCTCACCCTCACTTTTCCCCAGCACACAGATAGGAAGATTTATGCAAGTGAGGGAGCAAAGACTTTGGCTGTTGGCATCAAGTCATGGTAGAGCTGCCTAGCTGTAGTCTAAAATTAGAGCACCTAAAAATTAACTGTATGTCCAAACTTTGGTCCCTGTGCTGAATGAGCACTACTTCAGCACAGGAGAGAGACCAGGAAGAGAATTACTAATAGACAGTTGACCAGCTCCACTTTTAATCCAATTGCAGGGTGTTTTTTAAAACAAGAATTGGCACACACAGACCAAAAAAGGTGATTTTAGTGTTTTTCTTAATTATGTTTGCTTTCTTTGCTAAGATGGGTGTGGGAGAATGAGACATTGGAAAGTGGTTAAATATAAGAGGAAAAAAAGTTATTATTGAAGGGTGGGAGAGTTTCATGATCTTTTAGGAAGCATCTTGCTATACTTCTTTAAAAATGAGCATTTTCAGCTCTTGCCCAGCATTTTCAGCTCTTGCCCATGATGACTGCATTTTTCTAAAGCCTTCCCTGAGAAATCCAGAAACTTCTGTGTTTTTTTCTCTGTTTGCAACCAGACAGACAGCCATGGGACAGAACAGGTCTCCAAACACAGGTAGGGAAACTGAGGCACAAATCTTGGAAAGGTGACCACACAGACCATGCATTTCTGGTGAAGCCAAGTCAAGTGCTCCTCTGCACCTCCCTGCCTCCATCCCAGCTCTCAGCCAGGCAATTCCTAGCAAAAGCATCATACACCCTCCATCCCCTGGGCACAGCAAAAGCCAATAAGCAAGGCCTTAAAGCTACTAGCCAAGGTTGTCCTTCCCCCCTGACCTTCCAGCCAGTCAGACCTCTCAAGGGCCCTCCACCACCCTAGGCATGACAGGTATCGCCCCAAATCCTGTGCAGGATCCATCAGTCCCAAGATCATAAGGACAAAATAGATTTAAAAAAGTAGAAATTTACCCAACAGATCACTTGCAGTTTGCAAGGACATATCTAAGAATTGCCTCATGGAATTAGCCCATCCTGTGCTTTTCCGCTTCCAAGGATTTTACCAATTGCAGCAAACCTCCCTGAGTGCTTTAGGGCCCCTCCAGCACCAGCACCCTTTGCAGAGAAAAACAGAGACTGGGAAATCCTCTCTTTGCCCCAGATTCCTGCAATCCTCCCTGCGGGTTTCAGCCATGCACAGAGCACAGGATGACTTAAAGCAGGGAAGAAGAAAAGATGCGCCCCAGCCTTGAAAGCAGCCTAGTGAGAAGAGACCACCTTGCTACATGGCAGAGAGACAAGTTCCCCACTGCTCACAGGCACTTGGTTTCTCAAGGTTGTAGCGTATCATGTTTTGGGTATGTCTGTTCCATGAAAAACGGTTGTGGGTTGTTTCTTAGGAGACTGTCTCCCTTAAGCTGGTGTATTTCTGTTCCATGATGTTGGCTGCTTGTCTCTTCCCTTCACTGAAGAAAATCTGTAGGTTTTTAGAAAGGGAGGATGGATCCCTCTTACAGGAGGATGCTTGTGGCCTTTTTAAGATGTTAGGAAGGGTTCCTTAGGACTGCAAACTGGGTGGTGTAATTTGGAGGCAACAGACTTTGGTTTATTATGAAGTTCATGTCTACATCTAGGAATTTGCCTCAGTAGGAGGAGAGGAGGTGAAAACTGCACATGGATGACCCCCAGCATGTGGGTCTCAAAGGAGAAAAGGAAGGGGATATGAATGAGAGCACAGGGATAGGGGAGATCTTCCAGCAGCCTTCCAATACTTAAGGGGACCTACAAGAGAGCTGGAGAGGGACTTTAGCCAAGGGCTTGGAGGGACAGGACAAGAAGGAATGGCTTCCTATTTGTTGGGGGTTGGGTTTTTTCTTTTCTTTCCCTGTTACTTGTGGAATTTTTTTCCCATTGAGTTGCTAAGAAGTGCTGATGGCTGGGTGCTTGAGACAGTGGGGAGGGGGAACTACCCTAGGGTTTTTTGAGTTTTCCCGTGGGGAGGGGGGAGGGGGGCATGGGGGGGGGGGAGGGGACATGACAGAGGTACTGCAAGAATGGAGTCAGGTAAAAAGATGATGGCTGGAGTTTGGAAAGCGCTCTCTCTCTCTCTGTCTCTCTCTCTCTCTGCTGGACTTTGGAGGAGGACAGTCAGACCTGCTGCTTGGAAAAGGGAATTCACTGCCACCACCATTACACTGCAGGGAACCTTTCTTCTGGTGCTGGGCCCTGCATCCCTCTGCCCTGCCAGGACATCCTGCAGGTTCCAGCTATTGCCGTGGAGTTTCTGATACATCTTGTCCTCCGCCCCAGGATTTCTGCTTATCCCTGCTGTTCCAGCCTGCTGCTTCCGAGAGTCCTGCTAGGGGCACCGGGATCGGCTGCCCCAGGGGTTTGTGGTGCAAAGCCTCTCTTCCATACCTTCCTGTCTCGGCTGAGCCGCCATTACCACGTGCTCCCTGAGCCCGTGCCGGGGCGCCCCCTGCAGCCGCGGGAGAATCACCGCATCTGCCCTGTCCACCGGGAGCCTGCCAGCGCCCCTGCCGGCCATGACCGTAACTGCACCAAAGGGGAAAGTGCTGCAGCCAAGAAAGGCTGTCAACGGGGTTCCGGGTTCTGTTTGTTACTAAGGCTGTAGTTGTTGCTTTGTTTGCCTTGTTATACATACTAATAAAGAACTGTTATTCCTATTCCATATCTTTGCCTGAGAGCCCCTAAATTTCAAAATTCAAATAATTACGAGGGAGAGGGTTTACATTCTCCATTCCAAGGCAGGCTTTCTGCCTTCCCTAGCAGACACCTGTCTTGTAAACCAAGACACCACTGCCAGAGAATAGGGTTAGATGGGATATTGGGAGGAAATTCTTGGCAGTGAGTGTGGTGAGGCCCTGGCACAGGTTGCCCTCAGAAGCTGTGTCTGCCCCATGCCTGGAAGTGTTCAAGGCCAGGTTGGATGGGGTTTGGACCTGGTCTAGTGGAAGGTGTCCCTGCTCATGTCAGGGGGGTGGAATGAAATGAGATTTAAAGTTTCTTCCCAAAATCTTCCCAAACCAAAACTATTCTATGATCCCATGTTGTGGTGTGGTTTTTGCTTTGAGTTTGTTTGCCCACTATTCTTCTCCCTAATCTCCTCCCCTCCCGAGTTACCAATCTCCCCAAACTTTTCCCTAACTTCCTCCCTCCCAAGTTGTCAATCCTCTCTATCCCTACCCCTTTTTCCAGAGTGTTCCTTGTCTATCTTGTAGTATTCGATACACCATTTGTTACTTTGTATTATCCCCCTCCCCTGCTCTCTCTGATAGGTTTATAGAATGTTAGTCCTGCCCTAGATTCCTCCCCTGCCATGCCCTCATTGGTTAGTTGCCCTATACCACTCCCCCTATAAAAACCTCTGCAGACCCCCCCCCCCAGGCTTTGTCTTGGAGTCCAGGAATAAATCTACCCAGTTGTAACCCAAGACCTGTGTCATCATTATCTGTTCCTGAGCCAGACTAAACGATAACTGGGAATAGTAGAGCTCACAGGGGGGAAGGTTGTGCCCCTGCTGTCGCTGCCCAGCACGATACAACAATGCACTGCGACAATCCCATGATTCTTTGATCCCAGCCCTGAAATGTTGAGGCTGAAACTTCTTCCAGTTTGAGCTGCCCTGCCCATCCTTGGTCTGCAGAACTTTTGCAGACCAGAACTTCTGTGAGCTTTGTGCTGGGGAAAGGTGCAAGAGAAAAAATACATGGCCATCTGCTGCACCATTTTCCCCGTTGTATGAGATGTGGGTCTGCCCACAGGCTTAGGAACACACTGTCACCCACCTACCTGTGCTTTATGGTTATTGCAGATGCCCACATTAGTCTGTCCAAGCTGCCTTTTGAGGTCTTGAATAAAATGGTTTCTTCTGATAAGGGACTGAGAAAGAATGAAAATTTAACAGGTTAGAAATGCATTTGGATTTAGGTGAAATGTGCCACTTTGAGCTTGCCAACATAAGTAAAATATGCTGTTTAGTCTGGTAACTGCAGCACTAGCAAAATTGCCCCAGCTGAGGAGAAGGAATGCAAATTTCCAAGCTAAAAAGATAAGTAAGACTCCTTAGACCTTGAAACAGACAGCACAGAGTGACCCAGGAGTTCTTTCTGTACTTTCTGACAAAAACTGAGTATGATTGTAACGAGCTGTAAGTGTAAAGCTAAATCAGCAGAATGAATATGCATGAACCTATTATGAAAATCTATGCATCTGTAAATTAGTTAAGGGTAATAAAAAAGGATTGGGAGTTCTCTGGGGCATGCATGTCCTTTGAAGGGGAAAGATCCCTTACATGTGCCCAGTGCTGTAATAAACATACCGTCCCTACAAATATTTATTGGAATTGTGGGGTTTTGATTTTTTGTTCACGTTTCAGGACTGGAAGCAAAACAAGGGGACTCAGGAGGGTCTCAGTCTGAATGAGTCTCCTTCCCAAGAATGCTCTTCCTCCCCAGGCATGTTGGAAGTCTGATTTTACCATTTCTACCATAGATTTAACCTTTTTTCCTCCCTATATTTTCACAGATTTCTCCCCTTGGCGAAGTCTGGCTCCAACTTGCAGCTACAAGACAGGATTGTGATACCAAATCAAAACTTACTGTGATATTCCTTGGACCACACATAAGAAGCTCTTGCAACACAAATCAGTAATAATGATATGAAATTTAGCAGGACATTCAAAAGAGGCCCCAGATCTGCTGCAGATGCTCATTTAAAAGCCTTCACCTTTGAGAACAGCTGCAATCAAACCCTTGCTTGCTAATTATGCTTTGCAAAGATTATTTTGCCTCCTTTCACCCTGACCCAGAGCTCTCTCCTCTGAATACAGAACAGCATCACTGTCGGTGGTCTGGGAGACACAAATGGCACAAATGCTCTTGCCCTGAAGACCCTCTCTTTATTAATTGCTGCATCTTTATGCTACAGAAATGGATGGAGAAAAGTTTTAGGGCTTGTTTGCAATGCCATTCTTTGCTGTTTTAGAGCAAGTGTGCTCACCAGCCACCACACCAATTAAAATGGAGGGTTATTTTAGCACAGAAAAACATTAAATGTTCAATTACAAAATTGGAAATGCAGATGCAAAGAGACGAAGCATAGAACTCTTACAGCAAAGTGTCAGGACCTACCTGATTTTCTCCTCAAGTTTCTTCTGCAGCCTGGTTTCTTCTTAGGCACTTAGAGTCCTAAAGTCGTAGAGTCATAGAATCCTTTAGGTTGGAATAGCCCTCTAAGATTATTGAGTCAAACCAATCCCCTAGCACTGCCAAGTGCAACACTAAACCATGTCCCCACATGCCACATCCACACACCTTTCAGTTTTAGGAATGATGATTCCACCACCTGTTCCAATGTCTGACCACCCTTTTGGTGAAGACATTTTCCCTGATATCCAATCTAAACCCCCACAACTTGAAACTGTTTTCTCTTATGCTGTCACTTGTCCCATGGGAGAAGAGCCCAACTTCCACCTGGCTCCACCCTCCTTTCAGGGAGTTGTAGAGAGTGAGATGGTTGTCCCTGAGCCTCCTTTTCTCTAGGCTGAGCCTCCCCTAGGTCCTTCATACACTCCTCACAGGACTTGTGCTCCAGTTCCTTACCCAGCTCCATTGTCCTTCTCTGGACACCCTCCAGCACCTCTTGTTACTAAAAGAACCCAAAAGACCCTGCGTGGCAGGGCTCTGGTGCCAAAACACCTTTTTCTTTGAGTCTTTGACTCGTGCATGGTTGGATAGTCTATGCTGGCTCTTGAATTTCAAAGCACATCTCTAGAAGCCGTGCATGGTTGAAAATACCTCCTCATTATAAATGAAGAAGGATTTTGCAACAGAAATTCCTCACCTTCCCTCAGGAAGGCAGCTAACACACCATCCCCACTGCACTTGGCATGTTGCATGGCAGAAACAGTTTGTGGAAAAACTGTGGGAGGCTGAATCTTAATTCCTTCTGGGTCAGCCAATCTGAGCAATAACCTGAGCCTCCCCACTGTGTTCGAATAGCTTGAAATGTGGAAAGCATATAATTTCTATACTATTTTTTACAGCCCTGCTACTGCAGGAATTGATGTAGAGATTACGTGTAATGGACTAGAGCTGCCTGAGTGTGCCATGCTGTTAAATTTAGGGGGTTGTCACCAAAGGGGTATCGGGGACAGACGAAGGTGATACAGAGACTCCATCATCAGAAGACATGAAAAAGTACTTTATTTGAAATCCACTTATTTGAAAGCACTTTATTAGAAATCCACAGATCTTATAGAAACAATGGTGGACCTAAGACCTGATTGGTCTTTAGGAATCTTCTCTCACCTATTGGTCAAGAAGGGACAACTCCTTCTTGTAAACATCTTTGACAAACAGATTGTCTGCCAGCTGCAGAAACTGAGATAATAATTGTTTTAATTCTTTCTCTGAGCTTTCTCACAGCTTCCCAGGAAAATCCTGGGTGAGCTATGTCTCTCTCTGTTCAGAGGATATATGATGACCACAGAGGGTTGCATCACAATCAAATATCAAACTATAAAAAACTAAGAATTAACAAAGTCTGCAGGAAGAGGTGACAGCTTTATTTCACAACTCCTGCAAATCCCAATAGAGTTGTTCCACACATGCATGTGGGCTGCAGGCACCAGACAGACTCAGTCTTGCAACCCTTTATTCACCAGGGAGTCACGCTGACTGCAACCAGACCGTTTCTGCAGATGCTCCCTGTGCACTCCACAGTTGCAGGAAGAAGCCAGGAAATGCAGAATAAAAGTGGTACTTCTTGGTGCCATCTACAGGCTGAAGGACAAAAAACTAATCTAGTCATCTGAGGTTGTCTTTATTCTCTACAGAACCTTTCAACGACTCTTCATCTCAGCCCGCATTTCTGGAATGTTCTAAGAAAAGTATTACAGAATTAGAGAATGGTTTGGGTTGGAAGGGACCTTGAAATATCATCTATTCCAACTCTGCCTTCTTCCACGGGCAGGGACATTTTCAACTAGACCATGTTGCAGGTCTTTTCAGCGATCTGCCACATGAGAAATTTCTTCACCAAATATGGACCAGTGTTTTGAGGACATCCAAAAACAGATCAACAGCTTTGGGGTATAAATGGGAAGAAGGGAAATCCTCCTTTCACAGGTCATTTTCTATCAGCTCTTTTCTGCTGGAGTACTTTCAGACTTATGGAAGTCCTCATAACCCTGTGTTGTCCACTTCCAGAAGTTGAGATGAGCATCAAAATATACAAGTTTGTGTACACTCAAACAACCAGTCTGATAGAGATTATTATGGAGATTTTAGTGGATCCAGCTCATCAAATAAACATAGTTTAGCCATGGTTTAGCCTGAAAAACTGTGGATTGAGAAGACATGACATGTGATGACATGAAGACAGACAGAGAAGAGAATAACCTTATCTTCATTCACATACTGGATGGGGGTAAAAAGCCATGAGCCAAAGTATTTGAGAATTTGAGTTACAGTTTGCTTTAGATATAAATTCTCTGGGAAGGTTGTGGCATCTTTATCATATAAAGTCTTCAAGAGCATATTAACACCACGTCTGCCTGGTGACATATGAGATCGATGGACTTGATCCTTCCTTGAGATAAAGGGCATGCCCCCACTGACCTCTTAATACCCCATCCCAGCCCTGTTTCTCTATGACTGCAGTCCTGGGAACAGTAATATCAGCTACATTGTCACCTCCACTGCTCTAAGAGGATTTCCCGCAGGAAGTGCCTTAGCTAATAGGCTTCGGAAGATCTTTCATGAGGCCAGTTTTAGCATGTCCTGCTAGAAAGTGATGAATATTTCTTCCTTCTTAACAGACACCAGTGTCCAGTTGTTGTGTTGCACAAAGTGGTTTGTTCCATATCTTCCCCTCTCCCCCCAGAGCCTTGTGGTGGTGGTCTTAGTCTGGGTTACTTTTTCCCCTCACCCCTCCTGTCACTTGTATCCCATTGGCCATGGCCTCTTTTCTTCTGCCCCCCATTCCCCCAGGTTTAAAATCTCCTGCCATAAAGCACTCGCTCTTTTGCCCCTCTGGGACACCAGACGCCTTCTTTCCCAGGCGGTTCTTCCTATCAAGGAATAAAGTGGGACTCTTGTCCCGAGAGGAAAGAGCGCCTCCCATCTTTTAGTTTTGTCCTTGTGAGATTGAGAGAGGCCAGGGGTCCAGAGCTAGCTGGATCAAACCTCAAAGCCCCTGGGATCAATCTGGCACCCATGTGGTCTCATCTCCCGCGAGGTCTGAGATGCCACGCAGCAGCTGGTAATCCATCTGTGGATTTCACAAGCTTTTGGGCCATCAGCTTTCTCGGAGGTTCCAGACGCTTTTTGGACAGCGGAAAATCACAAGGGAGAGACCAGCAGCCCATCCAGCCCAAGAAGGATCGGTCTCAGGATAGAAGACTTACTTGCAACGTTCCAGCCAACCCAGGTCCTCAGGAGGGGTGAGTATAACCCGCGAGTGGTAATGGAACCTTGGAGTAATCCCTGGGTGGTGGGGGTTAATCCCCGGCCTGAGGGAAAGGTGCAAGCCCCGTGGGGAGGGATTTGTGTGTGCAGGCAGTGGCGGGCCGGCTCCAGGGCGAGTGGCAGCGGGGGCGCAGCTCCGAGTACGAGCGATTTCCGCACAGGGCAGCACCAGCTCTGCGGCGCGGCGGTTTTGATTTTTCCGCGGTGTGAGGGCAGCCATGGCTCCCAAGTGGGGCGCAGCTGGCGCGGGGAGAAACCGCGGCTCATGCTTTCATACTGCACGCGAGCAGTGGGGACTGGCGCAGGCGGCGCCAATCTGCGCCTTGGCCACGTGGTGCAGGAGAGCCTGGCCGCTGCCAGCTGTGATATTGAAAGCCGAGCAGTTTTGCACGCAAGTGGTTTTGCTCTTACCTCACAGTTGGGGGGGGGAAAACTGCTGATGCTTTCCCTGGTTTGGCTGTAGACATTGTTGCACTTTCAGTTTCTGTTTGTGCTGATTGTAAGGAAGGTAGATACAAGTGTGCAGAAAGCAAATAACATTAGAAATGGGTGCAAAGTTTTCTGCAACACGGAGAGGCATTTATATCCTAGTTGAAGGTAAAAATGTTAAAGTTTCCAAAGGAGTTTTGAAACGGTTTATTTGCTGGATATCTTTTCATTTCCCTCAGTTTATGCAGCAGAATGTGAATTCTGTCTCTGCCTGGGATAAAATTGGAGAGTTACTAACAGCAAAGGTGGAACAGGGAGATGAAACCGTGTCTGAATTTCTCCCTGTGCTCCTTTTGATTTGGAAAGAACTGTTTAAGAGGGAAGTGAAGGGACAGCCAGAGCAAACCTCCTCTTCTGCAGTTTCCCCTACCCTTCCTCCCAAACCCTCTGCCCCTGAACTAAGAGGGACGTGTGAGGCACCCTGAGAAATGCAGGGTACCTGGCACAGCCACTGTTTCCCCGGCCTCCCGCCTCCATCTCAGTACCCTGGCTCTGGCAGTTGTGCGCAGGCTGACAGAGCACCTTCCCTGCACCCCTTTAACCCAGCTGCTGCTTCCCCAGTTTTGCGTTCTGACCCCCACCCATCCCCAAAATGGCAGCGACCACATGGTCAGGGGCCAAGATGGCGACGGCCACAAGGCTGGCCCTCCCTCCTACCCTTCTTCTTCCCACAATCCCTTTTGTCCACTTATCCCCTCCCCCAACCCCTTCTGGTCCCACAACCCCTTCCTTTCCCTGGACACTGCCCCCCCCCGCCATGTTCCTGCCCTGCATGATGTCATCCTGCAACCCCATCCCTGGTTCCCATCGTTGCTCCACCCCCCCCAAAGCTCCACCCCCTGCCTATTCCTGTTTCCCACCCCCCTGCCCCCCCCCGCCCCATCTGGGTTTCACAGGGCCCCTTCCTGGTTCCCTCAGGGGTAGGGCCGGGGGAAGGGGTGGGCCCTTCACCCCATGGGGATGGGGTAGGGGGTGGACCCCCGCCCTCTCCCCAAGGGGGTGGGACCAGGGTAGGGGGTGGTCCCTTGTTCAGTTCCCACAGGGGTGGGCCTGGGGGAGGGGGTGGTCCCTCTGCCGGTTCCCACAGAGAGTGTGCCCCCCAGCCGGGTCCCACGGGGGTGGAGCCGAAAGGGAAAACCTGAGGACCAAAACTGGGGGGAGGAAGCAATTCCCTCAGTGGCCCCTGTCCTATATACTGGTGGTAGAAGCAGGCCTAGAAAATATCAGCCCTTTCCCTACCAAAGTAAAAGAGAGTTATGTAAAAGTCAGTTACAATTTGGTAGACACAGTGAGATCTTTAGAAGCATGATAAGAGCCACTTTAGCATCTCTTGAATTTGTTCCTACTGACCTCTGAGATCTTTTCTGGTGCCTGCTTACCCAATCAGCGTTTGATCTATGGGAAAACTCCTGGAAGAGATCCCTGAGGGGACTCCTGGTAGAACTTCAGCAAAGCACCCAGGGTGCAAAAGATTTAGAAAATAAAGACATCAAGTATGAACATCTATGCGGTGAGGGCGTGTGGGCTAACCCTGAGGACCAAGCCGGGGTGTTATCTAAATTCGTCCTAGATAAGATCTCAAAAGGTGCAAAAAAGGCTTTTAACCAGCTACCAACTGCTTAAGTTTACCTTAACATTAAACAGTCTGCTTCAGAGAGTTTCTTGCAGTTTGTCGACCAGCTCTGTGCACAGATAGAGAGACAAGTACCAGACCCCGTGACACAGGCAGAGTTAATTAAGGAGATGGCTCAGAGAAATGCCAACAGTGTCTGCCGCAGAGTGCTCCTGGGACTGCCTCTCAACCCCTCCACCTACAGTATCACAGATGATTGAAGTGTGTGCTAGGGAGGCAGAGCTGTTTGATGCACAAGAGGTGATGCCAAGGTCAACAAACTCAAGGATTGTGGCAGCTGTGTCCCCAGGAGTGAGGAGGCAACAGATGTCACCAGAGCAGCTTCAACATATCATTAGCTTCCACTGCAAGAACCCAGGACACTTTGCCCAAGACTGCCCCCAAAGTCAGCAGCAGAAAAATAAGACCTTCAAACCAAAAAACTAGGACACCAGCACGAGCCCGCCCCGTGCTACGACATAAATGCAGCAGGCTTCCCTAAGGGGAAAACCTCTCCGGGGGAGGAAGAGGAGGGGTTTTTCCCCTAAGGGGAAAACAGAAAAGGGAGGAAGGGAGGCGGGGTGCAGGACAATAAAAGAAATGTTTACGTGACAAAATCTGGTGGCCTCACAAGTGTTTCAAGCTTGTGACCACCAAAGCTTTTGTTTTCAGGTCTACCCAGTGGACAGTCATTGGAGTGGACCTGCCAGAGGACTCACAGGACTTGATGTTAGATCGCACAGGACTGGACAGTGAGTACTTTGTTACTTGGGACACCACACACACACACCCATGGAGATTGAGGTGACTCCAATGACCATCAAGGGAGACATACCTAACCTCATTCTCCTGGCACGCTGCCCTCAGCCACCCTTCTATTTGGCCAAGGGGCAAGTCATCGCCCAGGCCATTCCAGTTCCAGTGGAAATCCCAGTAGATGGCAAATCACCAGGCGTCTACTGGGCAGAAGTGGTTGGTGAGGACAAACCCATTATGGAGTGCAACCTAACGCGTGGAGCAGACCATCTCCATGTGGAAGGGTTGCTTGACATGGGGGCAGATGTGACGATCGTACCTGAAAGGTTGTGGCCATCACACTGGGATTTGCAACCCGTGGCTGGCAAAATCCAAGGTGTAGGAGGAGTCACATTGACAAAGATATCAAAAAGTGTCGTGCAAATTGAGGGGCCAGAAGGAAAACTGGCCAATGTCCGTCTGTTTGTCACCAATTACAAAGCACCCTTGTGGGTGAGAGACACCACGTCCCAGTGGGGGGTCAAATTGGTCATCCCTAAGACACCGCAGGATTTTTAGAGGTGGCCACTGTGGAGTGCCCTGCCGACAAGTTACCATGGCTGGATGATAATCCAGTCTGGGTAAATCAGTGGCCACTCAGCAAAGAAAAGCTGAAGGTGCTCGAGGAGCTCGTAGAGGAGCAATTGGCTAAAGGTCATATTGAAGAGACAACCAGCCCTTGGAATTCCCTGATCTTTGTAATAAAAAAGCCAGGGAAGGATAAGTGGCGGCTCCTCCATGATTTACGAGAAATAAACAAGGTAATTGAGGACATGGGGTCAATCTAACCAGGGATGCCCTCCCCAGCGATGCTTCCCCAAAACTGGCAATTGGCTATCCTGACATCAAGGACTGGTTTTTCCATATTCCCCTACACCCAGAAGATGCACCACGCTTTGCCTTCTCGGTTCCTACCATCAATCAAGAAACCCCAATTAAGTGCTACCACACTGAAAAGTATTGCCTCAGGGCATGAAGTGCTCTCCTTCCATCTGCCAGTGGTATGTGGCTTCATTGCTGTCCCCAGTGCACGCCCAGAAAAGGGAAGCCATCATCCTACACTACATGGATGATGTGCTTGTGTGCACCCCCGATGACATAATATTCCAAAACACACTTGACCTAGTGGTTACAATTTTAACCTCTGCTGGACTCCAACTGCAGGAAGACAAGGTTCAAAGGATGCCACCTTGGAAGTACCTGGGCTTGGAGATCACTGCGCGGACCGTTGTTCTTCAGAAATTGGATATCAATAGTGATCCCAACACCTTAACATCTCTCCATTCCTTGTGTGGGTCTTTGAACTGGGTCAGGCCTTGGCTAGGCCTCACCAACAAGGACCTAGATCCCCTCCTCAATTTATTGAAAGGGGAGAGAGAGCTGGTTTCTCACAGGGAACTGACACCAGAGGCAAAAACTGCAATCCAAAAAGTGCAGAAGGCTTTGGCCGAGAGGTAGGCTCATTGTTATCAGCCCGAGCTGCCTTTCAAATTCATTGTTATGGGAAAATTACCACACTTAGATGGTCTGATATTCCAATGGATTGAAGGGCAGAAGGATTCACTCTTAATTATAGAGTGGGTTTTCCTGTCCCACCAGCGATCCAAAACCATCACACAGCCACAGGAGCTGATAGCTCAGCTGATCTGGAAGGCCAGGATGAGATTGTGTGAGCTGGCTGGTTGTGACTTTCAGTGTATTCACCTCCTGGTCAAACTTTCTAAGGAGGGAAGGAACTCTCCCAAAAGGTTGACCAAAGAGACATCCAAGCACCTGCTCCAGAGCAATGCCAGTCTCCAGCTATCTCTGGACAAGTACAGTGGACAAATAGCAGTCCATGGCCAGTCACACAAGCTGTTTAATGAGGAATTCCACCTCATTGCTCCTGAGAAAAGGCCACTCAAGGCACTTACAGTGTTCACTGACGTGTCCAGGGCATCCCACAAGTCGGTGATGACTTGGAGAAATCCCCAGACTCAGCATTGGGAAGCTGATGTTGAGTTTGTGGAGGGGTGGCCCCAGGTCACTGAACTGGCCACAGTCATGAGAGCCTTTGAGAAGTTCTCAGAGCCAATTAATCTGGTCACTGACTCAGCCTACATGGCTAGAGTAGTGTCCAGGGCAGAGCAGGCAGTTCTCAAAGACATCAAGAACGAGCATCTCTTTAGGTTGCTCTCAAAACTAATTTATTTGGATTCGCAGCAGGAGCATCCGTTCTATGTGATGCACATGAGGTCACATACCAATTTACCAGCTGAAATCGCAGAAGGTAATTGCAAAGCAGATTCCCTTGCCGCCCCAGCAGAAATGGCACGCCTTCCGGACGTCTTCCAACAGGCAAAGCTAAGTCATCAGCAAAACCAACAGAATGTGCCAGGTCTGATCTGTCAGTTCCAACTAACACGGAGTCAGGCTTGAGCCATTGTGGCCACCTGTCCCAGTTGCCAGCTCTAGGCCATGCCATCACTGGGTGTTGGGATTAACCCCCGAGGCCTTGGAAGCTGTGAAGTGTGGCAAACAGACATCACATACATTTCCAGTTTTGGTCACCTTAAATATGTGCATGTCAGTATAGATACATATTCAGGTGCAGTTTATGTCTCTGCCCATACAGGGGAAAGGGCTGTGCATGCCAAACACCTGGTGCTAGCCTTTTCAGTGTTGGGGATCCCTAGGGAAATGAAGACTGACAATGGCCAGCATACGCCTCCAAGGAATTCCTAGAGTTTGTCCAGCAGTGGGGGGTGGAGCACAAGACAGGCATTCCCCACTCCCCCACGGGTCAAGCTGTAGTTGAGCATGCCCACCATATGTTCAAACAAGTCCTGGCAAGGCAGAGCATTTCAGCAGTGTGGATGACACCACAACAAAAGCTCTGCAAACCCCTGTTTACTATTAACTTTTTGAATTGTTCATTTGAGAATATGAGTTCTCTGGTAGGACAGCATTTCCACAGCAATAATCGGTTTAAGTTACCACAGCATCCACCAGTCCTCATTAAGGACTCAGAAACTTGGAAAACAAAGGGTCCTTATGAGTTGTCATCTGGGGGCGTGGTTATGTGTGCATGTCCACCACCACAAGCCCATGATGGATACCCCAAAAGTGGATAAAACCTTTTGTCCCCAAAAATCCAGCACCAGCAGATGGGAATGAAAAGCAAGCAGCCGTCGCCTCAAAGAGAAGACGATGCCAGGAAGAGAAGGAAGAATTTTCCTAAGAGATTTGGTTACATTCTGGCAGACCCCTGACCTTTAATGTGTTTTTAAAATGTTTGTTTTTTAGAAAAGAAAATCTACCTCCCACTCAACCTCATAGTGAGCCCTGTCCAAGTTGTCATCCTTTTCATGCTGAGCAGTCTGACAGCTGCATGGATCATCCCTCAGCCATGCCAAAACATCTAAGTGACCCTGGCATGGACTTTGTTGCTTGAATTTAACATTGAAGGACTTAACATCCAAGGACTGGCTCAGCGGACTGTTCAAGGACTGGGGACTCTCGGGGGGGGCATGGACTTATATGGTTAAAACAATTCTGTTGTTTTTTTGTTGTTATTTTACACTTTTCTTTTAACTTTGGTTTAACAGAAAAGGGAGAGGTGCTGTGTTGCACCTCCAAGCAAGTGGTTTCTTCTGTATCTTCCCCTCTCCCCCCAGAGCCTTGTGGTGGTGGTCTTCACCTGAGTTACTTCCTCCCCTTGCCCCTCCCGTCACTTGTATCCCATTGGCTGTGGCTCCTTTTCTTCTACCCCCCCGTTCCCCCAGGTTTAAAATCCCCTGCCATCAGGTACTCGCTTTCTTGTCCCTCTGGGACGCCGCCTTCTTTCCCAGGCAGCTCCTATCAAGGAATAAAGTGGGACTCTTGTCCCGAGAGGAAAGAACGCCTCCCATCTTTTACTTTTGTCCTTGTGAGATTGAGAGGGGCCGGGGGTCCAGAGCTAGCTGGATCAGACCCCAAAAGTCCCGGGATCAATCTTACATACAATGGCTTTGCTTGTTACTGGGTTTCATTACTTCTAATGCTTCTAATACTCCTAATGCTCTGCACTGGTCAATACAAATGAAAGTGAAGTGCTAGCTGGCCTCCTTACCCAAATCTTTCAACAAATTTTAACCTTGCCTGCTGCTCTAGCCATGGCCAGCCCTAAAGTTTGGCAAGGGAGAACCAGCAGCACATCCTATTATCATCAGCGTGGTGTGCCAGGGCTGCACTGACCTCTGTGCTGTTGCACACATGCTCTCAGCAAGATGTGAAATACATTCCATCTCAGTCTTTGGCCAAAGGATGTGAACATCCCAGACACAAGGAGATACAGATACAACATGACTGCAAGAGTTTCTACAAGGGAATTGAAGCCAAATAGAGTAGCAGACTAAAAAGGAAGGGGAAAAGAAATAGAGACTAACAGAGATGGCCACTGAAAGAGGAGGTGTGGCTGTAGGGACTCCTGAGCCATGGGGCTAATGTGGAGAGGACTTTTTCTGTGTCATTTGGACTTTCCAAGGAAGGGAATAATTTTTGAACCTAAATACCTGTCAAATCTGGTTATCATATCTTTATTTCTAATTTTTAAATAATAATTTAGCCATTCTGATTTATTTGCTTTAAAATAATTGTAATTTCAACTTGTCTGGCCTCTTTCTTCCTAGATTATACTCTTCTTTCTTTCCCTCTATGTTTAACTATAAGTATTCATAGGAAAGAGGATCGATTGAGATTAGATATAAAGAAGAAGTTTTTTACAATGTGGGTGGTGAGCTATTCTATGATTCAGGAGGATTTGGGTCTCAACTTTGCTATAGTCTTCCTCTGACCAACCACAAATCACATGGAACTAGATGATCTAGGAATCTGGGCTACATGTCATGCTTGTTCTTGCTCTCTGGCCATGTGACATTCATGATCTTGGGTTGACAGTAGCCCAGCATGAATAGACGGGTTAAAGTAGCTCCTGTTCTACCTCTCCAGGGATTACAGATCCTATTTACTTGTAAAGTGCTTAGCAGTTCCTGGCAGCAAGGCACACTGTGGGATTTGTAGGTAATGTCAAAAACACAGCATGGAAAAATCTGCTCATTCCCTCCTCTGAGGGGTACACTGATTCTAGCAAGTGAGCATCTCTAGATTTTGTAGATTTTGGGGTTGCTGATGAGGAAAATAAGGTGCTTAGCCTTCCTAGGAGATCCTGCCAAATGGCATCTTAGAGGTTCTCCCTCTCAGAAGGTACAAGCTAAGTAACATAATTCTGAAAATCCTGACCTCACAGCCCTGTTTACATGCTCTTGACAATGCAACACTGCTCTCCCAGTTCAAAGTACTCTGATGTGGAGGTGAGTTGCTCAGCATCCACATGCACCCTTGTCCATGAAGCTTTTGTTTGCAATGAGCAACTAAGTTTTGTCCTTGCTGGCAGTGGTGAAAATAAAAGCACTGCTTGCTAGCGCTTGTTCCCTTTCAATTCTAGGAGATCAGAAAACTTTCTTCACCAAGAATTAAAAATTAATTTTTTTAATTTGCATTATTTTTCTTCTGTGCATGCACAGTTTTCTGTGAATGCTTGATATTCTGTGCATTCAGAGTTTTCTACAAGCATTTCGTAAGTGATTTCAAATCCTTCCTGTAGTGCTTTCTGTATGTAATTTTCTGTGTGTCTTGAATTGCTCATTAAAATCATGTTTGGGCTGTATTTTGTTGGCTTCTTATAATCTAATAAAATATTAATCCCTTTTGCTCACAGGAATTATTTTGTATCCTAACACCCAAGATGCTGGTTCACAACTACCTGATTTTACAGGTGCTTTCCCACCTGATAAGTGCATTCTCTGTTTTGAAGGTTATATGTTGCCTGAAACACACAAAACCCCTGTGCCCCAGAGACATGGTGGCTCAGTAGGTTGCCAGCCCAAATGTAATGGCTTAGCATCTCCAAGGGGGCTGGGGTCAGGACATGGGTAGGAGTAAAACCAAGCACAAGCTTGAAAAATGGATAAATCATGCCAAATAATTTCTTAAATCCAATATATACTCTCCTACCTTGTTTGTGATTGTAGATTATTTCTTCACTGATGGTTTTTATAATCTGAACAGGATGGTTTGCCAAAATCCTGTATTAGATGTTTTCTTCAAGAAAGATTGTGTCAAGAGGTGAGCTCACATGATGGGAGATGCAGAAGAGAGTTCATTGGTTACAAGTCAGACAGAACTAACAGATTATCCCCAAAAATATGTGTCAATATTCATGAGGAGACCCATGCTTTCTAAATGTTTTAAATGTTATGTTCCAAATGTTTAAATTGAAAATGAAAAAAAAACAACAAAAAAAAGAGTAATTTCTTGATTTGATTTTGTGTTCCTTTCTTTGTTTTTTTAATGCAAAGTGATGGGTTTCAGATGCACTTGCAATTTTATTTCCTGTATTGAAAGGTATGCCATAAAAGAGGGATGTTTAACATACCACATTTTGGGACTTTATTGAACTAAAGGCAGCAAATCTTTCCCTGAGCAGAAACCACATGTTTTTCTGCAGCAGCAGAAAACCTTTTAATTTTGTTACCAACAGCAGACAATCTTTGAATCCCATTCTCAGGGCAGTAAAACAACTTTGCAGCAGTAGAGCTGCAGAAGGGCAAAAAAGCATTTTTTGCTTGGCTTTCCTCCTCTTGGAGAATTGGTCCAAATTTTGTATTCATCAGTCATCAGAGGTTTTCTTCTGAGCCTCCTGATCTGAACCTGCTAAGTAAGGCAAATCCAGATTAGAGCCTCTCGCAACAGAAATACAGGAAAGATCAGGAGGGAAGAGACAGGCAGGAGGGGAATACCGAATCACCACACTTTTATTTCTTACAATATTTTGCAATTCAGAATTTCCACAGAAGTCCCAAAAAGGGTAAAATATGACATTTCTGCAAGAAAGGCAATTGGATATATCTCTTTCCCTTGGGCTTGTTTCTCAGATCAAAACCAGCTGAGTAAGTAGGGAGTGGACATGCTGGAAGGAAACATACAGTGTTGTTTTAACTTCAAGTGGTCCTTATTTTGAGTGACAGCTTGAAGGTCCCTCAGTTGAAGGTGCCTTAGAGGTAACTCCAGTTAAGCCAGTTTCCAGCTGAAGAGTCAAACCTAAACATTGTTTGGTTTGGTTGATCTGAGCACTTTCCTTAGGCTCCTCCTGTCTTGTGTACCATCAGAAGAGTTTCAATCCTCCAGACAGCTCTGTGTGAAATATTCACCACTTTTTGTGCTGAAATAGCACAAAAGCTTCTTGGTTTATAGTGTTTTGCTCAGAGACAGCTCTGGCTTCTTGAGATGGGACCTCTCATTGTACTGAGCTCCCTGAATAGTCCTGGCTGCAAGGATGCCTATGAATTATTGTTCTTATTGTTATATTTAACAAAAGCCCAGGCACTGACCTCTCCCTCCTGGGTTATATAGGTCCCTGACACATCAAGGATATTTTTCAGTCTGTGAGATAAAACTGACCTTGAAGGAAACCAATTATGTACAGCCAACACTCTCCTTTGATTCCTCTTCTCCAGCACTGTGGTCTTTCTTCACCTTTGGATGTCTCTGACCACCTTAAAAACTTTCAGACAGCTCCCGCATCCTCCTTCCCATGCCTCCCTGAGATTTTTTCCTGACCACCCATTTTCTGCCTTTTCTCCCTTTCAGAATGGTATCCAAGCCAGGAAGATGATGGGCCAGCTCACCTCTCAAGTAGATGTGTCTCTGGCACAAGGAGCATCAGTTCGGCAGCCCCAAAAGGGTAAGACCAAGGCCTCTGCGGACAATTGGGAACACACCTTCTAACATGGCTTCTCAGTGGGGTAGAAGTCTCTCCTCTGACCAAACCTCTCTTGTCAGTACAAATATCTGCCATCCTTGTCTGTGACCTTGCATCCTCCCCTCTCCATTTCCTACACCTGCAAAATATCACCACATCTCAACAAATCCTCTCCCTCCCCTCACTGCTAATTTCCACCCCAACAGCAGCACCTTCGCTCTTCTTCCTCTTGCATTGAGATCTCAGCTCCTCATCCTCACCTCTGGAGACCTCCCCCATCCCCACAGCACACCATGCTGTGACTCTGGAGACATCCCCATCGCTTCCCTCTGGCACTGATCTCCATTGGGATGTTTGCAGAAGGTCTTGGCAACATTCCTGATATCTCTGGGTGGATGGCCATGTAAAAGGAAAGGTAGAAGAAAGGATAGAGAAAAAAACCTAGAGCTATGGTAAAGCTTGGATGGTGATGAACACCAAGAGAAAAGGGTGGGAGATACATTTTTTTGTTTGTTTGTTTCTGGTGCAGAAAATCTTCCTCCTGCTTGGGCACTTCTTAACTTAGTCCTTAACAAAGAATAAAACAAAAAGAAAAATAGAAATCATAGCATGTGACCTGTTTTATTGGACTGGATTAAGTGTGGGATTACAGGAGTGTTTAGAATACTGAGCAGGACTCCATTAAATTCTTCCATGCTGCTGCTTGTTTTCTAGGAATGGGAGGGATTTGCAGGGGGTTATTCAGATTAAGAATCCGGTGGAATCCTTGCAGCCTTGGTCAGGACAGGAGGCAGGAAAAGGAAATAGACCCCAATGATGACCTGGTATTGTCAGCTGAGACAGAGTTTTCAATTTTTAAACAAGTTTTTCTTGTTAAATGTATTTCTTGCAGTTTCAAGAACAAAAATGAAGTGCATGTGATCTGCAGGATTTTTGGTGGCTGCTCACAAGTGGGGAGTAGGATGTGAGGAAGAGAAAGAAATGAAGGGAGGGAGAAAGAAGAAGATGAAAGTATCAGGGCTCTGTAAGGGAACTGAGCAGATGGCTTCCTGCCACCTGAAACTTCCACTCTGCAAAATCCCATTAAGTGCAAAGTTTAATGAAATTCTGGATATCAAAAAGAAGCAGCTATTTAGAGCCTTAATCACCTGCCAAATCACCTGCCAAACCCCAATGGATATTTGCAGCCCAAATCACATTTCCATTCCTCCATGTCCTAGTCATGCTCCTCTTTCCTAAGAAAATGGTCTCATTTGTAAAACAAAATGCACAGTGACCCTGCTACCATAGCTGGTGACCAGTCATGTTCCTATGCAGGGATGTCTGGGATTAAACTAACCAAACTGGAAGCAGGACTCCTAGAGCCCAGGTACGGTGAACCCTTTGGATGAGTCCCTATACTTTATAAATTTATTTCTAATTTATATTTCTAAACTAATTATTAAAGAACATATTCAGAGCAGGCAGCAGGCAGCTGAGGGGCAGCCACAGTGCCAGGTGTAGAAGGAGATCTGGTGGCAAGAGCTGGAGGCAAGAGGCAACTGCCAACCCTTGGCAAAACAAAAGGGCACAGGGACTTGTGGCACAGCCAGGTGAATGGACATGCCGAGATACAGCAGGAGCCAAGGACTCAGGAAGAAGAGCCCAGACTTTCCCACGCACTCAGATAATAAAGGCACATAAGCCAAGGGTTTCTTTTTTTGGAGATTCCTTGTCACTTCTGGAGTCTCTCACCCCAAGCTGTCATTTTGTTCTTGTATGACTAAATTATTTGAAGGATCCAGATATCTGAGACTGTGCTATGGGAAACTAGGGGTTGAGCCAGTAAGGAAGCCCAGTCTGATGGAGTATGGAGTGTGGAGTTGCCAAGGCTCAATCCCAGCTGTGGTGGTGTGAGTATGACTGCCAGAGTGGCTCCTGGTTTCTTTATAATAATTGGAAATATTTTATAGTTCCAATACATATTTCTAATGGAATTTATTTAATTTCTTCTGTGCAAGCGTGTTACGGCATCATGCTGCTGACGGTGCTTGCCATCATGCTGGACCTTTCAGATAAACTGCTTCTGGTGGTGAGAAAAGAGCCCAGAGCAATTAAAAACATGAAGAGCACCAAACAAACAATGTTCATTTATTGATCTAGATGGATTATATTTAAAAAAAAACATATGCCTTCATCACAAATTATGGCTCATTGTCCCATTTCAAAATGAAAATAATGCAAAGGAAGTAATTTCAATAATTCAGAACTCCCTGGAAATATCTGTATAAACTGGCATCCATGCCAGAGTGGAAGTGTTATTTTTGTGCTGAGGAGTTTCAATTGTGCTGACCACAGACGGGATTTTTTTTTCTTCTCTTTTTTATCTTTTATGTGTTCTACATGGAGAAAAAATGAAAAACCTGTCTCTACACCCATGCAAATACTGGGAAAATCAAGCTATTTTCCTGACTCTATATAGACTATGTGTTAACTGTAACTATGTTGGGGTTGTGAAGTAGTTCCAGAGAAGGGGGAAACTTGGAGCTTGATCTCCATGTTTTTACCTTGCTTAAGGCACTCTATATAAATTCCAGGTGGCTATCTTCTGGGACATTATATTTAGCTTTGTGCTTCTCAAAGAGCTTGGACAACTCATTTAGGTATTTTTGATGGACTTGATCAACTTCTTCCTCAGAGGGTCTGTGCTTCTTCTGCACTGGAATTGGCTTCCCAACTGGAAAAGAAGTACAGGTGTTAGGAGGAGCCAGTGGCAGGTACCTCTGAACACTTTGCCAGAGCTGAGGTCAGCCCATCCAGGATGGACAGGTCAGTATGACCAGTTATTTCATGGAGCCTGGGAGATAGCACAACCAAGGAGGGATGGTGGCTCAGATCCTGACCAAGCTCTTGGTCTCCAGGATCACACTGGTCCTTGCCTCAGTTTACCCATCTGCAAAGTTGGCTAATGTCAAAGACCCTCTGTGTAGCCTTTTGAAGTTAGAAGTGCTGTATCCCAATGCAGTCCCAAGAGCTGCTTCTCACATCTCAGATGTGCTGCAGATAAACACAATATAAAGACAGGATAATATTTGGGTTAGGTTTTCCATGTTTCCACATCGCCCGGGGAATCTGCATTGCAAATGAGGAAAGTGAGGAACGGGGGAGCCCCACACTATTGAAATACACTTGCACTGAAGGTGCTTCCACTTTCCTCAGATTAAAGATTCTGTGCAATATCTGATTTTTATTAGTAACCAAGTACTTACTTATCTTTTAAAAATCACATTTTATTCAATAGAAAATCTAGTTATTTTGATTCCTATCTCTAGAAGAGCCTTTCCATCTCCCAGAGCTACCAGAAGCAGGGGACATAGAAGGTCCATGAGGTACTTTTTTTGCTCTGGTCTCTTATTCAAATTGTTTTTGTCAAGTGGCGGAGGGTTTCAACATGTTATAAGGCTGTTCTTCATCCAATTAGTGAAGAGTCCATGTGATACTACACAGCTTATAAAACCATTGAGACAATCTAAACAGGTTGTAATACAATTAGAAGTAATTGCTGGTTGTCAAACTTAATCAGTGGTGTAAGCTCTAACCATTCCAAACAGTATTTTTAATTAAATTAATTCACAGAAAATCACCCACACTGGTGGAACAAGCATGGAGATGTTGAAAAACTTATTCAAAACCAAAGATTTTCTTGAAACTTGGTCTCCCATGGACATGGTCTCTGGTCAAAACGGTTCATATTCCTCATATGCAAATAGGTTTGGATTTGTAGATATGTCTGCACAGGACAGTAAGCAAAGCTGCAAACTGCTTGAGCGTTCAGAGAATCACAGAATAGTTTGGCTTGGGAATGACATAAAGATAATCTCATTCCACCCCCCTTACCTTGAACAGGGACACTCTCCACTGGACCAGATTGCTCTAAGCCCAGTTCCAGCTGCCCATGAACACTTCCAGAGAAGAGGGGCAGCCACAGCTTCTCTGGGCAACCTGTGTCAGGGCCTCACAGCCAAGAATTTCTTCCCAATATCCATCTAACCCTTCCATTCTGTTACTCCATGCCATTGTCCAAAAATCCCCCTTCAAATTCCCTTCAAATTTGCCCTTCAAATTCCCCCTTTCTTGGAGGCCCTTTAGGCACTTGGCAGGGGCTCTAAAGTCTCCCCAGAGCCTTCTCTTCTCCAGGCTGAACATCCCCAGCTCTCCCAGCCTGTCTGCCAGATGCTCCAAGCCTTTGGAGTATATCCATGGTTTCCAGCAGCTCCCCATTCTTCTGATGTTCTTGCCCTAGAGCTGGAGGCAGCATTGCATGAGGGGGTCTCACCTGAGTGGGGCAGAGGGGCAGAATCCTCTCCCTTGACCTACTTGTGTTTGTAAAACTGCCTTGGAATACGTTTCATGCAACCCTATTGCAGTGGTTTTTGTCACCGTGTTGTGGTATTGGGGTTGTCTGCAACTCACAGGAGTGATGAGGTTGGCCACATTTGCTCTGGGGCCTTTCCCAGCACAGCCCAGATGGGCTGGTATTTGTCATGAAATCAAACCAGATTGCCAAAACAAGAACAGTTTGGAATGCTGCTTTACAGCACATTTCTAGCCTACCACTGCTTGTGCTCTCTGGCATGAGGCTTCAGCCTGGCAGGAGGATGACACAACCCAGAGACTGTCCCTGTTTTCCCAGTTTGGCTAGCCTGAGTGTGTCTGGCATCATGTCAGAGTTCTGTGGATTGACTCACCCACGGTGCAGATGGGCCGTCGGTAGGGTATCAGCCCAAAGCTGTACTGGAAGATGCCTCGTGCATGGAAGAGGGGAAGGGAGATGCCCATGATCTGCTGGAGCCAATGCTGAATCCTCCGCAGCCAGGAGCCTTTGGGATTCTTCACCTGATCAAAGACATCATTCTCCCCAAAGGAAAAGGCAGGGACCAGGGGGGTGCTGCAGGGAATTAAAACCAATAGGGTGTCATGATTAGCAAAGCCCATTCCAAAACCCCTTCATTCTTCTCCAAAACAGAAACACCCCATTAACCAGCCACAGAGCTGAGCACTCCTCCCTCAGCACCCCTGGACCCCACCCCCTTCATCACCCATGCTGGATGGCCAGGCGCACAAATCCCTTCCTGTTCTTCAGCAGCAAGGTGAAGGATCCTGGACGGGCATCCAGTGCCTCCTGTGCCCCGCCAACAATGATGGCCAGCAAGTTCCCACCCTCCGGCTTCTGCAGCACGTAGGATGCACTCTCCTTGTCAGAGGGGATGAGGCCTGGAGAGCAGAGAGAAATTAAAAGTAAAACCCACCTGTCAGTGATTTGCTCTGCACCTTTTCCCCCCCATAATCCGTCTCTGGAGAGGTGCTAAAAACTTTATTTTAAGAGCTGAAAACCCCAGGTCAACTCCTTTAAAAGGTGCTACATTTGCACACAGCTCTGCTGGGTGAGTATACAATTATCTATTTACTGTCTGGCTCAGAAGTGAGGGAAAAATTTAGGGAAAAAAATAAACTGGGAACTAGATGCACTTAAGTCCTAGAAAAAGTTTGTTTCAATTTGTTGTCAAGTGAGACCATGTCCAATTCTGAACAATTCTGACATCAGAGAAACATTTGCTTTAGGTCAAAACACACATACATTTCAGTGGATGATGCTAATTGAAAGTGGAATTTGATGAAGGATTTGGTTCTCTGGTGTTGTTTACTTGAATAAGATAGAAATCTTTAATTCAGAAATGACAAAGCAACATTGTTCTGACAATATTTTTTTAATTAAAAAAATAAATCCTTGTTTCGGGGGCTAAAATAATTTGCACTTTAAAACCTCATTGTGAAATGGATTCAACTGACCTCAAAATTAGTTATGTACCCAACTCCGACATTACAGTGACTAAACCTTCCTTTCACCTGGGTCATAATTGTCTCATATATCTCACTGTTTGGATTTCTCACTCTCTATGTAAATACTCTGGCAGCAGGAGCCAGAGTTTATGTGGAAAACAGGGTAATGGATGCTCTGGGGTACATCAGATGGAACTGGATGCCTATGTTTAGCCTATTGAATTCTGCCCACATTCAGCTAGAGAAGTGACAATTGCCAAGCTCGCTGCTGAGAGATGGAGGTCATTCTGCCAGTGTCCAAAAATCTCTCAAAACTCCCTTTCACCTCTCTCAGTTTAATTTTTACCTGTCCCTTTTCCTATTCCTTTTCACTACATATTTCCCCCTGCCACATTCCATTGCAGCAGCATGAGCTGCTATTTTCATCCTCTGTCCCTGGATGCTGCTTCCCTGGAAACAGCAGATACTTCAGAAAAAGCATATTTTTCCTCACAATTTCAAGCCTTAATATAATTTTTATGGAAAGAAATACAGGAACATCCTGACCTGCTGCTCTCAGCATTTCTGTTCACAATTTGCTCTGCATTTTGCACACAGCACCTGCACAGTGATGCCCTGAGCACAGAGACCGTTTATGGAGTTGAACAACAGACATAACAGCAAGAAGGGCAACTTTTAACTTCAGAGGTTTTGGGTTGCCATCTTGAATAGATGTGTCCATGAATGGGATCCAATTGGCCCCAGATGAGGGAAAACAGACCCTTGACTCCTCTTCCCCATGCATCTTCACTCTATGTTCCTCAAAAAAAGCACCTACACATACCACTGCTTGCCAGAGGCCCATGCTCCTTACCTCCACTCATCACATAGTCCCTGAAGAATGGGATGCGAAACCACAGGGAAAGCATCATCAGGTGGGGGGTGATGCCTGGGAAGAGTATGGAAAAGCCAGATGCCTCTGTGCAGAAATTGAGAAAGGCTCCAGCTGACAGGACTCCATGAGGATGAAATCCCACCAGGTAGTTCTGCCGAGGGTCCAGCTCTGCTGTCTTCATCAACTAGACACAGAGATGAAGCCAAAAAGGGGTCAGAGTTAGTGCTTTAACCTCAGCAGGATGGAACACTGGCTATGAAGAGCAGATAAGGCATTCCTGGAGGGGAGTGTCTTGCACCCACCATGCCTTTCTATTGGAAAAGGTTAACTGGAATTAACTCGCCCATTTTTCACTGAGATGTATTTCATTGCCCACATTTCCATCTCCTCCTACCTGTTGGCCTAAAATGGTTTTTCTAATGGCACAGTTCATTATGTTGCCTTGAACTGGTCTATGTGCTATTGGGAACCAACTTTGTTTAAAATGTCCTCCAATACATTTTCTAATATGGGGGGGAAAGCGAGAAAAGGGTGATTTCTTCCACACAGTACCTCTTGATCCCACAACCAGAACAGCAGAGGGAGTACATAATCACTCTAGCAGACCTACTACACAACATAAGCATGTGTCCCACCCAGCAACTTGGTGTGGATTAAAGGTTTATCCTGTCCTGAAGTATGTGCCAGGTGATTCCAGGATGTTTTCACACATGGCAAATTGAAATCTAATTCCTAGACATCTAACAGAGAAGATAATGGTTTCTTTGACACTGGGGAAACCATGAAGGATGCAGATGTTTGTGCCTGTGTTGGGTGCCCAGGTCCATCAAAGAGCAGTGGATGTCTGCCCAAGGCTGCTGCAAATTTTGCAGGAGAGAATGGAGAATGCCCATGCCCAGCATTTTAGGGATGGGCAGCATGGATTGCAGATACAGTGCAGCTCATGGCCAGCCCTTGAGGGCTCATTAAGCAGCTTCTTAAAATCCTCAGCCGATCTGAAAGTGATATTCAAGCCTGGGATATACTACATGGGAGAATGAGTACCACAGAACAAGAGGGGATGGTTAAAGGGAGATAAGAGACAACTGGGATTTGATCTCCATTGCACTTGTTATGGACTGCCAGGGGAGAGGAGCTGATGTGACAAACCCACCCTCCAGCTCTGGCACCAAGAAGACCTTGCCATGCCAACATCAGTCAGCATTTGCACAGCCCAGGCAGAAGCAGGCAAAACTGAAAAATGCTGAAATCTCTGCACTATTTCTGTGGGTGCTGAGGATGCTCACAGCAGCAGGGAAGGATGAATCTTTCCAAGTTTAGTCATCACATAATTTTGTCACTGAAAGGGTGGTCAGACATTGAAACAAGGTGACTAGGGAAGTGGTGGGACCACAATCACTGAAATTGTTCAAAAATATGTAGATGTGGCACCTGGGGACATGATTAAATGGCATTTGTGATAGTGCTGGGGAACAGCTGGACTCAATGGTTTTAGGGGGCTTTTCCAACCTGAACAATTCTGTGATTCTGTTATTACAGAGCCACCATGCTTTTCCAGACAACTCAAAGGCATTTGTGCTCAAGAACAACCAAAGCCCTATGCATTTAAGTGTCACCCCTCCAAGTACCGATTCCATCTGCACTCAGGGTGCAGTTAATGGTGCATGTGTTTTCCTAGAAGCTGCTAGAACTGCAGGTTAATCATGACAGTGTATTTTACTTTCTTCCACCATTACTCATTTTCTACCTGTACAAAAGCACTGTTGACTGTACATGTGTGTGGGAGGTACCCCAGTGGAAAGCAGTTCAGGAATGCCCTGGGAGACTGCATTTGTTTAAGGCAGGGCACTTTCCTAGAGTTCACTGTTTCCTTATGTAAATGAGGGTATGTCCATCATTTGTTGTAGTCTCCCCCATTCCAGAAAGTTCTCTGTTCACGTTATCCCCATTGGTTCCCTTAGAAAGCCACTCCTTCCCTTCTCCCTCATTGGTCCAGTTTATGTCACCCCATCTCTGCTCCTCCCCCGAACATTTCCCTCATTGAGCAGTTTGCACCCTGACTCCGCCTATCCTTCCCCAGTTAAATACCCTGGTCCCTCCTTCCCCAGTTTGCTCTCGGAGCTTTCCCCTTTACGTGAGGTTGTCTTCCTGTTCCTGCTTCTTCATCCTCAGTCTCTCCTTCAATAAATCCATGTGGATTTGAACAGAGTCCTCTTGTCATTGGTGGAGATCTTATTACTCTATCTGGGCACCTGTTGACTAGTCAGCAGTGGGTCACCCTGCAGTCCAGGGCAGCTCGCACATGTACCCATTCAAGCTGCTCCTAATGAGGGGAATGGACAAACCAAGTCCCACTACTGCCCAGGTGCAGAGGTCTCTAGGCAGGAAGAGAAGAAGATGGCTGAATCACTAAGTGCTCAAGGCCCCTGCCACCATTTGCTCTTTTTTGAGTAGTCTTAGATTGCATAAATGTTTCCTGCATTCATCTTCAGCTTCTAAACAATGTTTCATATCCAAGTGATTTATAAGCAGGGAAGCAAGATGCTCAGACATGTTAGAAACTGCTACATTTCTGGCTCTGTGTGTGAAGGGAGACAAGAGGGGGAAGGGCGACGCAAGAGGGCAGCCACTGAGCGGACAAATTGCCTTGATGGGAGAGTTTGCCTGTGCTAAAACACCACACGTCTGTAAAAACACTCCCTACAAAACATCCAGCTGCTGTCTTGGTGCTCATCCCAACGAAAGAGGAGGGAGGACAGGAAAGGAAAGAACAAAGGATAGTGCTTGGAGTGATAAGACAAGGGAGAGAATGGTCTTAAACTAAGAGAGGGATGATTAAAACTAGCTATGAGGAAGAAATTTTTTATGATAAGAATATCATAAAAATATGTGAGGGCCTGGCACAGGGTGCCCAGAGAAGCTGTGGCTTCCCCATTCCTGGAGGTGTTCATGGCCAGGTTGGATGGGACTTAGAGCAACCTGGTCTAGTGGAAGGTGTCCTTGTTCCAACAAGGATCAGTTTTAAGGCCCCTTCCAACCCAAACCATTTTGTGATTCTGTGGTAAGATATGGTCCTGGGCAACTGGCTCTGAGTGGCCCTGTTTGAGCAGTGGGTTGGGTATGTTGACCTCTAGAGTTCTCTTCCAATGTCACCCAGTCTTTGAATCTGTGATTTTTGATGCTCTGCTCTAAGCCATGGGCAGCTGGAGGGTAGCAATTGAGTCTCTCAAGTTTTGGTGGATCTGGGTAATGTTTCTGCAAGAGCTGTCCCCTGCAATAGCCCTGAGGAAAGAAGGTCCTCATTTTGACACAGAGCCTCCTCTCATCTGGATGATTTGGCCAAAACTCACAGAGAAACCAGAGAGCTTGTACAAGACTGAGAAGGAAATCTGTAGCAGAAGGAGAGGAGAAATCTGTAGTAGGAGGAGAGACTTAGGCAAAGTCTCTAGATACCGTAGGTCTTAGACTCTACACTACCCTTTTCCTTCTGGAAAATCTTAAATACAGAAACTCCATCTTCCCTTCTGGATTGTTCCCACTGTCTCATTCCTTCCCTCTCCCCCTGGCAGAGGTCAGTCTCCATTCCTAAACTTCCAGAAAAGTTAATAATGTGACTCTGCACAGCCTCCCCCTCCTGCTGTCCAGCTGAACTGCCTAATGGAATAGGGTTTGAGGTGCCAACAAGTGGGACTATCCTCCATCCTGCCTCAAATGAGTTGTCTTTTCCACATCCTCTAGATGGCGTTCGCAATTCCAGTCTTATGAGTGAACTGAACATTTAATAATTGAGAGTCCAAGCTGGTCTGTCCACAAGCATGAAACAACCCACAGGATTTTTTTGTGAAATAAGAGCAGTTTCTCATCTCAGAGGTGTCTGAGGAATGCCAAGTTAATGTGCATGACCTGTGGTCTGAAAGCAGCCATTAGCAGCTCAGGGTTGTGCTCTCCAAGCTGAGCCATGGGTTTGTTGACTTCCTTGAGATTGCCTTTGGCATGGTCAGGATGCTGGCTGATGCCCTGCCTGCTGACAGGAGTAATGATTCATTCTCAAAAGTGTTATGAAGTCTTCAAGCCTTCTGGATCCCAGGTGTGGGGTGATCCTGGCCTTCCTAACAAATAAAATTGTTTAGGTTGGAAAAGCCCTCTAAGATCATGGAGTCCAAATGCTCCCCCAGCACTGCCAAGATCACCACTAATCCATGTCCCCAGCTGCCATATCCACACAGCTTTTAAATGTTTCCAGGAATGGGGACTCCACCACTGCCTTGGACAGCCTGTGCCAAGGCTGGACAATTCTTTCAGGGAAGAACTAAATTTTGAAGGATAAGGTCTATTTTATGCTTCATCGTGAAGAAGTACAGCTTGATAACTACAGTTTTTCAGGGCTTGCAGTGATTACTCTGGAACAGAAAACTCCCTTTATTCTGACCACTCAAATGTGGGTCCAAGACATAGGTAAAACTCTGCCCCAGTTCCCCCAGCTCCCCAAGAGACATGGTAGAACCTGCTCCATGCACTGTCAGCTGTGTTAGGGAAATGCATATGTGGCAGCAGCTCTCTGGCCACAGAGAGAAACACAACTTTCCCAGGCATCATTCTGGGAAAAGTCTGTGAGAAGATCAGAGAAAAGAATGACAAACAATTCTTATCTTAATTTGCTGCACCTCGTATTGTCAACATGTGGAATGTGTTATAGAGATTTGTTTACCAAAGGGTGGTTTCCTAATTAGCCAATGGTGATGGTGTTTTAATTAGAGGACCAATTAGGCCTACTTGTATCGTAACTGTCTATAAAAGCAATGGGTTTCTTAATAAATGAAATTAATCAGCCTTCTCTAATACATGGAGTCTATGTAACTTATTACCTGGCCGGGGGTCCATTGCAATGATATGCATATGCAGACTTCCAGGACCTCTGATAAGAGCTCATGTACTCGTGAAGGATCTCAAGCAAATTAATCCAAATTATTTTTAAACTGGATTAGTTAAATCGCATTAACATCCCAATTAGATTATTAATTTGATAATAATGATGAGGGATTAAAGTACTCTTCATTTCATATTTGGTTTGGTTTGAATTAATTTTGGAGTGCAATTAAGATAATTGGAGTTAGGGCTTCTGAGTGACTTTAGCCCAGTAATTCAGCACTGGTTTAACCAGGCTGATTTAATTCATCCCTTGAGATGTGACTAGGTTCTCCTAGTTGCTCCCTACAGACTGAATTGTCCTGTCCCAAACCACAGGAAGACAGAGAGCATGTAATTCCCTGCTTAAGGCTGGTGCACTAGTGGTTGAGGAAAGAGTAATGAGGCACTGGCACAAGTTGCCCAAAGAAGTTGTGAATGCTCCATTCCTGGAAATATTCAAGGCCATGTTGGATGAAACTTGGAGCAATGTGATATAGTAAATGGCATCCCTGCCCATGGCAAGAGGTTAAAACTATAGGATCTTTAAGGTCCCTTCCAACCCAAATAATTCTGTGATTCTCTGATTCAAATAAAATTCTCCCAGAGTCCAAAGGTTTGGAGGGTGGTGCTCCAGGAACCTCTGGAGATGCATTGTCTGAAGGGGTTAAAAAGTTGTGAAGTGAGGAATTAATCAAAGTTTGAGATGAACAGGGACACTGCACGGTGCATACCATGTTGGGGGGCATATACTCAGGAAGGACACTAATGTGCCATATCATTGCATCCTTAAGGATTGATGAACTGAGATGGGAGAGAAGGAGTAGCACGGTATTACACCCACAGTCACTCAGAGAGCAGAGGAGGATGTGATGGAGGAGGAGAAGTTTGGAGACCTGATCAGCAAGCTCCTGGCTTCTTAATTTAAAGTCTCCCAAACTGAGTTGCTGATATTTTTCTATTCTCTTCTGGTCCCAAAACTCTGTTTCCATGTATGTCATGGTCAGTAATCTGCTCTTAAGTAGGATAAACCTCCTTTCAGCTTTGTACTAAACAAATTCTCATGTCTTTAGCTCTCCATGGACACCTCCCAAAATCATCTCTTGCAGGACAGAACATGAAGCCAGTTTCTATGCGGGAAGAAGCCCAACAAAAATATCCAAGAAACCCAACCAGATCTGAAGAAGGACAAATAGTGCCAAACTGAGAAAAAGCAGGTCACCAACCCAAGGCTGTCTGGATGGGAGACCAAAGGAAGTGCAAACATCTGAGTACCGCCAGCAGCTGCTGAGGAGGATGGGTTTCAGGTCCCAGCAATGGTGAGAGTTTGAGAGAGGCAATTAGAAACAGTGAGATCTTTGACTCGTGGGGTTTTCTCCTGGTGCCACAGTGTCAGGTCAGAGCTGCATTTGCAGCAAATACTGGAGAATCTGACCAGCCAGGTGGATTTAAATTGAGTTTGGATGGGACTTCACCACCCTCACTCCCAAAGCTGGTAAGGAAGGAAGCTCCAAAATGCTCAAGTCCTCCCTTCCTCTTGTAGGACTTCCTTTATCCAGTGGATTAGCAGTACAAATGGTGGGACACAGTCCTCCAATGGATCTCAGCCATAGCCCCCCTTGTAGTGGTTTTGGTTCACCAGTTTCAGATTTCCCCAATTTTGAGATTTTCCCAGCCAACGCACCAAAGAGTGTGGCGGGTTCGGTGCTGGCCAATCACCAATGCACTCACTTCCTGCTGTGAGATAGGATTAGGAGAAAGGCAAAGCAGGCTCAAAACTTTAAAAGGGTATAAAGAAAAGTTCATTGAAAGTAACTAAAAGAAAAAAAGGTAGTAAGAATCAAAACAAGCCCTTCAGAACACTTTTCATTCCCCTCATCTTTTCTTTCCCACTGACAATGTAAAGAAACAAAACCTAAAATTTCCAGTTAGTTTACCACCTCTAAAATAGTCTGTCTTCAGTTCACTTAGAGAGAGAAGTCCCTCTTCTTAATGTTATGGAGACTTATCCTCAAGAGGAAAAAACCAGTCTTCTCATGGCTCTCAATTTAATCACTAATAGCAGCCACCTGGGGAACCCTGCCATCGTGAAGTCCTTCCCATTTCCACAAGCCTTCCCACAGCTTGTTAATGGACCATGTCGACTTATGGGGTATTGTTTTAAAGATGAGCTATTCAAAGACAAAAGTTCTCATTATCTATCTCTAAAATCATCTTCATCCCTGGGAACAGAGATCTTCTTTTCCTGGGGGCACTGGACTACTCTCTCTGTTCAAACTTCATGGGATTACAACTACTTTCACTTCTGCTTACTTTAGCATGGAGCCCTTTGCCCAATATCCGTTTGAACCCTTCATCTCCCCATAGTTTCATGCATTATAGGGAAAAAGAGTATTTTTCTCCATAGCTTACAGGAGGATTTCAGCCCCAAGACCAAAGCATTTCCCCATTGCTCCCATCTGGGACTTCTTCTTCACTGACCTCGATGTCTTCATGTTGTTTCTTTACATCCTTGCATTTTGTTCCTATCTCTCACTCGGGGGAGGATTGAATCACTGAAAGGGTTAACATGTCTCCTGAGCCCTTGAAATGGTTACCTGACCCCGGTGGGGCTGGGTGCTCCAGACAGCGGGATCTGCGGCTGGGGGAGGCGTCTCGGATCTAATCAACCAGGCTAGAACTCAGCAGCACGCCGGGATGGGGGGAGGGAGGGGGAGTGGCCTTGTCCTTTCCCCTGCTCGATGGTCGCGGAGAACTCCCATGGAGCTAAAATCCCGGCACCGAGCCGGGGCTGCTTCCGAGGCCCGGCGGGTTCGGCTGATCAGCTCGGCGAGCCGGGCTGGGGGAGGGGGATAAGTTATAGCAAGCAGCCAGATGTCAGCAAGGCCGGTTCCATCCGGCCACGGAGTACGCCCCCCTCTCCCTGCCCGGGAGCAGATGGGGGAAGAGGGGGAGGCAGCAGCCGGCCCGGGGGAAGGGGGCCCGGGACGGGGCCCGGCAGGCTTCCCGGGCTCGGCCAGGGCGAGACCTGGCGGGCCCGGGGCATGTTACCTTCTTGCCGGCCGGGAAAGAAAGAGAAAGTTCCCGGATTTCTTTCATCTTCAACATGTGTCTTTCACGGAGGCATGTCCGGTTTCTCAGTGGTTCAACAGACTGTCAGTTACACAAAAAACTTTTGCCTCACTTCCCCAAATTCCTCCTATGTCAAACTATGACACCTCTCTTACCTAAGGACACTCCAGAACAGAAAAGAGAGGGCCAGCACATGGGACAGAAGTTCCTCAGAAAATGATAGTACTGGGACTTTGGGCCATTTGCCCATGCTTTTCTTTTTCCCTGACAATCCCTCTTCCAGCCAACGGAAGGAAGCAAAGGGAACAGTCAAGACCTCTGGAAATCAGAAATTGTATTTGATGTCATAGGCTGTGGCACAAGTCCCCATTTACAAATAATACCACTCTTCTGTGAAAAGAAAGGAAACATTCCTGGCAGGGATTGGTTCACATGAACTGGAACTGTCCCCTCTACAGTGCCTTGCAATTCCCTAGAACTGCAACACACTCAAATAACCTCCATCACAGTTTGTGCCATAATGAGAATGAATGAGCCATAGGTTGAAGTCTTCCCAAATTACAGCTTCAAAGATTCAACGAATTCTCCAATAACTCATTTTAGTTACACTAACAAAAAACAGTAATACCAGCAAGACCACAGGCACAATGACAGAGGTTTCTGCAGACAACAAGGTCCACCTGGCACTTAGATAACCCCAAGGCTTTTAAGAAATGTCTTGTGTCTTTTCACAAGGAGAAAAGAGTGTGGCAAAGACCACAGGGTCCTTCTCTGTACAGCAGGTTCTTTCCAGGCTGCCCTGAATAAAGCTGGCTTGATTATCCCTGCTGGGGTACTCTGATGACAGTAGTTAAAAACAAAGTATGTCCCTGTCTTGATTTAAAAGACAAATGTCTGCCAAGGAAGGTGGGAACCTTCCTGGAACAGGAAGAAAACACCCCTCTCTCCAAATTATTGTAATTTCAAACTTACGTGGCTTTCAAGAAGAAAAAAAGGTAGAAAAAGGAGTAACAGTTCTTTACTAAAAAATATGTATCAGGCCAGAAAATACCCCAATGCAATAACAGAAGCTTCAAACCCGCCAACTACAATTTTTCCTTATGGTGTAGTTATGACCACGGCCAGCAGGGGGCGCTGGCCGCTCTAGAGAGGCAGAGAGAGAGCGTGCCATGATCCCCTCAGCCGGCACCGGGAGGGAAGGAAGGAAATTGCTTCTTTTGCAAACTCAGGGGCAGCGTTCGATCCAGCACTACCAAGGAGCAGCTGGCAGAAGCAATGGAAGCAGGCAGATTCGACCGTAGTGCCTAATTGCAGCGTAGCAAAGTTCTAGAGCCTAGCACACAAACTTCCTTGGCACCGCATGACCACTGTCCTCAATCTCCTTTATGGAAAGAGGGCAGGAAGGTAAGACCCACCCCCACGAAGTCTCGGATCCGAGTTCACAACTTGTGTTGGGTGGCATCACGCCACAACTCCCAAAAAATGCTAAACAAAAGCCCACTCCCCCAGCAAAAAACTCCCCATCCCCACAAAAACTCCACTGGAATGCCAGGAGTGTGTCTTGTGTGACTTGTCTTGTCCTTTTGTGTCTTGATCGCTAACTATTTACCCAAAAAGCCACCCCCTACCCCTTCCAGCGTCTCCCTGATAACAAAGGGAAAAAATTCACTGAGAAACCTAAAACCCCACAAACTAAAAAACCACAACCTAAAAAACCCCAAAAAATTATCTGAGACCTTAATTTGCTAGAACAGACTCATAATCCAAGTTGTAAGATCCAAAGGTGAGATGTCTTGCCTTAGCCAAGCATCCAGCCCCAATTTTCAGTCAGCAAGATGGTGACTTCTCTTTGAGGACTGTGGTAAAAATAGATATTGTCAAGCTTATGCTTACACTTTCCCCATTTCACCTTCGTCATCTGAGGTTACCAAAGCACCATGGCTGTATGAGGGAGGATGGTGACAGGACGGGATGGGACTGGGGAGAAAAAGCAGCGATGTCCGTTCACTTGGTATGGGGACAGAATTTGTTTTTACTGTTAAGCTGGGTGTATCCTTCATTGTAAAGATGCACTGGTAAATTATGAGGAAGAGATTATGAAAATGGAGGGTTTGGACAGCAGCAGACAGATTACTGACTGCTTTTTGAACATAGCATAGATAAAGCAGTCCACAGCATCTAAAATCACGCTATAGGCAACATCAACATGGTAGGCATCAGAGGTTATCTGTTCAGACAAACTCTAGCTCAAAAAGATTAATTTTAAGCCTTTTGGTATATTTTCCACAACATTATAATGCAGCTGAGCTTGATCATGTACTGGAATTGAAGAATCATAGATTCATTTAGGTCATAAAAGCCCTCTGAGACCATCAAGTCCAACCATTACCCCAGCACTGCCAAGGCCACCACTAAACCATGTTCCCCAAGTGTCACATCTACACGATTTTGAAACAATTCCAGGCCAATTGAAGGACTACAATGAGGGCATATTTAAAAATAAATAAATTAATAAATAAATAAACATATTTGAATATGTTTAAAATGCAGGGAAATTAAGCAGGAATAACTTCCCTGGGCAATGCATTGGACCCTGACTTGATTTCTCACTCATCCCACTTCTCAAAACACTCAAGCTCATTCAGGTCTTGCCTAACTCTGATTCTCAAATCATTAATAAAAATGCAGTCATCTCCAAGGGGGATAAATCGGCAAAGTGGTACTTGTGCAAGGGTGGTATCAGCAGAAGTGCACCTTGCACACACTGCAGTGGCCTGGCTCAGCTCAGCACTGGCATGCTCCATGTACTGAAGCACACTGCAAATTCACACTGCCCATAAAACAGATGCTCATCCCAACCTCTCTTTGCTTCCAAGACAGCAAACATGCACAGGGATCCCTTAAAAGCAGTGTTTAAAGCTGTTTCCTAAAATAAGACAGCAGGCAGCATTTGCTGCTTCCAAACACTTGACCATGCTAAGTTTGCTGCTGGGATCTGGTAGGATTAGGAGTCATACTTAATCTTCTCAGAATACCTAATTCTCCAGGGCTTAACAAACTCTGTCTACACACAAATACAGTCCCGAGTCCTGGATACCAACCCAGTCTGTGTCCCCAGATGTGACTTCCTTGTGTACCTTGTGCTAGTGGAATTGTTCAGCCTGAGGAAGAAAATGTGAGACCTTAGAGCCCCTGCCAGTGGCTTTAGCCCCGTGCTAAAGGAGCTCAAAGAGAGCTGGAGAGGGGTTTTGGACAAGGGCCTGGAGAAACAGGACAATGGGGAATGGCTTCCCACTGACAGAGAACAGGGTTAGATGGGATATTGGGCAGAAATTCTTGGCTGTGAGGATGCTGAAGCCCTGGTATACAGGCTGCCCAGAGAAGCTGTGACTGTCCCATGCCTGGAAATTTTCAAGACCAAGTTGATCAGGGTTTGGAGCAACCTGGTCTAGTGGAAGGTGTCCTTGCCCATGGTAGGGAGGTTAGAATTGCATGATCATTGAGGTCTCTTCCAACCCAAAACACTTCATCATTCCATAATTCTATGACTGAGAAAATATTTTGGAGAAACAGTATTATGTGATTGCTTGGTTATAATGCTCTCTATATGATATCTCTTTCAAATTTTTCTGCTGTCCTTTTGTGAAAGTTCCTCTGTTTTCTCCCAGAGAAGTGGGGACAAAGGTTCCATGGAGCCCTGTGGGCCCTCACCCAGAGAGCTACAGCCAAACCCCATACCATGCTCCCTCTACTGGTCTTAGTGGTCGTCCTACAAGAAAGGACAGACAGAACACAGTGAGGCATTCAGGAGTGGGGTTCCATGTTCTTTAGAAAGGGACAGGAGAAGGGTCATTGCTGGGCTGAGCTGGCAGCTAAATTTCAGCAGAGAGGTTGGTCCAACACTTCACAAGTGGTGGCTTACAGGCACAAATAATTTACAGATTATATATTGTATATAATTACTAGAGTCACAAAAATCATTGAATTACACTATGGTTGGGTTGCAATGTGACAAATAACATAGAGAATAGAAATTTTCAGTTCCTCTGAAGTTGCTGAATAGAGCTTAAAGACTAACTAGCAGAAAAAGATAAAAGGATGTAAAGGTATGCACACTAGATGATAAATGTTGCTTAACTGTAGAAGAACAGATAAAGAGGGCTACAGTATTCTTTTTGCAAGTTAGGCAACAAGAAGCAACAGCACATGCCCAAAGAAAAAGTTCGAGGTAAGGTCATCTTTAAAATTTAAATATTCACTGAATAGGACCACCAGAGATCCCTTTAGAGGACCCTCCAGGATCATAAAACGATTTCCAGTAGGAGGCAGTTCTAGGAAAAGTGATGCTTATGTATTGCTGTGGTGTGGTTTTTGCTTTAAATTTGTGTTTGCCCACTATTCTCCTCCCTAATCTCCTCCCCTCCCGAGTTACCAGTCTCCCCAAACTTTTCCCTAACTTTCTCCCTCTCAAGTTGTCAATCCTCCCTTATCCCTACCCCCTTTTTCCAGAATGTTCCTTGTCTATCTTGTAGTATTCGATACCCCATTTGTTGCTTTGTATTATCCCCCTCCCCTGCTCTCCCTGATAAGTTTATAGAATGTTAGTCCTGCCTTAGATTCCTCCCCTGCCATGCCCACATTGGTTAGTTGCCCTATACCACTCCCCCTATAAAAACCTCTGCAGACGCCCTGGGCTTTTTCTTGGGGTCCCAGGTCACGGACCTAATAAATCCATCCAGTTTTACCCCAAATCCTGTGCCATCGTTATCTGTTCCTGCGCTGAACCAAGCAATAACTGGGAATAGCAGAGCTCACAGGGAGAAGGTTGCGCCCTTGCTGTTGCTGCCCAGCACGATACGACAGCGCACTGCAACAGATGGTAGCAAAGGATGGTTTCCTCCTTCGTCTTTTAAAACAAATGGGCAAATCTGTGGGGGCGCCCGCCTCTCTGAAGAAGAAGAGGGAAAAGGAACGCCAATGACAAAGATCAGCGAGCTCTGCTTTGGTCTCTAAGAGGAGCTGAGCAGCAAATTTCAGACTCCGGGACTCTCTTGTCCTTGCCAACATGCTCTCCGCCCCTGACTTTCTTCTTGCCATCGGGCACCTCGAGGGGGTGGACTTACCCAGAGGACAGAGAGAGAAGGCTTGTCGGACGGCTCACAGTAAGCTGAGTCAGGGCCCTAAGAGGTGAGAGGGAAGATCCCAGAATCTCTGCAGGGCAAGGTGTTCGCACTGGGACGAGCACACCAGGGGCTGATAGTGGCCGCAACCAAGTTCTTGGGGACAAGCCTTGAAGCACCAGGAAACCCAAGTCCCTGCAGGCGACAAGCTGAGAAAGAAAAAGTCCCCAGCTAATTGCAATTCCACCACAGAAGCCAGCTCCCGAACTGGCTAAGGAGGACGACTCTGGTCAGGCACGTCCTGATAAGCTAATCTGAGGGGATTTCCACCGTCACTCCCTTGGATCCTCAAGGTGAATGGCCAGAAACACACCTCCACCCATGCTCTGAGGATAAGTGAGCCGAAGCAGGGCATATCCCCAGCGGGTGGGTTTAGTCTCCAAGAGCTGGTGGCCAAGCTTGTGGAGAGCACAGGTACCCTCCACTTTCTCTAGCATCGGGGCTCTTCCCCAAAAGGTTGGAACATTCCCTGAGGGTACCCTCCACTTATCAGGAGAGTGTTTGTTCTATTCTCTCTTACCCAAAGCTGGGCTCTCCCCCAAAAAGCTGGGGCATCCCATGAGGGCTGAGAGAGTAGGAAAAACAAGAATGGGGCAGAAATTTTTCACCAAATGACGGCACGTTTGTAAGTATAGGGGAGAATTTAATATTAAAGAGGCCCCCGGCATCCACACACACCGTCGAGATCTTGTTGTGGCGGGACCCTCCCCTGTAAGTTCCCCTGTGGTTTCTGTGAAGCCCCCCGTACCCTCTGTCCCTCGGACTTCTCAAAACAATTCCCTATCCTCCCTTGGAGATGGTGTTGGCTGCGCCATCCCAAGTGCTCTGCTGGACACTGTTCAGGCCGTACGAGGGAACTGCAGTGTACCTGGCCCCCCCCTTTCTAAGATGGTGATTGCCACACTGCTTGGAGCCCACTTATCTGCCATAGCCCTTCTTTTCCGGCCCCAAACTTACCGCCAGCCCCGCCCCTTCCGTAGAGGCCACTACACGAATTGCATGTAGGAGGCCGTTCTCCTTTGTCGGAAGGCAGAGCTGGACCAACCCCTACTCCTTCCTCCGGCTCCTCCTCTGATGGGAGGTCCCTCCCCGTCTGGGGGGGACTCCTTCAGAGGAAGGTGGAGCTGGAAACCCAGACCGGGAAGTCGCTGTTTTGTTTCCCCCCAGGATGGCGACGCCCAGGTCAATCACCTCACTGATACCCCATACTACTTGCGGCAGTCACCAATGCGATCATGGTTTTTCCTGTGAATTAAACCAAATTCGGATTCAATTGACATTCCGTTTTTGGAAGGATCTTCCGAAAGGCCTTGATCATTCGAGGCCTCTCTGAAAACCCTTCCAGATCATACACTTTCTAGCTGCAGCACTTGCAATAAACAATCAAGTAAAAAAGAAACAAAAAGAAAATAAAAAGAAACAGTCAAAATAAAATTACATCTTGAAATTGCAGAGGTGACTGCTCAAGTTCCCTATCCATTTCCCTAAGTATACCCTACCTGTTATTCCTTTTGATTTCTATATTACGACCATTTAGTATTATAAGCAGAAATTAAATATTGATTTATTAATCAACTCCCCACATCTCAAAACAGATTTTTGTATTATGCAATTGTCCTTTATGTTCTAGACAATTTTGAAATAATTTATTTGTTGAGTTATATGTTATAGAAGGAAATGCCACCCAATCAAATTAATGCCCACCGTTTCCATGCAGCCGTCAGGTGAAAAATAAAATTAGTAAAACTACATCACCCTTCAGTGACGGTGTCACTGACGATTAGTCCCTGAAGTACTTTGTGTGTTATGCAGAATTTAAAATCAGTTTTCTTCAGTCACTCGTCAAGCCCCAGAAATTCCAATACCCCAAATTCTGCTGTGCTTCATACCTCAGATCCACCTGTGCTTCATGAGGACTTTGTGCATTTTATATTTCATGAAGAAGATTTTTATCCTATATGTTATAGCAATAATAAGTTTATCCTTTTCCTGATAGTTTCTGAATCTTCTCTGTTGTTTTAGTAAATTGTTATATGTTGTGAAAGTACAGTATCTGTTATGTGAAATTTGTTGTATCTGTTATATGACTGTTGTATTGTCATACACCCATACCCTTCATCAATTTGTTTTAACACCAGGGCTCTCCCCTCTCTTTATTTTAAAAGAAAAGGAGGAGCTCCTGTGGTGTGGTTTTTGCTTTAAATTTGTGTTTGCCCACTATTCTCCTCCCTAATCTCCTCCCCTCCCGAGTTACCAGTCTCCCCAAGCCCTTCCCTAACTTCCTCCCTCCCAAGTTGTCAATCCTCCCTATCCCTACCCCCTTTTCCAGAATGTTCCTTGTCTATCTTATAGTATTCGATACCCCATTTGTTGCTTTGTATTATCCCCCTCCCCTGCTCTCCCTGATAAGTTTATAGAATGTTAGTCCTGCCCTAGATTCCTCCCCTGCCATGCCCTCATTGGTTAGTTGCCCTATACCACTCCCCCTATAAAAACCTCTGCAGACGCCCTGGGCTTTTTCTTGGGGTCCCAGGTCACGGACCTAATAAATCCATCCAGTTTTACCCCAAATCCCATGTCATCATTATCTGTTCCTGCGCTGGACCAAGCAATAACTGGGAATAGCAGAGCTCACAGGGAGAAGGTTGCGCCCCTGCTGTTGCTGCCCAGCACGATACGACAGCGCACTGCGACAATGTATTAGCTAGGAGACATGTTTTAATGAATATATATGATTATAATGTTGTAAAGCCTCACCACACTCATTGGATTAAACAAGACATCCTTGCAATGTGTCTTGCACAGATAAAGAATGCCTGCTTTCTAACTCTTCCAATTGTGTTAGAAAGTTTATTTTCTGGCTGATTTCAGTATCAAAGGGACCTTGAAATTCTACTCCTTGCCATGGGAATGGCTAGACCAGGTTGCTCCAAGCCCTGTCCAACCTGGCCCCGGACACTTTCAAGGATGGGCAGTGAAAGCTTCTCTGGCCAACCTGTAACATGGCATTACCACCCTCACAGACAAGAATTTTTTCCCCATATTCCATTTAAATCTACTTTCTTACAGTTTGAACCCATTCCCCCTTGTTCCATCACTTAGTTCCTGATGAAGAGTCTCCATCTTCCCTGTAGGGCCCCTTCAGATAGTGGAAGGTGCTGTGCAGTATCCACACAACATTCTCCAGGCTAAACAGCCACAACTTTCTCAGATGTCTCCATATGGCAGGTGCTCCAGTCCCCTTACTGACTTTGTGGCCTCCTCTGGACTTGCCCCAGAAGTGCCATTTAACCTTCTTATGATGGGAGCTCCAGAACTGTGCACAGTATTCCAGGTGTGATCTTTTGATAACAGAAAAGAGGGTTATTTCTGTTTGAGCAGCAAAGCTGATGGGCATGTCATCTCTGGTCCTCACTTTGCTCAGGCTCCCCCTAATCCTTATGCTAGGCCCTACTCTATGCAGGATGGACTCTCATCCCAGGCCCTACTCCATGCAGGATGGACTCTCAGGCTGGGTTCTTATTTTTTCCTTTAGGCTGGTGGGTTCTTTGGCTTTTTGGGCTCCCAACTTCTTTATCCTGGACTGCAGCACTCAGCTTCTGACTCCAGGTGATCTCTGACCAGCTGGGTGCATCCCATCTGAGTTTTCTCAACAGGCAATGTATTCCTAAAGGAATTATCTTAGAAATTCCCATTGCCTGGTCTATCCTCAAAGCTCTCTTCCTTGCACAACCCATGAGCTCTTCTCCTACATTGCTCAGATTTGTACCAACTTGTGATGGCTCTGAGGCAGGACTTGCTGCTGCTCCATGCATCCGCACCATGCCCAAGGGGACACCAGATAAAAGAGTAAGGGCAAATGTCAGCCACACACATTAAGTAAATCAGGGAATGTCACAGAAGTCCCTCTCAAGAGAACAACAGCTCTCTGAGACTGCCAGTGCACCCCCAGCTTTACCCATCCATCTCCCTTTTAAACAGAATGGGGTACTGACATTGCAGACCACACAGGATCTCTTGGATTTTGATTAAAACTTGGCCCTATGCCCACTGGGTAAATTCTGAGCAACCTGAAGGGCTGGAATGTTGCAATATAGACATGGAAAACAAAGGTGAGATTTCCCTAACAGCTGGAATGCATCAAGATTAAATAGGTATGGAAAAGGCAGATGATTGAAGGATGTGGTTTGTAAAAATGGTAATCCCCATTTCTTACTGTGTCTGAGTAATCTGGGAGCTGGGAAGATTATCCTTCAACACCAAGCTCCCTGCACCCCATGCCATGACTGCTGGCCCTAGACTGTATCCAGACTCCAAGGACAAAACTGGTTCCTGAAACACTGAAGAGCCATTAATGAACTGGTGGCACTTACCGTGATGGGGAAATAGTCCCTCATGTACCTCCAAACGATGCAGTTCCGGAGGACGTGGATCCGTCGCCCACCCTTGCTGGGTTTCTCCCTGTCTATTAACCACCATGCAGCATAGAGGGCACTGACCAGCCAAAAACGAGTGAAGAAGAGGGCGATGAAGGCAGCTGTACAGCACTGTGCTGAAAGAAAAGCCAGCAGTGACTTGATAGTTGGATTAGGTGGATTTTGGGAGGAATGGTTCATTTGGAGAGGCATTTTTGGTCCTGGGATGGAGCCTCCACTGGACTTGCTGCTGAATTTATCAGTGTGAAGGCACCTCTGATGCAGAGGTGTTTTCTTTTCTGTCTGCCCCAGGAACCTGAAAAGACACCAAGCACCTCCCTTGTAGCAACCACCAATTTCTCCAAAGGCCACCATGTCCCCCTCTTCCCAAAAGACTGATGAATCTCACTCCATTCACAGTGTTCTCATGGATCAGCTCTTTATCCCTTTGCTGTCTTGCTTTTCTCTGGAGTCAGACTGATCTCTGCAATGATAATGACCTTGTTTTACCCCAAAATTCCTGTTAATACCCCCTGATGACACCTGATATTTTGCAATTGTAGCAAAAAGTGTCTTATGTTCAGACTGTACAGTCCCCAATAGCTTTATCTTGAGCTAATGATTCCCCATTTTAATTGTGTCTATGATTTATACCCATAGATAAGATTTTACTCTTTAGTGAGTTTTTATTATTGATTTTGAACCCTTTCCTCCACTTGTAATCTTGGACTCCAGAGGATTTTCAGTTCTTTCAACTCAATGTCATAATTAATTTTATAAGAGTGCTCTATTTAATTCTCTATGACTTCCATGACTTGGGACTTTCTCCAATTAGTGCCAGCTTTGACCTCTACCTCCCACCTCCCTTATACCCTGTGTTTTGGCATAGAAACAGGAGAACAAAAGTATTTGTGCAAACAAACATCACTTGGTACATAAAAACCCACTCAACCCCAACACTGCGTGTCTGCAGATACTGGAAAGTGATGATGGCCACCAAGCTTCCACTTGGTAAAGCAGATGTGTGCCTGGGAAGAGCTGTGTCCTCTCCATCTGTCCCTCTGGAACCCTTGGTATTACATTCAAAGGGAAAGACTGAGCTGAAGAAAACCCAAAGATTAATCCAAGTCCTTTGCCTTCCCTAGCTCATGAATTACATAATGTTTTGTATATTTTGTTTTACTTTGGGTCTTCATTTCAGATTTTCCACCCAGGCCTGGAAGATATGAGGATGCAGATGCCCTGCTCAGCTTCAGCTGTGATATAGATGCAGCCACACCCTCATACTCTGAGACATCTTTTCCACCTTTAGGAGTCACCTGATACCTGCTCTCTCCACCTCCTCTCAGCTAAGGCCTGTCAGAGACATGGAATAGGATGCTCTCATCTAAGACCTTCATGTACCTCCTGCTTGCTTTCACTTAAGGATAAATAAGTAGATCATGTTTGTAGCATTTTTTTTTCATGATAAGTCACCCTGATTACAAAGCTTTGCATTGAAAAGCAAATCATTGCCCTTTTTTAGAATGCTGTCATGATGGTACCAATAATTCCTATGGGGAAAAAAAGAGCAATAATCTAACAGGATCCTAAATCCCCTTAAAGCTGAAATGGGATTGCATGTCTTTCTTTAAGTAGAGAGACTGCAGCAAGCACCTGGGTAGGCACTAAGAATTTCGCAGTGGGGAGAAAGACTGCAGCTCTCGGCAAAGCAACGGGTCTAACCTGTAATGCATCGTGCAGGGCAGAAAGAACCACTGCTCACACCTGGTGCCACACTTTAATGGAATCATAAAAGTCCCCTCAAATCTGGCCTTGGACACTTCCAAGGATGTGGCAGTCATAGTTTCTCTGGGCAACCTGTGCCAGGACCTCACCACCATCACAGCCAAGAATTTCTTCCCAATATCCCATCTAACCCTGCCCTCTGGCAGTGGGAAGCCACTCTCCCTTGTCCTGTCCCCTCCAGGCCCTTGTGCAAAATCCCTCTCCAGCTCCCTTGGAGCCCCTATAGCACTGGAAAAGACTCTAAGGTCTGCCCAGAGCCTTCTCTTCTCCAGGCTGAACACCCCCAGCTCTCCCAGCCTGTCTCCAGAAGAGAGGGGTCCAGCCCTTGAAGCATCTCTGAGGCCTCCTCTGGACCCACTCCAACTGGAGCCTCAGAAAACTGAAACAGAATGAGAGAATCCCCTCCCTCAATCTGCTGCTCACGCTTCATTTTCAAATGCCACAGACACAGACTTTATAACTCTCAAGAACTTCATAGAACATGAACTGCAGCTCAAGGGTCCACATGATAAATAAACACAATTTTACTGCACCTAGGAGCCAGGTCATCAGGTCTGCTGCAAAACTGCCATGCCTAATTCTCTTTTTATCGTACTGTGCAAAGCTCAAAGTACATTCTGCAAAGTGAAGGAGTAGTTCTGGACCGAATCCATGCTTTATGTCACAATTATATAACTATTAATTTCTTCCTCAATTCATTTGCAATTCAACTTTTTTTTTTTTTTCCCCAGAGCAAAATTTGTGCTCGGTGACCGACACTCAATTTTAAGATTTAGGGGGGCTTTGTCCTTTTGAAACCTTTTGGTGCTCTTTGGGAAAGGGGCCCATTCCTGTGCGAGAATGGACTGTCAGTCTGAAAGTTACTGTGGATGGGACCAAGGAGACAGGAAGGTTCCAGAAAATGTACAGTTAAATCTGCATCCAAATGAATTCCAGCCTTACGCAGGCACCTGATTATTTATGGTCTGTAATTTGGTGAGGAGGAACAGCTCCATACCACTGTCTGAACACCAACACTTTGTGGGCCACCAGTGGCCAGAAATTTTCCACAGAGCTCTATTAGTGTGTTCCAAAAGTCATGTCAGGTTCCCAGACTAAATCCACCACCACCACCAGTCCCACTGCTCAGAAGAAATGGGCAGGTTTGAGTTGCAGACAGGTTTGAGATTACAAACAGGTTTGAGGTTGCAAATAGACATGATCCTCATCTGCTCCTTCTGCAGGTCTGGATATAGCTCCTCCAGAACTTTATACTAATATTTACACTAAAAATTTTGAAAGCAAATCAAAGCACATCAAATTTGATCCCTTACCCTCCCGAAACATCCTAGGAACCCCAAGAATTAGAGTTCCTGGGATCTGTGAAATTGGATTTTTATGTTGATTTTAAATACACAAAAAGGAATCAGTCTAAAAATGTTTCTATCACCCTGTGTAAAATAATCAAACCTTTTGCTGCAATTATACTTCTGGCAGCCTTTCTAAGTCCAGTAATGCCTCCACCCCTGCAGCTACCATCAGGAATGTTTTCGTTTATAAAGATCAAACCTGAGCCTTTTAGGGTTGGAGTTTTTTAACTAAAAGACTCTTTTTATGATAGGTATGTATGTGATAATTTTGATAATAATTGTATTAATCATGATACCTTTCGATCTGTGCATAGATTAATTATTAAGGCCATTAAAGGAGTGATTTTGGTTGAAAGGAAAGGGGGAGATGTTGGGATGTTGTGAGACACAAGACTTTGGACCTGGTTAACATAAGAGATTTGGTAACAGGATGCCTTGGCAAAAGCAAACAGAACTTTGAAAATTAGATCTAGATTGCAAGAAGATTCAATCAGACAGGTTTCCTGGAAAAAGAAAATCTCATTAAACTCTGCAAGCAAGAGATGTGATATGCATAAGTTTGTGTATGTGATTTTAACCTAATCATTGTAGTAAACATTACTAGGCTCCCTAAATAGTATATAAGCATTTGTATCCCAAAATAAATTTGCATTCTGATAATTGAATCAGTCTTCCCCATCTCTCCATCACCAACATCTGGACTCCTGTGCTATAGCCCAATGGCATATGCTAAATTGCTATAAAATGGCTTAAGCCCTTACACAGAGCTCTTTCAAAGCAGACAAGGGCTATAAGAGCAGGGTTAAAGGCATCATGCAAGTCATTGCAGATGCATCAGTTCTGTTATCTGAAAACAGATAATTCTGGGCTGGGCTGAGATTGGCTGCTGCATTGTCTACACTGTCATGGAAAGTGGAGACTGCTTCAAACCAAAACTAAAACCAAAGGGTCCCTGGCAAGAAGGAATGCAGCATGCAGACCTAAATCTTGCATTTTCTGATGAGTCCAGATTCAGGAAGTTTTCTCTATGGTTGTCCATGGTAAGGTTTGGCTCTGGATGAAGCATTCATAGGATGGTCCTGGACTCTGCAGTGCACCTGTTTAGCAGAGTGCAGCAACTTTTGATGATCCAAGACCCAGCATCTCACATCTCCATGGCTGTATGAGACTCAGCAAAGAAAAGACACATCAATGTGTATTTGATGGGTTTTTTTTTTGTTTTCTGGTTTTTGGCTTTTGTTTTGGTTTTTTTTGGGGTTTTTTTTGGGGTTTTTTTTGGGTTTTTTTGGGGGGGAGGGGGGTTTGTTTGGTTGGGTTTTTTGTTTGTTTTTGTTTTTTTCCACAGGTCAATTGGTTTCCTGGGCTGGATTGCTTCAAAGAAGCTCATAGCTTTGCTTCAAAGAAGCAAAAATGAAGTGGTGGGTTTCTTACGCTGAGTGTTGCTGTGAGCTGTAAATCCCTCTCTGGACAAGAAAATGGCCATATCACAGACAGCACAAATATGCCATGGGCTCCAAGTAAGCCATGGGTTCCAAAGGAGCCACAGGTTTCAAAGCACATGGAGAACTTCTCTGACCAAGTCTAAGCAGGGACCATGTCCCATCAAAGTGTTCCTAACCCAAAATTTGTTAATTCAGCCTGAAATAGGGAAAACTGCAGCCTGCAGAAAGAGATTTTAGTTGTCACAACATCCCCAAAGTGAATCAGATTCATACTGCACTTGCCAGGATGGTTTCCAAGATCATTGCAGAATCACAGAATGCATTGGGTTAGAGGGATCTTAAAGACCATCCAGTTCCAACTGCCCTGCCATGGGCAGGGTTACCTTCCATTAAATCAGATTGTTCAAAGTCCCATCCAAGCTGGCCTTGAATGCTTCCAAGATGCATGCTGCTGAGATCCTCAGTGCCAGCCTGGAGTGGCACTGATTGTGGCCACCTACACAGATAGTACACCCTTGGGCACAGCTGATGTGGGTAGGCTGTGGACTACACTCATCTGCCAAGGAAGCCTGATCATGCTGGTACCACATGCCCTTTGAGCCAACCCTGATGACTCGAAGGTTCAAAGTCTGCGTGTGGTATGCTGGATCTGAAGAGGCAGCATGCTCGGATCTACTGGCCCTACACTGGGTTTGTTTGCCATGGTTCAGCTCTGCACTCATAGTTCTGCATGGTGTATCTGGATGGGTGTCCATGCCCAGTGGAGAGTGGGAATGAGAGAGGCAGAAGGAAGCAGTGCAGCAGGCTTGGGCACCAGCCTGTTGATTTCAGTTTTCTGCAGTAGCCTGGTTCCACTCCATTATAAAGGGACATTGGTCAGTACTCAGATCATGTACTAGGAAGGCAATAGGGTCCCCACTCCATGCCCTGCAACCCATTCTTACAATATGCATTCCTCCTCCAGCAACTGTCAGCCCCTGAAATAAATAGAACCTTTTGTCTCCATGCTCTTGTCAGGAGCATCCTCAAGAAAACTGGCAGTATGGACAATGCCTGCCTGTTGCAAGGGATGCTGGAGCAGAGCTCCTTGCCAGCACTGGGGCCAAGCTGCTGCCCTCACCCAGCATCCTGCAGGAATAAATGAGTCCCTCGCACGGTGATTGGCTTCTTAGGGAATGCATTTGCACAACCATAGCAACCAAGCTGCCTGCAATCAGTGCTCCTGGGATCTCTGGCCGAAGGGCTAGGCAGCAAATGGGTGTTTCAGAAGCCCTCTTGTGGAAGCAGAAGCCCAAGCCTGTCTCCCAAACAAAGGAGCAGCCGACAGCTAAATCCTGCCCACAGAAAGTCTGATCTCTGTGCCTCAGGATTATAACAGTGCAACAAGGGGTGTTTGGCAGCTCATGGAATGAAAATAACAGTATCAGCATCTGGCTTATGCAGTTGTTAAACTGGGAGATTTTAGGTGGAAAGCTCCAGGCTTAAAGAAACTTTGTAAAGTGAATCAAACCAGCTGGAATTGCTTCATGAGGTTTTGTTATCACCTTTCTAATGCCCCTCTTAAGAGCATTTCTTAACTGCTTTTGGTTTCAGATTGTATCACCAAAAGAAACCCAAACCAAACCCTGAAACAAACCAAACCAAACCAAACAAAACATGCAAAACCCCAAACCAACCAAAAAAAAACCCACACAAAAAAACCCCAAACAACAAATCAAGTTCTTCCTGGGAAAGATGATAAGCTCTTGAAGGTCAGCCATGGGAGAAGGAGTGGGTTTGGGTCTCATTCTCATTCAGAGCAAGCTGCATTTCCCTGCAGGATGTAGAGTCTGTGTTTGCAAGCAACTCCTACAACTGCAGAGGATTCCTCCCTCCTGGCCATTTGCTGTCATTCTGCTGGCTCTAGAAGTTATTTCCATCTCTGGAAAGTCAAGTGCCAGCTTGCTTCCAATACCAAGAAGAGAAAAACCTGAAGTACAAATTGTTTTATTGGAAAACATTGTTGAAGCTCCATAAGCTCCAAACTGCATCCATGCTGAGAATGGGGATGTGCTGTTCGATCGTCTGTTAACACTGTGACCACATCTCTACTGCATCCCAACTGAATTTCCTTCCAACGGAAGGAAATGCAAATGCAGGGCTAGAGAGGGAATCATAGAGCACTCCAAAATGTTCCATTCTGGTTAGCTATGTCCAAGACTGCATGGCTCTTTGCCAGATTTCCATCTCTCTTGCCAGGATACATTGGTGTCTTCTCCTGCCAGGTGTTCTCTGGTGGCAGAAGGTTGATCACATGTGGGATCTCTTCTTCACTAGAACGTTGATCACAGGTGGGATCTCTTCTGCTCAGGGAGACCCCCAGGGTTTATAACACAAGTACACAATGGCACCAAGGATGGCTGTTTGGCACATCTCTTCCAAAAAAAAAGGTAGCTTCATCCCTCCTGGTGACCAGCAATGCCCCCATGCCACTTGAATTGCACAAACTGGGATAAGGTGTTGTTCAGAAGAGTGATACTTATGAAAGGAATGAGAGATTTGTCTTTACAAACAAATGGTGAGTCTGCTAGTAGATAAAACTAGCACTGAGAGAGCTAAAAGAAACAATGGGAAAGATTCCACTGATTGATAAATGGAATGAGAGAGATTTGTCTTTACAAACAAACTGTAGGTCTCCTGATAAATAAAATTGGATACTGAGACATGAAAGAAACAACGGGAATAACCATTAATTCTATAGGAATTCCACTGATTGACTCTGGGAAAAGGGCCAGGGGAAAATACATTAGAAGGGGGTCTTGGCATTTCAGGAAGTCTGTACCTCTCTGTGATAAGTTAGAGAAGACTCTTTGTTCATCAAGACAGAAAGGAGAAGCCTTGTGTAGATAACAGAAAATCAAAGGAGAACCCTTGTGTAAGATAACAGAGAACCAAAGGAGAAGCCTTGTGTAGATAACAGAAAACCGCCAGACAGAAACTAGCTAGTATGTTGATTACTTAAGCTGGTTGTGTAATTAGAACTTAGGTGCATATAACATATAACCTTATATGGAAAAGACCATTACAGGGCCGTGGACTTTCACCAAGGAAGAAGAGAGGAGCCTTCCTCAAACGACCACCAGAGAGCAGAAGACGACCCCCTAGCAACAGAGGGCGCAAGCGCAGAGTACACCCAGAGATACCACAGACACGGAAGAAAAAGAGTATAAAAAGACTGCGGGAAGGGGGAAACGGTGTGAGCCGTTTGCGGAGCAGGGACTCCCCGGCTCCACCCAGCGCTGTTTGCTTGCCATCGCTTGCTGTAATCAATAAATTTCTGATTGACTCTTGAAAGGCTGAATAAATTATTCGCCTCAATTTATAACATCTCAAGTACCTCAGCCAATGAGGAAAGTGAAAGGGAAATGTGCCCAGGAAATTAGGATAAAAAGGAGGCTGTGTCCTCTAAAATTTTGAGAGACCCCAGGGGAAATGCCTCATGGCCTCTCCCTTTATTCGAATAAAGTTACAGGACTCCTCTGTCTCCTTTTTGGACATAAACCTCTGGTGTTTGTGGAGTAATTTTCCTGACACTTAGCATAAGCCAGTCCTACAGCAAGAAACATTTAAAGAGCTACCCTGTCTGGACCAGTATTGCACAGTCCTCCAGTCCATCAGATACTGGTGCAAATGTGGTCATTCAAGCTCAGGTCTGTAGAAGATTTTGGAAGGCCCATCTAAGAAACTGAGTGGGAGTCTGAAGCACAGCCTGTGCTTTCTGTCCAGGTATAGTTCTGGAGATGCACACAAAGATACACACAAATATCTGCTGTGTTTTGAGCTAGTCAGTAACTGTCTTGCCACAGCAAAGGAGGAGCTTTACACACATCCCATCTGAGATTCACAACTGGCATAACAACGGGAAGTTCTGTGATGTTACCTTTCAGCTTGGCTCCTGATGGGCTGTAAATGGCCCCAGGCATTTTACACTGATAACCTACCTTTGATATTTTTATTTCCATAAAACTAGGAAACACTGGGATGTCACCTTCCAGCCTGATGGGCTGTAAATGCCCCCAGGCAGTTTGCACTCCCTGATAATGTGCCTCTGTGTCTCCCATCATCATTTCCCTGTGCATCCTATTCAAAACAGCATGTGTGTCATTTCCATCAGCACCTGATGTCCTCCACCAAGCAGTGACTTTGTCTGCATCTTAGTTTGCTGATGTGTCTTTTCCTCAAACTGCTACAAAAGCAGAGTCACCAATACTCCTCCTATGGTACCATTCCTCAAGCATGGTAATTCTATTTCCCATTCCTAATACCAAGCAGAGCAACAGCTTAAAGCACAAAAACTCTAAACCTAAAGAGTGGAAAGAGAAGTGGAAAATCCCACCCTGGTTTAGATGCTGCATGACCTGTAAATATTCCCATGCATAGCTGTACACTTCCTTAGTGCCACCGTGCTCCGATCAGGTGGTGAGAACAAGTCAAAAACGCTGGCATAGATGGCTCAAAGAAGTTGTAGCTTTCCCATACCTGGGGCCCTGTTCAAGGCCATGTTAGATGGGGCTTGGAGCAACCCAGTCTAGTGGAAGGTGTCCTTGCCTGTGGCAGGGAGTGGAACAGGATGATTTTTAAAGTCTCTGTCAACCCAAACCAGTCTGTGATTGTATGATTATGCTAAAGGCATCATGGTGTGGTACAAACCAGAGCAAGACCAATATTTTGCAGCCCCCAAAATCACCACTGACTTTGAGCAGAGCGCCAAGCAGTGGTTCCTTGTCAAGCACCCACTGTGCAATGATAATCAGGATGTTTTGGAAGCTGAATAATAAGGTACCTGATAAACCTTCTTGTCCTGGCATCCTCACACGAAGCCAGGGCACCTTTCAGTCAAACTTAAGCTACTGGAGACCATCCAGGGGCATTTTTGATAGTTTCTCCTGCATTTTGTGATGGCATGAGGAGCAAGATGACTGGCAATGACGATGTGCGCAGATGTTTAAATCTCTGCAGGATCTGATGACACAAAGGTGGACTGGCTTCTTTTCTCAGACTGCCAGCTGACATCTCATCACATGCTGTCTGTACACATTCTCCCCCACACCCTGTACACACATACCCCTGTACACATAAATCTTTTAGGAAACAATGCTATGGCATTGTGAGAACAGCATGGCAAAGCTCAGGCCAAGACCTCATAGGAGTGGACCGTGGGTTTATTTAGGGAAAACACACCATACAGTTGTAGCCATCACAAAGGTAGGCACCTAATTCCTTGTCAATCACTGACAAGAGTCAGAGGAAGGGGATGGCAGCTCATCCCATTGCTCCCAGGAGATCACCGACAAAAGCTGGAATGAAGTGAAAATGAAGAAAAAAAAAATCAGGTAGGAGCCCCACATCTTCTTAGGAGCCTTTTCCCTCCATTGTAGGAATGGAGATGCCCTGGGCTAAAGGTAGGTGAGACTCCATCTCCAAAGCCAGAGCCGGACCACACTTGCAGCTCCCTCTGTGTAGAGTGTTCAGCTATACACTACCCCAGTGAGATGCAGGAAAGCTCTGTTTACTCTGGCTGTTCCAGGCACTCCCTCTGCTTTGCAGGAGATGTCCTGGCACCAATTGCTCCTATCCCTAACATCTATCACCGGGACAAGAGAATATGACAACACCGCAGGTGACAATTTAAAGGGGTGTTTTAGTGGCCTCTCACATCTTAAATCATTTTATAATCATGCACAGCTACTGCCTGCTGGGTTCACAAGGTTCAGCCTGGCATGTTCTCATTTTCCTTGCCAAATGTGCTTATGATTCATGTATGTTGTGAGAGTGTTTTGAGGCCAAATGGGACAGGAGCCAAAGCAAATCCATATCAGAGTGCTGCATAAAAAGAACAATTGAAATGCAAAAAAATGTAGGGGATTGTATCTGGATGGTCTTTAAGGGCCCTTCCAATGCAAACCATACTGCAATTCTATGGAAAGCTTCTCTGGCTTCTCAGAAAAAGGAAAAAGAGATGTCTCTTACCTAGACCCAGGAAGCTGAAGATCCATTGAACCACTGATGCTGTCTGAAGCCTTCTCTGCAGTGGCACAGACATTGGAGCAAACTCAACTTTCATCTTGGGCTCTGCATGCACGTCTCGCAAGGAGAAGGAAACAAATGGCATATGCAAAGTGCAAAGTCATCCGTCAGTATCTATCCAGTGTAACAGTAGAAGGGATTGTGCAACATACAGTCACAGTGGTGGCTGGGCACAGCACCATTCCATACAGGGAGGAGAGGGAGGTGTCATGGACTTTACACCATCATGACTCACAATATTGTTAGATGGTGACAATTTCATGCTTCTTCCACCCAAATCTGGAAAGTAAATTCCATTCAGGACCCAATCCTGCTTTCAAGATCCTGTCTCTTTCAAATTTTGCAATATTTGGATATTAGCAGAGACAATGAGGAATTCATGCTGGTAAGCCAGTTTTATTTTCCCCCTTCACCTACACATCACCCTGTGCACAGCAGGAAGGGACAAGAAGAAGGGATGAACACAGGCAGGTCACTTTTGTTCACAAGTGATGTGATGTGGATGGGTTTCAGTCTCAGCCAAGGAGGTGGAGATATAACAAAAGGATGTTTCACTGCTGAGCACAGGATACATGAATCTCATGCCTCTGCCAAGACATGGATGGATGGTGGATGGATGGGGCATATGAGTTTCTATGTGCATCCTTGCACACATTTATATAGGTATAGAGAAAGGAAATACCACTCCTGATTTGCATTTGTATCTCCAAGCAGGTGCAAAGTCTGAGCCTGTGCCTTGTCATGTGCAAAGAGATGTAATTGACTATGTGGAAAAAAGAAGTTTGGGGGGGAAAAATCCTCAAGGAACTGACAAGCGCCTCAGGTAAGCAACAAAATCATCTCATCAGAGGGCTGGGAAAACCAAAGGTCTCATTGTAACCAGGTTACAGAATAATACCGTGAACAGATTGCACTGAACTATGAGCACTGTGAAAGGACTGGCCATGTACAAAGGCTTCACTCACATGTCTAAGGGGCATTTCAGATCCCAAGGTCACTGCAGCCAAGAATTACAGAATAAAACTAAGAACAACCTTTGGCAGAAGCAAATCAGAGATGTTAGCTGAAAAATAATCCCTCCCCTTTGTCAGGCCTGGGAACATGCTGGGCTATGAGGGATCTGTTAGACTCAGTTTTCCCAAATCACTAGGATAACAGGGCTCTGGTGAAACCCCAAGGGATCTCTTCCTAAAAGCATTGGTTGCTTTAATTGAGCTAAAACTGGTTTAGAATTAATTCAAATCTCTCCCCATCCTTTGTCTTCTACTGCAAATGTCAGAAGCCTGTGAGAGACAACTGCACACTTTAAAAATTTTAAAAGGTTTATTAAACCTTAACAAAATACAACTAAGGACTAAATAAAGAAAAATTGCAGCGCTGGGAACTGCCTTTTTAGCTGACTACCACATGGTCAGTTCATCTTCAAGATGGATGCTCCCTCTTTTATACTCCTGGGGGTGGGGGGGAGGGGGGCGTTGCAACAGCCAACCCTGGCCCCTCCTAAAGTCTGTCAGGCAGCTCTCCTTTGCCTTTATTGGTGGAGACTCCTTTCTTGTAACTTGATTGGAGGGTCATGTGTTGTCATGCTGCGCCCCTTTAGCAACAAGCTTTTCCATTTCCAACTGCCCCATGGAAGGGGCACATGTGCACACCTTCTTTTTACCTGTCCTAGACAACCCAGGCTGTCTGATGGCAATAATACAGTGGGGGGGGGGGGGGGGGAAGGGAACTATGGGGAAAACAGAGGACATCTAAACTACAATAACATAACTATATATCAATAAAGCTTCTCTTAATATTTACATAATAGTCATCCCTTAATTCTGAGAGCCAATCATCTCCTTATCCATCTATAAAAAGCCTGACTGCTTCCAGAAAGCAAAGGAGGTTTTTAATTCTTTCAACACTGTTACCTGGAGACAGGATGTTTCCTGATAAGAGACCATCAGTGATTTCCAAAATTCTGTGGGGAGATCTGTGGGCCCAGGCCTCCTGGTCTTCCTGAACTGTGTAACAGCAGCATTGTCAGAGAGATGGATTGTCAGAGAGAAGAGGTTAGATTGGTTATTAGGGAAAATTCCTTCCCTAAAACAGTTTTCAAACCCTAGAACACGCTGCCCAGGGCAGTGGTGAAGTCCCCATTCCTGAAGAGATTTAACACACATGTGGCACTTGGTGGGCTTGGCAGTGCTGGAGGAATGGTCAGACTTAATGGTCTTGAAGGACTTTTCCAACTATAGCGATTCTATGACTCAGTGAAAAATTGTTGCAGGGACATCTCTGGTCCAGTGATGATGTTTCAATGTGTTTTCTATCCAGCACTCTTGTTCTTGCTGGAGACTAGCCATGCCAAGGAACTCTTGATTTTCATTAGTTAAAAGAGACACACCTGTGTCCTGGGGACACCCAGACATGTGGGAAGCATTTTCTGCCCCCAGAAATTTCAGGCTAAGCCCTGGAGCAGTTGTATTGCTTAATTCCAAAGCAGTTGTATTGCAGAGAGTCACAGGTCTTTGCTTGTGGCTTATTATGACAAGGAAGCTTCATCCTCTGGATTCATGAGCAAGTCAGATTCTTGGAAGACCTGACCAAGGAGTTAAGCAATTCTTAATAAATATTTGTGTCCTGCTTTGCTGTGGTTATGTTGAAGCGATATGCGGAATAAATAGATAGACTCCATAAGCTGGGGTAGTTATGAAGTGGGTATGTATGTCAGCGCCCGGCACAAGTGAGATAGCCCTCCAAAACTTGTGCCCCGAGCCTCAGTCTGACCCACACTTTTATTCTCAAAGACGTTCCATATGCAATACATTGCACAACTTTTTCATGCATATTCAACCCTTGGCCCCGCCTGTCCTCGCCTCTCATGCTAAATAAGTCCACGCCCTTCTGGGCACGTGTGGTTTGCTGTGGTGGTCGTACGGGGGTCTCTCGGTGGTCCTGAGGCTGAAGATTGTGGTCTTCCTCATGGTTGAACTTTTGAACTTTTCCTCTTTCCGCGTGTGCTTTTGGTCCTTTGGTGCTTATCTGAGTACGTCTGTCAGTCTTGATAGGCTTGGAGACAGAGGGGCTTCTTTATCTGGGTTCTTTACCTCTTCTGGTATTGTTCTTTATGCAAGAAGCTTCAGAAATTTGCATTTTCCTATGCCCTTTGTACCAGGCAGAGGTTTCTTAAGTAAAAGGTTAAAATTCAACACATAACTCTACAAGCTAAATTATAAATGCTTAATTCGTTTTATTAACTTAATTCTGAAAATCTCTGTTTCAATGTCATTTGCTTTTTGTCTTTCTACTTTCTGAATTAAGGAGAGAAAAAGAAATACTTACAGATGTTATATATGGAATTCGTGCAGTTGGGGGTGCATGTAATGAACTGTAGTTATGAATGTTATCCACTGTAGCCATAAAATGTTTTAGAGTTGCTGTAAAAACCAGGGCGAAGGGAATTTGCAGATTAAGTTGCGGAGCACCTAATTAACATTCAAAAAGCCCTAGCCAGCAATAACAAGCGGGCCATCAAGTCACACCCAAGCTAAACCCAGACAGATGGTGCCAACGCCAAGACCCAGACCCAACCCCAGGAGCAAAGAGATGAAGTCCCAGAGATAAGCAACTATTGTCCCCTTCCTGGAGATATCTGGACAATATCTGTGAGTAGATGAGCAGCTGCCAAGAAGACATCAGTGGCGGGGACATCTCCTCTGTGAGAGAGGACTGCATGAATATGCAGTAGCTTATTGCTGAGGGCAAAATAAAATGTATAGAAACCCTCTGCCGAAATACAATGGTGTGCAAACTCGAAGGGGGCACTGACTGTCGGTTTGCACCCAGAGCTGCTCTGTAGACTGTGGGTGAATTCGAACTCTAAATTGTTATGTGATCGCAAATAAATTTAGTTATTAATTATTAATTCAGATTGGCTTGTCTCTATTTACAACACAGAGGACTTTGAAAACTTCTGCTTAAATAAGAGAGGAATCACAGATTTCCACTCAGGAGGAACTGAAAGAGATGCATCTCTTTGCTGAGTGTAGATAAAATAGAACCTGTGACTTAAAATCTCTGAATCACAGAATAATTTAGGTTGGAAAAGATCTATAAGGTCAGGGAGTCCTACCATTCTACCAGCACTGTCAAGGCCACCTCTAACCCATGTCCCCAGGTGGCACATCCACATGTCTGTTAAATCCCTCCAGTAATGGGGACTCCACCACAGCCCTGGGCAGCCTTGACAACCCTTTTGGGAAAGAATTTTTTCCTAGTTTCCAATTTAAACCTGCCCTGGCACAACTTCAGGCCTTTTCCTCTGATCCTGTCTCTTCTCTGTGAGAAGAGACTGACCCTCTCCTGGCTCCACCCTCCTGTCAGGAAGTTATATAGAGTAAGAAGGTGTCAGTCCCCCGCAGCCTCCTCCTTCCTGTTTTAGGGAAGAGCAGAGCTGTGTATCAGAACTCGCTAACCCATTCAGATGTGACCAAACACTGAGCTCTGATCTCTGTATCTTATACCCCGATACCTTAATCAGTCTTATTTCCTAACCCACTCAGGCATTTGCACACGTATGGGCCATGACAAAGCTCCAACTACATTCCCCTTGGCTTTTCCCTTTTCAATTATATACAGTCATTTGTTCAATCTCCTATGGCTTGCATTTAGTTTGGGGAAATTAAGCTCCTTTAATCTCTCAATAAGTCATCTTCTCTAATACCTCTGTCAGTGGCCATTGTTATTCAATGGAGCAATGTCCCTCTCAGAGTATGAGGAACCTGTAAGCCCAGAGTCTTAGAACCGTGGTTTTTCAAGTGACCAGGCTTTGCAAGTCAGTATGGTAAGACATGCCCATGTCACTTCACAGGTTGCATATGGACACGGGCCAGGATCCAGGATCAGGGCTGGGAAAGCCTAACACAAGGATCTGCAGGAAGAAATGCAAGGATCAGTGCAGTGGCTCATACAGGATGCCAAGATACTGCATAGTTGGCAGGAGGAGCTGGCCGTGAAGTGGACCTGTGGAGTTCCTTGTTGAAGCCCCATCACATATAGACCCTATAGAACTTAGTGCTCCAGGAGAAGAGCTATAAGCACTCTCCAGATCACTGCTCCTCTCTCCCAATCATAGAAAATCCCCTTTTATTTACCCTAAAGCATCTCATTCATTCATATGTACTCCTAGAGCTAATTTACCCTCCACTGGCCAAAATTATCAGAAGGAAACTGAACATACCATCTTGGTAGTTGCACAGTGGATTCTCTTAAGTCCCATTCTTTTCTGACCCATCACTCCTTCAGTAATAAGTGTTCCTCCCATGGGAGGTTCTCCTCCTTTCTACCATCTCAAACCTATGCGATACCATTTCACCAAGCTTGGTCTTTGTCCCTCTCCAGCTCTGACTGAGAGCATGGGTGTGAGAGAAGATCACTTCTGCCTGGTGGATTTTTTGGTTTTGGAGGCATTTTAATACAAATTCTTTCAAATTTTACTCCCCATTCTACCTGTTACAAAATCATTACTTCTGATTCTGACTGTGTTATGCCAGTGATTTTCATTAAAGAATTCCATGTCCTTTAGAGCACTTGATTTATTTATCAAACTTTTTTTTATGCATTTCAATTGTTCTCTTTACGCAGCACTCTGATATGGATTTGCTTTGGCTCCTGTCCCATTTGGCCTCAAAACACTCTCACAACATACATGAATCATAAGCACATTTGGCAAGGAAAATGAGAACATGCCAGGCTGAACCTTGTGAACCCAGCAGGCAGTAGCTGTGCATGATTATAAAATGATTTAAGATGTGAGAGGCCACTAAAACACCCCTTTAAATTGTCACCTGCGGTGTTGTCATATTCTCTTGTCCCGGTGATAGATGTTAGGGATAGGAGCAATTGGTGCCAGGACATCTCCTGCAAAGCAGAGGGAGTGCCTGGAACAGCCAGAGTAAACAGAGCTTTCCTGCATCTCACTGGGGTAGTGTATAGCTGAACACTCTACACAGAGGGAGCTGCAAGTGTGGTCCGGCTCTGGCTTTGGAGATGGAGTCTCACCTACCTTTAGCCCAGGGCATCTCCATTCCTACAATGGAGGGAAAAGGCTCCTAAGAAGATGTGGGGCTCCTACCTGATTTTTTTTTTCTTCATTTTCACTTCATTCCAGCTTTTGTCGGTGATCTCCTGGGAGCAATGGGATGAGCTGCCATCCCCTTCCTCTGACTCTTGTCAGTGATTGACAAGGAATTAGGTGCCTACCTTTGTGATGGCTACAACTGTATGGTGTGTTTTCCCTAAATAAACCCACGGTCCACTCCTATGAGGTCTTGGCCTGAGCTTTGCCATGCTGTTCTCACAATGCCATAGCATTGTTTCCTAAAAGATTTATGTGTACAGGGGTATGTGTGTACAGGGTGTGGGGGAGAATGTGTACAGACAGCATGTGATGAGATGTCAGCTGGCAGTCTGAGAAAAGAAGCCAGTCCACCTTTGTGTCATCAGATCCTGCAGAGATTTAAACATCTGCGCACATCGTCATTGCCAGTCATCTTGCTCCTCATGCCATCACAAAATGCAGGAGAAACTATCAAAAATGCCCCTGGATGGTCTCCAGTAGCTTAAGTTTGACTGAAAGGTGCCCTGGCTTCGTGTGAGGATGCCAGGACAAGAAGGTTTATCAGGTACCTTATTATTCAGCTTCCAAAACATCCTGATTATCATTGCACAGTGGGTGCTTGACAAGGAACCACTGCTTGGCGCTCTGCTCAAAGTCAGTGGTGATTTTGGGGGCTGCAAAATATTGGTCTTGCTCTGGTTTGTACCACACCATGATGCCTTTAGCATAATCATACAATCACAGACTGGTTTGGGTTGACAGAGACTTTAAAAATCATCCTGTTCCACTCCCTGCCACAGGCAAGGACACCTTCCACTAGAATGGGTTCCTCCAAGCACTGTTCAATACTTCCAGGGATGGATTAGTCACAGCTTCTCTTGGGAATCTGTGCCAGTTCCTCACCACCCTCAGAGGGAGGAATTTCTTCCTAATGATCACCTTTCTCATAGGATCGTGTCCCAGATTGATGCAGTCTAATGGTGTATGACACGTATGTCCTTGGCCAGCTCTTCCATGTCTCATAGTGTGGCATCACACTTGGCCACACCATTTTCCCAGAGGAGGCTGGAGAAGGAATGCCATGGTAGCTGTAATTTAAAAAGAGATTTTTTTTTTTTTTTTTTTACTCCCATCCTCTCTCAGAGATTTTTGCAGCCAGCACATCAATTCCGCTGATTAGAGCTAATGGATTTTACTTGATGATTCTTTTCCATAGTTGATTCCTGAACGAGAATTGTCTTTGGTTGCAAATGTGGCTGGGGGTGTGTATTCTATTGCCATCTGTTAGACATGGGGCAGTTTCTTCTGTTAATTGGGCCACCTGTTAAAACCAGGTGGGGCAGTTTTCTTTATCTCTTCCACAAACCAATCCTCCCTCTGGGAAATATCTTCTGTTAATGAGCCATTGAGTCTCACTGCATGGCTGATAAAAATTACATCATCCCATTGTGAGAAGCTCAGCCCAGAGGGAGGATCCAAGCATTCCTACCTGGATATAATCTGAGACTTGGAACACCACAGGCAGACTTTTCCACTGGATTCCCAGAGGAAGACCAGGCCCATCTATACCACCACCAGACCTTCAAAGGAAAACTACACCCTTCTACAGGATCACTACTTCAACAGAACCACATTTGTCACTCCTGGATGACTGCAGCCACCATTCAATAGGACTGCTACCAACACCAGACCAACAGGGTGTCAGGTCGTAGTCTGACTCTGCTGTTTTGTATTACTGCTTTTTTTTTTTTTAATTTTCTTCCCTAATAAAGAACTGTTATTCCTACTCCCATATCTTTGCCTGAGAGCCCCTTAATTTCAAAATTATAATAATTTGGAGGGAGGGGGTTTAGATTTTCCATTTCAAAAGAGGCTCCTGCCTTACTTAGCAGACACCTGTCTTTTCAAACCTAGACAAGAATGAACAGCCATGCTTCAAGATAAAGATATATACAGATATATAACCATGTATTTCTCTGAGACGCTAAGCAATTTCTTTTAGTTCTGCAGCTTCTAATACCAGTTAGGTCTGCATGGTATCGGCAGAGCAGCAAAATCTCCTGATTCTCAAAATGTCACAAGGCAGTTTGTCTAGGGTTTGTTATAAATAAAGATGATTAATGCATGACTGAGTGTTTCCATGGGGCATGAGCCCAGGCCAGCTGCAGATGAGGGACTCTCAAAAAGAGGCTCAAAAGCCCTTTGTGCACATGCCTATCCCCAGTTGCCAAGTAGGTGCAAGATGCTGTGCAAATACCTGTGTGATGGCACTGCTGAACGTAGATCTAGGACATGGATTAGCTCCAGGGTGGGAGCTGTTGCAATGGGTTTGTACAGGCTTGCACACTCCATAACACACTAATATCTCAGAATCACAGAAACACAGAGTGGTCTGGGCTGAAAGTAACATCAAAGATCATCTTACTCCACTCCCCTGCCATGGGAGGGGACACCTTCCACTAGACCAGGTTGCTCCAAGCTTCATCCAACCTGGCCTTGAACACTTTCAGGCATGGGCAGTCACAGGTTCTCTGGAAAACCTGTGCCAGGGCCTCACCACGCTCACAGCCAGAAATTTCTCCCTGATACCCCTTCTAACCCTGCCCTCTGGCAGTGGGAAGCCATTGCCTTTTGTCCTGTCCCTCCAGGCCCTTGTCCAAAGTCCCTCTCCAGCTCTTGGAGCCTCTTTAGGGAGTGGCAGGGCCTCTAAGGTCTCCCCAGACTCTTAATTGTCTCCCTGTTATCCAAGAGGAGGCAGTCAGAGAACTGCTTAGCTGCTTGGATACTCATAAATCTATGGGACTATGGAAGCTCTTAGGTCAGTTGAAGAGAGAACAGAGAGAGTTCTCTCTTCTTTCCCAGGCTTTGGCCTGGGAATAAAGAACTGTCATTCCTTTCCCCAGGCTTTGGCCTGGGAAAGTTAGGAGAAAGAATCAAACAATTTTTATCTCTGTTCATGTGTTTTGCCCATGTAGAATGTGTTCTGAAGATTGCTTACCCAAGGTGATTGCCTGACTGGATTCTGGTGATGGTGTTTGGATTCAATAACCAATCAGATCCACAGCTGTGTTGGGACTATCAGGAGAGAGGTTTTCGAGTGAGTACTTAGTGAGAACTCACTATACTGTAATACAGTGTATGAGAAGTATAATATAATATACTATAAGATGATATAATAATAAAGCTTCTGAACCATGGAGTCAATGTTAATTATTACCCAGCTGGGGGCCTGCGGCAACAATTGGTGACCCTGACTTTGGGTGCCCCCTGGAGGGTGCAAGCACATGGGACCAGATAGGATCCATCCCACAGTGATGAGGGAACTGGCAGATGAGCCTGCGAAGCCGCTCTTCATCATTTACCAACAGTCCTGGCTCACTCGTGAGGTTCCAGATGACTGGAAGCTGGCCAATATGATGCCTATTCACAAAAAGGGTTGGAAGGAGGATACTGGTAATTATAGGCCAGTTAGCCAGACCTCAGTACCTGGTAGGTTATGGAACAGTTTGTACGGAGTGACATCAGGCAGCACTTACAGGATGGCCAGGGTATGGCCTAGCCAGCATGGGTTTAGGACTGTGTTTGACCAACCTGGTCTCTTTTTATGACCAGGCCACCTGCCTGGTGGATGCAGGAAAGGCTGTAGATGTTGTCTATTTGGACTTCAGCAAGGCATTTGAAAGATCTTCCTTCCAAACCTTTTTGTGAATAGGCGTCATATTGGCCAGCTTCCAGTCATCTGGAACCTCACCAGTGAGCCAGGACTGTTGGTGAATGATGGAGAGCGGCTTCACAGGCTCATCTGCCACAGTGTACACCTGGAAAAGCTGGCAGCTTATGGCTTGGACAGGAGCACTCTTTGCTGGGTTAAGAACTGGCTGGATGGCTGGGCCCAGAGAGTGGTGGTGAATGGTGCTGCATCCAGCTGGTGGCCAGTCACTAGTGGTATTCCTCAGGGGTCTGTGGTGGGGCCAGTTCTGTTCAATATTTTTACTGACAACATGGATGAGGGCATTGAGTCTTTCATTAGTAAATTTGCAGATGACATTAAGCTGGAAGCATGTATTAATCTATTGGAAGGTAGGAGGGCTCTGCAGAGAGACCTGGAAGGGCTGGATGGATGGGCAGAGTCCAGTAAGATGAAGTTTAATAAGTCCAAGTGCCGAGTCCTGCATTTTGACCACAATAACCCCTTGCAATGTTACAGGCTGGAGATGGTGTGGTTGGACAGTGCCCAAGCAGAAAGGGACCTGGGGGTACTGGTTGACAGCTGACTGAACATGAGCCAACAGTGTGCCCTGGTGGCCAAGAAGGCCAACAGCATCCTGGCCTGTATCAGGAATAGTGTGGCCATCAGGACCAGGGAGGTCATTCTTCCCCTGTACTTGGCACTGGTGAGGCCACACCTTGAGTGCTGTGTCCAGTTCTGGGCCCCTCAGTTTAGGAAGGACATTGAGATGCTTGAGTGCGTCCAGAGGAGGGCAACAAGGCTGGTGAGGGGCTTGGAACACAAGCCCTGAGAGAAATTACTGAGGGAGCTGGGGTTGTTTAGCCTGGAGAAAAGGACACTCCAGGGTGATCTTATCACTCTCTGCATCTTCCTGGAAGGTGGTTGTAGTGAGGTGGAGAGTGGTCTCTTTCTGCAGGCAGCAGCTGACAGAACAAGAGGACACAGTCTTAAATTGTGCCAACAGAAATACAGGTTGGATATTAGGAAAAAGGTTTTTACAGAAAGAGTGATAAAGTACTGGAATGGTCTGCCGGGGGAGGTGGTAGAGTCACCATCCCTGGATGTGTTTAAAAAAAGACTGGATGTGGCACTCAGTGCCAAGGTTTATTTGAGGTGTTAGGGCATGGGCTGGACTTGATAATCTTGAAGGTTTCTTCCAACCTAGTGATTCTGTGATTCCCTTGTCCAGTCTGAACACCTCCAGCTCTCCCAACCTGTCTCCAGAACAGATGGGCTTCAGCCCTGTGATCATCTTAGTGGCCTCCTCTGGACTCATTCCAATAGGTCCACATCCTTCTTCCCACAAAACTTCCCTGCTATATTAAGAACAACTCATTTCACTAACAGCTCTCAATGCAACAAGTCCTGAAACGGCAGCACAGATGCACTTCTGTATGGCAAACAACCCAGTAATTTAAAAATTAGGCCAATTCTTGTGATGCATCTGAAGGATCATTATCAGTTTTATTTTCTTGAGGGACACCTAATGAGGAAAATGCTTGTGAAAAATGCTGGCAAACATGCTTAGCTGTTTCTCCTGTATGTACAGAAGCAAAAACTGCATTTGAAAATGTGTCAATAGAGACATGGATATTTTTAAGCTTCCCAAAATAAGGATACTTTATGACATCTGTTTTCCATTTCTGCAAACTTTCCAACTCTCTTGGGTTGGTGACTCCTGTAGAAGGGATAGGTTGGACAAGCTGGCAGTTGGGACAAGCCCTTACAATGGCTTGTGCTTGCTCTAGAGAAATGTGAAAATCTCATCTGAGTGCCTGTGCATTTTGGTGAAAAAAGGCATAACTCAATTTAGCTTGTTCAACAATGTTAGGCAAGGTAGCTGCAGAAAGCACCAAAGTGGAATCTTCCATGTCTCCTGCAGTTCCCTCACTACATGCTGCTGATGTCAATGCATCAGCTCATGCATTCCCTTCTGCCATAAATCCTGGGAGATCAGAGTGACCTCTAATGTGAGCAACAAAATAAGGATTAGTTCTGTGTAACAAAATTTGATAAAGACAGGTGAGCCAAAGACACAATTTGTTGTTGCTAACATCTTTTAAAACAGACCCTTCAATTCTCTTAACAATGTTAGCAACATATGCTGAATCAGTGACTAAGTTGAAAGATTCTGGAAAGAGCTGAAATGCTTCGACTTTTTGAACATCTTGTTCTCAGGATTTAGTATTTTTATTTTGCCACGTAACTACTAGATTGGGTGTTTGTCCTGACCCATCAGTGAGGAGAGTAAATGCATCTAAAGGTTCTTCACTGATAAGGGGTTTCTCTTTGTAGCATAATTTAGCTTTGATCAATTTGTGTGCTGGATAATGAATGGAGCAAACACCTAGAAAATCTAACAAGGCATACAGCAAATCTTCTGATTTTTGCATTGCCCAATCAAAGTAGGATTTACTGATAAACAGGTAAACAGATGGTTGCAAATTTGCGACCTGCTATAGAAAGAAGCGTTGCCCTGCCTTTGATGATAATTTGAGAAGTCATCTCTAAAATGTGAAGATTGTCTTTGATGACCTGTAAGCAAGAAAAACCCATTCACTTATCAACAAAGGATCATTTTGAGAGGTCATACAGTCTCAGCATTTCTCCTAAAACTTCAAGGAAAAAAGGTTTATCTGGAACATAGCGATGTGTTTGTCTATTTTGCAGAGCATCGGTAATTTTCTGTGAAGCCTTCTTCTTCTTCTACTTCAAGAGTAGATCTGGGGGATGATTTTTTGACTTCCTCAGTAGTTCTTGGTGGTGGTGGCGACTTGCTTGGCAATGAGATGCAGGTCCCGCTGCCCCTGCGGCCCCCATCCTGGTCCTTCTCGACTGCCTTGGGTGCCTCGAGCGCCTGCAGCACCCGGCGGGCCACGGCGTCCGAGCCGCGGCTGCAGTGGCTGGGCCAGACTCCGCGGCGCTGCCGGCCCCCGTGCACCTTGACCATAGAGCCCACGCCGGCTCCGCCGCACAGGTACAGGTGCCGGGCCGTGGAGGCTGCCCTTGTGTAAAACCGGTTCTTTAATTTCGTGAGGGGGATGGGATCCCCCGTTCTGAGATTGCCGGGCTGCTGGAAACCTGATCCCTGCGGGAATTCTTCCAAACCAGGAAGAAGCGCGGCGGAATTACCGGGGCTCGGCATTTCTTTTTGGGTTGAAAGTTCTCTTCTAGGCGCGGGGGTGTCCCTGGGGTCATTTTGAAACAAATCTGGTTGTTTTTCAGGATTTCTTTATCTTGGATTTAAAGAATCAGCCTCATCCTCTGAGGTAGAGCAGTTTTCAGATTCGTTTACCTCTGCTACTGCAGCCGCAGTTGCTGTTTTCTTCTCTCCCCTCCCCCGCCTCCCCGCAGCTCGAGAGGCTGGGCGAGGCGGCACGGTTGGAAACGGCGCGGAGGGTTCAGGTGGAACGGGATGGGGGAAAGGGTGCGGCGGCGATTGCGCCGCAAAGATTTCTAAAAGCGCGCGGCAAGCGGGGACTAAATCTGCTGCTGCTTTGTCGGGGTGAGAAATAGCATTGTATAATTTGACTCCTACAGAGTCCCAATAGTCTCTGGTATAGACAGCCGTCGGATCGGCACTTGGGAAGTTGATCTCAGTCCATGCTAGAAGATTTTTAAGTTCTTTTTTTGGTAATTTACTTAGACTGGATTTAATCAAAGATTTTAAATGGTGATACACATCTCTCTGAGTGACAGACCTATTCTGCCGTATTATTCCCGGTGCTCACCTGCTGTCCAGCTATGCAGTAGATGCTGCATGTTGAGGCTCCAATCCAGGTACTGTCCAGCAGCAACACCTGTCTGGGCCCTAGTCACCTTCCTTCCAGGTGCCTGATCCTTGCAGCCGCTTCCTTCTGAGTTCACCGGGAGGTCTCTTACTGCCAATAAGTCCGAGTTTGCCAACTAAAATGTGGGTACCATTAGTAAGAGCCTGAATGAGAGATGTGGGACTCCAGGCAGCTCTTCAAAATGCAGTTTGTTGTATCCAAGATGTTACAGCAGTCCAGGGTCGTGGGTGACAGAGCCTGTGCCTACAGCTGTCAGCTCCACCTGCAGACAAGCCTGAAGACCCTTTAATTTTGGTTACAATCCATTATATACTTTCCTTTACTGATCATCTTAATACAGAAGAGCCAATCTATACCTTTACTTTTACCTATAGCCTATCATAACTACTATAATTACCGTATTCATGTTACTATTCTCCAATCACTGAAAGTTAGTACGTTACAGTTTAAACTAGAAGTTGTTTTTCAGTTTTCTTGCAGTGGAAAATTCTGAGACCTTTTTTCTATTTGCAACATCGGCAGACTTGTTTGCCTGTGAAATCTTTCCACTTGGTAAAACCATTTTTGAGGTGGGTTTATCCTTTGCCCTAAGCCATAAAAACTCCTTCTAACATACCCGTTGCCTTCTTAGTTATCCAGTAAAACAGGCTCAGCAATTGTTTTCCTCTGTATCAAAATTTGGTTTCATTTCTATTCCTTCTTCAGATTCTACATTCAAAAATCTTTCTGCCAAGTATACATATCTGTGAGACTTTCTTGTCAAACGTTCATCCTTCTCAACACACTTTGAAAGGTTTTCTGCAGAAAAGTCCACAAACATGTGCAGGGCCTCTGTGGGCAGCAGTTTTCAGAGCAAGATTGGGTTCACACTCTCAAAAAAGACTATGGCAGCTTTAAGAAAAATGAAATTATTGAGAATATTTAAAAATAAACACAATCTTGAACTTCACCAGTCAGAAAGCTTGATCCCATTGCAATACTTTGATTGCACATCTTCCTTGCAGACCTTGGGTCACCATCATAAGGCCATTCTTTTCCAATTTTCCTTGTTCCTCTTTCCATACATATATTAAATACTATAGTCCATTCAATGTGTGAGAAACCACCACTCACTTTTAAAAATTTCAAAGGTTTATTAAACCTTAACAAAATACAACAAAGGACTGAATAAGGAAAAATAACAGCACACTGGGAGTGCATAACCATCCACCATGTGCTCATCTACAAAATGACTGCTCTGTCTTTTATGCCCCTGAGGGTTGCATTAGGCAACCCTGCCTCCCCCAAAGTCTGCCAGACAACTCTTCTTCGCTGTCTATTGGTGGAACTTTCTTGCAACTTGATTGGAGGTCAGGTGTTGTCATGCTGTGCCCCCCTTCCCCATTCCCAACTGCCCCATGCAAGGGACTCAGGTATATGCCTTCCCTCCACGTCTTGGACAACTCAGGCTGTCTGGTAGCAACAATACCAGAGGGGAGTGGGAAGGGAACTATGGGGAGAATAGAGGACATCTGAACAACAAACCACAATAACATAACTGTACATCAATAAAGCTTCTCTTAACATACACACAATATTATTCCCTTAATTTTAAGAGCCAATCATCCCATTACTCATCTATAACAAATGCAAAAGCTGTTTGCTATTAACCTGTAGTGTGCATGGAAACACAGAGCTGGGGTCTGACAACAGCAGTTTTATGATGATTCTATCATCTTTGCTGCTTGAAAACTACAAAGGAGTTGAGAGTGGCTAAACATGATCCTAGGTGTGCCCAGATGGGCAAAAGGACAAGGGCACTTCACCTGAGTCAACAGTGGTGTGTCCAAAAGGACCAGGGCAGTGACCATCCCACAGTGCTGGGCCCTGCTGAGGCACATCCAGTCCTGGGGGTAGTTCTGGGCCCCTACTCTGACAAGGACATTGAGGAGTTGGACCATGTAGAGAAGGGAGTGGAGCTGGGGAAGGGTCTGGAACATGAGGAGTGGCTGAGGGATACGGGGGGTTCAACCTGGAGAAAAGAAGGGTCCTTTTCGCCTTTCAACCTGGAGAAAACTGGGAACCTTCTCACTCTCTTCAACTCCTGGGGCAGAACTTCCCCCCCTACCACAGTAGAGCTTATCTGCTCTATCCATCAGATGGTGCAATAGCTCCAGATATTCTCCTCCCCTACATGAACTGATGAGATAACCCAGGCCAGCTTGCCTAGCTAGTGAGTTATTTCTCTCTGGCAGATGGAATTCCCAATAAACAACTGGCCTTGTGAACAAGATGTGGGGATGTAAGCTGGAATTCCTGACTGAGAGACACTTCACTTTACAAACTATAAAAGCTACACAAACTTTCCCAGAGGCAGAAGCTTCCTACACACATCTTGGAAATGTATAGGATTTCTCTCCAGAGTTTAGAGGGAAATTCTGTGGATACTTTCTGGAAAACTGAGTGAAAGAATTCCATGTGTACTCCATCATTAATTTGATGGTAAGTTACATTGAATCCTAATCTATACTATTTCTTAGCTAGCTGTAATATAGGTACCTTTTTTTGTGCACTATATTTTATCTTCTAGGAGTTGGTTTTGTTTTATCCTGTGTAGTAATTAGTCTGTTCGAAGTCTTATGTCTGTTAATTTTGTGTCTATTCAATAAATAATTAATTTTGTAATAGACCTAATCAGCCATTATTAAGAACTTGCGAACAAGAGCAATCTGGGTGCAGGCCGCCCCAAACAGAGCAGTGCCAGAGTCAAAGGCAGGACTTGTATAAGCTCATCTCCATTTATAATAACTCCTTGGAGGGAGGTTGGAGCCAGGTGGAGGATGGGCTCTGCTCCCAGTTGACAAGCAACAGGACAAGAGGAAATGGTCCCAAGTTGCACCAGGAGAGGTTTAGACTGGATATTCTTCATGGACGGGATTGGCAAAGACTGCCCAATGAAGTGGTGTACTCCCTGTCCTTGGAGGGATTTAAGAGCCATATAGATGTGGCATTTGGGACATATTATAGATACATATTATAATACTGGCTTTTCACAAATATTAAAATGGATTTTATATGTGTAATGTTAAAGTAACTTTGTCATAAAGATACAGTTTTTATTTCTTCTGTTAATTAAGCTTAGACATAGTGAAATAGCTATGCTTGTGTTAAAATGCCTGCTTGGATGGGATAACATCCAATGAATATATGGAGAGGACACCTGCTACAGGTATGCCAACTTCAGACTCACCGTCTGAAGACAGAGTGGACCAAGGCCCAAAACTGAAGATAATGATAAAAATGGACCAAAACCACAACCAAGGAATATGCATGCTCTAAAAAGGTGGACCCAAGGAGGGGCCATGTAAAAATATATAAACTAGTTTGGGAAAAAGTTTACTATGCATAAGGGTCTATGAATATGCAACAGTCTGATGTAAGGGAAAATGTATTTAAGGGGTATCTCTGAAGAGAACAGTGTGGTTTTGGCTGAGTGCCAAGATCCACCCGGCCATAATAACCTTTGCTCTATGGTCCTTGTCTCCTATTTTCCTTTATTAAACTTTTTAAATTTTCACAGGAGAGTGAACGTGTTTTTCACAGACATGTTTAGTGGTGGCCTTGGCAGTGCTGACGGAATGGTTGGACTCAGTGATCTTAGGGGACTTTTCCAACCTTAATCATTCTGTGATTCTGTTTCAAAGCCCAGCCTAAGCAGAGATGAGCACATCTATCGTGGATGTACAGGAGTACACTGCACACTTACAAAGGTGATACACAGTGCATTGTTGTCCCAGAAAACTATGGCTTGGGTCCCAACTTGTGAAATACTGAGGAACTTCCTAAATCTTTAATGGCAATCCTCACTTTTAATTGCACTGGATGTAATAGCAGGAATTGTATAATTCTGGAAGAAAAAGTAATGTCTGTGTAAAGACACTTCTAGTTGATATTTATTTATTCTCTTTCCAAAGGCAGCTCTTTGAGCCATCCATCCCCAGCACTGGGTGCTCTAATACCATTCATAAAATGAGTTTCCACAATTTGCCTACAGGTAAGAATGAAATTAAGCCATTCCAGGCAAAGACAAGCAAAGAAGAAAACCAAACCCACGCCCAAAAGCCTCAGGGCCTAAGAATCAATAAGGGAATACAAAGCATTATAGTAGAGAAACAATCCTCACAGGGCTAATCCTGCTTTTCACTGCACTCCCAGCAGCTGCAGTCACTGATGAGTGGGAATTGCTTTTTCTCTTTGTAATTCAGCATTTGGGTGTGTGGATTTCACTGGTTTTATTTGAGTTCTGCTCCCGGTGGAAATGCTGGCAGTGCCGCAAGGCTGACAAAGACTGGAGAGCTTCAAGTGTGGATGTGATTTCCGTGCAAATTGACTTTATTGGCACCAGGGAATAAAGACAAAAATGCAGAGAAGAATGGAGGGGTTGAGGGAGTGCGGGAGGGACAGTGGGAGAATGGGGTGGAGGGATGAAGGGATGGAGAGAGAGAGGAATGGAGGGATGAATGAAAAGATGGAGGTATGGAGTAACAGAGTGATGAAGGAATGAAGTGATGGAGAAACAGAAGGAGGAATGGAGTGATGGAGGGACTGATGGCAGGATGGAGAAACAGAGGGATGGTGGAAGGGTTGGAGGGCTGGCATGATGGATGGGGTGAAGGTGGAGGCAAGGCTAGAAAGGAGGGTGGGATTTGGGGCTGTGAATCCACCCTGGGCATCAGATTTCAGAAGCCATCAGCAGGAGATGGCTGGGGGGTGTTTTGGTTTGGGTTTGTAACTGCAAAAGAGGCAAAAGGAAATAATAAAATGTGTGGGTATAGGGGTGTGTGTGTGTGTGTCTGGACATACATGTGCACACAGATGGGCAGCTCCCGTATGTGTACACATGTGAGCAAGTATCTGTGCATGAATGCATGCACATGGGAGTACACACATGTTGTATCTATGTCTGTCTGCACATGGGTGCATCTGTTCACATGTTCATATGCATGTGTACAGCATGTGCACATTTGTGAGATTGTACATGTGTATGTGTGTCTGTGTGTATGTGCACATGTGCATATGTGTGCATGCATGTGCATATAGGAATGTGCTTGTGCATACAAATGTGCATATGCATCATTTGTACGTGCAGCATGTGCACATGTGAGTGGACAGACATGTCTAGTTGTGTGTGCGTTCATATGTGTGTGCATGTTCATATTTATGTCTGTGTGCATGTATGTGTTTGCACATGTGAATGCAGGTGTGCATACCGTTGTGCATGTATGAGCACAGGGGTGCATTTTCACAGTTGTTCATGTGTGTAGAGGGTTGAGTGTAGGGAAGGGAAATATAGGTTGGATATTAGGAAAAAGTATTTCATGGAAAGAGTGATAAAGTTCTGGAATGGCCTGCCCAGGGAGGTGGTGGAGTCACCATTGCTGGAAGTGTTTAAAAAAAGACTAGATATGGCGTTCGGTGCCATGTTTTAGTTGAGGTTTTAGGGCATGGGTTGGACTTGATGATCTTGAAGTTCTCTTCCAACCTAGGAATTCTGTGAATTTTGTGGATTCTGTGTATGTGTACAGATTTGAGTATACATGCATGTGTTTGGATGTGCTTGCATGTGTGTGCAGCCATGTGTGTGTACACACATATGCACATCTGTGTGTACAAATGTCAGTGTGCACTGCATATACACTTGTATGAGAACCTGCATGTGTGAATGTAATTTGTGTGGTTTTGCATGTCCATGTGTCTGTGTGCAAATGTGTGTGTTTGTGTGTGAGTTGACATGTGTGTGCATGTGCACGTATGCCTGTGCACGTGTGTGTACACAAGTGTGTCTTGCCTGTGTGTTTGCATTCCTGTGCTTGAGTGTATGCAGGTGTGAGTGACCATGCATGCATGTGCACGAACACATGAGCACCTTGCACATATGTGTGCAGGTATTTGTGTGTCTGCACACATGCATGGGCATTTCTTTCATGTTTGTGCTCTGGTGTATGTCCATGCAGTTATATGCACATATACATGGGCATGTCTCCACATGTGTGTGCAACTGTGTGTGACTGTGCAGATGTGTGCACACAAACACATGCATCTCTTACGTATGTGTGCAGGTGTGTGTGTGACCACATATACATGTGTTTGCACATATGAGCACCTTGCACAAATGTGGGGATGTGTGTGATCAATCATGCAGGTGTGTCCACACATGTGTGTCTGTGACTTGCCCATATGTGTACAGGTGTGTGATGATGTATGTGTGCACACACAGAGGAGTGTTTGTTGGGTTTGCCTGTTTGGCATATGTGTGTGCAGGTGTGTCTGTCCAGGTGTGTATGAAGTATGCAGGTCTGTGCACACATGGGCCACATGGATGTATCTCCTCACGTGTGTGCAGGTGTGCAGCTGTGGAGATCTGTGGCAGTGCAGTTGTGTGCACACACACATGGGCTTTTTAAAATGTGTATGTGCAGGTTTCTGTGACCCTGCATGCGAGTGCACACATGAGTGCCTTGTACGAGTGCCTTGTACATGTGTGTGCAGGCCTGTGACCAAGCATGTGTGCACACATGTATGGGTGTGTTTCACATGTGTTTGCAAGTATGTGTGGCTGTGCAGGTCTATGCACACACATAGCCAAGTCTCACGTGTGTGTGAGCTGTCTGGCTGTGCAAGTGTGTAGCCGTTCAGGTGTGGGCAAACACATAGCCATTCTCACATGTGCGTGCAGCTGTGTAGCTGTGCAGGTATGGGCACACTCATAGCCATATATCACACGCGTGTGTAGGTGCGTGGATTTGCAGGTGTGTCGCGCGTGTGCGTGCCTTGCCCGTGTGCGTGAAAGCCCCGCCCCCTCGCCCCGCCCCCCTGGAGCGGGGCGGAGCTCGGGGAGGAGAGCGGTGCGGGTTCGGAGCGCGCAGCGGTCGCTCCCGGCGCGGGGCCGCCATGGCGTGGCCCTGCATCACCCGTGCCTGCTGCATCGCCCGTTTCTGGAACCAGCTGGACAAGGCGGACATCGCCGTCCCCCTCGTTTTCACCAAATACTCGGAGGCCACCGAGCATCCCGTCGCCCCCGCGCCCCCGCCGCGCCCCGCGGCCCCCATCGAGACCCAGCCCGGCGGCGAGGCGGCTGCGGGGGCCGGAGGAGGTGAGCCGGCTCCCGGTCCCGCCCGGCCCGGCCCGGCCCCGCACGCCTCTCCCCCGGCCGACTCGGTCATGCGGCACGACTACAAGCCTTGGAAGGTGCAGCGGCCAGAGCCGAGCTGCAAACCCAAGAGCGAGTACCAGCCTTCGGACACTCCCTTCGCGAAGGAGACGCAGTACCAGAAGGATTTCCGTGCCTGGCCTATCCCCAAGCGGGGCGACCATCCCTGGATCCCCAAACCGGGACCATCCCCTGTCCTGGCCCTGGACCGCGCTCCCCCGGAGAAACCGGCTCAGGAGAAGCGTCGGAAGGTGCACCTCGCTCCCGAGAAGAAGGAGGAACACCCCGAAATGGAGGATGAGTATCCCAAAACAGTGCGGCCCGGGGATGGGAGAGAGAAGGGTCGGAAGAAGGCGGAGGAGGCGGCCGGGCAGCCGGCGGAGCCGAGCAGAGGCCGGGCGGCAGCCGATGCTGTCAACAGGCAGATCAAAGAGGAGGTGGCGGCGGGGGTCAGCTCGTCCTACAGGTGAGAAGACGTATCCCGGCCCTGCCCCATCCATCTAGATCCCCAACCTGTCAGCCCCATGTCAACTCTTTTCCAGTCCCCCCTGTGCGCTTCCCTGGAGGAGCATCCCCCCTTAGGACTGAGGCTGTGAAACATTCCAGGGGGCTTGCCGATTTCCTGCCTGGGGAGTGTCCTTAAATTCCCCATCTCTCGGGGAATCAATGATGGGGCAGTAGGTATTGTGCAGGTAGCGAATACGTGGACAGTTTCTGTTGGCAGTTTGTTGGGTTTGGCAGAAGGTTTGAGTGTCTTTGTGTTTCCCCCCCTCCAGTGCATTCCAAAATTAAAAGACACCCACCACCTTGGATTTCCATAGGGGTAATGTTTGGGGTCACCTCTGTGGAATGTGCAGGTCGCCTCTGGTCCTTTCCAAGCACATCCCTGGCTGTCATGCTGCAGCCAACCCAAAGGACTGGCAACCTGACCATATCATCGGGGGCCCATGCACAAATGGGATGCCCCACATGCAGGAGCGTCCCAGGAAGCATCTCAGGCTGGCCCACGCTCAAGACAAAGCATCCTGGGGATGCACCAGGATGAGGGACATGCATCCTAGGCCGCTTGGGTGGGGCAGCCTTCAGATGCTGCCATGTTTTAATGCAGCGCAGCAGGGGATGACACATCCTTCTGTCCCCCCCCCTCCCCCGCACCTCTCCAACCAACTAGAAATGGATGCCCTTATTTCACTTCAGCAGTAGACCTTGTTTGGGATTTGGAGTGTGAAACTCCTTGCAGTGAGCTGCTGTTGTTGTTTCTCTCCGGGTCAAGGCGTTCGATGTGTTGGGAATACAAAAACAAAAGTGATGGGGTGGTTGCCCTGGATATACATTTGCAAGGAGGATTTGCTGCAGTTGTGTTTTCCAGCACTTTCTTTGGCAAAGCCCACCACTGCCGAGACCAGGGTGGAAGTGGCATAAGAGCAAAGCTGTGATGACAAAAAAAAAAGTGTAATTGCAGCCGTTTTGCTTTTTCCTATAGCTGTGTGACTGCTGAGGTGCTTATGCCTCTGAATGATTTATTTTCCTTCTTGGGGAGATTAGAGGTGACACCTGGCCATCAAACAGGCCATCATTCATGCAGATTTAAGATGAAGCTGGGACTTCACTCCTCTGTCCCACTGAGCAAAGCTGACAGTCATCTGCTTTCTCCCCTCCCTAAGTGGGAAACAGTTCAAGCAGTGAGATCTTGATTTTTGCTGTCATTTTTCTGTCATCAGTTCTTAGCTCTTACTGGGTAATGCTGGAGGCTGCTCACCTTCTAAGGTCTGAGCTCGTGCTGGAGATAGCAGAGCTAAAGCAGAAAGCTCTCCTGGAACTGGAGAGCCGATCTGTTGCTTCTCGTCTACTGCTACAAAGGATAATTGGACTTATTTGCATATTTAAATGCAGATTGCTCACCTTCCTATCCCTCCAGTCTGCTCCAGCAAATTCCTAAGGCGGGGTTCCTGGGCTAGGATTCCTCTCCAAGGAAAGGGGTTAGATTAGCAGGGATGTTAAACCTAAGAACTAGAACGATTCAACTTTCTTTGTGTTGCTTGTTGGCTTTCACAATATTTTAGGGCTTCTCTTTCCACTTGGGAAAGTGTTCTCCCACTTCCATGTTTTTCTTCCTTGCCGCATATTGCACGAGTGTTTGCTCTGACGCTCAGCCATAGAACATAAACACCTCTTCATTAATGCATAAGTAATGTTTTGGCTAATTGTTCTCATTTTCTGTTCAAATTAGGCATCTTCTAAGAGTTGTTTATTGTTTGGATTCTTTTTAAAAAACAAATTCTCTAAATCCTAATTACTGCCAAGAACCTGGCTGCTGACATGCTGGGTGGATATTGTACATCTCCAAGGATGGAGACTCACAGCCTATTGGGGCAACCTTATGGGCCACTCAGCAGCCAAAAATTACCTCCTAATGACCTCTTGCTAGAGAGGAGCAAGCATGGCTCACGTGGGGCTTTTCTTCCTTGTGCATGGATGAAAGCTCCGCATCAGCACAGAGTGGGGGGGAAGATTTCCTTACAGTCCTCTGTCACTGCTGCAAATCAGTGTTTCTAAGGCTGTGAAACAATTCCTTGGTGAAACCGAAGAGCAGACCAGCTGTTGTTTTTAAGCTTGCTCCATCCCACTGGGTATTATTTCCATGTGAGGAATACCTGAGAGCATGGGATAGAGTAGTAACTAGCCCAAGGTCATGGAGGAAGTCCATGATAAAGGGAAGAATTCTCTTTTTTAACCTTTGTGTACCTAGACAGATGAATATCACAGAGACCATGCGCCTGTGACTTCCTCCCACAGAGGTCCACACAGAGGTACACTGCAGAGGTGGTGCCTGGTGGTGATGTCCATGGAAGATGGAGGTTCTTCCCAGCCAGAAGGATGAGGGATTTGTTTGTATTAGCATTTGAGCCAGAAACCTTCAGTGAGGCCAGAGTGGCAGGACTGTGGATGTCTGCCAGAGACTGCCTGTGCCCAGGGATCCTACAGAATAAACAGGATTTATTTCCAGTATTTCTAGTATTTCTTTATCTTATTCATAGCATTTACATTATTTATGTATTTATTAATTATAATTTATTAACTATTCAGTTATATATGGGATTTATTTATGTACTTATTCCCACTGCTCTCACTGGGTGTGCAATAGTCAAGCAAGGTTCCAGCACTGAGGGGCTTCTTGCCTCAGTTTCCCTCCTCAGCACATGAGCTGCCCAAGTTTATAGGTAAGGAAGGCAGGTTACATCTCCTTCACTCCCTCCCCCTGCCCATTCTCTTTGGTTCTGCTTCTTAGGGTAGCCTGTGGACCCTGAAGGAGCAAGGACCAGGGAATCCTTCAGTCAGATCACTGACAAGCCCCATGGAAAGCTGCTGGTGGTGGATGAAGCTGTTTCTTGTTCAATTCTGTGAGGGCTTTTTCTGTATTGGGTGAAGGGATTTTTCCTCCTGAACTTCTGGATAGGATGGGCAGAGCACCAAAGGATGGAGTAGGCTGGACTTGACTCTGAGGGTTTGGGATCAGAGAGAATAAGCAACAAAATGTGCTCACAGTGGCATTTGCTGGTGGATGTGAAACAATTAAAAGCACATTTGGCAAAAATAAAAGAAGGAATGAATGAGTGCTTTCAATTTTTATCTGGAAATTATGGGGAAATGACAGAATTAGGTGTTTCTTGGGTGTTTTTCCCCCCTTTCTTCTTTGTCTTGCATTCTGCTTTTTTTTGTTACCTTTATTCCCTGAAGAAAAAAGATACAAAACTGAAAGGAACCATTTACCCCCTTTCTAAGGTATCAAAATGAGTACTAAGAAAATTAATTTCCCCCTGAGAAGTAATATTGTGAAACCAGATTTAATTTTTTTTTTACCAAACCAATTATTTTTTCCCTCCCACCAACTTCCTTTCCTAGCAGAGGAAACTAGACAATAAAGGCTTCAATGGAAAATTTTGGACTGCCTCTGGTATTAATGAATTGCCTGTTACTAATGTTCTGTCATTCATCTCAAACCCAGGAGGTACTAAAGATGTGGAGCAAATGAGAATTTGTAGTAGCTATAGAGATGAATGAGTCAGCACTGGAGACTTGCTGCCTGGTTTTCAGAGATACAGCAGAGATAATTTAGGGAGGGATGTCCACACAGGAAGGCTGGACCAAGATACAAAAGGGCAGAAATTCATGCACCTCCTTGTTCTGAAGACAGGCTGGGAGAGATGGGGATGTTCAGACTGGACAAGAGAAGGTTCTGGGGAAACCTTAGAGCCCCTGCCAGCAACTAAAGGGGCCCCAAGAGCCAGAGAGGGACTTTGAACAAGAGTCTGGAGGGGCAGAACGAGGAGGAATGGCATCCCACTGTCAGAGGGCAGGGTTAGAAGGGATATCAGGGAGAAATTCTTGTTTGTGAGGGTGCTGTGGCCCTGGCACAGGTTGCCCAGAGAAGCTATGGTTGCCTCATCCCTGGAAGGGTCCAAGGCCAGGCTGGACGGGGCTTGGAGCAACCTGGTCTGCTGGAAGGTGTCCCTGCCAATGGCAGGGGCGTGGAACAAGATAAGCTTTAAGGTCCCTTCCAACCCAAGCCATTCTGTGTTGATGTGATTTTATCTAACCGAGTCTTGAAAATCTCCAGTGGAGGACATCTCCTGTCTTGGTGAAAATGCTAATAACACTGCTTATGCTGTAAGGTGGGAAATTTTCCATTGTCTTCTGAAATTTCTGATCAGATCCATAGTTATGTCTGTACTAGTAAATTAAAAGAGTCCCAGGACATGTTCCTGGGTGTGGAAACATCATGTGCACTTTAGTTCCTAGAACTGTCCCTAGCCTTCTTCTCACACTGAGTTTGGTAGCACCCACTCCCAAGCCAAGAACTTATCCCTACAATCAGTTTGGATGCAACCACCTTGGTTTTAGAGGTTAAAGAGGTTTAATAGTATGAGTGAGGGCTATCCCAGACTCCACTGTCGGAGAACATTCCTGGGCAGATACCATTCTCAAAATCTTTGTTTCAGCTATGAGAGTGTTTATTAAAGTAACCATGTAGGCAGATGGATCGAATTTTCTCAGGTGGAAGGGAAAGGGCAGAATGTTTTCTTCCATCCAGAAAAGGCTGTTCAGGGAGGTGCTTGGCAGCTCTGGCAAGGGCTGAGCTCTGTCTCAGTGGTCACTTGATATATACCTTTAGTAGCAGGAGGAGACACAATCTCTGCTAATACCACAGGGATCAGTTGTATGAGTAACTAATGATTAATGGCCCTAGTGTTTATTAAGATACAGAGTACGAAGATGGATGATACAGGCTTTTTTGGTTTTGCATGGCCTGGTTTTTGATAGTGCGAGCTGGCCAAAGAGGTGGCTTCTATGAGAAGCTGCTAGAAACTTCCACCATATCTGGCAGAGCCAAGCCCTGATGGCTCTGAAGATGGACATGCTGCTGGCCAATTAGAGATGTTGGTAATGCCTTTGTGATAACATATTTAAGAAGAAAATCAAAACAAAGTGGAGTACAGTTTCTTTGTAGCCAGAGCAAAGGAGGAGGTGAGAACATGTGAGGGAAATGACATGGAGACACCAAGGTCAGTGGGGAAGGAGGTGCTCCAGGTGTCAGAGCCAAGGTTCCTCTGCAGGCCATGGTGATGACCATGGTGAAGAAGGTTGTCCCCCTACAGCCCATGAGGATCCACAAGGGGATGCAGATATCCACTTGCAGCCCGTGGGGGAGGTGCCCATGCCAGAGCGAGTAGATGCCTGGAGGAGACTGTGATCCAGTGAGAGACCTGGTGAAGAGAGGGACCCCCTGCTTCCAGGCTGGAGCAGCTTGTCCTTGGAAGAATGCACACTGTGGAAGAGTGGCCCATGCTGCAGCAGTTTTGGGAGGAATGTTTGCCAATGGGAGATGCTCACATTGCAGCAGTTTTGGGAGGACTGGTGCTCGTGAGATTGGTACCATGCTGAAGAAGTTCACAGAAAACAGTCTCCTGTGGGAAGGGACCCCATGGTGTAGCAGGGGAAGGACTTCTTTCCCTGAGCAGTGGAAGAAAATTTCAGGTGATGAACTGACCAAACCCCCCACTCCCTCTCTCCCTGAGCTGTTGGTGGGAAGGAGGAAGGGTTTGGGGTAAAAGGTGTTTTAAAGGCTTATTTTACTTCTCATTATCCTCCTCTGACTTAGTAATAAATTAATTTTGTACTTCTAAGTTGAGCCTGTTTTGCCCTTGGAGTGTTTTCTCCGAATCCTTATCTTAACTCATGAACCCTTCATTTAATTTTTTTTTTCTCTCCTCTGCCCAGTTGTAGCAGGGGAGGGTGAGTGAGCAAGCACCTGTTTTGGGTGCCTGCCTTTTGGCCAGTGTCAAATCACAACACATGGGCAGAGAGCTATTCTGCCACATTCTTGATCTCCTCTGGATGTAGTCCATCAGCTGAGAAAGACTGGTGGTGTCTCCAAGTTGGGGACACTTGCAAGTAGGTAGCTCCAAGTTGGAGTCGGAATACATTGTGGCAAAGTATTCCCTGCAGTCAGGTCAAGGTGGACAAGATACAGCCCCAAAAGCCAACGAGGAGCTGCTCAGCAGTGTAGGTAAAACTGAATTTTACTGCCCTGACAGTGTGCAAACTGGAGCTGGTCTGTGCATGCCTTAGGACATGGTAGAGCAGGAGGAAGAGATGGAGGTGGCATTCAGGTGATGGAGTCAACATGCTTGAGCAATATTGCTCTGCTCCTGCTCAGCTGGGTCACTCAGAGAGACCTTTAGGCACATGGAGCTGGATGGGACCCTCTGAACCTTGAAGTCCAATTATCTGGTTTGTTATTTAGTCTTTATGAGTAACGCCCAAAGCTCGGTCTCAGAAATGCAGAATTTTTAGTTGCATTATGCCAGGAGGAAGGCTGTGCCAAGACCTCAGTCTCTGATGATTTACAACTCATTCTCAGTCTGGGCCAATGGACTGGCTGTAGTTTGCTGTTTTATTTGGTTTATTTCTCTCTTATATTTTTTCTGTTTTATTGTGGATTTTTATTATTTTTCTGTTTTATTGGCATACTTAGTGACTTTCTCCTGTCACTACAAATGTCACTACTCAGTGTCTCCAAGTACAGTATCCACATTGTTTGGCTCTGTGGCTAGGTATCCTGGCTTGTAAGATAAGCATATATTCCATTTGCCATCTGTCGGAGGTGGGGCAGGTACCTTCTGTTAAGTTGGGTAGTTTTCTTATCTCTTCCAAGAACAATGTCTCCCCCCGGGGAGATATCTTCTGTTAATGGGCCATTGAATGGCTCACTGCATGACTGAGAAAGTTACATCATCCCATTGTGAGATGCTCCACCCAGAGGGAGGAGCCAAGCATCCCTACCTGCATAAAATCAGCATTTTTTGAGACATCAGATCAGCCTCTTCACTGGATTCCCAGAGGAAGACCAGGCCCATCTACTCTATCACCAGACCTTCAGAGAAAACTACACCCTTCTATGGGACCACCGCTTCAGCCGTATTTCATCTGCCACTCCAGGAGGAGCAGCCACCATTTAACTGGACTATCACCAGCACCCTGAATCCTCAGAGTGTCAGGTTTCTGACTCTATCAGTAGTTTTGTTTGTACTAACTACATTTTTTAAAATTATTATTTAGTTTTTTCCTAGTAAAGAACTGTTATTCCCATTCCCATATCTTTGCCTGAGAGCCTTTTTATTTTGAAATTGTGGTAATTCGGAGGGAGGGGATTTACCTTTTCCATTTCATGGGAGGCCCTTGTCTTCCTTCACAGACTCCTGTCTTTTCAAACCAAGACACTAGGAAGTAAAAATTTTTACTTCCTGGTATCAAGCTTTTCTCTCTAGCTCTTCCTTAAACAGAGATGGAGACTATTGCCCTTTGGAGATGAGGTCCCTATTCCTACTGAAGACTCTCAAGTCATGTTTGTGGGAATCACAGAGTCATTATGAATCCCTCATTTACTCTTTGATAACAAAGATGTCCATACTGTTCTTCTTCTCCTTCTTAGGCAGTTACATCGTGTAGCAAAAAATTATGGTGATTAGTACCAAGTCTAGAATTAACTACTAATTTTCATTCCATTTGAACGTGGCAGTCAAGGTCAATCCCCTCCTTCCTCTGTGGTTTCCCAATCCTTCTACACATTGGTGCTCCCAATTACGTTGTGTCATTAGGAGGTGTCATCAATGTTCCCCTACTGTTTTAGTGCCAATGTGAACCTCAAAAATATTAAACACTGCTAACCTTCTTCCAGGCTGCAGCTCAGCCTTCCAATATTGATCATTGTCATTTCCCTTGCCTGGTTTCCCATTCTGCTGATGTTCATGTTCACTGGCTTAATTAATTATTTCTCACATGGCCCTGGATAAAATGCTTTGCTGAAACCAAATAGATTTTCACATTTCTTTTGTCTGTTAAGTCAGTTATTGTGTCAAAGTACATGTCAAAACATCTCTCCTCCTCCCCTTCCATACACTTCTGTGTCTGGTAAGACACCAGCTTCTTTGGGTTGGAGGAGCTGATACTGTAGGGCAGATCCCACTTTTACTTGGTGGCTTCAAGCCACCACTGTAACACAAAGTCAATAAAGAGGAGAGAGATCAACTAATTTAGATTACCCATCCTTTCTTTTGTCAAATAAATCACTAAGACATATGTTGTTATAAATATGTCTTTTGTTGCATTTAGAACATGACCTTTCCTTTTCTTGTCTCCTACCAGCTAAACAAGCTTTCTAAGTACTTCTGCACTCAATCTTGCCTCAATCTCACTGTTCTTTGCTCTGAGCTGAATGTATTTTTATTTATATATATATATATATTCATGTGGTGTCTTTGGCTAAGCCTTGCCCCATTGGGGGAAGAGCAGGGATGGTCTTCTGCTATCATGGTCAGCACCAGCCAGGAGGGAAAGGGCCATTTTAGGAAAGTTTTATAGAATGGAATTTTTATTTCTCTTGATGTATAACTCAATATTATGGATATCCTCCCAATGTCCTTTAGATAGATAGATAGATAGATAGATAGATAGATATAGATATATATATAGATATATATAGATATATAGATATATATATAAAATTATATTGGAATTATATTGGACATATATTGGAAATTATATTGGACATTGGAATGATATATAATTACTTGTAATTATATATTATTTATTTCTGTAGATTAATATATTTTATATACTATGTTTATTTTCCTATATTATTGGAATACTATACACACAAACTGGGCTGTTCACCAAGTTACTCCTTTAGCCTCCAACTCATTTCTTCTCCCCAAATCCAGCATTGCAGGTGTTCTATTGCAAGCACATTTTGCTTTCTATTAATAACTGCTTTATTTTGTTTAATAGCTCATAATATGGTGTCCTGGATTGTAAGATAAGTATCTATACTATTTGCCATGTGTTAGAGGTGTGGCACTTATCTTCTATTAATTGGGCCGTTTTCTTTATCGCTTCCACAAACCAATCCTCCCTCTGGGAAATATCTTCTGTTAATGGGCCATTGAGTCTCACTGCATGACTGATAAAAATTACATCATCCCATTGTGAGATTCACCGCCTAGGGGGAGAAGCCTAGCATTCCTTCCTGGATATAATCTGAGGTTTTGGGATACTAGAGCAGCCTTCTCCACTGGATTCCTAGAGGAGTAGCCTTTTCCCTCTGAATTCCCTGAGGAGCACTCCTTTCCCTCTGGATTCCCAGAGGAAGACCAGGCCATCTACACCACCACCGGACCTTCTGAGGAAAACTACACCATTCTACAGGATACTGCTTCAATAGAACCACATCTGTCACTCCAGGAAGACTGCAGCTACCATTCAATAGGACTGAGGGTGTCAAGTTGTATTCTGACTCTATCAGTAATTTTTTTTTAATTACTGCATTGTTTATTTTATTTTATTTTATTTTATTTTATTTTATTTTATTTTATTTTATTTTGTTTTATTTTATTTTATTTTATTTTATTCCCTAATAAAGAACTGTTAATCCTGCTTCCGTATCTTTGCCTGAGAGCCCTTTAATTTCAAAATTAGAAGAATTCAGAGGGAGGGGTTTTATATTTTCCATTTCAGGGGAGGGTTCTGCCTTCCTTAGCAGACACTTGTCTTTTCAAACCAAGACATATGGCAAACTATTCTGTCAATTAGTAATTTCTTTTTGATCAAAAAGTGGACCCTGCAGCACTTTGCACACACAGTGTGCATATGGATAGACTGTAGCTGCTTTGGTGAGTTGGCTGCAAGCTATGCTGTTAACACTACAAAATAGGAGGTTTTGGTGCTGAGAGGGTGGGGAGACTGTTATTCTTTAAGAAAAAATATGAATGTGTTTTAATGTTAATTTAAAAATGAAACTTTAAAATTTTAAGAATTACTTTAAAACTATTTTTTTTTCATTTTAAACTCTTTTTTAGTTGTTTGAAGTTTTTTGTTTGGGTTTTTTTTTTGGGGGGGGGAGTTGTTTGTTTGGTTTGTTTTTTTTGGTGGAGTTGTGATTCAACCTGGAGAAGAGAATGTTGTGTGGAGAGCACACAGCACCTTGCAGTGTCTGAAGGGGCCTACAAGAAGCCAGAGGGGCACTATTCATCAGGAACAGTAGTGAAAAGACAAGGTGGAATGCGTTCAAATTGAAGTAGAAGAAATTTAGGTAAGACATTGGGAAGAAATTCCTCCCTGTGAGGGTGGTGAGGCCCTGGCACAGGTTGTCCACAGAAGCTGTGGCTGACCTGTTTCTGGAAGTGTTCAAGGTCAGGTTGGATGGGGCTTGGAGCATCCTAGTCTAGTGGAAGGTGTCTCTGCCTGTGGCAGGGGGTCATAATGAGATGATTTTTAAGGTCACTCTCATTCCAAGACATTCTGGGATTAATTAAATTGATTAGTTAGTATATAGCTTCACTACAGAAGGCCATTGGGTTTTCTAAGACACCACCTTCTGTTTTTTTCCCCTTTTTGAGCAGCAAAGCACCTGCACAGAATCACATATCTTTAATCCTTTTAAAAACACAAGGAGAAAAGAGCAGCAGCCAAGCACCATTAGTCAGGCACCAGCAACCTTGCAAAGTATTCCAGTGAGAAATCTCTGTTTTCTAATTCAGCATCTGCAAGGTTGGGCAGATGAACACCCTGTGAGAGCTAATAGTGTCTTTGTGCTGGATGAATGGGAAAAGGAAAGGTTATCCAGATACAGGAGAAAGAATTTCTTCAGACCTGATTGCTAAGCTTCAGGCTTCCTCCCAAATTTCACTTTGTCTTTCACCTTGAAGGAGGCTGCGCATCTGCTCTTGTGCAGGGAGCTTTGCCTGAAAGGAATCAGCATGACATGCTGATGGGCTGGAATCACTGGCAGAGATGTGAACTCTGACTGGTCCCATTCCCAGGCTGAGGCAGCAGTAGGGCTGTTGGTTAACTAAATTGGATGAAACTTCTAAGGAAAATCTGCAGATGCCTTCAGGATGCCATTTCACTTCACAGGTGGCTCCTCTCCTTTCTCACATTCATTTTGACTGTGTAGTTCCATTACTGTGATCCTCAGCAGGAAGTTGAAAGGACCCTGGTTATCTTGCAAAACTCTTTTGCAGCCTGTGCCACTCATTTTTCACCAGTGCATCAGAGCAGACTATCAGTGAAGTTCCTAAAACTAGGAAGGGAATTAGCTGACAAGGTCTGATTATTCCAGTGTATTGGATTTGTGGACACCAGCATGCTGGGTTGCAGATCAGGACCTTGAACGTGTTTCATACTCTTGTTATTTGGATATAAATGGATGTGAAGAAAATGTGAGATGAGGGTAGAAAGGTGGTAGAAGGTTGCCCAAGCAAGATCCTGTGAAGGTATGAAAGCCTTGGATTGGGTTTGCCACGTCTGGGTGACTGCCCCTAGCCAGGTATCCTGTGGTTCCAGCAGACAAAGGCATAGGTCTCAGCCCAGCAGCAGAGCTTTGTCACAGTGTCAGTCATCAGCTATGGCAACTCACACAGAAGACTCACAGAGAGAGATGTGTTGGCAAGCAGCCCAGTGGAAGGAGGACACAAGAAAACCATGTGTTCCCTTTGGGGAACTGGGATGGGTTTTGGCAGCATCATCATGCAGAGAGCAGGGAAGATGGCATTGAAAGTTGCAGTGATTGAGCCTCCCTTGGTGGGTAAAAAGATCTGACAGCACAACAGCACTGGAACAAAGATCGGAGCAGGATCACAGGGTCACAGAATGGTTTTGATAGAAAGGGATCTTTCGGCTCATCCAGTTCCACCTCATGCCATGGGCAGGGACACCTTCCACTAGACCAGGTTGCTCCAAGCCCCATCCAATCTGGCCTTGAACACTTCCAGGGATGGGGCAGCCACAACTTGCTTTAAGGGGAGAGGTGATTTCTTGGTGTCTCATAGAAATTCTCCCATGGCTCTTTGTAACCTACAAGGCTGAGAGGGTCTGCAGCATTTGGCTGGTGTGAATTCTGGGATGACACAGGACAGGTTGTTTCAGCCATTGATGGTCTATAGCATCTCCAGAAAGCCAGCCAACTTTCATAGGAGATACAAAAGTCCATTGCTTGATCCTGATCCCAGAGCATGGGATCCTGATCCCAGAGCATGAGAATTGAATGTGTTCTTGAGATTCTCCCCAGCCCCATTTCCCAAGATTCTCCTTCATGCTTGTTCGAGGACTGCATACTAATATGGCATGCTGATCCCTGTACATGGAGGATTTTCATCCTCCCAAGAGAGATTTCTCTTTTATGACCACTTGCAATTTGTCTTCCTGGCTGCTCAGAAAATTGGAAGCACATATGTTGCTTTAGAGGATGGTTTTCTAGTTGGGTTTCTGCTGGTACCTCTAGTCACTGAAGTCTTGGCAGTATTTTTGGTGTTTGCAAAGCCCAGCTCTTTGAGTTATGTGGTTTAGGAAAGCCCTCAGCTTCCTCTAGAACAAAGATCTTGCAGGGTGGTGCAATGTCCAAAGCTGGCAGTGAATAACTGAAAGATGTTTCTTTAAATTTAACACACTGTGGTTGTGAGTTGCAGCCAGGTGTTTCTGTCCAGCCTTTCCTATCTCAATCTTTGGTCTTCCAGTGGGTCTTGATGTCTAGTAGTCCATCAGTGGTAACATAAAAATCATCATCCTTCTCACACCCTCTTGGGCAGTAGGGGTGCTCCAAGGAGTTAGTGCTGGGATCTAGTAACCAAGCTTTGGACTATGACACAATGATGTTTGATATGGAAATTGGGTGGGAAGTCAAAAACTGGATGATTGCATAAAATGGGTCTTTTCATGTCAGGACATGTCAGGACTTAGGACATTGTCCGAGGGTGATGTTATGATGCTTGTATCCCCAATCGTGTGCTCTGTTTATGCTGGATATTATATTCTGCGTCTTCAAGACTGGCTCTGAAAGTGAAGGCACACAGAAGTATGGAGTTTCTCATCAGCCTGCACTCACTCCTCCACATTCTGCTGGACTTTGTTGTCTGGGCACAGATGAAGCAGAACAAGGCCCTCCTCTGCTTTTTAGTCAGTTTAGCTAGCTGAGGCAGAGAAGTTTTCCCTGGACTGTTTTTTTTTCTCTTTTCTTGGAACTGTTCGAACCTGTTTCAGACTGGCACCTGGGGAAATACTGAGAGCTTGCACTTTGTGGCCTACCAGGGCCTACTCTGGGCAGCAGTCTTTCCCAGTGCTGGAGGGACTGATAACAGAGCACCACCCACTGGAGAGATTTTCTGAATTTATCATCTATTCAGAGTGGCAAATGAGTGTTGTCATCTGGTATCGTTCATTTTTTGTGCTGGGGAATGCTTTGCCTGTTTAAAGAAACAATTTTTTTCCCACTTCTCTCCAAGGATATTTTTCCCAAACCAGCTGTGGAGAATGCTTTGCCTGTTTAAATAAACAGTTTTTTTCCACTTCTCTCCAAGGAAATTTTTCCCAAACCGGCTGGGGGGAGGGGCTGTGTGGGTTTGCTTTCTGAGGAGGGCCTTTTGGAGGTTTTCTCCCAAATTTGCCCTAAACCAGGACAGACATGATGAAAAATAGGAGGAAACAGAGTCTCATCTTGTAATTATGTCTGGGAAGAGTGAAGATGTGAAGGTGATGCACTGCTGTACCCCACTTTCATACCCATGTTGCTCTAGTGAGGGGAGCTGTAAGCACTGAAATAGAGCTGTATTTTGTTTTAAGGTCTCCAAACACTTGCAAACAGGTCCAGTTTAACCTGGTTCCCAGTCTGGATTTCAGCAAACACCACATTCCAGCCCACAGAAGTATTACTGGGTGCTAGAGTCTGGCAGTGTCCAGGTTCAGGGCTACACCTTTGATACAGAAACTGCATTCATGTGTTGTAGATGTCAGCGAACCCAATGGGAAGAATGATGATGTCTGACTTAGTTCAGAAGGCTGAATGATTTCTTTATTATAATTATGCTATAACACATTAATATACTATATAAAAGAGGATACTAAAAACTACATGCTACTTTCTCTAACTCTCATATCTAACCACCAACAACTCATGACCCTGTTCGCCAGAGCCCAGACACAGGTGGATCCGATTGGCCATCAGGCCAAATCAATCCACCACGATCCAACCAAGCGATCACTCTAGGTAAACAATTCTCCAAACACATTCCACAAGAGAAAAACAAGGAGCAGAAATAGAAATTGCTTTCTCTTTCATTTCTCTCTGTGTACCTTTATGAAAAATCCTGAGAGAGAGATAAATGTGCTTGCCACAGTCATGTGCTATGCAGAAGGGGAAATGAGGGGAATCACCATGACTTCTATTGCTGTGCACACTCCATCCTTCTTTGCTGTGTGGAGACATCCCTTGGGAAGCTGCACAGGTGCTGGAAATGTGTTCAAGCTTCCACAGGAACAAATCAAGGGTATTCTACTTATGAAATATTATAGGAGATTACTGTATAAAGTTCGCTGTAAGATCTTGTGGAAGGAGAAGATACTTGTTTATAAAATACATAAAAAATAGATTTTTCCTCTTTTTCCTTCGATTTCATTCACTTACATTCACCCTGCAGGTGATCTGACAAGGATCACTAGTGGACAGCCTGAGGGACACCAGTTTTTGAGGTCTTATGTCATTCCTTGGGTTTTTCTCAGCTGATGACTACAAATTCATTTTTGCTCAGGTCTTTCATATCACTTAGGGGATACTTATCTCAGATTCATCCTTGAATAGCCCATCAATAGGACTCTCTGATGCTGAACACATACAAGGATGGGGCAGCCACAGCTGCTCTGGGCAACCTGTGGCCAGGACCATACAAGGAAGAATTTCTTCCCAATATTCCATCTAACTCTGCCCTCTGGCAGTGGGAAGCCACTTTCCCCTGCCCTATTCCTCCAGACATTTGTCCAAAGATGCTCTCCAGCTCTCTTGGAGCCTCTTTAGGTGTAGGATGCCTTAAATATCCAACAGGCAACTTACATTTGCAGCACTGTGTTCCTCCTGTAATTCTAACTGATACTTTGTGTAGTGATTTTAGTTCGCCAATTTCAGATTTCCCCAATTTTGAGATTTCCCCAGTTAATGTGCTGATGAGTGTGGTGGGCTTTAGTTCTGGCCAATCACCAGTGCACTCATTTCCTGTTGTGAGATAGGATTAGGAGAAAGGCAAAGTAGGCTCAAAACTTTAAAAGGGTATAAAGAAAATTTTATTAAAAGTAATGAAAAAAAGTAGTAAGAATCAAAACAAATCCTTCAGAACACTTCTCCTCCCCCCACAACTTTCTTTCCCACTGACAATGTAAAGAAACCAAACCTAAAATTTCCAGTTAGTTTACCACCTCTAAAATAGTCTTTCTTCAGTTCACTTAGGCAGAGAAGTCCCTCTTGTTAAGGTTATGGAAACCTTTCCACAAGAGGAAAGAAGCCAGTCTTCTCGTGGCTCTCAATTTCATCATGAATAGCAGCCACCTGGGGAACCCTGCCATCGTAAAGTCCTTCCCATTTCCACAAGCCCCCCCACAGCTTGTTGATGGGCTATGTTGACTTATGGGGTATTGTTTAAAAGATGAACTAGTCAAAGGCAAAAGTTCTCATTATCTATTTCTAAAATCATCTTCATCCCTGGGAACAGAGATCTTCTTCTCCTCCTCCTGGAAGCACAGGACTACTCTTTTCTCTTTCTGTTTAAACTTCTCATGGGATTACAGCCATTTCAACATCTGCTTACATTAACATGGAGGCCTTTACTTGATATCAATTTGAACATTTTCATCTCCCCATAGTTTCATGCATTATAAGGAAAGAGTCCTTTCTTCAAGAGGATTTCAACTCCAAAAATAAAGCATCTCCTCACCCGCCCCATCTGGGACTTGACTTCTTCCTCACTGACCTTGATATCTTCGTATTGTTCCTTTACATGCTTGCATTTTGTTCCTTTCTCTCACTCGAGGGAGTATTGAAGCATTGAAAGTGTTAACATCCCGCCTAGGGCCTACCTGACCCTACCTGACCTGCCAGTAACTTTTGGCCAGAGCTGTGGCTGGAGCTGTGTCAGGATTGGTTTCATGGTTGGTTTTTGGTTTTCTCTGTGTTAAATTTTAGCCACAGGACCCCTCTGCACGGACTGCAAGGGTCTCTGGTCTCAGCCATGCTGTGGAGAGGGAACCTGATGGCAAGGTCTTTACAGCCATGGCCAGCCCTACTCCAGCCAGGGCTCTGCAGCCTCCCTGCCTTCCTGCCTGTGAACTGCTGGGGCCTGGCCCGGCCAGAACAGGGCCGACAGTGGGGCGGGGGGGCCCCACGGGCGGCCCGGGGATGGGGGAAGGGGCCCGGCCTGCGGCAGGGCCGCTTGGCCCGGCTTGGCCGAGATGGGGCCGGGGCTGGGACCTCCTCGCCGACCAGAAGAGAAAATTCCCGGGCTTTTTCATCTTTAACAGAGGAGTGAAAAACACACGTTAAAGGCGCCCAGCTTCTCAGTGGTTCAACAGACTGTCAGTTACATCACTTCTCTGAATTTCCTCCCATTCCAAACCATGACACTTTATTACAAGTAAGAGATTTATAAGGGCAGAATGTGGCATTAGGACCCTCCCACCTCAGAGTCTGTCCAGAGTCATATTTCATCCATGTAATCTCATGCTGAGTACTTTACTTATGTTTGACTAAATAATTTTGCGTGAATTGGAATTCAAAGAGATCTTGACATATTGAAGAAATTGCTTGAAACAAAGAAGCGGCAGTTTCGGAGAGGTGAGGGCAGGGTAGAGGTAGAGATCAGCAGTAGTGCTGGTGCAGATGGGAACAGCTGGTGGAGGAACAATTCTTCAGGGAATCACAAATCACATGTCAGTAATTATTACTTAATTTTAAAAAACAATAAATTAAGAACAAAAGCACTCTGAACAAAGTACTTTGGGGCAAGTAACGTACTGAGATACATGGAACGGACGTGACATCTTTCCGTATTAGTCAAGACTCAGGTAGATTATTTTTTCTTCGGCAGTCATGGACCAGAGAAGGTTCTGAGGACACCCATTAGAGAGGCTAGGAGTGCAGCAGACATTGCAGGAATGGTTTTGGAAGAGGGAAATGGATTATTATCTTTGCATCTATGAAATATAACAGTGGGTTAGGATGCTCAAACCTGCTGTTGTCACAGCCAAGAGGAGCAAAACTTGGATGTCAAAGGTTAAAAATGTATTAAATGCATTGCTGGACAAAGTCCAAGGGATATTGTGCATCTCTGGAGATGCCAGGAGGATATCTCTACAGTCCCTCTCTGTGAATCTAGGAGAAAGAAAAATCATTATCACTCATTCTCTGCATTGATTTTTTTTTTTTGTCTGCAGTGACCTTGGTGCTGCTAGCTTTTCTTTATGCTCCCCAGGGCATAGGTTGGATCAAGCAATTAGAATTTTAATAAAAGCTGCCTGTGTGTGTGTGCTGACATTTGATTTCTATTATTTTTATGGCTTCTGGTAAACATCAATCATTGTCCCACTACCCTCTCTCCTCCCTGCCATGCTCTCAGGCTTCCATCCCATGTTGGGATCCAGCTGTTGGAGTCTTACTCCATGTTGGACCTTGTGTATTTTTGCAACCAAGACAAATAACCTGTTAGTGGGCTCACAGCCTCCTCACATTCATGTTGACTTGAAATCAAAATGAAAACTTGAAAAACTTGAAATCAAGCGTCATTGCTTGACAGCAGAGCTTAATGTGGGACCACTGAACCTACCCTGCCTGGCTGGAAAATGCTTCATGGTGTTCAGAAATTGTGTGGATGTGGCACTTGTGGTCATGGGTTAATAGTGGGCCTGGCAGTGCTGGGTTAATGGTTGGACTTAATGATCATAGAATTATTTGCCAATATAAATGATTCTATGATTCTATGACTCAAGAGCAGGCTTCATGTAGCTGTTGCAGAGATCAATGGAAAAACCTATTCAGAGCAGGATCAGGATTTGACCAAACAGGGCAGAATACAGCCAAGAATGACCCCATTGAATTGCTTTATGACATGCTGAATGACAGCTTTCAAGCAATCATTTTCCCATCCTCCTTTGGGTTGATTTTTTTTATTGGCTAGCATGTTTGGTTTTTTTTTTGTTTTTTTTTTTTTTGAAATGCAAAATTGAATTATTATTTAATATAAACATTTTATGAACTGCTATGGGAGGTGAATTATTTATGGAATGTCGCCCTGATTATCAAGAGTTTTCTAAAGCCTTCTGAGTTTACATTCTTGTAGAGAACTTTCCCACACAACTTTCTGTAAACAACCTGTTGTTTTGCATTCTTTCATAGAGGTGGAGAAATTTGATGTACAGGTAGTTTGTCCAGTGTCGTTGGAGAGGTGGCACGTTCACCCTCCAATCCACTGGCACCTTTTGAGAACTATAAAAGATTGGAGTCAGAGAAAATAAATTAGTCTCTTCATCGTGACCAAAGCTGTGGTGCGTTGTTTTTTCCTTGTGTCATCTGGTGACAATGGAAAGGGAAGGAGTGATGTTTCTGAGCCTTTCTGGTCTGTCAGTTGCAATAATAATCAGTCTAAGAGTGTGTTTAAAGCTTGCATGCTCTGCCTGGGAGACAAGAACTCTGCCTTTTTCAATCATCTCTCAATTAAATATCTGCTTAATACATTTGTCCCTAGCATCTTTTAGTTTTTTATTAAGTTTGGAACAACTCCAAAGGAAAAAGTATTTGTAGATTTCTTCATTTTCAAATGAGACAAATAGTTTACCCAGCAGGATACAAATGGCTTGGAGAGGCTGTAAACATCTGCTCTATGCACAAAAGTGCATTGTAACAACAAATCCTAGTTCTTCACAGAAGACTTATAAAAGTGGTGTTTCTATTTTTTAGTTCCTAAATTTGCTGCCTGGGAATTTTTTTTTCGTTAAGAAAGGGATTGCTGTGCACAATTTTTTGTGCTGGCAGCTGGGTTTGGCAGGTAGGTCTGATATGGGTGATGCATGAGGAGACTATGCAGTGGAGGAATATTTTTATTCAGTTCTATGTTAATGGTACCTTTCTTGGGAAGTGGGTTTCCAGGATCTAGATATATTTTTAAGGCTATTTACATCCACATTACGATGGCACCATCATCTAGTCCATGTGTATCTGCCCACATGAGCATTAGTGCAGCACTGTCTCTAAGTAAGCGTCCCATTTGCAACCTCCTCCAGATGTTTCAGGCTGGGCCTGGAGGTGCCAAAAGATCCCAGAACATCAGATCCCTGAGTGATAACATCCCATCAGCTTTGCAAATCATGACAATGCAAGATGCTCCCCAAAATGGGAATAGGCTCTGAGTCTCTTGAGTGATTCTCTGGTTTTCTCCCAGCCTGTGCAACTCTCCAGGCTTTGATTGCTGCACACAATATTTCTAGAGCATCTTCACTGGCACAGGCAGCTGTGCACATAGCCTAGGATTTTTTTTTTCTTGTGTGTGTGAATGGTGTGTCTCCCTGATATTTTTGGTGTGCTCAGCATGATGCTTTTGATGGAGCACAGTGGGGCCCTCTAGACATGAGCACCTTTGATATAAAGACACAACCCATTTGGTCTGAGCTTTGCTTTCAGAGCTTTACACTCCATGCAAACACTGGAGGAGCCCTTGAAAATAGCCAATTAATTACCAAACAACTTTTCTTCTACAACATGCTTTCTCACCATTTTCCATATAAAACTTTCCTACTGTCATCCTTACCCTTTTTTTATTACACTGTAACTGCTTTGGTGTGGAAAACATGGTACCTGCAGAGACCACTAGTTGCTTTTTTCACTCATATCAGTCCTTGTTTTTAAGTAGTTAAGAGGAGATTTCACAATAAAGCCATCTATTCCAGTGCCTTCTGCTGTCTCTTCCCCATACTCCCCCAAGGCAGCTTAGGTGGTCCCAGTATTTACAGATTTGGTACCATGGGACTAGTCAAGTTGTTACAGAGCTGGAGTCAGTGAGTCCTCCCCATTACATTATTGATGTTTAAGTGATCCTGGCAGTTTCCCAAGCTTGGGGTAGAAAAATGCAGAGCATTTTTTAATTTCCTGCAATTAATCTAACTTTTGTGTTTCCCTCTGGTAGGGATAGCTTCCAAAGAAAGATACGCTAACTGAAGTGGAATGAACTGAGTATTACACTGTTAAAAGTGATAAACTTTAATGGCCCTTATTCTGCTCTCCATTATACCAACACAGTCCCAGTGACTTGGTGTGTGTTGTGTGGTTTCCTTAAAAAATGCATGGGCATCCTAAGCTTTGTCTCTTCCCAAAGAAGCTTTCCCAACTTCTAGTTCTCTCACACTGTCCCCTGAAACTGTCTCTTCATCCCACTTTAGTCACAGAGTCACAGAAGGGTTTGGGTTGGAAGGGAACTTAAAAGGCCACCCAGTTCTACCCCCTGCCATGGACAGGGATACCTTCCACTAGACCAGGTTACTCCAAGCCCCATCCAGCTTGGTCTTGGATGCTTCAGGGATGGGGCAGCAACAGCTGCTCTGGGCAGCCTGTGCCAGGGCTTTACCACCCTTACAGGGAGGAATTTCTTCCTAATATCTGACCTAAATCACTCTGCTTTCAGTTTAAACCCCTTCTGCCTTGTACCAGATTTTCATGGTGCTTTTTAGAACAACCTTCCTCACAGCACCCAGAGCAATTTCAAAGGAATAATCCACATTTCCTCTCCAGTAATTCCACATATGTTATGCAAACTCTGCATCTTAATGTCTACAGCACAAACCAATTTTATAACTGGATTTTGCAGCCTTTGCAATAACACGGTATGTAAGGGTAAAGATGGGAGGGGAAATCCAACTCAGCCTTTCTCTTAGCTCAGTAATCCTTTATCTTAAGATCTTTGCTCAAGTCTCAGCTCTCTTCTTTCATCTACTTAGTTCACACCCAGATCTGTTATGGTTTTTCCAGTTAAAAAGAATTACAGCCTCTTAATTTCAACTACAGAAACATTCAGTGGCGGCATTGCATAGGAAGGCATCAATTGACAAGCAGAATTCAGTCAAAGCCAGTGACTGGCTTGTCACTTTTGAATGTTAAAAACTTTAGCTTCATTATATATATAAAATTTTGTAAAGAAATAGGAAAACCTCAAATACACACATGTAAGCGTAGCAGGCGGATGATCAGACCAAATGTAGGTTAATTTGCATTCATCCACATCTGTATTGCGTTATTCAAGGCTATTATTCATACTACCTATATTGTGTGTAATATGTCTCACTATCCCTGACGTGTGTTACACACTTGGGACATGGCTGGATATGGGAAAATGTAGCTCATCAAGCTGCAGAAATTTTTGCTGTGGAATAGTCATGCTGGACCTGCTACCCCAGTGGACAGATTGAAGGGTTCTCTGGAGAGTAGTTCTTGCAAAAAATATCTGCAACAATATTTTAATTACTATGCATTTTATATAGTATATGTAAATATTTATATAGTATGTATAAAAATGTGTGTATTTTATTAGTATTATGGTTTTTAATTATTATTTTATTTGTATAATAAAGATAAACAATTACCTGATCTGGGCAAGCTGATCTAGTTGAAAATATCCCTGCTCATTTCAGGGAATGAGGACTATATAATCTTTCCCTTCCAACAAAAACTACTCCATGATTCTATGATTTTAAATCTCTGCATAGTGGGAGCACCACTAGAAGATATGCCTTGAGGATGGATAAAGCATCATGGATTTGAATTCTCCTTCCATTTCCAAGAATAAGATATTATGCACACAAAACATATATAAATACAAGTTTGGATTATATGTCTGTATTTGACTTTATACACTAAAATGGGATAAAATTGGGTGTCTTTGGACCCTAAGCATGTGTGTGTGATTTGCTTTCACAGGAGGTACTTTTGGCTTGTAGGCTCTAAGATGTTAAAACATAAGTTCACTTACATGGCACCTGGTTCTTACAACAACCCCAAGTTCAGTGATCAAACAGAAAACAAGAGGTTATCCTGGCTACTTGGTCTCTGAGCTGAGCTGCAGGCTTGTCTATTCTGTAGGCATCCATTGTTGTGAGAGCAGTTAGAGCTGTGACCTCATATCAGTATCTCACTCAGCTCTGCAGGGTCACTGAAAGTGGACACAGGGATAATGCCAGGCAACTGCACAGTTAGATGATAAATTTACCTTCCACAAGCAGCATGGACAGAAGAAGTATGTGCTATTCAACACTCTCTTTTCATTGGACTTTCAGACGTGTGTCACTGCTCCAGGCCAGTGCAAGGAAAAACTTAATGACCACACGGTCAGGGCTCTGGGGAGACCTTAAAATCTCTTCTAGTCCCATTAAAAGGGTTCCAAGAGAGACAGAGAGGGACACTGGACAAGGAGTGACAGGATGAGGGGCAATTGCTTTACAGTGACAAAAGGCAGGGTTAGGTGGGATATTGGGTAGAAATTCTTGGCTGTGAGGGTGGTGAGGCCCTGGCACATGTTGCCCAGAGAAGCTATGACTGCCCCAGGCCTGGAAGTGTTCAAGGCCAGTTTGAATGGTGCTTAGAGCAACCTAGTCTAGTTGAAGGTGTCTCTGCCCACAGCAGAGGGCTGGACCAAGACAGTCTTTAATGTCCTTTGCAACCCAAACCATTCTGCAGTTCTGTGATGCGGCAGTGCAGCAGGAGCTGCCAAAGCCACTGCCTTCCCAAGAGCATCTCCTTGAGAAGGGGATAACTCAGTGCACCGAGTGCATGCACCACGTGATGTTATTTGAAGGTCAACGGAGAGCAAAGCAGATGGGAGGGGTTCTTTGTATGGTATTCCAGTGTAATTTATTAACAGCACACTAAAGGGAACCAGGGACAAAGAACAAAGGAGGGTCCAGAGTTCTCTACGGGACAAGGCAGGCGGAGTATTGGATTTGAGGGCCAATGGGTTAAGGGAACAGAGGCAGTACAGAGGCAGGGTTAGAGGGTAACAACTAACTGGGATTCAGGGGAGGAGCTGCAAGGAATGGGGACCAATAGGGGAAATGGGAGCAGGGAACATTCTAGAACTGGGGAGGGAAAAGGGATGATATAACTTGGATCATTAACATAAAGGCACAAGGAACTGTAGGAGAACATCTCTTTGTATTACCCTGACTTAAAGGTGTGTCTCTTCTGAAGGCATCCCTGCCTCAGCATGCCCTTCTATGTCTTGGGATGCAACACTGTGATATTCTGGGTATTAACTTTGCCATGGGACTTGGTTTATTGCTTCTTTACTTAGTGGTCAAGGTCCTTGTTCCTCAGTGTCTCCTCCATGAATGTTCATGGGGATTCCTATTCATAACCTTCCTTTTCCTAGTATTTGCCTATTCCCACCCTGGCCATGTAAACTATTTGAAACCAGGTGACTAGTTCTTCTATGAAAGCCCACTGGAATTGCTTTCATATATCAAATGAAACTCAGATTGTGATGTCTCAATTTTGAGACAAATTTAGGAGAGAACACTCTTCTATTGAGACATCTCCTCTAAAAGGGTTCCAACAATCCCTTTCCACCAATAGGAAATTAATATTAATGGATGAAAGTGAAAAAAAACCCAAACCCAACATTTTGTTAATAAACAGAATGTCCACAAAGCAAGGGGGGAAAATGTAAATAACTGCTAAATATTAAATTGTCAGACCTTACCCACCCACACACACACACTGGAACAAAAACCCAAAATGCCAGGGAAAATACCTGCTCACAACATGTGGTACAAAATGGTGCTGGCTTCTCTCTCAGGATAAAAAAAAACCAGGAGCTTCTCATAGCAGTTTGAGCAGCAGATGAAAATTTGGTGATTCTCTGGCATCAAACTCCTCTCCATAGCAGACGAAGCAGCTGGGCTGGCTCCTCTTGGTGTGCTTTCTCTCCCCGCCTCAGTTTCACGAAGTTTGATGGCTGGAATGGAGCAACCCATCTCCCACTCCTGCCAGTCGCGCTTCTCTGGTCTCAGACTAGCAGCTGTTCAGTTCACCTCAAAGGCAGCTAAAAGATTGCTGCTGCAGCTTCTCCAAGGCCAGGGAAGAAAAAAGATTCTCCCCTGGGCCAACAAAACCAAGCTAGCCAAGCAAAACCAAATCGCACAAGGTCATAGAATGCCTCGCTAGTAAGGCTTTGAAAAAAACAGCCAAAGAGCCCAAAGCTTCTCCCCCTCCCACCCTCCATGTGAGCAATTACACTGTTATGCAGACTAGAAGTGAAGTCTAAGAAAAACACTAAGGAAAAAGAGAAATAATGATTCCCTGCAGGAAGTAGAAAAATACATCAAATTATATTGCTGCGACAGAAAAGCTACTTCTTGTCAACAGTGATGTCCTGACCTTTCTCCAGAAAGGCCCATCCTTCTCTACCCATGATTTGGATAATAATTGAAGAAATTCAGACAAAATCTTACTTGTGGTCCCAACCACCACCCATCTCCATCTTTTGCCTCAAGGGCAAACCTCACAGTTCCCATGCAATGGACTGCACTATCACCTATTGGAGAAGGGGTAGGATTTAGGAAACAGGAGCTGGTGATGGGCTCAAGCAGCTTCATAGCAGAGCTTCCTATAAAGTCTGGGAAGAAGAATTTCCCCAGCAGTCCCTACCCAGCACTATGAGAGTAACTGGACTCAATGAACTCCCCCCTAGCAGTGTGAATGGACTGGTGCAGGTATCCTAGGGAAGCTGTGGCTATCCCATTCCTGAAAGTGTTCAAGGCCAGGCTGTGTGGGGCTTGGGGCAACCTCGATTGGAGTGACATGAGTTTTAAGGTCCCTTCAACCATTCTGGTATTCCATGAATTGGGACCAGAGATGTTGTCAGCAGTGCTAGTTAGTGAGATGCACTTGTCCTTATCTCCTTGGGCAGTAGCTCTTCAATTCTTTAACCAGCCATCTGTCCTGTTTGCTGAAAATTGATGCCTGTGGTTTCTCTCCTCATCCTGCTGCTGGATCTCCATCAAGGACTGTCATGGTTTGACACTGGCGCAATGCCAGTGCCCTGATGAAAATACACCTTCCTAAATAAGTGCTGTGAGATGTGACCAGGAACAGGGCAGAGCAGGCTCGAGCTCAGAAATAAAGGGAAAAAACTTTATTACCCTACAACTACAATAAAAGGAACACACAGAATCCAGAATGAAAACCTTCCCAAAACATTCCTCCTCTCCCCCACCCAATTTCCAACAAAGCACATTGAAACAAAACCCTGGATTCCTTATCAAGTTACCACCCTTCAGGTAATCAATTCTTAGTTCATCAAGGGAGAGAGGAGTCTCTTCTGTACCATAGACCCCCAGGAAACACAATTGCAACCTCTTGTGTTTCCATGTCACGCATGGCAAACGCCCAGAGAAAATCTGCCATTGTGACACCCTCCTTTCCATGTCACAGTGCTCTCACCACCGTGCATGGACTGAAACTGCTCATAGGGTTCCTTTAAGGATGCTTTGCCAAGGACCAAGGAACAACAGTTTCCCATTTTGGGACAACACTCCCCCCCTTTTTCTCCTCCCCTGGGGCTGAGGGTCTTGAGAACAGAGATCTTCTTCTTCTCTGAAGACAGAGGGCATCACCACACCCTCTTCAACTTTTCTTTGTTCACTCCACTCCTGCACTTGCAGTCACTGAAGCAGGTCACTCCCACTCCTACACTCTCTTGGCTTAAGTCATTGCATCCCCCTAAAAAATGCAGTCTCTTTGTTGCAGGAGAAATTGCTTCAGTCTATGGCTATACAAGAAAAGTCCAGCCAAGGCCACTCCATCATCTCCTCCCACCTAGGATTTCTTCTTCTAACATCTCAGGTCCCAGACTGTCTGTTTTCTCTTTCAAATCGAGGAGGAGTAGTGTTTTGCAAAGCTTTCTTTTCCCAGGAAAGGGTTAAAAGTCTTGGGCTCCCAGGATGGCTGAGATCTCACAGCAGGCTGCCCGAACTCCCACGGCTGGGCACCTTCCTCCCCCCCTCCTCTGTCTTCTCTGCAGCATACTGCCGGCACATGATGTCAAATTTCCAGGTGGAACTGCCTCTCTCTTTCTCTCTCTCCCTCTGGGGTGGCTGGCTGGGACATCTCAATGTTTCTCCAACCTTCCGTCCTGTGGGGGGCTGGCCTGGTTCCATTCCCCTCACCCCACTCTCTCTTTCTGGGGCTCCCCTCCCCCACCCAGTCTGTGGCTGGGCAGGGGAGGTCTGCACTCTTCGCTGACTGGAATAGAAGAGAGAGTTCCCCTGGGAGTTCTCTGCATTTAACGCACTGTTCTTAGAGGCATGTCCATGCCTTCAGTGGTCACTCCAAGTGTCAATATCCAAATGCAACCACTGATTGGCTTGACCCCAAGTTCCTGAGAAAACTCACTTCCTTGTCAAACCAGGACATGGACTGATGACACTGAGTTTGTGAAATGCAATGGCTTCATTTGACCTTAAAAAGCTTATTTTCCTAGGTGTCCATTAGCACATTTTGCTGCACCAGATTCTTCTCTTACAAGTCACATCATGGATTCACATGGATTCATTCACAGCTTTTGCAGTATGAAGCTCTGATTCAGGAAGTTTTTTATTGTCCATATTTATCTCTATGGAGCAGCTAAGGGCCACTATGCATATGCTGAAGTTTTCTGATGAACTTGTGAAAAATACAAATAATTTGTTTAAAAATGTTAAAAGTTTAATAGCAATAAAATGGTTATAAAAACAGTAATAAAAATTAGAGCAATAAGAATTTGGACAATAAAAGTTAGGACAATAAAGGACAATAAAAAGCAAAGAATTACAGACATCCAGATGCTCTTGGGCACTAAGCCACGAAAAGCATGTCTTGTGAACAAAGGATTAACCCTTAAAAGCAATAGCCTGATGCATATTCATATATCTCATACATGATGCATAAATTCCTTGCAAATAGGGATTTTTCTGGTTTTTGTCAACTTTTTTTCCCTTAATCCTGGTGGTTCCTTAAAGATGGAGAGGATATGGAAGGATGTTTGCCTTTTCTGATATGGAGGCAGTAACTCTTGCTGTTATCTCTGTGTGAAGAATTTCTTGATTATCTCATCTTGATTATCTTGTGCTGGCCCCAGAAAGGTATCTTACATCACATAGCTTCTATGTTAATTTTATGTTATAGCCTAAAACTATATTTAATGCACTACTTAAAATGATTAATACAATATTACTAAAAAAGGATTAATACAACACTACTTTCAAACATAACAGATATAGTATTAATTTTAATATTTGTGAAGAGCCAATCATATAATATGCATTTTTCACAAACTGAAATAATGCATTTTTTGGTTCATCTGCAATTTGTGTCTTCAGACACTTTAACTGAGGTGCTGAAAACATCTCTCTGCCAAGAATGCCACTAGAACCAAAGGTTCACAAGGCCATCAGATCAGGGTTGTTCAGCCTTGGCACAGGCTGCCCAGGGCAGTGGTAGAGTCCCCATCCTGGAGGGATTTAACTCAGATTTAACAGGGACAAATAGATATATAGAACTTGGAAACATGGGTTAGTAGTGAGCTTGGCAGTGCTGGGGGACTGGTGGACTTGATAATCTTAGAGGACTTTCCTATTCTTAAAGATTCAGTGATTCATTGTGCCCTTTTTGATGGGGATGAGCAGAGGCAGGCAGCTGCCAGCTTCTCTGCATCCCATCAGATATTTTAATTACTTCATTGCATTCACTATGAATTGTACTAAAAAATCTTTGCACTTAGAGAACTTCAAATGCTATGTTGTCTTTGGAATTTCTTCCACTTTTCCTAACATCAAGGTTTCTTCTCAAGGGTTTTTATTCCTGGGACCCCAATAGATGAGCCTTCTTAATTCACATATCCGTATTTCTGTGCGTTTGTATGTGTTGTCTTGAACAAAGAGTCACATATGGGATGCTCTTTGGCCTAGCAAACTCTCAAAAGAGCACTTTGGCCCTATTATGGATCGGATGAGAGCATTAGACAAGCCCTGCCTTAGGTTCAGATGTTTGGTAGCAGCTTTACTGAAGTGACCCACAGCTAAATCACTCTGGCTTGCTGTCCTAGATTGCAAGGCAAGATGTAATCTATTTGCCATCTATTAGAGGTGTGGCAGTTATCTTCTGTTAATTGGGCAGTTTTCTTTATATCTTCCACAAACCAATCCTCCCTCTGATTGGGAGGCATCTGCTGTTAATGGCCTATTGAATATTGCTGCATGACTGATAAAAGTTACAGCATCCCATTGTGAGATGCTCCACCCAGAGGGAGGAACCAAGCATTCCTAACTGGATATAATCTGAGTTTTTGGGACACTAGACTCAGCCTTCCCACTGGATTCGCAGAGGAACAGCTGGGCTTTTTTTCCACTGTATCGTCAGAGGAAGACTACATCCTTCTAGAAGATCACTGCTCTAAGAGAAACACATCTGCCACTCCAGAAGGACTGCAGCCATTCCAATTTAAACTGCTAGCAACACCCTGACCAAAAGGGTGTCAGGTTGTATTCTGACTCTGTCAGTGGTTTTTCTTTTGTATTATTGCATGTATTTTCTTGGTTTTTTTTTTTTTTTTTTTTTTTCCTTTTTCCTTTTTCCTTTTTCCTAATAAATTGTATTTCTGACTTGGAGTCTCCCACTGGTTTTGCTTTCAAACCAGAACACTTGCAAGTTCCTAAGAATAGCCAATCAGGTCTATTATAAAATGAGTTGTTTATTGAAAAGACAGACGCTTAATGGATGAAAGGCCTTAAACAGAGTTACTTACTACACAGGATAAAAAAAAGACTACTACTAGATTACATAAATCAGTGTATGATATAAATGTATCTATGTTATAGATAGCAAGGAAACAGTATAGATTAGGTGTCAATGTAACTTACCACCAATTGATGATGGGGTACACAAAGTCCATCACTCATCCCCCAGGGGAGTAACCATGAAAGTCAACATCCTGACTTCAGGGAAGAGACTCCACACATTCTGAGGAATGTGCAGAAGATTTCTGCTTTAGGAAAATATGGTGTAGCTGTGATAGTTTATAAAGTGAACTGTCTATCAGTCAGAAATTCTAACTTATCTTCCCACATCTGCTTCCACAGCAAGATGTTTACTGTCGGCTGAAAGAATCAATCCTGTGTGTCCTGGTTTAGGGCAAATTTGGGAGAAAACCTCCAGAAGGAACCCCCCAGAAAGCAAACCCCCACGGCCCCTCCCCCCACCTGGTTCGGGAAGAATTTCTTTGGTGAGAAGTGGAAAAAAAACCTGTTTATTTAACAGGCAAAGCACTCTCCAGCACAAAAATCAACAACCAGATGACAAAACTCTTTCACCACTCTGAACAAATATCAAATTCAGAAAGTCTCTCCTGGGAGTGGTCGCTGTTATCGGTCCCTCCGGCATTGGGAATGGCTGCTGCAGGCCACAAAGTGCAAAACTCTTGGTGTTTTCCCAAGTCCCAGTCCAGAGCAGGTTCGAATGGTTCCAAGAAAAGGGAGAGAAAAACAGTCCAGGGAAAATTCGGACTGCCTAGCTAAGCTAACTAACAAGCAAAAAGCAAAACAAGCACAAGCAAGAGCAGAGGCAGAAGCAAGAGCAAAAAGCAGAAGCCGCACTATGTACTGCGCTGTCTGTGTTCAGCCAGCTGTGGGGGAGTGAGCAGGCTGAAACAAAACAAAACTTTGCTTTTCAGAGCCAGTCTTGAAGGTACAGAACATAATATCCAGCATAAACAGAACACACAACTGGGGATACAAGCATCATAACGTCACCCTAGGACAAATGACATGAGCTTAAAAGTCCCTTTCAAATGAAATCAGTCTGATTCTGTGTATGTGGTAGCAACAGGGAATGGCTGGCTATCCCAGATGTGGTAGGACTCCATATGAACGTAGCCCATGCTCTCTTACATACTTGAAGGGACCAGTCGTAGTGATTCCAAGACAATCAGAAGTGTAAGGCGTGAACAGAACGGGGCTGGAAGGGATGATGCTGGATGCGATAGCGCGGGAACCTGCCCCGGCCGCAGCCGCACCGGAGCCCGCAGCGGGTGCCAGTCCCAAGCGGAACTGTGCCCAGGCAGCCACGCTGCCACCGGCAGCCCACACATGGACCCATCCAAGCGCATCCATGATCCAGAGCGCGTTTGGTAGTCCAGGGCGTCTACCCCATCCACCCCATTCACCGCTCCGCCGGCGCACCCAGGGCGGGCGGTCCCTCTGAACAGGACCTTCCAGTCAAGGTCTGCGCTCTTTTAAAGCCCCGCTGTGACATGTCCCGGCGAGATCAGGGGTGGATGCGGTGCCTGAGGCCGAGACGGAGCCGCAGCGCTCGCGGGGCGCTGCCGGCGGGTCCCGCCAGGGGGGCAGTGCGGGCCCGGCCCCGCCGCTGGGGCCATGTGGGGAAGCGCGGGAGCGGCGGGGCTAGGAGACGCCAGCGTCCCCCGCCTGGAAAACCGAGAGGCAGCGGGATGTGCTAAAATTGTAGTGTCTGGTGCGACTGAGGAGCTCTCTGGTGACCGAGCTCCTTATTTCCTCAGGGTTCCCGGCCTGGTGCGGGGCAGGAGGCCTGAGCTTGGCGGCTGCGTTACACCCACGGCAGCAGGGCTGGGCTGCAGAGGGAGCACCGGAGTGCCTCTGCTGTGAGGGCAGGCTGGGAGAGCCGGGCGTCCTCAGCCTGGACAAGAGAAAGCTCCGGGGTGACCTTGTAGCATCTTCTTTTAGTTCCTTATAGCCCTTCTAAAGGGGCTACAAGAGAGCTGGGGAGGGACTTCTGACAAGGACATGTAGCATCAGCACAAGTGAGAATGGCTTTAAACTGAAAGAGGCTGGGTACAGATTATACATTAGGAAGAGATGAGGGTAATGGGGCACTGGAACAGGTTGCCCACAGAGGTCGTAGATGCCCCATCCCATGAAGCAGGCCAGGTTGGATGGAGCTCTGAGCAACCTGGTCTAGAGGAAGGCATTCCTTCCCATGGCAGGGGAGTTGGAACCAGATAATCTTTCAAGTCCCTTCTGACCCCACCCATTTTATGGTTCTATGATTTCTAAAAAGCTTCTGATCCAGCTCCTGCATGGCCAGGGTCCTGGTGAAATGAACAGGGCTAATGCCTTTATTAATGTTCAGCTCTTTATTAAAAAGATCAGCTGGGCAGGGGGCTCGACATGGAGCTCGCCCCCGCGGTCATAGCTTTCCCAGGCGGCCAAAAGGAAGGAGGCGTGCAGAGTCTGTCACTGAAGTCCAGAGCAGCAGGTGTCCCTTCTTCTTTCCTTGTGGCACACCGGTGGCCAGAGGGTGAGGAGGTGTGGCGTGCAGAGTCTATTGCTGAAGTCCAAAAGAACAGCTGTCCCCGCTCCTTCCGTGGTGGCAGCACCAGGGCGCTCTCTGTCTCTGTCTCCCTGCTTCTCAAAGCCTAACCTAGTCTATTCTTTCTTAGGTGATGGCGACAGGTAAAAGTCAATCAGGGGATGTGTTTCCCTCTTCCTCAGCTAGGGCATTTGTCTAGACTCGCCTACTATGTTCAGTTTTTGATTTAGAGTCCTTTTTATCTCCTAAAAATACTCCCATGATCCTAAGGGGTTTTTATTTGCATGTTAGTCCCAGAATGGCAGCGTGGAGGGGTGGGAGGCCAGTTATCTCCAAGTAGTTTAGAGAAAACAAACAGAGCAATTAGCTAATTAGCATTTCAATATGGGTACTTAGCTAGAGTTAGTAGTTTTTTTAGTGTTGCCATGGGAACTAAGAAGGCCCTGCCCGCATCTCTGGGGAACACGTGGAAACTGTTCATTACACCTATCACCTATATTGAACAGTGGCTTAGTACTCTAAACCACTCTGTGAGTGCCAACATCACCAAGAACATGGAGGATAGGAAGGAGAAAGAAGGAGGACAGGGCACACCCAAATCCCTCCATCTTAGAACTTCTGACCCCCATGTACAAAACTCAGACCCCTCTGTACAAGGCCTAAAACCCCCCTGTACAGCACTCAAAAATCCTTCCTTTCACTTTTTGACTACTTCTATTATAATATCTAAACTTTTGTGATTTCTTGTTCTTCCTGCAAGGTTGATAAATTGTTCCATGGATCAAATTCAAAACCACAGGGGTTTCCGGCTGCCTGCCAGGGTCTCAGATGCTTCTGACCTGGACCCGGAACATCCAAGAGTGTCTAAGGGACACCTTGGGTTCCGACAGGGAAAGAGGACTATGGAAGAACATACCACAATAACATAACTGTACATCAACAAAACTTCTCTTAACATACACATAACATTCATCTCTTAATTGTGAGAGCCAACCATCACATTACTCATCTATAACACTAGGAAAGAAATCTGAAAGACAGATAGATATGGGCAGAGAGAATTAGTCCACCATTTTATTTATTTCCACATATTGAAAATATATAGTCTACTTTGGAACAAAAGTGGATCCTAGGAAGAAACCTCTTCTGAGGAGTTTAGGATGAACTTTGAGTTTGTCATTCTGGCTTGATTTGAGGCAATTTAAAGGACAATGCTCTGGAATGAGTTGTCTCCCTTTATAGGTTCTAACAATTCCTTTCCACCAATAAGAAACATAGATGAGTAGATAACTGAAAAAATAACAGTTTACTAACAAGCAGCAACAGGCAAAAATAACAAATAGATTCAAAATTTCTAAATCTAATGGACTGCCCCCAGAACAAAAAGACACCCAAAAATGCCAGTGACATACACACACACACATACATTCACCAAGATGGTGCTCTGCGGTCGAGCATGTGGTTCGAAGGACAAAGGGAAAGGTGATGCCAGTCTTCCCCCACCCTCTGCTCTGCCTCCCTGACAACTAGAGCTTCGACTGGTATTCTCTGGGTCAAGGTGCTAGAACTTGCAGAAGGACTTTGCCTTCCTTGCCTAAGAGACGACAGGGCAGGCAAGGCAAGGTGGCTGGGCTGGGTTTTCTGTGCTCAGCAAGGCAACAGATGACCTTTTGCAGCCCTAGTATCCCTGCCTGAGCATCCTCAGATGACAAGCACATGTCCATACTTAAGCTTTCCTGATCTTCTGAACTCAATTCAGCTGCTTATCTTCATATACGTAAACCCAAATATCTCCATTCCCATTTGACAAATTTGGTTGAAGCTGATCAAAAGTATTATGGGAAGGGATTGAGTGGCAGCCCCCTTACAGAGAGTTAATTTCCCTAGTGTTGGGGGTTAGGTTTTCTTTTTTCTTCAAGGAATTTTCCTCCATTTGTTGTCATAGAGATGGTGAATGGACTTCAATTTAAAAGACAAAAGATGTAGTCAAGGCCTTGGCATATCATTGGAATGGCTCTGGGGGAGGGGGAGAAGCAGTGTGGTGGTTGGCGATTTCTTAGCTGGAGGTAGTTCGGTCTTTGCCGGTTGTGGGTTTTGGTGCTGGACTTCTCCTGCCCAGGGGGACTCTCTGCTACCGCTGAGCCTTCCTTGCCATTTCTCCTTGCCTTTGGTGGGCCACTGCTCTCAGGAGTGATTATTGGATTGGGACTTTTCAGTACCCCACCGTTGCTGGGAGAAAGACCCTCACCATCTGCCTGGGTGCCTCAAGGGAAAAACTTCCATCTCCCCTCTCTCAGGAGAGATCACCTCATGGCTGCTTACTGGAGCCTCGGCATCTGGGACATGTGAGAGCCAGGGGAAAACAGAAACATCTCTCGCCCTCCACCTTCTCTCTCCTCCCTGAGCCTCTATTACCCCCTTGGGCGGCTCAGCGCTTGCTTCGGCTGCCCTCTGCCTCACACTGAGCCAAAAGCGCCCTCTGCAGCCATGGGGGAGTCACTGCAGACTCTTTGTCTCAACAGGAGCGATCAGTGCCTACTGCCAGTTGTGATCCTAACTACGCCAAAGGGGAAATTGCTTGATGGGCAGAAAAAGGCTGTTATTGCAAATTTTTTTCTGGCTTGTTGTTGCTGTTGTCATTGATGTTTGTCTGCCTTGTTTTATATTTTTATATATAAAAATATATGTGAATGTGTATATATATATATATATATATATATATACACATATATCTATTTTAGTAAAGAACTGTTACTCCTTTTCCCTTATTTTTGTCTGAGAGCCCTATAATTTTGAAGTTATGATAATAAGGAGGGGATCATATTTTCCATTCCAGGAAGGTTCCTGCCTTCCTTGGTAGACACTTGTCTTTTAAACCAGGACACCTAGTAAGTAATACAGGCTGAAAATGAGTAATACAACCCAGAAGTGGTTAAGTGGAACAGGCAGGAGGGGCAGGGTCTGTAACTTAAAAGGGTTAATGCCTTGCAAGTCCTGAAATTAAGACAAGAGCTTGGAGCAACCTGGTCTAGTGGAAGGTGTCTCTGCCCATGGAAAGGGGTTGGAATGAGGTGAGCTTTAAGGTCCTGGCCAGCTCAAACCATTCTGCAGTTCTATGGTTTTCAAGGAAAGTTTACCCCTTTGAAGAGGGTTTGTATCAGCACTGGCAGGATAGATCCTGGTTTGCATTGGAGTTTTAAGGATCTAAACACTGTCTTGGACTATGTTTGAGCACAACCCCCCAAGTTAGCAACCCCTTTAGGGTTTCTCCTTCCCCATTCTCAAGTAAATGGTGAGTTTTAGAGAGAAATTGAAATGTTTTGCTTCAAACCTGGAAGGTTGTTGGTGTTGTATTGGGAAGAAATACAAAACAGAAGAGAAGAAGGTTGTGGATGGGAAGCAGAATATGTTCAGAAGACACTGAATCCACACTTTTAACTGTGTTTGGGTTTTTTTCTACCAGAAGTTTCAGATTTGTCCAAAAGAAATGAAAGATAATATTATTTTTTTCCCTGTAATTCAGGAATCCATTATCAGTTAATAAAGGGAAACAACAGCTCAAAATATAGCTCATAAACTGCATTCCCTGCTCTGCTTGAGTTTACGTCTTACATCTTACTTGGTATTGTGTTAATTCATTATCTGTTAGTCCCAAATATTTATCTGTTAGTGTGGAATTAACAAAACTTTTCTGTCTAATAGGTGCAATGTAGGTCATACCAATTTCTACTTACAGGCATGGCTAAGGGGTGTCCAGGGCTGACTGATTTTAATAGACTACATTTCATTTTAATTTCTCCTAATGTGTCAATAGGCTTTGAATGAATTAAAAAATTAATTGTTGGGAGACAGTTTCTATGTAAATCTGATTGGATGGAGGTAAAATCCTTTCCACATAGACTTGGTTGATCAATGCAGGACTCCATTCCCATGTTATCATTGCTCTCCTGTTGGTTTAATTCCTGAACCCTTTTCTTTTTGATCTGTAGAAATGAGTTCAGACCCTGGATAGATGTCAAGCCTGTGAAAGCGATAAAAGCAAAGCCCCAATACAAGCTGCCAGAGGAGAAAATGACCCATGAAACCAGTTACAGTGCTCAGTTCAAGGGGGAAACCAGTAAGCCTTCTCCAGCTGATAACAAATACCTGGAACGCAGAAGGATACGCACTCTCTACTGTGAGCCCTACAAAGAACCTCCAAAGGTGAGAAACATGGCAGAAGGGACTCAGGGCCATCTCTGCTCCTGGTGAGACATGTCCAACAGAGTAAGGTTGGGCTGAATACTGCTTGCTGTCACTCCCCTTATGTGGTATCCTCATTCCAACCAGCAGGTGCATCTTGGGATCCACCTTGGAAATGGTGGTGAATAAAAAATGAATCATGTCCCAGCCATGTGCGCTGCCAGCCCAGAAAGCCAGCAGGGTCCTGCATTGATCACACAGCATGGACAGGGAGGTCAGGGAGGGGATTCTGCCCCACTGTTCCATTCTGCCCCTTTGCTCTATAAGACCCCCACCTGCAGTGCTGCCTCCAGCTCTAGGGTCCTCATCATGGGAAGGACATGGATCTGTTGGACTGAGTCCAGAAGAGGCCATGGAGATGCTTCAAGATATGGAGCACCTCTGTTACAGAGACAGGCTGGGAGAGCTGAGAATATTTAGCCTGCAGAAGAGAAGGCTCTGGTGAGACTTCAGAGCCCCTGTCAGTGCCTAACAGGACTCCAGGAGAGCTGGAGAGGGACTTTGGATAAGGGCTTGGACGGACAGGACAATGGAGAATGGCTTCACATTGCCAGAGAGCAGGGTTAGAAGGGATATTGGAAAGAAATTCTTGGCTGTGAGAGTGGTAAGGCCCTGTGGCTGCCCCATGCCTGGAAGTGTCCAGTGCCAGGTTTGAAGGAGCTTGGAGCAACCAGGTGTAGTAGATGTCCCGGCCTATGCAGGGGGTAGACAATGAGACGTTCTTTAAGGGCTCTTTCAGTGCAAACTGTTCTATAATTCTGTGGGCTCTAGGACATCTTGAGGCACTTTGGAGACAATAGTGCCCTACGTCAAGTGAGGGTAGGGAGGAGATGAAGAGGATTTTCTGTTGTCATTTTCTATATGATTATCCAGGCAGCTTTTTCTTCCTCCCTCCAAAACTTTAGGAGCCCCACATTACATTTTATGCTGGGAACCAGACATCTGCCATTATTTCAGAGCATTACACAGATTTTGACAGTATGCATTTCTGGCTTTGATCAGATTGAGAACGTGTTGAGAAGGGCCTGAGCTGAAATGTTTTCCAGCCTTGTTTTCTAGGACTAGTAGAGGATCTGCATATTAAAGAGTCAGTCTGTGAAGTTTTAAATGGAGGACCATAAGTTGTTCCCTAAGTTGATGAGTGCTTAGATCTGTGAGGACTGATAGGGATTGCAGGGGAAGCATGTAGGAGATGAAGACTTCTGTTCTCCCTTAATTTTTGTAACTGTCCTTCCTATTTTGGGGGTATAGAAACAAGACCTTGTGGAATTTTGTCACATGCCAATTAGTGTTCTGCACCTCAGGTATCCCAAGGTAATTTTCCTCCATTTTGGGGATCTGTTAAGCACAAACAAACAGAGGAGTCCTCTCCTGCAAGAAAGATGGAGACTTACAGCAGCCTCTTTGTCCTGAGCATCATTTCTCTGCTTCAGAGAGAGAGAATCCTCTATGGGTTTGCAAAACTCCTTCTGAAGTCAGAAAAAGATGAGTGATCATATTCCCTCTCCTATTCACCCTGCTCTATCCTGATCTGGATACAATGGGCTCTGCTGGCTCCAGGGGCACTGACTTTAGGACATCCTGAAAGGAGCTGGCTATTTGCAACTCAGCATAAGCTCAGCTGGTCCCCTGCCTTTGTGGCAGGGCAGAGATGAGCAGATAAGTAACATTTGTGCTGTTTCAAATCTGAATCCTGTTTTCCACTTGTTCTTGTGTCTCCCCTTCTCTGTTTCTCTCTCTGTCCATCTCTGTTGTTTTGCCTGTCACCTTCCATGCAGGTGGAAAAGCCTAGCATAAAGCCTTCCAAACCAAAAAAGACCACAACAAGCCATAAACCCCTGAAAAAGGCCAAAGACAAGCAGATTGCATCTGGCCGGGCTGCCAAGAAAAAGAGCACCGAGACCTCCAACACTGCAAAGCCAGAGGATAAGGAGAAAAGTAAAGAGATGAACAATAAACTGGCTGAGGCAAAAGAGTAAATGTCACTGCACTTTCCTTTCTTTCTCATTTTTTTCCTTTTCTTTCTTTCTTCCTTCCTTTTTTCTTTTTTTTTTTTTCCCTTTGCTTAAATAAAGGCCACAAAATTAATTAGAGGCTTCTAATCTGCTTTTTGTTCTGATTGTATTAGAAGCTTTTCTGTTTTATTTCCAAGGAGGATTAGGAAATCCTTGTTTCTGAGGTCAGGTTGTTCTGCTTTGCCTGCACAACATGGCTCTGCACAGAGTGAAGGATGTGAGAATGCATAAGCAGGGTCCTAAGAGATGAAGGTGATGGACCAACAGTGTTTGCATCCAACAGCTTGTCCCTTTCCTTGGGCTTGGTTCTTCAGTGCTTTGACAGCATGGAAGTGCCCATTGAGCCATGGAGGGGCTGTGCTCTCATCCCATGAGGCCCTTTTGGGTTGTTGACACCATTGTTGTGTCATCTCCCACTGGTGTCAACAGGTAAAGGGGTTTGGAGGCAGATAGGATCAGGTTCACTCATATCACCATGGATATGCTTTAAATACACCAAAATCAATGGTGTGGCCAAGAATGATTTCCCCTTTTGAAACTGATGGGAATTCTGCTCCAAGAAGCAACGGGAAAGGAGATCTCATGGAAGTAAAGGGCCAAATGCTCCCCAATGGTAGCTGGGAGTACATCTAGCTGCATCAAGGCAACTTCACTCATCAATACCACTTGAAGTCCTTGATTAAAAAAAAAATGGTGAGGGAAAGTGCAGTGAGCGGCGAAGACTTTCCAATCACATGGCAGGTTAGACTAGGTTATCAGCAGGTTGTTCTTCCCTATTGTTTCCCCTAAGTTACGGATCTTATTAATTATATTCCTGTTTTGTTTTGAATCTTGGTCTGCTTTCTTCACTTCTGGAATGCCAATAGGCAGAGCTAGGTTTCAAAAAGTGGTTTAGTTTGCAGGCGTGACCTTCCAAGGGGTAGAAAGAAATGTGTCACCAAGGTTGGCTAGAGCTGTCAGCACCCATTGTGTCTATTCTTCCAGCTGTTTATGTTCATGTTGGCTCATAAGCATCTCAAGAGGGCCATAAAAAAGGTTTCTGGAATCTCTAGACTCCTTCAGACAAGATCTCAGGGTTTCAGTCATATTTACTGTGCTCTTACAGTAGGAAATCCCCAGGACCAGTTTGGAAGCCCTAAACACAGCAGGACCATTTGTCAGTGAGTATGAACTGGCCCAAAAGAATGGCATTGCATGCCACAGAATCTGGGTCACTGGATCAGTGGAGAGTTGTGGTTCCAGTCCAAATTTATGTGCCTAACTTCTGGATTGGGTCCTAAATACATAAGAATTAATTTTTATCCCACCAAACTGAGCTGTTAGACTCTCCCATAGCAGAGTAGCTGCAAGTTAAGATGCAGGGTTCTTGTTCATTATTTTTGCAGCTCCAAATTTTCTCTCCTAATATGAAGTCCAGCTTGAAACTTTCAGTGAACAATTGGGAAGCATGAAGACAGAGATGGGAAATAGAGTGGGGAGGTGGTGTGTTGCTGTAGAGGTGGTGGAATAAGGAAAGTCTTATTGCTAGGGATATTTTAGAGATGTGAAGCTATCTAGCAGAAAAATGGATGAGTTGGGAGGGTGAGGAGTCCATTTTTTGGCATTTCATCCCATTAGAATTGGTCTTTTGGAAACATAAATGAGTGGTGGACTACAAGGTTGAGTGAAAGTTTCCAATGAGGAAGAAAGCTCTGTGATATACAGACAGTGACATTTGCTGGCCTTAGTAATGAATAAATGCCAAGTTCAGTGTATCATGTGATGTGTTCTGTTTGCCTTGCGCTAACAGCCTAAACCTTTGAGTATCAGTAAATGTAGTGTTCTGAATTCAGTGGTGTAATTCCAAGCTTAGCTGTGTTAGAACTGTGTGCTATGAGCTAGTCAGGTTGTGTATGTGGAAAATATATATTCATATATAGAAATATATATATATATATTTAAACCAGGAGGAAACCAGGGAAAATCCTCCAGGAAGTAAAACTGTGGAAATCTTTGTGAATGCAGTGGGGTTTTTTGGGTTTGTTTTGTTTTGGTTTTTTTTTTTGTTTTTTTTTTTTTTTTTTTTTTTGTTTTTTTTTTTTTGTTTTTTTTTTTTTTTTTTTTGTTTTTTTTGTTTTTTTTTTTTTTGTTTTTTTTTTTTTTTTTTTTTTTGTGGGGGGGTTGGGTGGTTTTTTTTGTTTTTGGTTTTGTTTTTGTTTTTTGTTTTTTTTTTTTTTATGTGCATGCCTCATGGAGATGCTGACCTGTCCATATTGATCATTGCTTTTCTGAGTGCTCAGAAGCCCCTGCAGCACTGCTCAGCTCTGTGTCTAGAGCAGCTTGGCAAAAGGCTTGTGTTGAGCTTGCAGAGAGGCATGCTGCTCAGAGCTCTTCCAACCTGTAACATAAGGGACAACTGGCCAGAGAAGAGCAGCTCCCAAGACTTGGTGTGATTCCTTGGCTTTTAAGGTGCTTCATGTATCTTCACACTCCTCAGTAATGTCCTTTCTTACAGGATGTAGCATAAGCTGTGAAGATGATATATCACAGCAGGCAGAACACATCAGGAAGGCACTAGACAGTTCAAATAGCTCAACAAACCAATCTTACACAAGGACAGACCATGCAAAACAATTCTTTCTATTATTTTTCAGTCCTAAGTTTCACATTTAAAGATACACCACACTTGCCACCATTTCACGTGGAATTCAATAAGAATTTAGCCCTTTACTATAAGGTGAACGAAATTTTGCCCAAGGAACATCACTAAGATGCTCAGACCACCTAATGCAAGCATCTCCCTGGCTCTGAATGAACTGCTGATTTTTCATCTTGGGATGGTTTCTTCTTAATGAAGAGCATCTATCGCAGTATTTGAAACATACACAGTAAGTGGTCAAAATACCACTTTCTGTTTCCATAATACATAAAGTCTTTTGATGGCAGGGGGCTTGGAACTAGAAGGTCCCTTCCAACCCAAGCCATTTCATAAGCTCACTACAAAGCTAGGTATGAAGTGTTAGCCAGTGGTTTTAATTCCCTCCATAGTGAAGGAACTTTCCAAGGGCCACTGAGCTGCCTATTTTTGACACCTGTCTTTGGGTGGGATGAATGGTCCTTGAAAGGTTTTCTTTGCAGAAAGAGCCTGGGAGACTGGTAAGGCCTGGATACCTTCCTCTCACATCAACAAAATAGGAATAGAAATCCTGGCTTGTGTTCCATGTGCACCACATCTGCAGCATGCATCCTAGTACACACACATCCAAACATATAGGCTGGCACTGCACTGAATATCTGGAACTACAGCAGAGGCAAGCCTCAGGGTGAAATCCTGCATTGCTGCACCTTCCACAGACTCTATGCCCATCCAACCACTCAGGTTTATCAGAAAAGAGACCAAATCTCTGTCATTTCAAATTCACTTTGGGCTCTGAACTTGTCAATCCCACTGGGAAACAGTGATCTGCTGTTCTGTGTTTCCAGCTATCACAATGATGATTCTGTTCCACTACTGTTTTGTAATATATTTTACTTTTCTTGTAAAAAGAAAAAAAATGAAATGTTTTGCTTTTTACCCTTGAGAGTTCCTGTGCTATTGCTTGCTTTCGCATTTTCACTGTATTGTACTGTTACTCCTTTCTGCAAAATGGTGCTAATTGCTGACTGAGCCCCTGTTTTCTAACTGCTTCGCACACTAATCACTTGCTTTTTCATTTGCAGCACAGCTGGTGCCAAAACCTGGTGCCCATGCATTCCACAAACTCTTGCCTCTTGAAGGCAGATAAGAAGTGTATAATTAATATTTTGTGGCCTGGGTTTGGTTGCATATCACAAGTTGTCTCTTGTAAACATGTTAAGCACACCTTCTTGTGGTACTTTTTCATTGTTGATATTCTGATGAAAGTCTCTTACACACACACACACACAAACACACATACACACACTCTCACATTAATATACCGCCAATTGACTGTGATGTGCTTGTGATCTTTGCTTGCTCAAAGGGTCTTTTTCCATGATAAATAAATGCTGAATACAAATACCACCTCCTTGATCTTGTTTTCTCAATCAGAAGCACACTTAAGTGAAAGAAATGTCTGTCCAACCGAAATGAGGCTTGTGTTGCTTAGAGTTGCCACTTTCATGCCTGCTGTAGGGACAGCTGGCCTGGCACAGTCTAACTCCCTTTAGGTGGCTGCTAATCTCAGACCAGTCTGGCATGAGCTATAAGTGTTTGCAAATGCAAAGATGGCCAGTGAAGTCATGTGGATAGCACAAGTTTTATTTTCTATATAAAATACCTTTGAGTAGAGGGTCTGTGCAGTGCCTTGCTCATGTCCACCCTTGTCCTGGCTCAGGGAGCAGAGACCAAATCCCATCGAGAGCTGGAGGGAGGGTAGATGATGTGTATTTACCAATGTTAATTACACTTTTTTCCAACTACCTACAGCTTTTATTTTCTCCCTAAACCAAACCTGGAAAACTTGGTCTACTGGAATATGTCTCTTCCCATGGTAGGGGGTTTGGAATTAGATGGTCTTTAAGGTGTCTTCCAATACAAACCATTCCATGATTCTATGATTTTGAAACCTCTCTTCTACCTTCTCCTCCTTTCTGTTGACATCCATGGGCCACCAAACCTTTTCCACCTTCCTGTTGCTAAGAGTGTTAT